>NC_053027.1:258123343-258723343 GCF_003073215.2 Triticum urartu | reverse complement strand
CACTTCCCGGACTCCGACGAGAAGAGGCCATCACGGTAACGCACTCAGTTGATTCATTTTAATTAAGTTAAGGTTCAAGTTATCTACAGCCGGACATTAACAAATTCCCATCTGCCCATAACCATGGGCACGGCTTTCGAAAGTTCAAATCCCTGCAGGGGAGTCCCAACTTAGCCCATGACAAGCTCCCACGGTCAACGAAGGAATAGACCTCCTCCCAAGATGTTCCGATCAGACTCGGTATCTCAGTTCTTCAAGACACTTCGACAGGTTAAAACTAATCCAGCAACACCGCCCGAATGTGCCAAAAACTCCCGATAGGAGCTGCACATATCTCGTTCTCAAGGCACACTCAGATAGGTCAAGCTACGAGTAAAACCAGCCCTCGAGTTTCCCCGAGGTGGCCCCGCAGGCTGCCTGGTTCGGACCAACACTCAGAGGAGCACTGGCCCGGGGGGGTTTAAATAAGATGACCCTCGGGCTTCGGAAACCCAAGGGAAAAGAGGCTAGGTGGCAAATGGTAAAGACAAGGTTGGGCATTGCTGGAAAAGCTTTATTCAAGACGAACTATCAAGGGGTTCCCATTATAACCCAACCGCACGAGGAACGCAAAATCCAGGAACATAACACGGATATGATGGAAACTAGGGCGGCAAGAGTGGAACAAAACACTAGGCGAGAGGCCGAGCCTTCCACCCTTTACCAAGTATATAGATGCATTAAGATAACAAGATAATATAATGATATCCCAACAAGTAAATAATGTTCCAACAAGGAACGGTCTCCAATCTTCACCTGCAACTAGCAACGCTATAAGAGGGGCTGAGCAAAGCGGTAACATAGCCAATCAACGGTTTGCTAGGACATGGTGGGTTAGAGGTTTGACATGGCAATTTGGGAGGCATGATAAGCAAGTGGTAGGCATCGTAGCATAGGCATAGCAAAAGAGCGAGCATCTAGCAAAGCAAAGATAGTAGTGATTTCGAGGGTATGATCATCTTGCCTACAAAGTTGTCAGAGTTGACTGGATCCTCGAAAGCAAACTCAACGGGCTCCTCGTTAGCGAACTCGTCTCCCGGCTCTACCCAAACAAGACAAACAAGCAACAAGGACACAATCAACCACATGAAAACTCAAGCAACATGATGCAAAGATGATATGCTATGCGGGATGCAATATGGGATGCATATGCAAGATTTGACAGGGAATGCACGAACCTGGCCTCAACATGGAAATCCCAGTGTTCCACTGGAAATATGAGATGAAATCGCTTGAAAACGATATAAAGCACGCCGGAATCGGAGTTACGGTTTGGAAATGGCAAGCAATTCAAATATGACCACGTTCTGCGATTTACGGCAAGTAGCCAACTAGATGCAACAAGATGAACATGCTACAGCACCCAAACATGGTAACAAAATACATGGCAGGGATCCATTCATGATGCTTAACAAAAGACTATCACTGAGATACGGCCAAATCATCCATTAACAGGTTCAAACAAGCATGGCAAAAATGCATTTGGTAACATATTTCAGACTTAGTGAAATTAACACTTGTCTAGAATTTCAGATCAGGTAGCACTCTTCGGAGCATCAAAACTATATGCTACAGGACTTTAACATGGCAAACTAAAGCATGGCATGGAGCTACTCAAAGAGCTTAACAAAAGTACCTTAGTGACCTTGAGCCAAAAGGGATCAGAAAATACAATTGCAAGCATGTGAACATGGCAAAAACATAATCAGTTCTCAGACTTAGTGAAAACTAGAGCATGCTGAAAACAGATATCAAGTACACATGTTTACGAGCTCGATGCACTCACTACGGAGCAAGTCATGAAAAGCCAAGCATACATCTATCAAGAACACACAAAATGCAAGCTAGACATGGCAAGAACAATAGCATAGCATGCACAGATCAACTACAACATCATCGGCAAAATCGCAAAGAAGTTGACAATCTGCCCAGATTCACAAAGTAGCAAAAGTAGAGCTCGATTGACTCAAGCTAGGGTGCTCCATAATTGCAAAAAAAGGCATGGATGGATAGAGCACTACAACATTAACAAAACATCCTTACTGATCATCCTCAAAAGAGGCACGGATCACTAGGAAACAACATGAACATATGGCCATATGAGATAAACAGCTCAAGGACTTAATGGAAATGCTAAGTCCCTGAAAACAGAATTACCAAGTGCCTCACTTGGCAAGCTTGTGCTAGTCACCACACACATCACAAAAATACATGGGTTGCACCTCTGGAAAGATGACAAAACCCTTAACAAAACATATGAAGAGCTCAGGGGCATATCATGCACACATTAATCATGGCAAAAATGACAAATATCTAAATGGAGTAGCAGATCTGACAATTATCCCAAGTAGCCCTCTTCTAATAGCATTTTGGGCATCAAAATGAACTCAAATGAAAATGATGCAATGGAATGAAATGATGTACTCTCTGAGATGAACATTTTGATATGCTATATGCCAAAAATGGAGTTACAGATGCGGAGATACGACATGATGCAGATGAGCACGTGAACTAGGGTTAGGAACAAAAGTCAACCGAAATCTCAGATCTGGATCTGGCGACATGGAAAACGAGGATGGTCGGGGCTTCGCCGGAATCACTGTAGACGACCGGATACGGCGACGTGGGACTTGCCGGTGACCGGGCTTGGCGAGGACGACGATGGCGGCGGCACCGCCGGGCGGTGAGGGCGCGGTGGCCTCGGGGCGGCGCGGAAGCCGAGGCGAGGCGGGGCGGAGTGGCGGTTGGCGGTGCTGAGGCGGGGCGGAGGCGGCGCGCGGCGAGGCGGCGACCGGCGATGGCGGTGGCGAGGCGGCGCAGCGAGGCGCGGGCGGCGGGGAGCGAAGGAGGCGGGCAGCGGCTTCGGGCCCTCGGGGGCCGGCTCCGGGCTCCCGGGCCCGCGTGGAGTTCGGCGGCGATGTGGGGCGCGCCCGGGCCAGGTGGCGGCGGCTGGTTGGCGGCGGCGGAAGCGTCCGGCCCGGACGGACGTGTCCGGCCGGCGGAGAGACGATTTTTAGGGTTTTGGATGAGGGGGATCCGGATTTTTCGAGGAGGACCTATTTATAGGCATAGAGGGAGCTAGGAGAGTCCAAATGAGGTGCAGTTTTCGGCCACGCGATCGTGATCGAACGCTCTAGATGATGGAGAAGGCTTAGGTGGGTTTTGGGCCAAATTGGAGGGGTGTTGGGTTGCAACACACACGAGGCCTTTTCGGTCCCTCGGTTAACCGTTGGAGTATCAAACGAAGTCCAAATGATACGCAACTTGATAGGCGGTCTACCGGTAGTAAACCAAGGCCGCTTGGCAAGTCTCGGTCCAATCCGGAAATGTATAATCCCCACACACAAAGAAAGGTAGAAATGACCACCGGAGGAGAACGAAGCGCCGGAATGCAAAACGGGCAACAGGGAAAATGCTCGAATGCATGAGACGAACACGTGTGCAAATGCAATTCACATGATGACATGATATGAGATGCATGGCAACGATAACAACACACGGAGACAAAAACCCGAACCCGAGAAAATAAAGTAACTTAACGCCGGAAATGGCAAGAGTTGGAGTACAAATTGGGAAAGTTACATCCGGGGTGTTACAGGGCACCCCATTGACACAAAAGTTGATCATTGATCTTTAGTCATGTGCGGTGCCCCCTCCACCATAATCCACCTCGGTAATATCGTAGTGGTGCTTAGGCGAAGCCCTGTTCTGGTAGCAACATCATCACCGTCATCACACCGTCGTGCTGGCGAAGCTCTCCCTCAAAGCTCTACTGGATCGTGAGTTCGCGGGACGTCACCGAGCCGAACATGTGCAGATCGCGGAGGTGTCGTATCTTCGGTACTTGATCGGTCGATCGTGAAGACATACAACTACATCAACCGCGTTGTCATAACACTTCCTCTTACGGTCTATGAGGGTATGTAGACGATACTCTCCCCTCTCGTTGCTATGCATCACCATGATCTTGCGTGTGCGTAGGAAATTTTTGAAATTACTGCGTTCCCAAACAGTGGTATCCGAGCCAGTTCTATGCGTAGATGTTATATGCACGAGTAGAACACAAAGGAGTTGTGGGCGTGGGTATATACATATTTCTTGTCGTCACTAGCTGATTCTTGATTCAGTGGTATTGTCGGATGAAGCGGCTCAGACCGACATTACGCGTACGCTTATGCGAGACTGGTTCTACCGACGTGCTTCGCACACAGGTGGCTAGTGCGTGTCTGTTTCTCCAACTTTAGTTGAATCGGATTCAATGAACGGGGTTCTTTTTGAAGATCAAAAAGCAATCACTATACCGCATTGTTGTTTTTGATGTGTAGGTAAGAACGGTTCTTGCTCAGCCCGTTGGAGCCATGTAAAACTTGCAACAACAAAGTAGAGGAGGTCTAACTTGTTTCTGCAGGGCTTGTTGTGATGTGATATGGTCAAGACGTGATGAGATATAAGTTGTTGTATGAGATGATCATGTTTTGTTGAAGTTATCGGCAACTGGCAGAAGCCTTATGGTTGTCTCTTTATTGCATAAGATGCAAGTGCCAAACAATTGCCTTACTTTATCGCTATGCGATAGCAATAGTTGCAAGAGCAATAGTTGGTGAGACGACCATGTGACGAAAAATTGATAGAGATCAAGATGATGGAGATCATGGTGTCATGCCGATGACGATAGAGATAATGACGGTACTTTGGAGACGGAGATCAAAGGCGCAAGATAATCATGGCCATATCATGTCACATATTTTGATTGCATGTGATGTTTATCCTTTATGCATTTTATTTTGCTTAGTTCGTCGGTAGCATTATAAGATGATCTCTCACTAAATTTCAAGGTATAAGTGTTCTCCCTGAGTATGCACTATTGCGACAGTTCGTCGTGCCGAGACACCACGTGATGATCGGGTGTGATAAGCTCTACGTTCACATACAACGGTGTTGGGGAACGCAGTAATTTAAAAAAATTCCTATGCACATGCAAGATCATGGTGATGCATAGCAACGAGAGGGGTGAGTATCGTCTACGTACCCTCGTAGACCGTAAGCGGAAGAGTTATGAGAACGCCATTGATGTAGTCATACGTCTTCACGATCCGACCGATCCAAGTACCGAACATACGGCACCTCTGAGTTCAGCACACGTTCAGCTTGGTGACGTCCCACGAACTCCGATCCAGCAGAGCTTCGAGGGAGAGTTCCGTCAACATGACGGTGTGATGACGGTGATGATGATGCTACTGACGCAGGGCTTCGCCTAAGCACCGCTATGATATGACCAAGGTGGATTATGGTGGAGGGGGGCACCACACACTGCTAAAAGATCAATTGATCAACTTGTGTGTATGGGGTGTCCCCCTCCCTCATATATAAAGGAGTGGAGGAGGGGGAGAGGTCGGCCCTCCTAGGCGCGCCCCAAGGGGAGTCCTACTCCCACCGGGAGTAGGAATCCAACCCTTCCAAGAGTAGGAGTGGGAGAGAGGGAAGGAGGAGAGAGGGGGAAGGAAAGGGGGCGCCCCCCCCTCCTTGTCCAATTTAGACTAGAGGGAGAGGGGGTGCACGGCCTGCCCTGGCCGCCCCTCCTCTTCTCCACTAAGGCCCAATAGGCCCATTACACTCCCCGGGGGGTTCCGATAACCCCCCAGTACTCCGGTATTTGTCTGAACTTGCCCGGAACCCTTCCGATGTCCAAATATAGTCATCCAATATATCGATCTTTATGTATCGACCATTTCGAGACTCCTCGTCATGTCCGTGATCATATCCAGGACTTCGAACTACCTTCGGTACATCAAAACACATAAACTCATAATAATGATCGTCATCGAACGTTAAGCATGCGGACCCTACGGGTTCGAGAACTATGTAGACATGACCGAGACTCATCTCTGGTCAATAACCAATAGCGGAACCTGGATGCTCATATTGGCTCCTACATATTCCTCGAAGATCTTTATCAGTCAAACCGCATAACAACATATGTTGTTCCCTTTATCATCGGTATGTCACTTGCCAGAGATTCGATCGTTGGTATCTCAATACCTAGTTCAATCTCGTTACGGGCAAGTCTCTTTACTCGTTCTATAATGCTACATCCGGTTACTAACTCATTAGCTACATTGCTTGCAAGGCTTATAGTGATGTACATTACCGAGAGGGCCTAGAGATACCTCTCCGACAATCGGAGTGACAAATCCTAACCTCGATTTATGCGAACTCAACAAGCACCATCTGAGACACCTGTAGAGCACCTTTATAATCACCCAGTTATGTTGTGATGTTTGGTATCACACAAAGTGTTCCTCCGGTACTCGGGAGTTGCATAATCTC
Source organism: Triticum urartu (assembly GCF_003073215.2). Lineage (NCBI taxonomy): Eukaryota > Viridiplantae > Streptophyta > Magnoliopsida > Poales > Poaceae > Triticum > Triticum urartu. The sequence continues at coordinate 258,716,977 of NC_053027.1, read as the reverse complement.
ATAGTCATAGGAACATGTATAAGACATGAAGAAAGCAATAGCAACAAACTAAACGATCATCGTGCTAAGCTAACGGATGGGTCAAGTCAATCACATCATTATCTAATGATGTGATCCCATTAATAAAATGACAACTCATGTCTATGGTTAGGAAACATAACCATCGTTGATTCAACGAGCTAGTCAAGTAGAGGCAAACTAGCGACACTCTGTTATGTATTCACACATGTACTAAGTTTCCGGTTAATACAATTCTAGCATGGATAATAAACATTTATCATGATATAAGGAAATATAAATAACAACTTTATTATTGCCTCTAGGGCATATTTCCTTCAGTCTCCCACTTGCACTAGAGTCAATAATCTAGATTACACAGTAATTATTCTAACACCCATGGAGTCTTGGTGTTGATCATGTTTTGCTCGTGAGAGAGGCTTAGTCAACGGGTCTGCAATATTCAGATTCGTATGTATCTTGCAAATCTCTATGTCTCCCTCTTTGACTTGATCGCGGATGGAGTTGAAGCGTCTCTTGATGTGCTTGGTTCTTTTGTGAAATCTAGATTCCTTTGCCAAGGCAATTGCACTAGTATTGTCACAAATGATTTTCATTGGACCTGATGCACTAGGTATGACACCTAGATCGGATATGAATTCCTTCATCCAGACTCCTTCATTTGCTGCTTCTGAAGTAACTATGTACTCTGCTTCACATGTAGATCCCGCCACGACGCTTTGCTTAGAACTGCACCAACTAACAGCTCCGCCGTTCAATAAAAACACGTATCCCGTTTGTGACTTAGATTCATCTTAATCAGTGTCAAAGCTTGCATCGACATAACCATTTACGACGAGCTCTTTGTCACCTCCATAAACGAGAAACATATCCTTAGTCCTTTTCAGGTATTTCAGGATGTTCTTGACCGTTGTCAAATGATCCACTCCTGGATTACATTGGTACCTCCCTGCTAAACTAATAGCAAGGCACACATCAGGTCTGGTACACAGCATTGCATACATGATAGAGCCTATGGATGAAGCATAGGGAACGTCTTTCATTTTATCTCTATCTTCTGTAGTGGTCGGGCATTGAGTCTAACTCAACTTCACACCTTGTAACAGAGGCAAGAACCCTTTCTTTGCTTGATACATTTTGAACTTCTTCAACACTTTATCAAGGTATGTGCTTTGTGAAAGTCCAATTAAGCGTCTTGATCTATCTCTATAGATCTTGATGCCCAATATATAAGCAGCTTCACTGAGGTCTTTCAATGAAAAACTCTTATTCAAGTATCCTTTTATGCTATCAAGAAATTCTATATCATTTCCAATCAACAATATGTCATCCACATATAATATTAAAATGCTACAGAGCTCCCACTCACTTTCTTGTAAATATAGGCTTCTCCAAAAGTCTGTATAAAACCATATGCTTTGATCACACTATCAAAACGTTTATTCCAACTCTGAGATGCTTGCACCAGTCCATAGATGGATCGCTGGAGCTTGCACACTTTGTTAGCACCCTTTGGATCGATTAAACCTTCATGTTGCATCATATACAACTCTTCTTCTAGAAATCCATTCAGGAATGCAGTTTTTACATACATTTGCCAAATTTCAGAATCATAAAATGCGACAATTGCTAACGTGATTCGGACGAACTTAAGCATTGCTATGGGTGAGAAGGTCTCATCGTAGTCAACTCCTTGAACTTGTCGAAAACCTTTCGCAATAAGTCGAGCTTTGTAGAAAGTAACATTACCGCTAGCATAAGTCTTCTTCTTGAAGCCCCATTTATTCTCGATGGCTTGCCGATCATTGGGCAAGTCAACCAAAGTCCATACTTTGTTCTCATACATGGATCCCATCTCAGATTTCATGGCCTCAAGCCATTTTGCAGAATCTGGGCTCATCATCGCTTCCTCATAGTTCGTAGGTTCGTCATGGTTAAGTAACATGACATCCAGAACAGGATTACCGTACCACTCTGGTGTGGATCTTACTCTGGTTGACCTACGAGGTTCGGTAGTAACTTGATCTGAAGTTACATGATCTTCATCATTAGCTTCCTCACTAATTGGTGTACGAGTCACAGGAACAGATTTCTGTGATGAACTACTTTCCAATAAGGGAGCAGGTACAATTACCTCATCAGGTTCTACTTTCCTCCCACTCACTTCTTTCGAGAGAAACTCCTTCTCTAGAAAGGATCCATTCTTAGCAACGAATGTCTTGCCTTTGGATCTGTGATAGATGGTGTACCCAACAGTCTCCTTTGGGTTTCCCATGAAGACACATTTCTTCGATTTGGGTTCGAGCTTATCAGGTTGAAGATTTTTCACATAAGCATCGCAGCCCCATACTTTAAGAAACGACAATTTTGGTTTCTTGCCAAACCACAGTTCATAGGGCGTCGTCTCAACGGATTTAGATGGTTCCCTATTTAACGTGAATGCAGCGGTCTCTCAAGCATAACCCCAAAACGATAGCGGTAAATTAGTAAGAGACATCATAGATCGCGCCATATCTAGTAAAGTACGATTACGACGTTCGGACACACCATTACCCTGTGGTGTTCCGGGTGGCGTGAGTTGTGAAACTATTCCGAATTGTTTCAAATGAAGACCAAACTCATAACTCAAATATTCTCCTCCACGATCAGATCGTAGAAATTTTATTTTCTTGTTACGATGATTTTCCACTTCACTCTGAAATTCTTTGAACTTTTCAAATGTTTCAGACTTATGTTTCATCAAGTAGATATACCCAAATCTGCTCAAATCATCTGTGAAGGTGAGAAAATAACGATACCCGCCGCAAGCCTCTACATTCATCGGACCACATACATCAGTATGTATGATTACCAACAAATCTGTTGCTCGCTCCATAGTTCCGGAGAACGATGTTTTAGTTATCTTTCCCATGAGGCATGGTTCACAAGTAACAAGTGATTCATAATCAAGTGATTCCAAAAGTCCATCAGAATGGAGTTTCTTGATGCGCTTTGCACCAATATGACCTAAACGGTAGTGCCACAAATAAGTTGCACTATCATTATCAAATCTGCATCTTTTAGCTTCAATATTATGAATATGTGTATCCCTATTATCGAGATTCATCAAAAATAGACCACTCTTCAAGGGTGCATGACCATAAAATATATTACTCATATAAATAGAACAACCATTATTCTCAGATTTAAATGAATAACCGTCTCGCATCAAACAAGATCCAGATATAATGTTCATGCTTAACGCTGGCACCAAATAACAATTAGTCAGGTCTAAAACTAATCCCGAAGGTAGATGTAGAGGTAGTGTGCCAACCGTGATCACATCGACTTTGGAACCATTTCCCACGCGCATCGTCACCTCGTCCTTAGCCAATCTTCACTTAATCTATAGCCCCTGTTTCGAGTTGCAAATATTAGCAACGGAACTAGTATCAAATGTTGGGGAACGTAGTAATTTCAAAAAAATCCTACGCACATGCAGGATCATGGTGATGCATAGCAATGAGAGGGGAGAGTGTCGTCCACGTACCCTCGTAGACCGTTAAGCGGAAGCGTTATGACAACGCGGTTGATGTAGTCGTACGTCTTCACGATCGACCGATCCTTAGTACCGAACGTACGGCACCTCCGCGTTCAGCACACGTTCAGCTCGGTGACGTCCCGCGAACTCACGATCCAGTAGAGCTCGGGGAAGAGTTTCGTCAGCACGACAGCGTGGTGACGATGTTGATGAAGATACCGCAGCAGGGCTTCGCCTAAACACCGCTACAGTATGAACGAGGTGGATTATGGTGGAGGGGCCACTGCACACGGCTGGAGAGATCGCAATGATCAACTTGTGTGTCTAGAGGTGCCCCCTGCCCCCGTATATAAAGGAGCAAGGGGGAGAGGTGGCCGGCTAGGAGGAGGCGCGCTAGGAGGAGTCCTACTCCCACAGGGAGTAGGACTCCCTCCTTTCCTAGTTGGAGTAGGAGAAGGGGGAGGATGAGGGAGAGAGGAAGGAAAGGGGGCGCCCCCCCCCTCCTTGTCCAATTCGGACTAGAGGGAGAGGGGGCGCGCAGCCTGCCCTGGCAGCCCCTCCTCTCTTCCACTAAGGCCCATCTTGGCCCATTAAACCCCCGGGGGGTTCCGGTAACCCCCGGTACTCCGGTAAAATCCCGATTTCACCCGGAACACTTCTGATATCCAAATATAGGCTTCCAATATATAAATATTTATGTCTCGACCATTTGGAGACTCCTCGTCATGTCCATGATCACATCCGGGACTCCGAACTACCTTCAGTACATCAAAACATATAAACTAATAAAACAGATCATCACATAACTTTAAGCGTGTGGACCCTACGGGTTTGAGAACTATGTAGACATGACCGAGACACGTTTGCAGTCAATAACCAATAGCGGAACCTGGATGCTCGTATTGGTTCCTACATATTCTACAAAGAACTTTATCGGTCAAACTGCACAACACTATACGTTGTTCTCTTTGTCATCGGTATGTTACTTGCCCGAGATTTGATCGTCAGTATCCCAATACCTAGTTCAATCTCGTTACTGGCGAGTCTCTTTACTCGTTCCATAATACATCATCCCGTACCTAAATCATTAGTTATCATGCTTGCAAGGCTTATAGTGATGTGTATTACCGAGAGGGCCCAGAGATACCTCTTCGACGATCAGAGTGACAAATCCTAATCTTGATCTATGCCAACTCAACAAGTACCATCGGAGACACTTGTAGAGCGCCTTTATAATCACCCAGTTACGTTGTGACGTTTGGTAGCACACAAAGTGTTCCTCGGTATTCGGGAGTTGCATAATCTCATAGTCATAAGAACATGTATAAGTCATAAAGAAAGCAATAGCAGTAAACAAACAATCGAGTGCTAAGCTAACGGAATGGGTCAAGTCAATCACATCATTCTCCTAATGATGTGATCTCATTGATCAAATAACAACTCATGTCTATGGTTAGGAAACTTAACCATCTTTGATCATTGAGCTAGTCAAGTAGAGGCATGCTAGTGACACTATGTTTGTCTATGTATTCACACATGTATTATGTTTCCGGTTAATACAATTCTAGCATGAATAATAAGCATTTATCATGAAATAAGGAAATAAATAATAACTTTATTATTGCCTCTACGGCATATTTACTTCAGTCTCCCACTTGCACTAGAGTCAATAATCTAGATTACACAATAATGATTTTAACACCCATGGAGCCTTGGTGCTGATCATGTTTTTCTCGTGGAAGAGGCTTAGTAAACGGGTCTGCAACATTCAGATCCATATGTATCTTGCAAATCTATATGTCTCCCACCTGGACTTGATCCCGGATGGAGTTGAAGCATCTCTTGATGTGCTTGGTTCTCTTGTGAAATCTGGATTCCTTTGCCAAGGCAATTGCACCAGTATTGTGACAAAAAAAATTCATTAGACCTGATGCACTAGGTATGACACCTAGATTGGATATGAACTCCTTCATCCAGACTCCTTCATTCGCTGCTTCCGAAGCAGCAATGTACTCCGCTTCACATGTATATCCCGCCACGACGCTCTGTTTAGAACTGCTCCAACTGACAGCTCGACCGTTTAATATAAACACATATCCGGTTTGCGAGTAAGAATCGTCCGGATCAGTGTCAAAGCTTGCATCAACGTAACCATTTACGATGAGCTCTTTGTCACCTCCATAAACGAGAAACATATCCTTGGTCCTTTTCAGGTACTTCAGGATGTTGTTGACCGCTATCCAGTGATCCACTCCTGGATTACTTTGGTACCTCCCTGCTAAACTAATAGCAATGCACACATCAGGTCTGGTACACAGCATTGCATACATGATAGAGCCTATGGCTGAAGCATAGGGAACAATTTTCATTTTCTCTCTACCTTCTGCAGTGGTCGGACATTGAGTCTTACTCAACTTCACACCTTGTAACACAGGCAAGAACCCTTTCTTAGCTTGATCCATTTTGAACTTCTTCAAAACTTTATCAAGGTATGTGCTTTGTGAAAGTCCAATTAAGCGTCTTGATCTATCTCTATAGATCTTGATGCCCAATATATAGGCAGCTTCACTAAGGTCTCTCATTGAAAAACTCTTATTCAAGTATCCTTTTATGCTATCCAGAAATTCTATATCATTTCCAATCAGCAATATGTCATCCACATATAATATTAGAAATGCTACCGAGATCCCACTCACTTTCTTGTAAATACAGGCTTCTCCAAAAGTCTGTATAAAACCATATGCTTTGATCACACTATCAAAACGTTTATTCCAACTCCGAGAGGCTTGCACTAGTCCATAAATGAATCGCTGGAGCTTGCACACTTTGTTAGCTCCCTTTGGATCGATAAAACCTTCAGGTTGCATCATATACAACTCTTCTTCCAAAAATCCATTCAGGAATGCAGTCTTTACATCCATTTGCCAAATTTCATAATCATAAAACGTGGCAATTGCTAACATGATTCGGACGGACTTAAGCATCGCTACGGGTGAGAAGGTCTCATCGTAGTCAACTCCTTGAAATTGTCGAAAACCTTTCGCAACAAGTCGAGCTTTGTAGACAGTAACATTACCATCAGCGTCTGTCTTCTTCTTGAAGATCCATTTATTCTCGATGGCTTGCCGATCAACAGGCAAGTCAACCAAAGTCCACACTTTGTTCTCATACATGGATCCCATCTCAGATTTCATGGCTTCAAGCCATTTTGCGGAATCTGGGCTCATCATCCCTTCCTCATAGTTCATAGGTTCGTCGTGGTCAAGTAACATGACCTCCAGAACTGGATTACCGTACCACTTTGGTGCGGATCTTGCTCTGGTTGACCTACGAGGTTCCGTAGTAACTTGATCTAGAGTTTCATGATCATCATCGTTAGCTTCCTCACCAATTGGTGTAGATGTCATAGGAACCGGTTTCTGTGGTAAACTACTTTCCAATAAGGGAGTAGATACAGTTACCTCATCAAGTTCTACTTTCCTCCCACTCAATTCTTTCGAGAGGAACTCCTTCTCTATAAAGGATCCATTCTTAGCAACGAATATCTTTCCTTCGGATCTGTGATAGAAGGTGTACCCAATAGTTTCCTTTGGGTATCCTATGAAGACACATTTCTCCGATTTGGGTTCGAGCTTATTAGGTTGAAGCTTTTTCACAAAAGCATCGCAGCCCCAAACTTTAAGAAACGACAACTTTTGTTTGTTGCCAAACCATAGTTCATAAGGCGTCGTCTCAACGGATTTTGATGGTGCCCTATTTAACGTGAATGCAGCCGTCTCTAAAGCATAACCCCGAAATGATAGCGGTAAATCAGTAAGAGCCATCATAGATCATACCATATCTAGTAAAGTACGATTACGACGTTCGGACACACCATTACGCTGTGGTGTTCCGGGTGGCGTGAGTTGCGAAACTATTCCGCATTGTTTCAAATGTAGGCCAAACTCGTAACTCATATTCTCCTCCACGATCAGATCGCAGAAACTTTATTTTCTTGTTACGATGATTTTCCACTTCACTCTGAAATTCTTTGAACTTTTCAAATGTTTCAGACTTATGTTTAATTAAGTAGATATACCCATATCTGCTGAAATCATCTGTTAAGGTGAGAAAATAACGATACCGACAGCGAGCCTCAATATTCATTGGACCACATACATCAGTATGTATGATTTCCAACAAATCTGTTGCTCGCTCCATAGTTCCGGAGAACAGCGTTTTAGTCATCTTGCCCATAAGGCATGGTTCACAAGTACCAAGTGATTCATAATCAAGTGATTCCAAAAGTCCATCAGTATGGAGTTTCTTCATGCGTTTTATACCAATATGACCCAAACGGCAGTGCCACAAATAAGTTGCACTATCATTATCAACTCTGCATCTTTTGGCTTCAACATTATGAATATGTGAATCACTACTATCGAGATTCAACAAGAATAGACCACTCTTTAAGGGTGCATGACCATAAAAGATATTACTCATATAAATAGAACAAACATTATTCTCTGATTTAAATGAATAACCGTCTCGCATCAAACAAGATCCAGATATAATGTTCATGCTTAACGTTGGCACCAAATAACAATTATTTAGGTCTAAAACTAATCCCGAAGGTAGATGTAGAGGTAGCGTGCCGATGGCGATCACATCGACTTTGGAACCATTTCCTACGCGCATCGTCACCTCGTCCTTAGCCAGTCTTCGCTTAATCCGTAGTCCCTGTTTTGAGTTACAAATATTAGCAACAAAACCAGTATCAAATACCCAGGTGCTACTGCGAGCTCTGGTGAGGTACACATCAATAACATGTATATCACATATACCTTTGTTCACCTTGCCATCCTTCTTATCCGCCAAATACTTGGGGCAGTTCCGCTTCCAGTGACCAGTCTGTTTGCAGTAGAAGCACTCAGTCTCAGGCTTAGGTCCAAACTTGGGTTTCTTCTCCTGAGCAGCAACTTGTTTGCCGTTCTTCTTGAAGTTCCCCTTCTTCTTCCCTTTGCCCTTTTTCTTGAAACTGGTGTTCTTGTTGACCATCAACACTTGATGCTCCTTCTTGATTTCTACCTCCGCAGCCTTTAGCATCGCGAAGAGCTCGGGAATAGTCTTATTCATCCCTTGCATATTATAGTTCATCACGAAGCTTTTGTAGCTTGGTGGCAGTGATTGAAGAACTCTGTCAATGACACTATCAATAGGAAGATTAACTCCCAGTTGAGTCAAGTGATTATGATACCCAGACATTTTGAGTATATGCTCACTGACAGAACTATTCTCCTCCATCTTGCAGCTATAGAACTTATTGGAGACTTCATATCTCTCAATCCGGGCATTTGCTTGAAATATTAACTTCAACTCCTGGAACATCTCATATGCTCCATGACGTTCAAAACATCGTTGAAGTCCCGGTTCTAAGCCGTAAAGCATGGCACACTGAACTATCGAGTAGTCATCAGCTTTACTCTGCCAAACATTCTTAACATTGTCAGCAGCATCTGCAGCAGGCCTGGCACCCAGCGGTGCTTCCAGGACATAATTCTTCTATGCAGCAATGAGGATAATCCTCAAGTTACGGACCCAGTCCGTTTAATTGCTACCATCATCTTTCAACTTTGCTTTGTCAAGGAACGCATTAAAATTCAACGGAACAACAACACGGGCCATCTATCTACAACAACATAGATAAGCAAAAATACTATCAGATACTAAGTTCATGATAAATTTAAGTTCAATTAATCATATTACTTAAGAACTCCCACTTAGATAGACATCCCTCTAATCATCTAAGTGATCACGTGATCCATATCAACTAAACCATAACCGATCATCACGTGAAATGGGGTGGTTTTCGATGGTGAACATCACTATGTTGATCATATCTACTATATGATTCATGCTCGACCTTTCGGTTTCAGTGTTCCGATTCCATATCTGCATATGCTAGGCTCGTCAAGTTTAACCCGAGTATTATGCATGTGCAAAACTGGCTTCCACCCGTTGTAGATGGACGTAGAGCTTATCACACCCAATCATCACATGGTGTCTGGGCACGACGAACTTTGGCAACGGTGCATACTCAGGGAGAACACTTTTGTCTTGAAATTTAGTGAGAGATCATCTTATAATGCTACCGTCAAACAAAGCAGAATAAGATGCATAAAGGATAAACATCACCTGCAATCAATATAAGTGATATGATATGGCCATCATCATCTTGTGACTTTGATCTCCATCTCCAAAGCATCGTCATGATCACCATCGTCACTGGCTTGACACCTTGTCCTCCATCGAAGCATCATTGTCGTCACGCCAACTATTGCCTCGACGACTATCGCTACCGCTTAGTGATAAAGTAAAGCAATTACATGGCGATTGCATTTCATACAATAAAGCGACAACCATATGGCTCCTGCCAGTTGCCGATAACTGTGTTACAAAACATGATAATCTCATACAATAAAATTTAGCATCATGTCTTGACCATATCACATCACAACATGCCCTGCAAAAACAAGTTAGACGTCCTCTACTTTGTTGTTGCAAATTTTATGTGGCTGCTACGGGCAGAGCAAGAACCATTCTTACCTACGCATCAAAAACCACAACACGGTATAGTGATTGCTTTTTGATCTTCAGACAGAACTATGTTCATTGAATACGATTCAACTAAAGCTAGAGAAACAGACACCCACTAGCCACCTGTGTGCGAAACACGTCGATAGAACCAGTCTCGTGTAAGTGTACGCGTAATGTCGGTCTGGGCCGCTTCATCCAACAATGCCACTGAATCAAGAATCAACTAGTGACGTCAAGCAATATGTATATACCCATGTCCAGAACTCCTTTGTGTTCTACTCGTGCATATAACATCTATGCATAAACCTGGCTCGGATGCCACTGTTCAGGAACGTGGTAATGTCAAAAAAATTCCTACGCACACGCAAGATCATGGTGATGCATAGCAACGAGAGGGGAGAGTATAGTCTACGTACCCTCGTAGACCGTAAGTGCAAGCGTTATGAGAACGCGGTTGATGTAGTCGTACGTCTTCATGATCCGACCGATCCAAGTACCGAACGTACAGCACCTCCGAGTTCAGCACACGTTTAGCTCGGTGACGTCCCACGAACTCCGATCCAGCAGAGCTTCAAGGGAGAGTTCCGTCAACATGATGGTGTGATGATGGTGATGATGATGCTGCCGACACAGGGCTTCGCTCAGCACCGCTACGATATGACCGAGGTGGATTATGGTGGAGGGGGGCACCACACACGGCTAAAAGATCAACTGATCAACTTGTGTCTATGGGGTGCCCCCTCCCCCATATATAAAGGAGTGGAGGAGGGGGAGAGGCCGGCCCTCCTAGGCATGCCCGAAGGGGAGTCCTACTCCCACCGGGAGTAGGAATCTAACCCTTCCAAGAGTAGGAGTAGGAGAGAGGGAAGGAGGAGAGAGGGGGAGGCAAAGGGCCCCCCCCTCTTTGTCCAATTCGGACTAGAGGGAGAGGGGGGCGCGGCCTGCCCTGGCCGCCCCTCCTCTTCTCCACTAAGGCCCAATAGGCCCATTACACTCCCCGGGGGGTTCCGGTAACCCCCCGGTACTCCGGTATTTGTCCGAACTTGCCCGGAACCCTTCCGAAGTCCAAACATAGTCATCGAATATATCGATCTTTATGTCTCAACCATTTAGAGACTCCTCATCATGTCTGTGATCATATCCTGGACTCCGAACTACCTTCGGTACATCAAAACACATAAACTCATAATACCGATCATCACCGAACATTAAGCGTGTGGACCCTACGGGTTCGAGAACTATGTAGACATGACCGAGACTCGTCTCCGGTCAATAACCAATAGCGGAACCTGGATGCTCATATTGGTTCCTACATATTCTATGAAGATCTTTATCGGTCAAATAGCATAACAACATACGTTGTTCCCTTTGTCATCGGTATGTTACTTGCCCAAGATTCGATCGTTGATATCCTCATACATAGTTCAATCTCGTTATCGGCAAGTCTCTTTACTCGTTATGTAATGCATCATCCAGCAACTAACTCATTAGTCACAATGCTTGCAAGGCTTATAGTGATGTGCATTACCGAGAGGGCCTAGAGATACCTCTCTGACAATCGGAGTGACAAATCCTAATCTCGATTTATGCCAACTCAACAAGCACCATCGGAGACACCTGTAGAGCACCTTTATAATCACCCAGTTACGTTGTGACATTTGGTAGCACACAAAGTGTTCCTCCGGTACTCGGGAGTTGCATAATCTCATAGTCATAGGAACATGTATAAGTCATGAAGAAAGCAATAGCAACAAACTAAAGGATCATTGTGCTAAGCTAACGGATGGGTCAAGTCAATCACATCATTCTCTAATGATGTGATACCATTAATAAAATGACAACTCATGTCTATGGTTAGGAAACATAACCATCATTGATTCAACGAGCTAGTCAAGTAGAGACAAACTAGTGACACTCTGTTTGTCTATGTATTCACACATGTACTAAGTTTCCGGTTAATACAATTCTAGCATGAATAATAAACATTTATCATGATATAAGGAAATATAAATAACAACTTTATTATTGCCTCTAGGGCATATTTCCTTCAAACGGGTGCAAGCCAGTTTTGCACACGCGGAATACTCGGGTTATAAGCCTAGCATATGCAGATATGACCTCGAAACACTGGAGACCGAAAGGTCGAGCGTGAGTCATATACTAGATATGATCAACATAGTGATGTTCACCATTGAAAACTACTCCATCTCACGTGATGATAGGACATGGTTAGTTGATTTGGATCACGTGATCACTTAGATGATAAGATCCCTTAGTAAAGAGACTTGTCGATAATGAGATTGAACTATGTATGAGGATACCGATGATCGAAACTCGGGCAAGTAACATACCGATGACAAAGGGAACAACGTATGTTGTTATGCGGTTTGACCGATAAAGATCTTTGTAGAATATGTAGGAGCCAATATGAGCATCTAGGTTCCTCTATTGGTTATTGACCGGAGACGAGTCTCGGTCATGCCTACATAGTTCTCGAACACGTAGGGTCCGCACGCTTAACATTCGGTGACGATTGGTAATATGAGTTTATGTGTTTCGATGTACCGAAGGTAGTTCGGAGTCCCGGATATGATCACAGACATCACGAGGAGTCTCGAAATGGTCGAGACATTAAGATCGATATATTGGATGACTATGTTTGAACTTTCGAAGGGTTCCGGGCAAGTTCGGATAAATACCAGAGTACCGGGGGGTTACAGGAACCCCCCAGGGAGTGTAATGGGCCTATTGGGCCTTAGTGGAGAAGAGGAGGGGCGGCCAGGGCCGGCCTCTCCCCCTCCTCCACTCCTTTAGATACGGGGGAGGGGGCACCCCATAGACATACAAGTTGATCATTGATCTTTTTGCCGTGTGCGGTGCCCCCCTCCACCATAATTCACCTCGGTCATATCGTAGCGATGCTTAGGCGAAGCCCTGCGTCGGTAGCCTCATCAACACCATCATCACGCCGTCATGCTGACGGAACTCTCCCTCAAAGCTCTACTGGATCGTGAGTCCGTGGGACGTCACCGAGCTGAACGTGTGCAGATCGTGGAGGTGTCGTACGTTCGATACTAGGATCGGTCGATCGTGAAGACGTACGACTACATCAACCGCATTGTCATAAGGCTTCCACTTACGGTCTACGAGGGTACATGGACGTCACTTCCCATGTCGTTGCTATGCATCACCATGATCCTACGTGTGCGTAGGAAATTTTCTGAAATTACTGCGTTCCCCAACATTGGCATCTGAGCCAGGTTTATGCGTAGATGTCATATGCACGAGTAGAACACAAAGGAGTTGTGGGCGTGGGTATATACATATTGCTTGCCGTCACTAGTTGATTCTTGATTCAGCGGCATTGTTGGATGAAGCGGCCCAGACCGACATTACATGTACGCTTACACGAGACTGGATCTACTGACGTGCTTCGCACACAGGTGGCTAGTGCGTGTCTGTTTCTCCAACTTTAGTTGAATCGGATTCAATGAATAGGGTTCTTTCTGAAGATCAAAAAGTAATCACTATACCGTGTTGTGGTTTTTAATGCGTAGGTAAGAACGGTTCTTGCTAAAGCACGTAGCAGCCACATAAAACTTGCAACAACAAAGTAGAGGACGTCTAACTTGTTTTTGCAGGGCATGTTGTGATGTGATATGGTCAAGACATGATGCTAAATTTTATTGTATGAGATTATCATGTTTTGTAACACAGTTATCGGCAACTGGCAGGAGCCATATGGTTGTCGCTTTATTGTATGAAATGCAATCGCCATGTAATTGCTTTAATTTATCACTAAACGGTAGCGATAGTTGTAGAGGCAATAGTTGGCGAGACGACAATGATGCTTCGATGGAGATAACGCTGTCAAGCCGGTGACGATGGTGATCATGACGGTGCTTTGGAGATGGAGATCAAAGGCACAAGATGATGATGGCCATATCATATCACTTATATTGATTGCATGTGATGTTTATCTTTTATGCATCTTATTTTGCTTAGATCGACGGTAGCATTATAAGATGATCTCTCACTAAATTTCAAGGTATAAGTGTTCTCCCTGAGTATGCACCATTGCGAAAGTTCATCGTGCCGAGACACCACGTGATGATCGGGTGTGATAAGCTCTACGTTCTCATACAACAGGTGCAAGCCAGTTTTGCACACGCAGAATACTCGGGTTAAACTTGACGAGCCTAGCATATGCAGATATGGCCTCAAAACACTGGAGACCGAAAGGTCGAGCGTGAATAATATAGTAGATAAGATCAATATATTGATTTTCACCATTGAAAACTACTCCATCTCACGTGATGATCGGACATGGTTTAGTTTATATGGATCATGTGATCACTTAGATGATTAGAGAGATGTCTATATAAGTGGGAGTTCTTAAGTAATTTGATTAATTGAACTTTAATTTATCATGAACTTAGTCCTCATAGTATTTGCATATCTATGTTGTAGATCAATAGCTTGCGATGTAGCTCTGCAATTATTTTTTGATATGTTCCTAGAGAAAAATAAGTTGAAAGATGTTAGTAGCAATGATGCGGACTAGCTCCATGATCTGAGGATTATCCTCAATGTTGCACAGAAGTATTATGTCCTTGATGCACCGCTAGGTGACAGACCTATTTTAGGAGCAGATGCACACATTATGAACGTTTGACAAAGCTCAGTATGATGACTACTTAATAGTTTAGTGCACCATGCTTTACGGCTTAGAACCGGGACTTCAAACAACATTTTGAATGCCACGGAACATATAAGATGTTGTAAGAGTTGAAATTGGTATTTCATACTCAAGCCCGTGTCGAGAGGTATGAGACCTCTGACAGTACGTTGCCTACAAGATGGAGGAGAATAGCTCAACCAATGAGTATGTGCTCAGATTATCTGGGTACTACAATGGCTTGAATCAAGTGGGAGTTAATCTTCCAGATAAGATAGTAATTGATAAAGTTCTCTAGTCACTATCACCAAGTTACTAGAACTTAGTGATGAACTATAATATGCAAGGGATGACGAAAACGATTCCTGAGCTCTTCCTGATGCTGAAATCGACGAAGGTAGAAATCTAGAAAAGCAACAAATGTTGATGGTTGACAAAACCACTAGTTTCAAGTAAAAGGGCAAGGGAAAGAAAGGGAACTTCAAGAAGAATGGCAAGAAAGTTGCCACTCCCATGAAGAAGCCCAAAGCTAGACCCAAGCCTAAAATTGAGTGCTTCTACTGTAAAGGAAATGGTCACTGGAAGTGGAACTGCTGTAGATACTTGGCAGATAAGAAGGATGGCATACTGAACAAAGGTATATTGGATATACATGTTATTGATGTGTACTTTACTAGTGTTTATAGCAACCCCTCGGTATTTGATACTGGTTCAGTTGCTAAGACTAGTAACTCGAAATAGGAGTTGCAAAATAAACAGACACTAGTTAAGGGCGAGGTGATGATGTGTGTTGGAAGTGATTCCAAGGTTGATAAGATCACCATCACACACTCCCTTTACCTTCGGGATTAGTGTTGAACCTAAAATAAATGTTATTTGGTGTTTGCATTGAGCATGAATATGATTGGATCATGTTTATTGCAATACGGTTATTCATTTAAGTCAAAGAATAATTGTTGTTCTATTTACATGAATAAAACCTTCTATGGTCATACACTCAATATAAATGGTTTATTGAATCTCGATCGTAGTGATACACATATTCATGATATTGAAGCCAAAAGATGCAAAGTTAATAATGATAGTGCAACATATTTGTGGCACTGCCGTTGAGGTCATATTGGTGTAAAGCGCATGAAGAAACTCCATACTGATGGGCTTTTGGAATCACTTGATTATGAATCACTTGATGCTTGCGAACCATGCCTCATGGGCAAGATGACTAAGACTCCGTTCTCCGAAACAATGGAGCGAGCAACTGACTTATTGGAAATAATACATACTGATGTATGCGGTCCGATGAGTGTTTAGGCTCGCGGCTGGTATCTTTATTTTCTGACCTTCACAGATGATTTGAGCAGATATGGGTATATCTACTTGATGAAACATAAGTCTGAAACATTTGAAAAGTTCAAAGAATTCCAGAGTGAAGTGAAAAATCATCATAACAAGAAAATAAAGTTTCTATGATCTAATCACGGAGACGAATATTTGAGTTACGAGTTTGGTCTTCAACTAAAAACAATGTGGAATAGTTTCACAAATTCATGCCACCTAGAACACCACAGCATAATGGTGTGTCCGAACGTCATAACCATACTTTATTGGATATAGTGCAATCTATGATGTCTCTTGCCGATTTACCACTATCGTTTTGGGGTTATGCATTAGAGACAGCTACATTCACGTTAAATAGGGCACCGTCTAATCTATTGAGATGACACCGTATGTACTATGGTTTGGCTAGAAACCTAAGCTATCGTTTCTTAAAGTTTGGGGTTGTGATGCTTATGTGAAAAAGTTTCAGCCTGATAAGCTGAAACCCAAATCGGAAAAGTGTGTCTTCATAGGATACCCAAAAGAAACTGTTGGGTACACCTTCTATCACAGATCCGAAAGGCAAGGTCTTTGTTGCTAAGAGTGGATCCTTTCTAGAGAAGAAGTTTCTTTCGAAAGAAGTGAGTGGGAGGAAAGTAGAACTTGATGAGGTAACTGTACTTGCTCCCTTATTGGAAGATAGTTCATCACAGAAATCCGTTCATGTGACTCCTACACCAATTAGTGAAGAAGCTAATGATGATGACCATGTAACTTCAGATCAAGTTACTACCAAACCTCGTAGGTCAACCAGAGTAAGATCTGCACCAGACTGGTATGGTAATCCTGTTCTGGAGGTAATGTTACTTGACCATGATGAACCTATGAACTATGAGGAAGAGATGATGAGCCTAGATTCTGCAAAATGGCTTGAGGCCATGAAATCTGAGATGGGATCCATGTATGAGAACAAAGTATGGACTTTGATTAACTTGCCCGATGATCGGTGAGTCATTGAGAATAAATGGATCTTCAAGAGGAAGACGGACGCTGATAGTAGTGTTACTATCTACAAAGCTCGAATTGTCGCAAAATGTTTTTCGACAAGTTAAAAGTGTTAACTATGATGAGATTTTCTCACTCGTATCGATGCTTAAAAGTCTGTCCGAATCATGTTAGCAGTTGCCGCATTTTATGAAATCTGGCAAATCGATGTCAAAACTGCATTTCTTAATGGATTTCTTAAAGAAGAGTTGTATATGATGCAACAGGAAGGTTTTGTCAATCCTAAAGGTGCTAACAAAGTGTGCAAGCTCCAGCGATCCATCTATGGACTCGTGCAAGCATCTCGGAGTTGGAATATTGTAACACCCCGGTTATGATTTCCCAATATGTAATCCAACTCTTGCCGTTTCCGGCTTTAAGTTATTTTATTTTCTCGGGTTCGGGTTTTTGTCTCCGTGTGTTGTTGTCGTTGTCATGCATCTCATATCATGTCATCATGTGCATTGCATTTGCATATGTGTTCATCTCATGCATTCGAGCATTTTCCCCGTTGTCCGTTTTGCATTCCGGCGCTTCGTTCTCCTCCGGTGGTCTTTTCTACCTTTCTTTCGTGTGTGGGGATTAAACATTTCTGGATTGGACCGAGACTTGCCAAGCGGCCTTGGTTTACTACCGGTAGACCGCCTGTCAAGTTTTGTACCATTTGGACTTCGTTTGATACTCCAACGGTTAACCGAGGGACCGAAAAGGCCTCGTGTGTGTTGCAGCACAACACCCCCTCCAAGTTGGCCCAAAACCCACCAAAACCCTCTCCATCATCTAGAGCATTCGATCACGATCGCGTGGCCGAAAACCGCACCTCATTTGGACACTCCTAGCTCCCTCTACCTCTATATAAAGACCCCTCCTCGAAAATCCGGATCTCCCCCGTCCAAACCCTAAAAAAATTCACCTCCGCCGCCGTCGGACATGTCCGGACGGCGCTGGACGTGTCCGCCACCTCTGCCGACCAATCCGCGCGCGCCACGTGGCCCGGCCGCGCCCACATCGCCGCCACAGCGCCGCCGGCCCGCGAGGCCCACTCGGGGCCCCCGAGGCCCAGATCTCCTCCCGCGGCCCGCGCCTTCGTCTTCAACGTCCGCAGCGAGCCAGCGCCGCCTCGCCTCCATCTCCGACGGAACCGCGCCACAGCACGACCTCGCCGGCAGCCGCCTCGTCCCTCAGCGGCAGGAGCTTCCCCACCGCCATCGCCGGCCACCACCATCGACGTCGCCGCCCCGGCCTTCCTCCTCCCTCCTCAACGCCGCCTCCCCGAGCAACTCCGGCGACCTCGACTCCGTCTCCGGCGAACCTCGTAGATCGCGCCGGCCAGATCTGGATTCGGATCCCGTCTGGGTTGACTTTTCTGCCCGAAACCCTAATTATTTGCTCATGTTCATCATGTCGTAACTCCTCATCTGTAGCTCCGTTTTGGGCATATAGCATATCAAAATGTTCGCCTCAAAGAGCACATCATTTCATCTCATTGCATCATTTTCATTTGAGTTAATCTTGATGCCCGAAATGCTGTTAGAAGAATGCTATTTGACATAATTGTCAAATCTGCTGCTCCAATTAGATATTTGTTATTTTTGCCATGATTATTGTGTGCGTGATATGCCCCTGAGCTCTTCATGAGTTTTGTTATATGTTTTGCCATCTATCCAGAGGCGCAACCCATGTATTTTTGTGATGAGTGTGGTGACTAGCACAAGCTTGCAAAGTGAGGCATTCGTTAATGCTGATTTCAGGGACTTGGCATTTCCACTACGTCCTTGACCTGTTTATCTCATATTGCCATATGTTCATGTTGTTTCCTAGTGATCCGTGCCTCTTTTGAGGATGATCAGTAAGGATGTTTTCTTAATCTTGTAGTGCACTATCCATCCATGTCTTTGTTTGCAATTATGGAGCACTCTAGCTTGAGTCAATCGAGCTCTACTTTTGTCATTTCGGGATTCTGGGCAGATTGTCTACTCGTTAGCGATTTTGCCGGGGATGTTGTACTTGATCCGTGCATGATATATTATTGTTCTTGCCATGTCTAGCTTGTATTTTGTGTATTCTTGATGGGTGTATGCTTAGATTGTCATGACATGCTCTGTAGTGAGTGCATCGAGCTCGCAAACATGCCTACTTGATATCTTTTTCAGCATGCTCCAGTTTTCACTAAGTCTGAGAACTGATTATGTTTTTGCCATGTTCACATGCTTGCAAATGTATTTTCTGATCCCTTTTGGCTCAAGGTCACTAAGGGACTTTTGTTAAGCTCTTTGAGTAGCTCCATGCCATGCTTTAATTTGCCATGTTCAGGTCCTGTAGCATATTGTTTTCATACTCTAAAGTGTGCTATCTGATTTGAAATTCCAGACAAGTGTTAATTTCACCAAGTCTGAAATCTGTTACCAAATGCATTTTTGCCATGCTTGTTTGAACCTGTTAATGGATGATTTGGCCGTATCTCAGTGATAGTCTTTTGTTAAGCATCATGAATGGATCCCTGCCATGTATTTTGTTTCCATGTTTGGGTGATGTAGCATGTTCATCTTGTTGCATCTAGTTGGCTACTTGCTGTAAATCGCAGAACGTGGTCATATTTGAATTGCTTGCCATTTCCAAACCGTAACTCCGATTCCGGCGTTCTTTATATCGTTTTCAAGGGATTTCATCTCATATTTCCAGTGGAACACTTGTATTTCTAGGTTGAGGCCAGGTTCGTGCATTCCCTGTCAAATCTTGCATATGCATCCCATATTGCATCCCGCATAGCATATCATCTTTGCATCATGTTGCTTGAGTTTGCACGTGGTTGATTGTGTCCTTATTGCTTGTTTCTCTTGTTTGGGTAGAGCCGGGAGACGAGTTCGCTAACGAGGAGCCCGTTGAGTTTGCTTTTGAGGATCCAGTCAACTCTGACAACTTTGCAGGCAAGATGATCATACCCTCGAAATCACTACTATCTTTGCTTTGCTAGATGCTCGCTCTTTTGCTATGCCTATGCTACGATGCCTACCACTTTCTTATCATGCCTCCCAAATTTCCATGTCAAACCTCTAACCCACCATGTCCTAGCAAACCATTGATTGGCTATGTTACCGCTTTGCTTAGCCCCTCTTATAGCGTTGCTAGTTGTAGGTGAAGATTGGAGACCGTTCCTTGTTGGAACATTATTTACTTGTTGGGATATCATTATATTATCTTGTTATCTTAATGCATCTATATACTTGGTGAAGGGTGGAAGGCTCGGCCTCTCGCCTAGTGTTTTGTTCCACTCTTGCCGCCCTAGTTTCCGTCATATCGGTGTTATGTTCCCGGATTTTGCGTTTCTCGCGCGGTTGGGTTATAATGGGAACCCCTTGATAGTTCGTCTTGAATAAAGCTTTTCCAGCAATGCCCAACCTTGGATTTACCATTTGCCACCTAGCCTCTTTTCCCTTGGGTTTCCAGAGCCCGAGGGTCATCTTATTTAACCCCCCCCCCCGGGCCAGTGCTCCTCTAAGTGTTGGTCTGAACCAGGCAGCCTGCGGGGCCACCTCGGGGAAACTCGAGGGCTGGTTTTACTCATAGCTTGACCTATTCGAGTGTGCCCTGAGAACGAGATATGTGCAGCTCCTATCGGGATTTGTCGGCACATTTGGGCAGTGTTGCTGGATTTGTTTTAACTTGTCGAAGTGTCTCGTAGAACCGGGATACCGAGTCTGATCGGAATGTCTCGGGAGAAGGTTTATTCCTTCGTTGACCGTGAGAGCTTGTCATGGGCTAAGTTGGGACTCCCCTGCAGGGATTTGAACTTTTGAAAGCCGTGCCCGCGGTTATGGGCAGATGGGAATTTGTTAATGTCCGGTTGTAGATAACTTGAACCTTAACTTAATTAAAATGAATCAACTGTGTGAGTTACCGTGATGGTCTCTTCTCGGCGGAGTCCGGGAAGTGAACACGGTGTTGGAGTAATGCTTGCGCGGGTTGTCCTCTAGTTACTCGCTCGCGCTTTGCCACCTCTTCTCGCTCTCTTTTGCGAATAGGATAGCCACCATATATGCTAGTCGCTTGCTGCAGCTCCACATATTTACCTTGCCTTACCCATAAGCCTAAATAGTCTTGATCGCGAGGGTGCAAGATTGCTGAGTCCCCGTGGCTCACAGATTACTATTAAACCAGATGCAGGGCCTGATGATTCCGTTCCAGATGACGCGCTTGAGCTCAAGTGGGAGTTCGACGAGGACTCACGCAGATACTACGTGTCTTTCCCTGATGATCAATAGTGGTGCCCAGTTGGGGTGATCGGGACTGTGTCGCATGTTGGGTTATCTTTTATTTTGGTGCCGTAGTCGGGCCATGAGTGTTTGATTGTTGTAATGCTATTTATGTACTTTGGTTGATGTGGCGAGTGTAAGCCAACTATGTATCTCCCCTTTTATTATATATATTACATGGTATGTTGTGAAGATTGCCTAACTTGTGACATTGCTTTCAATGCGGTTATGCCTCTAAGTCGTGCCTCAACACGTGGGAGCTATAGCCGCATCGAGGGCGTTACAAGTTGGTAATCAGAACCTTCCTCGACCTTAGGAGCCCCCACTGTTTGATCGTTTTTAGCAGCCGTTGTTGAGTCTAGAAAAATGTTTTGAGTCATTTAGGAATTATATATCGGAGAGTTTAGGAATTCTTTTTACTTCCCAGTCTCCTCATCGCTCTGGTAAGGCTTCCTGACGTAGAGTTTTGACTCTTCTCTTCTCAAATTTCACTAAAAAAATTTAGATCACGCGGGTATCTTGGAATCGTTCCGATGGTTTTGTGACGAGAACATTGTTCTTGGTGCCTCCTGTCTTTAGGGGTTGTGGCAGTGTCCCGGGGAGTTGAGCTCCAAGGTGTTGTCGTCACAATTTTATCATTGCAGTTCTGGAATACCTGAGTTTAGTACGCCGACATCGAAAATCTCTTTTATGCAGTTCGTTGGTGAGATAACCTCGATGCCACCCAGTACTGGGGCGGGAGTTCGGGAGTATCGCCGTAACTTGTATAACGGATGCTTTTCGAAGGTTGAGGTAGATGGTTTCTGAAGTTTTTTCTCGGTTGTGTGTTGAAGGATGGATACAGCTGGATGTAGGAATTGCTAGATTTGGGTGAGATATTACGCTTCCCCTGTATCCCCAACACCTGATTGCATAACCGGAAAGGTTCGGGAGTTTCATAGGTGGGAATTCTTGTAGCTCTAGATCTTCTTCCACGGATATTTGGTTTGAGATTGGGATTTCTTACCGAGTATTCGTTCTTGATCCATACCTTGTTGATTTATTTCTCTACCTAAATTCTAAGTGGCTTCTCAATTTATGGATATGTGACCATTTCAAGAGGAATGCATTCGTTCATTTGGTTCGGATGTGAAGACTTTATGTTGCAAATTCAACCCGTTTGATTCAGCTTCATTTTATCTGTCAATGTGCTAACGGTTGTCACCCTCTTCAGGATGGCTCCCGCTAAGAGCACCAATCAGAATCAGAATCAAGATCCGCCACCACCTCCTCCTCCTCCGGAGGCATGGCTAGCTGTGATGGCCGCAACCAATGCAAACACGCAATTGATCATGCAAATTCTTCAAGAGCGCAATCAAGCGAACCAAGGCAACCAAGGCAACAATCAGAATCACTTTGCTACACTCAACCAGTTCCTTGCTAACGGGCCAAAGACTTTCAGCAATTGTGTTGAGGCAACTGATGCTGACGATTGGCTCGTGGATCTGTGCAAGCATTTCGAGTGCAGTAACGTCAGGCCTGAGGACTTCGTCAAGTTCCTTCCTTCCAACTCAAAGATCAAGCTGCAGAATGGTTCCAGCAGTACAAGGATTCCAGAGGAGGCCGTGCGATTATCTGGGATGAATTCCGTCAAGATTTCAGAGCTCATCATATTCCTCAGAGCGTGGTTGAAAGCAAGCGTGAGGAATTCCGCAACCTGAAGCAAGGCTCTTTGTCTGTCTATGACTACAACAAGTTGTTTCAGAAGCTCGCCCGCTTTGCTAAGTAGGACGTCCCTGACGAGAAGAGCATGATATACCAGTTCAGGGGTGGTCTCAGGGAAGAAATCCAGCTAGCTCTTGTTCTCTTTGAGCCCTTGAGGTACGATGAGTTCTACAACATGGCATTGAAGCAAGAGGCCGCTCAACTGAGGTGTGATGCTTCCAAGAAGCGAGTCAGAGATGCTACTCCTTCTTCCTCTACTCAAGTGGCCAAGCAGCAGAAGTATTGGCTTCCTCCTCCTCCGTTCCGTCACCCGTATCAGCAGAAGAGCAAAGGTGGCAGTGGATCTTCCCACCCACCCAACCCTGGCTTTCAGAACAAGACTTCGTCTCAAGCTCCAAGATCGAGTGCTCCGTATCACCGTCCGCTTTCAGAGGTCACGCGCAACAAGTGCCAACAGAAGGGTCACTATGCCAACAAATGCTTCAATCAGGGGCGTCTTCCTCCTCCTCCTGTGAGATCGGCAAGTACAGCTGTGGTCAAGCATAACCCCAAGCACGCCAAGGTCAACTTGATGAATGCAGCTCAGGCAGAGGACTCGTCAGATGTCATCATGGGTAACCTTCATGTTAACGATATTCCTGCAAGAGTTCTTTTTGACACTGGTGCATCACATTGTTTCATGTCAAAGCCATTTTTTACCAAGCATGAATTTGTTTCTTCTCATTTGGGTAAACAAATGGATATCGTTTCTCCTGGCAACGTTTGAGTGCAAGTTTGGAGGTGCCAGATGTTACTATCACCTTGGGCGACTACAAGTTCCTTTCTTCCCCAATGGTTCTTGGTGACTCGGACATTGATCTTATTCTCGGAATGGATTGGCTTTCTAAGCACAAGGCGCATCTTGATTGTGCTGCCGGGCAGATTCAGTTGACTCATTCGTTTGAGGATGTAATTGTCTTTGCCGCTCGTGATGATACCATCCGTCTGTTCTCTCTCAATGAGAAGGGTGAACTGGATGCTATCTCGCAAATTCCAGTCGTTTGCGAGTATCAAGACGTCTTTCCAGAAGAGCTTCCAGGAATGCCTCCGCACCGGCCAGTTGAATTCGTCATTGATCTTGAGCCCGGCACGGAACCTGTGTGCAAGCGTCCTTACAAGCTCGGACCTGAAGAGTTGAAGGGGCTGAAGAAGCAACTCGATGTTCAAGAGAGAATGGGTCTCATCCGGCCTAGTTCTTCTCCATGGGGTTGTGGTGTTCTTTTTGTGAAGAAGAAGGATGGAACGAACCGACTTTGTGTTGATTACCATCCATTGAACAAGAAGACTATCAAGAACAAATACCCACTTCCCAACATCAACGAGCTGTTCGAACAACTCAAAGGTGCCCAAGTATTCTACAAGCTTGATCTCCGTATGGGTTATCACCAGATTCGAATCCGTGAGCAAGATATTCCTAAGACGGCTTTCAGGACAAGCTATGGTTCTTATGAATACACTGTCATGTCTTTTGGCCTCGTCAACGCTCCTCTGACTTTCTCTCGCATGACGAACTTCATCTTCAACGCTTACACCAATGACTTCGTTTTGGTCTATCTTGACGACATTCTGTTCTTTTCGAAGAACAAGGAAGATCATGCCAAGCACTTGCGTTTGGTGCTCGATAAGCTCAGGGAACACCAGTTCTACGCCAAGTTCCCCAAGTGCGAATTTTGGCTCGATGAGGTTCTTTATCTTGGTCATATCATCTCTGCCAAGGGCATTGCGGTGAATCCTGAGAAGGTGTCTACAATTGTGAATTGGGAACCACCTCAGAACGTGAAGCAACTCCGTAGCTTCCTCGGTCTCGCAAGCTACTGCCGAAGATTCATTGAAAACTTTTCTAAGATCGCGAAGCCTCTCTCAAATCTTCTCCAGAAGCACGTCAAGTACGTTTGGTATCCGGAGTGTGACATTGCTTTCAACACTTTGAAAGAGAAATTGGTCACTGCTCCAGTTCTGACTCCGCCTGATGAATCCAAGCCGTACGAGGTCTTTTGTGATGCCTCTCTCCAAGGGCTTGGCTCAGTGTTGATGCAAGAGAAGAAAGTTGTGGCTTATACCTCTCGCCAGTTGAAGCCCAACAAGAAGAACTACCCCACTCATGATCTCGAGTTGGCGGCAGTTGTGCATGCTCTTTTGACTTGGAGACATCTCTTATTGGGAAGAAAAGTGGACATTTTCACTGATCACAAGAGTCTCAAGTACATCTTCACTCAGCCTAATCTCAACCTCAGGAAAACTCGATGGGTCGAAATGATTCAAGAGTATAATCCGAGTATCGAGTATACTCCAGGCAAGGCCAATGTGATTGCTGACGCATTGAGCAGGAAGGCTTATTGCAACAGTCTTATTCTCAAGCCTTATCAACCCGAGCTTTGTGAAGCTTTCCGCAAACTTAATCTGCAAGTTGTTCCTCAAGGTTTCCTCGCCAACCTTCAAGTCTCTCCTACCTTGGAAAATCAGATTCGCCAAGCTCAGCTTCTTGATGCTATGGTGAAAAAGGTGAAGATTGGGATTGCCAAGAGCCAACCCAAGTACAAGTGCTACCGCCTTGATGATAAGGATACTCTCTTCTTCGAGGATCGTATTGTTGTGCCCAAAGGTGACCTTCGTAAAGTGATCATGAACGAGGCTCACAATTCTCTCCTCTCCATCCACCCTGGGAGCACGAAGATGTATCAGGACCTCAAGCAGGCTTATTGGTGGACTCGAATGAAGTGCGAGATTGCTCAGTTCGTGAATGAATGTGATGTCTGCAGAAGAGTGAAGGCAGAACACCAAAGGCCAGCGGGTCTCCTCCAACCTCTTGCCATTCCAGAATGGAAGTTTGACCACATTGAAATGGACTTCGTGACTGGGTTTCCAAAGTCCAAGCGTGGCAATGATGCTATATTCGTTGTCATCAACAAACTCACTAAAGTGGCTCACTTTCTGCCAATCAAAGAGTTAATCACTGCAGCTCAATTGGCGGAGCTCTATACCTCTCGAATTGTCTCTCTGCATGGTATTCCTCAAGTGATATCTTCAGACCGTGGCAGCATCTTTACCTCCAAGTTTTGGGATTCTTTTCAGAAGGCCATGGGCACCAACATCCGCTTCAGCACAGCTTTCCATCCTCAAACTAGCGGTCAAGTCGAGCGTGTCAACCAGATTCTTGAAGATATGCTCAGGGCTTGTGTGATCTCCTTCGGCATGAAGTGGGAGGATTGTCTTCCATATGCTGAATTTTCCTACAACAACAGTTTTCAAGCAAGTTCGGGCAAGGCCCCATTTGAAATTATGTATGGCAGGAAGTGCCGTACCCCTCTCAACTGGTCTGAAACCGGTGAACGTCAGCTTCTTAGAAATGACTTAATCACAGAGGCAGCGGAAATGTGCAAAGTCATTCGAGATAACCTCAAAGCAGCCCAATCCTGCCAGAGGAGCTACTATAATAGTAAGCACCGTGATTTGGCTTTCGAGATCGGAGATCGTGTTTACCTCCGCGTCTCTCCTATGAAAGGTACTCGTCGCTTCGGTATCAAAGGGAAGCTTGCCCCTAGATACGTGGGACCTTTCAAGATTGTCAGCAAGAGAGACGATCTCGCCTATTGACGGTGTCCTGGACTAGGGGGTACTCACCACGTCGTCTCCCGATCTATTAGATTGGGCCAAGGACCCCCGTGGCCGTATACTCATGGGCCAGTTCGGACGGCTACCGCATACAAGAAAGATTCCACAAGACTTGGCGATCAAGACAAGGACTTCTCCCCACCGGCGTATTCGGCTAGGACTCTTGTTATCCTAGGCCTCCCGTGCATTATATAAACCGAGGCCAGGCTAGTGGATAGATATACAATATATACAACAATCATACCATAGGCTAGCTTTTAGGGTTTAGCCTCCTTGATCTCGTGGTAGATCTACTCTTGTACTACCCATATCATCAATATTAATCAAGCAGGACGTAGGGTTTTACCTCCATCAAGAGGGCCCGAACCTGGGTAAAACATTGTGTCCCTTGTCTCCTGTTACCCATCGATCCTAGACGCACAGTTCGGGACCCCCTACCCGAGATCCGCCGGTTTTGACACCAACATTGGTGCTTTCATTGAGAGTTCCGCTGTGTGATCGACAAAAGGATTGATGGCTCGCCTGCAGATCAACTGCGACTTCGGCATCTTCGTCACCAGCTCGACTGGTCACCTTGGTTCGACCAAGAATTGCGCCCCGTGTTCGGATCACCTTGTCCGAACGACGGCCTTCATCAAACATCAACTCCGATCTCTATCAAGATCACGGAGGAATCATCTATGGAGCTCGGGGGCTCAACGTCAACATTGCCCTCAAGCGACCGTGCTATTTTTATGGACAGCGAACTCGTATCTGCCACCACCACCTCCTCCAGTATCGCTTTGACGATCGCTTTGGTGGAATTGTGCGGAATTGAGTCTACAACAACCCTGGAAAATTTCGTCGAGTTCCGATGGAGGAATCTCTGGCAATCCACGATATACCAGAGCCCTGTCAAATCTGGACGGGAATTTGGATGAGTTTAGGGCGTGGTTTCCAGCTTCTAGCTTGGACGTCCTTTGGAAGATCCAACCGTTGATCGGCTGTGGAATTCCTATATCTACCATCTCTCAAAATTTCGGCTCGATCCGACCGTCCAAACTCCGGGAACCTTCTGATTAGTGCATCACTTTTCGGATATGTTTTCTACGCGAAAACGAATCCGACCCGAGTTCATCTTTTTTTATGAACAGGATTTCGGACATCCCTTTTGAAGGAAGTTTTGTATGGGGTATTGTGTTTTGTTTCCGAACACATCCCACTAACTGTAAGATCTTTTGAACATGATCTTCAACATCATGCTGGTGTCAAACCAGTCCGGCAATATTACTCCACGGCTGCCGACCTGCGCTAGACACGGCGTCACTTTGTTGAGCCGAGCTCAACTTCTTCGGATCATCATCTCGGCAAGCCAAACAAGAGCCCGGCATCACGAAGGATAAATCATCACCAACATCGCCGCCCCACGGATTACACGGAGCGGGCATACCGGCATCGCCGCACGGTCGCTTCATCAAGCCGGCATCGACCACGTCACGACCTGCATCGACAGGGCCGCACTATTGCTTCTTCAAGCTGGTGTCCATCACGCCGACCTACTTCGACTCATCGGCTGACATCGAGGCTTCGACATCTTGGCTAGACCGGGGGCTTCGCCATCTCTTCATCAACCTACTCTGGACACTTCGGCGTCACTAGCCGACCAGCTCCGTCACGTTAGCTGGGCCAAGGGCTTTGCCTCGGCGAGTCAACCTTTACCAGCATTGCCATGCCGTCGTTTTATCACCCATCAGGCAATGGGTGTGTGGA
Source organism: Triticum urartu (assembly GCF_003073215.2). Lineage (NCBI taxonomy): Eukaryota > Viridiplantae > Streptophyta > Magnoliopsida > Poales > Poaceae > Triticum > Triticum urartu. The sequence continues at coordinate 258,688,467 of NC_053027.1, read as the reverse complement.
GCGGGTCCCAATTTTAGGAATCACCTTCCTTCGGATTGCTACAACAAATAAACCAGGTGTTATTAATCCCAGTATTTTTTGCTTGTTTGGGTTCATTTTTCCCAAGGAATTATTACTCTGGTTTGTCCATGATATGTACACAGGTCTATCAAATGCTGACCGCATTAATGACGGTCGCATGGTGGTTCGATCAGTTTCCGTACATAGTCCGGCGAACGCCGCATCCAAAGCTCGGACCGACCTGTGAATTCAGGCTTTGCCACGCCTTTACTACATCACGCCGACGCCCTGCATCGACATTGACTGCGGCGCCAGGCCATATTTCTTCTATTCCTCACTTTACATAAATTATTTATTATGCAACACATTTTTTTTAATTATCATTATTACTATTATCTCTGGTTTGCACTATTTTTTGTGCACAGGAAAATGATTCGGGGACTTCGGCGTCACTCTGTCGGTCTGCATTGACCGTGCTATGTCACCACTTCGGCGTGTCAAGCTCTCCGCTCCGCCACCTCGGGACCGGCTTGAGGGATGGAACCTTGCCCCGCATCAAGCTCGGACCGCGTCATCAATACCGAACACATTAACCAGCTAAGTCGCTTTCATGCTCAAAGCTTTAATTTCTAACTTGCGTTCGGTTCGACCAAGCATTATACTTTTTTGGAAAAAAGTTGCTTCTAAAAAATTTCCTTGTCCAAACTTTGTTTGTGATGCATAAATTCAAATACCCCATTTACTTGGGGGCTTCCTTTATGAAGCTTTTCCTGTTGCATATGATTATACTTGTACGGCTTCGTTCCTTGTTCATGTATTACGCCACAATATGCACCACATTGACTTAAGCGATTTGCAAGCTGGGTTGCCTCGCTCCTGTGTTTACCCCTACGTTCCCGATTGTTCGGCTAGGGAGTAAAGGGAGCACCTCTGCGATTGTCACGATCGGGTCACCCGAGCCGGACCTCAGACTGGGTGAAGCCGAAAGCTAGCACTCTTATAGTTATTCAATGATGGTCGGCACACAACGGAACTCATGAGTACAAAAAATCTATTGCACAAGTCTCATAATAACAATGAGCACCGAAGAAAGGTATCGGTGGAGGTACTATTTTCTTCGAAGATGCTTCTTACTCTTCGTAGTAATATAGCATAAGTTCCCTGAGCGCGCTTTGTCTGTTACAGCCTTATGGCCTGATTGCCTGGTTATTGGAAACACCGTCGATATTCTCGACCGATGGAGTACATAACACTTTTCGGTCCTTAACCGAAGAGGGAGAAGCCGACGGTCGGTTAAGACGCGTTTAAAGTTCGGTTGAACATAGATATGATATAAGTACTTCGGTACATGCAATCATTCTTCTACCCAAGTCACTTGGGGGCTCTTAAGTTTATTTGAGCCGTTTTATAATAAGTGTTCTTCTTCTCAGTCGTTGCAAAGTTCTATTATTATTATTTATCACTCCTTTTTTCGACGCGACTGTGCGGTCACTAGCCGGGGAGCCTAATTTCTCTCTCAAAGCCTCTAGAGTTTAGTTTGCTAAACTGGCCTAATGAGAAGTACTCCGCCCTCAGGATAGGAGGTTGAAGCCGTAGGCTGACCCGCTCGAAGTCTTGAGATAGGATGTGTCATGTTAAAGGACGATAGAAGCACTTCTTTTTTCTAAGACCAATTTTTGGATTGGCGCCGAACACTTGATCTTGTTCGGACGTCATGTTTTTACTGATGTTTCTTGGTTTTCCAAGCTTTTTGGCACTTTTAAACTATTTGTGCTTTTCCAGCATTAGTCTCGCAGTGCAACGCCGGACACCTTTAGGGATTCGGCAAAAACATTCTCAGATATTGCTATATATGCATCGGTTTCGAATTGTGTCTTCGGTCAATAGTTGGGTTGCCCGGCTCCTGCACTTGCTCCCTACGTTCCGTTTTGTTCGGCTAGGCGTGCAAAGGGAGAACCACTGCGATTGTGCTTCCAGCTCACATTGTTAAGCACCTTAGTGGAGAAAGCCGAAAACTGACTGTCACAATAAGCGTAAACTAGTTAGTGATCCGATGACTATGACGGGCCATTCATAACATTGGCCGAAGTGTTTACGGCTTGACCTCGACTGTCGCCGAACACTACCGGGGGCTATTAACTGGCCTCCCAAACTAAATCCTCGATATTTTGCTCTTACATTCGAGCTGAGGTTTCATGATCATGCTTAGCATGACAACCCAAAGAAAGGAACCGATAGCGGGACTATTTTCTTTGGAATACATTTCTTCTGTTAAACAGTAATATAACATATCTCTCTGCGTACCTTTGTTTATAAAACCGTGTGGCCAGATTGCCTTGTTTGTCGTAAATCTTTGCCCTCATAAAGGCTTTATAAAGTAGGACAAACACTCCTCGGCTACTGGCCAAGGAGGTGGAAGCCGATGGTCGGTCAACAAAGTTTTGTACAATGCGGATCCGAGCATTAATGACGCAAAGTACTTGGATACATAGAGTCATTACACATAATTTGTGATTTTACTATGGATATTGATCCTTAATTCGGCCACCCGTGCCCGCATTAAAGCTCCGGGGCTACTGGGCTTCGGGCTTATTATTTACAAATATTAAAGGGGCACATCGATCCCCTGATCTGGTGTTGCCACCCGACCAGTGTCTCGGGGGCTACTGCATTGCTTGTCCAATGCAGAAAATTTTATGTGCAATATAGTTTCCGAGGAGATTTTGATCCTCAGGTTGGTCGGCCGCACCCAACCTGAGTCTTGAGGACTGAGCACGCCGCTTTTGTGTCCCGAAGTATTCTGCCGAGCTAGGACTTGATCCTCAGGCCGATTTTGCAAATCAACCTGAGTCTCAGCGGCTACTGGGATCAACGGTCTTATGTCATCCTTCATGTGCATCTCGGGTTTTAGACCGATACACACCTTGAGGGCTACTGGCTATATATCTCGGCAGAGAATAAATTGCACCAATAAAAAATATTGACAAAAAATCGGCCCATAGTCGGGGTGGTGCACCACCTCGGAAGCAGTCCGGCATAAAGCTCGGGCGCTAGTGGCTGGCTCCATACAGGGCATTTCCGGCATTAAGCTCGGCTAAACTCCTTCAACTTTTTTGAACCAAGGTGATATGACACCTCGGATATAGTCCGGCATTGGAGCCTGGACACAGTCCGGCGTTGGAGCTCGGATATATTTCGGCGTTGGAGCTCGGATATACAGTCCGGCGTTGGAGCTCGGATACATAGTCCGACGTTGGAGCTCGGATACATTTCGGCGCTAGAGCTGGGAAGCGGTCCGGCGTTGGTGCTCGGCTGCAAAAGATACCTCGAATGCAGTCCGACGTTGGAGCTCGGACGCAAGAGGACCCTGCCTCCCGGGAACAACTTCAAACCCGAGGTGTGGCATAAAAATAAACAAGGCATTGATAAAGGCCGGAAACTTAAAGGGGCTCCTCGGATACCCGACGTGTAAACTCGTCGAATGCATTTCGGCGATCCTCAAGATCGAAGATAAAGAAGATTTGTTGAACCAGTTTTCAAGACCGGCGACTGAAGATGAAGAACAGTTCGGAAGAATCGAGGAGCGTCCCTAACTTGAAGACCGGTTCAGGGGGCTACTGACGGTGTCCTGGACTAGGGGGTACTCACCACGTCGTCTCCCGATCTATTAGATTGGGCCGAGGACCCCCGTGGCCGTATACTCATGGGCCAGTTCGGACGGCTACCGCATACAAGGAAGATTCCACAAGACTTGGCGATCAAGACAAGGACTTCTCCCCACCGGCGTATTCGTCTAGGACTCTTGTTATCCTAGGCCTCCGGTGCATTATATAAACCGAGGCCAGGCTAGTCGATAGATATACAATATATACAACAATCATACCATAGGCTAGCTTTTAGGGTTTAGCCTCCTTGATCTCGTGGTAGATCTACTCTTGTACTACCCATATCATCAATATTAATCAAGCAGGACGTAGGGTTTTACCTCCATTAAGAGGGCCCGAACCTGGGTAAAACATTGTGTCCCTTGTCTCCTGTTACCCATCGATCCTAGACGCACAGTTCGGGACCCCCTACCCGAGATCCGCCGGTTTTGACACCGACACCTATCAACTCGAGCTTCCTTCAAACTTTGCAAATGTTCATGACGTGTTCCATGTCTCTCATCTCCGAAAGTGTTTCAAGACTCCTGATCGCACCGTCAACTTCGAGGACATTGAGCTCCATGAAGATCTCTCTTATCGTGAGCACCCCGTTGCTATTCTTGAAGAGACTGAACGCAAGACTCGCAACAAGTCAATCAAATTCCTCAAAGTCAAGTGGTCACACCATTCCGACCGTGAAGCTACCTGGGAACACGAGGATCACCTCCGTTCTGAGTACCCGGCGTTCTTTCAGTCCTAGATCTCGGGACGAGATCCTTTCGTAGTGGTGGAGTGTTGTAACACCCCGGTTATGATTTTCCCAATATGTAATCCAACTCTTGCCGTTTCTGGCTTTAAGTTATTTTATTTTCTCGGGTTCGGGTTTTTGTCTCCGTGTGTTGTTGTCGTTGTCACGCATCTCATATCATGTCATCATGTGCATTGCATTTGCATATGTGTTCATCTCATGCATTCGAGCATTTTCCCCGTTGTCCGTTTTGCATTTCGGTGCTTCGTTCTCCTCCGGTGGTCTTTTCTACCTTTCTTTCGTGTGTGGGGATTAAACATTTCCGGATTGGACCGAGACTTGCCAAGCGGCCTTGGTTTACTACCGGTAGACCGCCTGTCAAGTTTCGTACCATTTGGACTTCGTTTGATACTCCAACGGTTAACCGAGGGACCGAAAAGGCCTTGTGTGTGTTGCAGCCCAACACCCCCCAAGTTGGCCCAAAACCCGCCAAAACCCTCTCCATCATCTAGAGCGTTCGATCATGATCGCGTGGCCGAAAACCGCACCTCATTTGGACACTCCTAGCTCCCTCTACCTCTATATAAAGACCCCTCCTCGAAAATCCGGATCTCCCCCGTCCAAACCCTAAAAAAAATCACCTCCGCCGCCGCCGGACACGTCCGGACGGCGCCGGACGCGTCCACCGCCTCCGCCGACCAATCCGCGCGCGCCACGTGGCCCGGCCGCACCCACATCGCCGCCACAGCGCTGCCGGCCCGCGAGGCCCGCTCGGGGCCCCCGAGGCCCAGATCTCCTCCCACGGCCCGCGCCTTCGTCTTAAACGTCCGCGGCGAGCCAGCGCCGCCTCGCCTCCATCTCCGGCGGAACCGCGCCACCGCGCCGCAGCACGACCTCACCGGCGGCCGCCTCATCCCTCGGCGGCAGGAGCTTCCCCGCCGCCATCGCCGGCCACCACCATCGACGTCGCCGCCCCGGCCTTCCTCCTCCCTCCTCAACGCCGCCTCCCCGAGCAACTCCACCGACCTCGACTCCATCTCCGGCGAACCTCGTAGATCGCGCCGGCCAGATCTGGATCCGGATCCCGTCTGGGTTGACTTTTTTGCCCGAAACCCTAATTATTTGCTCATGTTCATCATGTCGTAACTCCTTATCCGTAGCTCTGTTTTGGGCATATAGCATATCAAAATGTTCGCTTCAGAGAGCACATCATTTCATCTCATTGCATCATTTTCATTTGAGTTCATCTTGATGCCCGAAATGCTGTTAGAAGAATGCTATTTGAGATAATTGTCAAATCTGCTGCTGCAATTAGATATTTGTCATTTTTGCCATGATTATTGTGTGCATGATATGCCCCTGAGCTCTTCATGAGTTTTGTTATATGTTTTGCCATCTATCCAGAGGCGCAGCCCATGTATTTTTGTGATATGTGTGGTTACTAGCACAAGCTTGCAAAGTGAGGCATTCGTTAATGCTGATTTCAAGGACTTAGCATTTCCACTAAGTCCTTGACCTGTTTATCTCATATTGTCATATGTTCATGTTGTTTCCTAGTGATCCGTGCCTCTTTTGAGGATGATCAGTAAGGATGTTTTCTTAATCTTTTAGTGCTATATCCATCCATGTCTTTGTTTGAAATTATGGAGGACTCTAGCTTGAGTCAATCGAGCTCTACTTTTGTCATTTCGTGAATCTGGGCAGATTGTCTACTCGTTAGTGATTTTGCTGGGGATGTTGTACTTGATCCGTGCATGATATATTATTGTTCTTGCCATGTCTAGCTTGTATTTTGTGTATTCTTGATGGATGTATGCTTAGATTGTCATGACATGCTCTGTAGTGAGTGCATCGAGCTCGCAAACATGCCTACTTGTTATCTGTTTCAGCATGCTCCAGTTTTCACTAAGTCTGAGAACTGATTATGTTTTTGCCATGTTCACATGCTAGCAAATGTATTTTCTGATCCCTTTTGGCTCAAGGTCACTAAGGGACTTTTGTTAAGATCTTTGAGTAGCTCCATGTCATGATTTACTTTGCCATGTCCAGGTCCTGTAGCATATTGTTTTCATGCTCTAAAGTGTGCTATCTGATCTGAAATTCCAGACAAGTGTTAATTTCACTAAGTCTGAAATTTGTTACCAAATGCATTTTTGCCATGCTTGTTTGAACCTGTTAATGGATTATTTGGCCATGTCTCAGTGCTAGTCTTTTGTTAAGCATCATGAATGGATCCCTACCATGTATTTTTTTCATGTTTGGGTGTTGTAGCATGTTCATCTTGTTGCATCTAGTTGGCTACTTGCTGTAAATCGCAGAACGTGGTCATATTTGAATTGCTTGCCATTTCCAAACCGTAACTCCGATTCCGGCGTTCTTTATATCGTTTTCAAGCGATTTCATCTCATCTTTCCAGTGGCACACTTGGATTTCCAAGTTGAGGCCAGGTTCGTGCATTCCCTGTCAAAGCTTGCATATGCATCCCATATTGCATCCCGCATAGCATATCATCTTTGCATCATGTTGCTTGAGTTTGCACGTGGTTGATTGTGTCCTTGTTGCTTGTTTGTCTTGTTTGGGTAGATCCGGGAGACGAGTTCGCTAACGAGGAGCCTGTTGAGTTTGCTTTCGAGGATCCAGTCAACTCTGACAACTTTGCAGGCAAGATGATCATACCCTCGAAATCACTACTATCTTTGCTTTGCTAGATGCTCGCTCTTTTGCTATGCCTATGTTACGATGCCTACCACTTGCTTATCATGCCTCCCAAATTGCCATGTCAAACCTCTAACCCACCATGTCCTAGCAAACCATCGATTGGCTATGTTACCGCTTTGCTCAGCCCCTCTTATAGCGTTGCTAGTTGCAGGTGAAGATTGGAGACCGTTCCTTGTTGGAACATTATTTACTTGTTGGGATATCATTATATTATCTTGTTATCTTAATGCATCTATATAATTGGTAAAGGGTGGAAGGCTCGGCCTCTCGCCTAGTGTTTTGTTCCACTCTTGCCGCCCTAGTTTCCGTCATATCAGTGTTATGTTCCCGGATTTTGCATTCCTCACGCGGTTGGGTTATAATGGGAACCCCTTGATAGTTCGTCTTGAATAAAGCTATTCCAGCAATGCCCAACCTTGGCTTTACCATTTGCCACCTAGCCTCTTTTCCCTTGGGTTTCCGGAGCTCGAGGGTCATCTTATTTAAACCCCCCCCCCCGGGCCAGTGCTCCTCTGAGTGTTGGTCCGAACCAGGCAGCCTGCGAGGCCACCTCGGGGAAACTCGAGGGCTAGTTTTACTCGTAGCTTGACCTATCTGAGTGTGCCCTGAGAACGAGATATGTGCAGCTCCTATCGGGATTTGTTCTGCACATTCGGGCGGTGTTGCTGGATTTGTTTTAACTTGTCGAAGTGTCTTGTAGAACCGGGATACCGAGTCTGATCGGAATGTCTCGGGAGAAGGTCTATTCCTTCGTTGACCGTGAGAGCTTGTCATGGGCTAAGTTGGGACTCCCCTGCAGGGATTTGAACTTTCGAAAGCCGTGCCCGCGGTTATGGGCAGATGGGAAATTGTTAATGTCCGGTTGTAGATAACTTGAACCTTAACTTAATTAAAATGAATCAACTGTGTGAGTTACCGTGATGGTCTCTTCTCGGCGGAGTCCGGGAAGTGAACATGGTGTTGGAGTAATGCTTGCGCAGGTTGTCCTCTAGTTACTCGCTCGCGCTTTGCCACCTCTTCTCGCTCTCTTTTGCGAACAGGATAGCCACCATATATGCTAGTCGCTTGCTGCAGCTCCACATATATTTACCTTGCCATACCTATAAGCTTAAATAGTCTTGATCACGAGGGTGCGAGATTGCTGAGTCCCTGTGGCTCAAAGATTACTATTACACCAGATGTAGGGCCTGATGATTCCGCTCCAGGTGACGCGCTCGAGCTCAAGTGGGAGTTCGACGAGGACTCTCAACATTACTATGTTTCTTTTCCTGATGATCAGTAGTGGTGCCCAGTTGGGGTTGATCAGGACCGTGTCGCATGCTGGGTTATCTTTTATTTTGGCGCCGTAGTCGGGCCATGAGTGTTTGATTGTTGTAATGCTATTTATGTACTTTGGTTGACGTGGCGAGTGTAAGCCAACTATGTATCTCCCCTTTTATTATCTATATTACATGGGACGTTGTGAAGATTGCCTAACTTGCGACATTGCTTTCAATGCGGTTATGCCTCTAAGTCGTGCCTCGACACGTGGGAGCTATAGCCGCATCGAGGGCGTTACAAATATATACTTTGATAAAGTGATCAAAGCATATGGTTTTATAAAGACTTGCGATGAAGCCTGTATTTACAAGAAAGTGAGTGGGAGCACTACAACATTTCTGATAAGTATATGTGAATGACCTATTGTTGATCGGAAATAATGTAGAATTTTCTGGAAAGCATAAAGGAGTGTTTGAAAAGAGTTTTTCAAAGAAAGACCTCGATGAAGCTACTTACATATTGAGCATCAAGATCTATATAGATAGATCAGGACGCTTGATATATTTTCAATGAGTACATACCTTGACAAGATTTTGAAGTAGTTCAAGATGGAAAAGTCAAATAAGGAGTTCTTGCCTGTGTTGCAAGGTGTGAAGTTGAGTAAAGACACAAAACCCGACCACGACATAAAATAGAAAGAGAATGAAAAGTCATTCCCTATGCCTCAGTCATAGGTTCTATAAAGTATGATATGCTGTGTACCAGACCTATTGTATACCTTAGCATGATTTTGGCAAGGGAGTACAATAGTGATCTAGGAGTAGATCCCTGGACAACGGTCAAAATTATCCTTAGATGACTAAGGAAATATTTCTCGGTTACGGAGGTGATAAAAGAGTTCATCGTAAAGAGTTAAATCGATGCAAGCTTTTGACACCGATCTAGATGACTCTAAGTCTCGATCTAGAGACATATTGAAAGTGGGAGCAATTAGCTAGAGTAGCTCTGAGCAAAGCATTGTAGACATAGAAAATTTGCAAAATACATACGGCTCTGAATGTGGCAGACCCGTTGACTAAATTTCTCTCACAAGCAAAACATGATCACTCTTTGGGTGTTAATCACATAGCGATGTGAACTAGATTATTGACTCTAGTAAACCCTTTGGGTGTTAGTCACATGGAGATATGAACTAATCACATAAAGATGTGAACTATTGATGTTAAATCACATGACGATGTGAACTAGATTATTGACTCTAGTGCAAGTGGGAGACTGAAGGAAATATGCCCTAGAGGCAATAATAAAGTTATTATTTATTTCCTTATATCATGATAAATGTTTATTATTCATGCTAGAATTGTATTAACCGGAAACTTAGTACATGTGTGAATACATAGACCAACTAAGTGTCACTAGTATGCCTCTACTTGACTAGCTCATTAATCAAAGATGGTTAAGTTTCCTAGCCATGGACAAGAGTTGTCATTTCATGAACGGGATCACATCATTAGAGAATGATGTGATTGACTTAACCAATCTGTTAGCTTAGCACGATGATCTTTTAGTTTGTTGCTATTGCTTTCTTCATAACTTGTACATGTTCCTATGACTATGAGATTATGCAACTCCCGGATACTGGAGGAACACTTTGTGTGCTACCAAATGTCACAACGTAACTGGGTGATTATAAAGGTGCTCTACAGGTGTCTCCAATGGTGTTTGTTGAGTTGGCATAGATCGAGATTAGGATTTGTCACTCCGATTGTCGGAGAGGTATCTCTGGGCCCTCTTGGTAATGCACATCACTATAAGCCTTGCAAGCAATGTAACTAATGAGTTAGTTACGGGATGATGCATTATGGAACGAGTAAAGAGACTTGCCGGTAACGAGATTGAACTAGGTACTGGTATACCGACGATCGAATCTCGGGCAAGTAACATACTGATGACAAAGGGAACAATGTATGTTGTTATGCGGTTTGACCGATAAAGATCTTCGTAGAATATGTAGGAGCCAATATGAGCATCCAGGTTCCGCTATTGGTTATTGACCAGAGACGAGTCTCGGTCATGTCTACATAGTTCTCGAACCCGTAGGGTCCGCACGCTTAACGTTCGGTGACGATCGGTATTATGAGTTTATGTGTTTTGATGTACCGAAGGTAGTTAGGAGCCTAGATATGATCACGGACATGAAGATGAGTCTCGAAATGGTCGAGACATAAAGATCGATATATTTGATGACTATGTTTGAACTTCGGAAGGGTTTCGGGCAAGTTTGGACAAATACCGGAGTACCGGGGGGCTACCGGAACCCCCTGGGGAGTGTAATGGGCCTATTGGGCCTTAGTGGAGAAGAGGAGGGGCGGCCAGGGCCGGCCTCTGCCCCTCCTCCAATCCTTTAGATACAGGGGAGGGGGCACCCCATAGACACACAAGTTGATCATTGATCTTTTAGCCGTGTGCGGTGCCCCCTCCACCATAATCCACCTCGGTCATATTGTAGCGGTGCTTAGGCGAAGCATTGCGTCGGTAGCTTCATCGACACCGTCAACACACCGTCATGATGATGGAACTCTCCCTTAAAACTCTACTGGATCGTGAGTTTGTGGGGCGTCACCAAGCTGAACTTGTGCAGATCGCGGAGGTGTCGTACGTTCGATAATAGGATCGGTCGATCGTGAAGACATACGACTACATTAACCGCATTGTCATAACACTTCCGCTTACGGTCTATGAGGGTACATGGACGTAACTCTCCCATCTCGTTGCTATGCATCACCATGATCCTGCGTGTGTGTAGGAAATTTTTCGAAATTACTGCGTTCCCCAACACCTAAAATAAATGTTATTTGGTGTTTGCGTTGAGCATAATATGATTGGATCATGTTTATTGTAATACGGTTATTCATTTAAGTCAAAGAATAATTATTATTCTGTTTACATGAAAAAAACCTTCTGTGGTCATACACCTAAGGTGAATGGTTTATTGAATCTCGATCGTAGTGATACACATATTTATAATATTGAAGCCAAAAGATGCAAAGTTAATAATGATAGTGCAACTTATTTGTGGCACTGTTGTTTAGGTCATATTGGTGTAAAGCGCATGAAGAAACTCCATGTTGATGGGCTTTTGGAATCACTTGATTATGAATCACTTGATGCTTGCGAACCATGCCTCATGGGCAAGATGACTAAGACTCTGTTCTCCGGAACAATGGAGCAAGCAACAGACTTGTTGGAAATAATACATACTGATGTATGCGGTTTGATGAGTGTTGATGCTCGCGGCGGGTATCGTTATTTTCTGATCTTCACAGATGATTCGAGCAGATATGGGTATATCCACTTGATGAAACATAAGTCTGAAACATTTGAAAAGTTCAAAGAATTTCAAAGTGAAGTGGAAAATCATCGTAACAAGAAAATAAAGTTTCTATGATATGATTGTGGAGGAGAATATTTGAGTTACGAGTTTGGTCTTCATTTTAAACAATGGGGAATAGTTTCGCAACTCACGCCACCTGGAACACCATAGCGTAATGGTGTGTCCGAACATCATAACCATACTTTATTAGATGTGGTGAAATCTATGATGTCTCTTACCGATTTATCACTATCGTTTTGGGGTTATGCATTAGAGATGGCTGCATTCACGTTAAATAGGGCACCATCTAAATCCGTTAAGATGACACCATATGAACTGTGGTTTAGTAAGAAACCTAAGATGTCGTTTCTTAAAGTTTGGGGCTATGATGCTTATCTAAAAAAGTTTCAATCTGATAAGCTTGAACCCAAATTGGAGAAATGCGTCTTCATAGGAGAAACTATTGATTAACCTTCTATCATAGATCCTAAAGGCAAGATCTTTGTTGCTAAGAGTGGATCCTTTCTAGAGAAGAAGTTTCTCTCGAAAGAAGTGAGTGGGAGGAATGTAAAACTTGATGAGGTAATTGTACCTTCTCCCGAATTGGAAACTAGTTCGTCACATAAATCAGTTCTAGTGATCTCTACACCAATTAGTGAGGAAGCTAATGATGATGATCATGAAACTTCAAATCAAGTTACTACCGAACCTCTTAGGACAACCAGAGTATGGTCCACACCAGAGTGGTACGGTAATCCTTTCTGGAAGTCATGTTACTAGACCATGACGAACCTACGAACTATGAGGAAGCGATGATGAGCCCAGATTCCGCGATATGGCTTGAGGCCACGAAATCTGAGATGGGATCCATGTATGAGAACAAAGTATGGACTTTGATTGACTTGCCCGATGATCGGTAAGTCATTAAGAATAAATGGATCTTCAAGAGGAAGACGGACGCTGATAGTAGTGTTACTATCTACAAAGCTCTAATTGTCGCAAAATGTTTTTGACAAGTTCAAGGTGTTGACTACGATGAGATTTTCTCACTTGTATCGATGATTAGAAGTTTGTCCGAATCATTTTAGCAGTTGCCGCATTTTATGAAATCTGGCAAATGGATGTCAAAACTACATTCCTTAATGGATTTCTTAAAGAAGAGTTGTATATGATGCAACCAGAAGGTTTTGTCGATCCTAAAGGTGCTAACAAAGTAAGCAAGCTCCAGCGATCCATCTATGGACTGGTGTAAGCATCTCGGAGTTGGAATATATTCTTTGACAGAGTGATCAAAGCATATGGTTTTATACAGACTTGCGGTGAAGCCTGTATTTACAAGAAAGTGAGTGGGAGCACTACAGCATTTTTGATAAGTATATGTGAATGACATATTGTTGATCGAAAATAATGTAGAATTTTCTAGAAAGCATAAAGGAGTGTTTGAAAAGAGTTTTTCAAAGAAAGACCTCGATGAAGCTGCTTACACATTGAGCATCAAGATCTATAGGATAGATCAAGATGCTTGATAAGTTTTTTCAATGAGTACATACCTTGACAAGATTTTGAAGTAGTTCGAAATGGAACAGTCAAAGAAGGAGTTCTTGCCTATGTTGCAATGTGTGAAGTTGAGTAAAGACTCAAAACCCGACCACGACAGAAAATAGAAAGAGAATGAAAATTCATTCCCTATGCCTCAGTCATAGGTTCTATAAAGTATGTTATCCTGTGTACCGGACCTATTGTTTACCTTAGCATGATTTTGGCAAGGGAGTACAATAGTGATCTAGGAGTGGATCACTAGACAGCGGTCAAAAATATACTTAGTGGGATAAGGAAATGTTTCTCGGTCATGGAGGTGACAAAGAGTTCATCGTAAAGAGTTACATCGATGCAAGCTTTGACACTGATCTGGATGACACTAAGTCTCGATCTAGATACATATTGAAAGTGGGAGCAATTAGCTAGAGTAGCTCTGTGCAAAGCATTGTAGATGTAGAAAATTTGAAAAATACATACGGCTCTGAATGTGGCAGACCCGTTGACTAAATTTCTCTCACAAGCAAAACATGATCACTCTTTGGGTGTTAATCACATAGCGATGTGAACTAGATTATTGACTCTAGTAAACCCTTTGGGTGTTAGTCACATGGAGATGTGAACTAATCACATAAAGATGTGAACTATTGGTGTTAAATCACATGACGATGTGAACTAGATTATTGACTCTAGTGCAAGTGCGAGACTGAAGGAAATATGCCCTAGAGGCAATAACAAAGTTGTTATTTATATTTCCTTATATCATGATAAATGTTTATTATTCATGCTAGAATTGTATTAACCAGAAACTTAGTACATGTGTGAATACATAGACAAACAGAGTGTCCCTAGTATGCCTCTACTTGACTAGCTCGTTGAATCAATGATGGTTATGTTTCCTAACCATAGACATGAGTTGTCATTTGATTAACGGGATCACATCATTAGAGAATGATGTGATTGACTTGACCCATCTGTTAGCTTAGCACGATCATCGTTTAGTTTGTTGCTATTGCTTTCTCCATAACTACACATGTTCCTATGACTATGAGATCATGCAACTCCCGAATACCGGAGGAACACTTTGTGTGATACCAAACATCATAGCGTAGCTGTGTGATTATAAAGGTGATCTATAGGTGTCTCCGTTGGTGTTTGTTGAGTTGGCATGGATCAATATTAGGATTTGTGTTGGTGTCAAAACCGGCGGATCTCGGGTAGGGGGTCCCGAACTGTGCGTCTAGGCCGGATGGTAACAGGAGGCAAGGGACACGAAGTTTTACCCAGGTTCGGGCCCTCTCGATGGAGGTAAAACCCTACGTCCTGCTTGATTAGTATTGATGATATGGGTAGTACAAGAGTAGATCTACCATGAGATCAGAGAGGCTAAACCCTAGAAGCTAGCCTATGGTATGATTGTTGATGTGTATGTTGTCCTACGGACTAAAACCCTCCGGCTTATATAGACACCAGATAGGGTTAGGGTTACATAGAGTCGGTTACAATGGTAGGAGATCTTCATATTCGTATCGCCATGCTTGCCTTCCACGCCAAGGAAAGTCCCTTCCGGACGCGGGACGGAGTCTTCAATCTTGTATCTTCATAGTCCAGGAGTCCGGCTGAAGGTATAGTTCGGCTATCCGAACACCCCCTAATCCAGGACTCCCTCAGTAGCCCCTGAACCAGGCTTCAATGACGACGAGTCCGGCGCGCAGATTGTCTTCGGCATTGCAAGGCGGGTTCCTCCTCCAAGTACTTCACAGAAGATTTTGAACACAAAGATAGTGTCCGGCTCTGCAAAATAAGTTTCCACATATTGCCATAGAGAGAATAATATTTACACAAATCTAATCTGCTAACGTACTCCGTAGTGTGACATCACACCACGGCCAAGCTTTTATTCGAACCGTTTTACTGTCCCATCTTAGTGCGTTATGCGAGGCGGTTCCTTGGCACATCTTGTTAAAGCAGAGATCGTGTCCCCTTATTCCGGGATTCTCATCAATACGGGTGTGGATAACCCAACCGCGCCTTTGATTACGGCGCTTGGAGATAAGCGAGTTTTACCAGGCTGGTGGGGACATGTAGTCGCGTCCACCCATATAAGGGGATAAGGATCCACCTTTTCACCCACGCCTTCTTCCTCCTTTGCCTATCCGTTCTTGCGCACTCGAGCTCCAGCGCCCAAGTCCGCACTACCACCTCAACCTTCTCCAGTCATGTCCGGAGCGGGAGGCAAGTGGATGGTCTCCTCCGTCACGAAGGGACACATCAAAAATCTGAGGAAGGCCGGATATCTGGCTAGCGACATCGCGCACCGGCTTCCCGAAAAGGGGAAGCTCATCCCCACTCCTAGGCCCCATGAGAGGGTGGTATTCCTCCCCCATTTCCTCCGCGGACTGGGCTTCCCTCTGCATCCATTTGTCCAGGGGCTCATGTTCTACTACGGCCTGGATTTCCATGATCTGGCCCACAACTTCGTCATCAACATCTCGGTGTTTATCGTCGTGTGCGAGGCTTTCCTCCGCATCCGCCCCCATTTCGGCCTATGGCTTAAGACTTTCAACGTCAAGCCGAAGGTGGTGCGCGGCCGCCAGGCGGAGTGCGGCGGTGCCATGGTTGGCAAGATGGCAAACGTCCTGTGGCTCGAGGGCTCCTTTGTGGAGACCCTGAAGGGGTGGCAATCATGGTGGTTTTACGTCACCGAGCCGCGCGATGCCGAATGGGTCGCACCCCCTAAGTTTTGATCCGACCCCCCTACGCGGCTCACCTCCTGGAAGGAGACAGGCCTGTCTTGGGGTAAAAAAGGAGAGATGACCGGACTCCAAACATGCATCCAAACCATGGTGGACAAGAAGCTCAAGCTTGTCAACGTAGTCCAGGTTATGCTCATCCGCCTGATCCTCCCGTGCCAACGAGGGGCCTTCAATCTGTGGGAGTTCGACCCGGCGCAGCATCAAACTCTAAACAGGCTCTTCGACACGACATACGAAGATGCCTGGAGGATTCTTTTCAAGGGCGTCGAGGCTCCCGCATCCGCTACCGAGGATCGCGGATTCAACGCGCAGCGTCACGCGCTCGCGGTAAGCTGTTTTTTCCTTTTACAGGGTATCAGTTTTCCATAGTTTGACTCTATGCGGGATCTAAGCTCCCTTTCCTCTGACAGGATTGGCAGGTGACGTCCGGACAGATCAACTGTCCGGCCCCTTTGCCCGAAGGCCCAGCGGACGCTCTCTTGGCGAGGCTGCTGGTTCCGGCGCCCTATGTGGTGCCAAAGAAGAAGGCCACGGAAAGGGCCACGGGGACTCGAAAGAGCGCCCGGCGCCAGGAGGTGTCGGATTCATCACCCGACGGTCCCGAAGCGCCTTCCTCTCGCGAAGACGAGGAGGAAGAAGAAGAGACCTCTCCCCCTCCAGCGGGAGGAGAGAAGAAAAGGAAGGCCGCCCTCTCTGAGGAGGCCGGAGGGTTCAAGAAGGGGAAAACCCTTCCTCCGGACTACTCCGCCGATGCCGACGATGGCGGAGATGAGTGGCAGCCCAGGGCCAAGCCCCTGGCAAAATCGTACATATCCGGATACCGGAGTAGTTCATAGTATTCGTTTATTGCACAGCTTTCCCTTATGTCGAATATGCTTATGTAGCCCACCCAAAGACCAGCTCGACGCATCGTCGAGCGGCTCACTGGACTCGTCGGATGTGAACTCGCTTCCGACGGCTTCCTCCCCCCCCCCCGCCCTACGGACGACACCGAGGTGTTGTCCCAACAGGTTCCAAGCAGGGAGGAGGTGGTCCTGGAGGCGCCGCAAGGCGACCTCCCGGACTCCGGGAGTAAAGGGGATGAAACCCCCCAGGGCTCCAAGTCCGGCTCTAGGCCGGACACCGCTCCGGAACCTTCAAAGGTTCCGGAGTCCGGCGGGCGACCTCCTTCCAAGAGGAGCAAGTCCACCATGCCGGCGGCCTCCGTCCAACCGGAGGCGCCGGACAATATGCTGGAGGCGCTCCAAGGCGCCTCCATCGACGAGGAGCACCGCGCTATTATGAGTGCGGTGGTCCAGAAGGTTCAGTCTGCAAAAAACAGACTGACTGAAGCTTGTACTAGCCTTTTGACAGGCTTCGAGGTAAGTAAAGAAAGTGTAAATAATAGTACCACATAGACAGTAGCCCCTGATGCTCTGTTTGGCGTTCGGGGAGAAAAAGCCGAATAGAGGATCAAATAGAATTCGCAGGAGTCTAACAAAAATGAGTCAATATGCGTGTGCAGGCTACCCTGCTTGCGTCCGCCGCACTGACTGCGGAAGTGGACACGCTAAAGCAGGACCTCGAAAGGTCCGAGCAAGAGCTCGAGCGTGCCAAGAAGCAGCTCAAGGACAATGAAGGTAAGAAATACCTTGTTAAATATATATATATATAAAAGGTGCAATTGCAAAAAATGACAGGATTATCGTGGCTATTGTAGGGGCCACGTCTGAGGTGGCGACCCTTAAGCAAGCGCTGGACGAGGCCGGGAAGAATTCGGCTTTGGAGCGCACCGAGCGGGAGAAGTATGAGGCCGAGGTTGGCAAGGTGCGGCAAGAGCTCCAGGCTCTCATGGAAAAACATGAGAGTTTGGAGCGTGACTCGAAGATGCAAGCGTCCGAGCTTGCAGTGGCTATTGAAAATGCCAAATCTGCCAAGGCCGAATCCCAGAAGACCCTCCAGGAGTTGGATGAGGTGAAGAAGATAGCGGTGGGTAAGGCATTCTTTATGCAAAGTAAACACATAAATGTGAGTTACTTGATACTTACCCGAATCCGGAGCTCTCCAGGGGCATTTGCAGATCTTCCCCGGAGTGTATCCGATGCCGCCGCATTCTATCGAGCCGAGGAGGGCAGCTCGACGGAGAAGTTGTTCTGGTATCAATATGCTGAGGCCGGACACCTCGTGCCCATGAGCGACCAGCTGAAGCAACTGGTCGAGCTCCACAAGGCGGCCGAACAGGCCATGAAGGGCCTCCTAGTTCGGCTGTGGCCTGGAGAGGCTCTGCCTGGGAGCTATTTCAGGCTGGTGCGGCAGCTGGTGGAGGCCTGTCCAAGGCTCGAAGTCATCAAGCGCTCCGTCTGTATTGAAGGTGCCCGTAGGGCCTTTGCCCGTGCTAAGGTGCACTGGGGCAGGCTAGATGCGGAGAAGCTTGTGAAGGATGGGCCACCAGCGGGGAAAGAGCATTGCAAGCCCGAAAATTACTATAAGGATGTTATGAAGGGTGCCCACCTTGTGGCGGATGAATGTACTAGGGATGTAATTTTTGAGTAAAACTCGCTCATGTTTGTCCTGTGCACTGAAAACTTGTTCATATGCACTGAGCAATGCTGCTTGAATTTAAAATATTACCTTCTGTGCGGCTGTTTATCAATACTGAGAGATGGTGAGTCGCCGGCTTCTGCCCCCTTACCGCTAGTGCTGGGGTGTTCGGGGATAAGCCTGGGCGCTCTTTTTCCCATATTTGGGTCCTTCGAGGGAGGCGCTCAGCCCAACAAACGAGGCAATCGGACTATAATGCATGAACACTCTCACTTAGCCATAGAATTCTATAATTTTAAATTTCGGCAAAGCCCCTAGTATTTGGAAGACCGAGTTCGGGGCGCTATCCACGCCTTGGCCGGACAGAGCCGACTCCTCGCCCTAAGCGGCATAAGTCTTTAGGGACTCGAAAAAACCTCTCGAACAGCGACCAGCTCTCGCTTCATCATGACAGTCAGTTTTAGCTTTCTCCACTGAGGTGCTTGGCCCAGCTCAACTGGGGCACAATCACAGTGGTTCTCCTAGTGCTACCTTAGCCGATATAGAGGAACGTAAGGCACCAAAACATAGAAGCCGGGCAAACCCAACTATTGACCCAAGACATGATTCGGAGCCGATGCATATAGTGCTATAAGTTTGGGGTGCCGCACTTGTGAAAGTGTTCAGACTTCTCACACCATATTGAGGGGTGCTAAAGGCCCCTGGCGTATTTTGGCCGTACCAAGTTGTACGGGTGCAACATGTCATTAAGGAACATTTATTTATAAAAATATAATGCAAAAAATAGACAGAAGCTATGCATTGTTTATTAAAAATAGCTGCGATCAAAGCAGAATGATACAAGTAATGCGATAAACGAAAAGTTGGACTATTTAACATGCCTGCTCCAGGGGCAAGCTGCGGAATAGTATGTGAAGCAGGTATACTGCTCGTGATAGAGACCACCTGGGATTTCCGTAATGCGGCATGGCTTGTCTACTTCCCTGGTTCTTGCATCATTTTTGCGGCAATTGAACTGCCGAACAGGCCTTCCGAAGACTAGAGTCCTGGAAGTAAGAGAAAAGTAAAAAATCGGCAGCCCCTGGTGCGGTTTAAGCCGTGTTTTGGGAGTGCCGTGATGGTGCCGCTCTCCCTATGCCCATGGTATTTCTAGAGCGTAATTATGTACGTGAAGTACTGGCGTCGCCTTTTTGCTAGGGTTGGGATTGGGGCCGCATTGCTACGCCTGCTCGGAACGTGCCAGGCGGTCTTGTTGTAGGTTACTCCGGGCGCTTGACGGTGTCCGGACGTTTAATGGCCGGACTGGAGAACTGCCTGGAGAGGCTGCTTTGTACTTCCGCTGCAAGGGCCGCCGTGTGCTCCTCCGTTCGGAGGGAGCGTTCGGTGTTTCCATTGACCATAATTACTCCACGAGGGCCTGGCATCTTGAGCTTAAGGTATGCGTAGTGCGGTACCGCAGTGAATTTGGCGAATGCAGTTCGTCCGAGCAGTGCATGATAGCCACTGTGGAATGGGACTATGTCGAAGATCAATTCCTCGCTTCAAAAATTATCCGGGGATCCAAAGACCACTTCAAGTGTGACTGAGCCTGTACAGTTGGCCTCTACACCTGGTATTACGCCTTTAAAGGTCGTTTTCGTGGGCTTAATCCTCGAGGGATCGATGCCCATTTTTCGCACGGTATCCTGGTAAAGCAGGTTCAAGCTGCTGCCGCCGTCCATGAGGAATCTAGTGAGATGAAATTCGTCAATAATTGGGTCTAGAACCAATGCGGCAAATCCGCCATGACGGATGCTAGTGGGATGGTCTCTTCGATCAAAGGTGATCGGGCAGGAGGACCATGGGTTGAACTTTGGGGCGACTGGCTCTACCGTGTATACGTCCCTTAACGCGCGCTTCCGCTCCCTTTTGGGGACGTGGGTGGCATATATCATGTTCACCGTCCGCACTTGTGCGGGAAAACCCTTCTGTCCATTGTTGTTTGGCGGCCGGGGCTCCTCGTCGTCATCGCTATGCAGCCCCTTGTCTTCATTGTCGGCGCTTAACTTGCCTGCCTGCTTGAACACCCAACAATCCCTGTTGGTGTGATTGGCCGGCTTTTCGGGGGTGCCATGTATTTGGCACAAGCGGTCGAGTATTCGGTCCAAGCTGGACGGGCCCCTAGGATTCCTTTTGAATGGCTTCTTCCGCTGACCAGATTTAGAGCCTCTGAATCCGGCATTAACTGCCGTATCCTCAGCATTGTCGCCGTTAATGCGGCGCTTCTGCTTGTTGCGACGCGACCTGCCACTAATGTCCCTGGTGTCCGAACTACCAGGGTTCTTGGTCATATTGTTGCTACAAGCGAGCCAGCTGTCTTCTCCCGCGCAAAAGCAGGTCATGAGTGTCGTGAGTGCTGCCATAGATTTTGGCTTTTCCTGTCCGAGGTGCCGGGCCAGCCACTCGTCACGGATATTGTGCTTGAAGGCTGCTAGGGCCTCAGCGTCTGGACAGTCGACTATTTGATTTTTCTTTGTTAGGAACCGTGTCCAGAATTGTCTGGCCGATTCCTCTGGCTGCAGGATTACGTGACTTAGGTCATCGGCGTCTGGGGGTCGCACATAAGTGCCCTGGAAATTGTCGAGGAATGTGGCTTCCAGGTCCTCCCAACAACTGATTGACCCTGTCGGCAAGTTGTTGAGCCAATGCCGAGCTAGTCCTTTAAGCTTGAGGGGGAGGTATTTGATGGCGTGAAAATCGTCGCCGCGAGCCATGTGGATATGAAGGAGATAATCCTCGATCCATACCGCAGGGTCTGTTGTGCCATCATATGATTCAATGTTTATGGGTTTGAAACCCTCGGGGATTTGATGATCCATTATTTCGTCTGTAAAGCACAGTGGGTGTGCGGCGCCTCTGTACTGGGCGATATCATGACGTAGCTCCAATGAGCTTTGTCTACTGTGTTCGGCCCTGCCGAATGTGTGGCCGGCGTGACGTTTACCGTCTCGAGCTGTGGGGTGCCCACGCGATCCGTAGATCGATCGTGTTTGCCTTGCCTTGTCCTCCAACATGTCTCGTAAGTCCGGCGCATATTCCCGTGCCTTGGTACGGGGTGCGGCTTGAGTGGAGGGCCGGGAGGCCTCTCTGTCGTGGCCACGAGGTGGCCGTTCGGCCGCATCAAGTGCTTCCTCCTCTAATCAGGGTAGCAACCTGCGCTTTGGGTAACTCTTGGAGGGGTGTTCGAGTTTATGCTCTTCGGCCGCAAGGACTTCAGTCCATCTGTCAACCAGCAAATCTTGATCAGCTCTGAGTTGTTGCTGTTTTTTCTTGAGGCCTCTTGCCGTGGCGATAAGCCTGCGTTGGAAACGCTTTTGCTCAACGGGATCCTCTGGTACGACGAATTCGTCGCCATCGAGGCTTGCCTCGTCTTCGGAGGGAGGCATATAATTATCGTCCTCAACCTCTCTGTCTGCCACTCTCTCATGAGGGCTGGTTTCTCCATCCTCCTATGCTAAACCTTGCTGGAGGGGGTTTTCTTCGGCACTCTCCAGAGTATTATTGTCTCCCGTGCTGGAATCACCGTTTTTGTGTTGGCGGGATTTTGAGCGGCGCCGCTAACGCCGGCGCTTTTGCTGTTTCTTGGAGGGGTCATCCTCCGCTGTTCCATCGCCATCTCCCTCTTTTGGGGTGTCCACCATGTATATGTCATATGACGAGGTGGCTTTCCAGGGCCTAGTAGGCACTGGTTTTTCATCATCTCCTTCATCGGCGTCCATACCGTCGATGTCTTCGGAGTCGTAGTCGAGCATGTCGGTTAAGTCGTCGACAGTGGCTACAAAGTGGGTGGTGGGTGGGTTTTGAATTTCTTCATCATCCGTACCCCAACCTTGCTGACCGTAGTCCGTCCAGGGCTCTCCTGATAAAGAGAGAGACTTCAATGACTTCAGGATATCGCCGAAAGGCGAGTGCTGAAAAACGTCCGCGACCGTGAACTCCATGATCGGCGCCCAATCGGATTCGATCGGCAGGGGCGCGGAGGGTTTGGAGTCCGGTGAAGAATCCGGCACCATGGAGTCACGAGTCTTGCAGAGTACGGGGCTGGTGTTTGGCTCAACCGCCGTTGGGATCACAGCCCCTAAGGCAGCATCCAACCGCCCATCCTCGATCGGTGCGGTTGGTTCCGAACTAAGGGTCGGAGCCGATGCAGGTGCGGCCTCCAGGGCAATGTTCGGCAGCAGGGCTAGATCATGCTCGTCGTGATAGTGTGGCGCGCTCGGCAGTGGGTCGAATCCGTTGAAGATCAAGTCCCCGCGGATGTCAGCCGTGTAGTTTAAACTTCCGAATCTGACCTGACGGCCAGGGGCGTAGCTTTCGATCTGCTCTAGATGGCCAAGTGAGTTGGCCCGCAGTGCGAAGCCGCCAAAGACGAAGATCTATCCGGGGAGGAAGGTCTCACCCTGGACTGCATCGCCATTGATGATCGTAGGAGCCATCGGGCCTGACGGCGACGGCACAGAGGAACTCTCAATGAAAGCACCAATGTCGGTGTCAAAACCGGCGGATCTCGGGTAGGGGGTCCCGAACTGTGCGTCTAGGCCGGATGGTAATAGGAGGCAAGGGACACGAAGTTTTACCCAGGTTCGGGCCCTCTCGATGGAGGTAAAACCCTACGTCCTGCTTGATTAATATTGATGATATGGGTAGTACAAGAGTAGATCTACCACGGGATCAGAGAGGCTAAACCCTAGAAGCTAGCCTATGGTATGATTGTTGATGTGTATGTTGTCCTACGGACTAAAACCCTCTGGCTTATATAGACACCGCATAGGGTTAGGGTTACATAGAATCGGTTACAATGGTAGGAGATCTTCATATCCGTATCGCCAAGCTTGCCTTCCACGCCAAGGAAAGACCCTTCCGGATGCGGGACGAAGTCTTCAATCTTGTATCTTCATAGTCCAGGAGTCCGGCTGAAGGTATAGTTCGGCTATCCGAACACCCCCTAATCCAGGACTCCCTCAATTTGTCTCTCCGATTGTCGGAGAGGTATCTCTGGGCCCTCTCGGTAATGTACATCACTATAAGCCTTGCAAGCAATGTAGCTAATGAGTTAGTTACGGGATGTAGCATTATGGAACGAGTAAAGAGACTTGCCGGTAAAGAGATTGAACTAGGTATTGAGATACCGACGATCGAATCTCGGGCAAGTAACATACCGATGACAAAGGGAACAACGTATATCATTATGCGGTTTGACCGATAAAGATCTTCATAGAATATGTAGGAACCAATATGAGCATTCAGGTTCCTCTATTGGTTATTGACCAAAGATGAGTCTCGGTCATGTCTACATAGTTCTCGAACCCGTAGGGTCCGCACGCTTAACGTTCGGTGACGATCGGTATTATGAGTTTATGTGTTTTGATGTACCGGAGGTAGTTTGGAGTCCCGGATTTGATCATGAACATGACGGGGAGTCTCGAAATGGTCGAGATGTAAAGATCGATATATTGGAAGCCTATGTTTGGACATCGGAATGGTTTCGGGTGAAATCGGGAGTATACCGGAGTACCGGGAGGTTACCGGAACCCCTCGGGAGGTATATGGGCCTTATTGGGCCTTAGTGGAAGAGAGGGGAAAGAAGCAAAGGAGGGGGTCCCCCCCAAGCCCAATCCGAATTGGGAGGGGGGCTGGCGCCCCCTTTCCTTCCTTCTTCTCTCTCCTTCCTTCTCTCCTAGAACCAACAAAGGGAAGGGGGAAATCCTACTCCCGGTGGGAGTAGGACTCCTTGGGGCGCACCTAGAGAGGCCGGCCCCCTCCCCCTCCTCCACTCCTTTATATACGGGGGTGGGGGCACCCCATAGACACACAAGTTGATCATTGATCTTTAGCCGTGTGCGGTCCCCCCCCTCCACCATAATCCACCTCGGTAATATCATAGCGGTGCTTAGGCGAAGCCCTGTTTCGGTAGCAACATCACCACCGTCATCACGTTGTCGTGCTGACGAAGCTCTCCCTCGAAGCTCTATTGGGTCGTGAGTTCGCGGCACGTCACTAAACCGAACGTGTAGAGATAGCGGAGGTGTCGTATCTTCGGTACTAGATCGGTCGATCGTGAAGACGTACGACTACATCAACCGCGTTCTCATAACGCTTCCGCTTACGGTCTACGAGGGTACGTAGACGATACTCTCCCCTCTCGTTGCTATGCATCACCATGATCTTGCGTGTGCGCAGGAAATTTTTGAAATTACTGCGTTCCCCAACACTAAGTGATGCATGATCCGAATCGACTAGGTCGTGTCCTATCATCACGTGAGAGGGACTAGTCATCAACGGTGAACATCTCCATGTTGATTGTATCTACTATACGACTCATGTTCGACCTTTCGGTCTCTCGTGTTCCGAGGCCATGTCTGTTCATGCTAGGCTCGTCAAGTCAACCTAAGTGTTTTGCATGTGTAAATCTGGCTTACACCCGTTGTATGCGAACGTTAGAATCTATCACACCCGATCATCACGTGGTGCTTCGAAACAACGAACCTTCGCAACGGTGCACAGTTAGGGGGAACACTTTTCTTGAAATTTTAGTGAGGGATCATCTTATTTATGCTACCATCGTTCTATGCAAATAAGATGTAAACATGACAAAAATCACATGCAAATCATAAAGTGACATGATATGGCCAATATCATCTTGCGCCTTTAGTCTCCATCTTCGAGGCGCGTCATGAACACCATTGTCACCGGCATGACACCATGATCTCCATCATCGTGTCTTCATGAAGTTGTCTCGCCCACTATTACTTCTACTACTATGGCTAATGGTTAGCAATAAAGTAAAGTAATTACATGGCGTTTTCATTGACACGCATGTCATACAATAAATTAACACAACTCCTATGGCTCTTGCCGGTTGTCATACTCATCGACATGCAAGTCGTGATTCCTATTACAAGAACATGATCAATGTCATACATCACATATATCATTCATCACATCCTTTTGGCCATATCACATCACATAGCATACCCTACAAAAACAAGTTAGACGTCCTCTAATTGTTGTTGCATGTTTTACGTGGCTGCTATGGGTTTCTAGCAAGAACATTTCTTACCTATGCAAAACCACAATGGTGATATGCCAATTGCTATTTACCCTTCATAAGGACCCTTTTCATCGAATCTGATTCGACTAAAGTGGGAGAGACAGACACCCGCTAGCCACCTTATGCATCAAGTGCATGTTAGTCAGTGGAACCAGTCTCACGTAAGTGTACGTGTAAGGTCGGTCCGGGCTGCTTCATCCCACAATGTCGCAGAATCAAGATAAGACTAGTAACGGTAAGCAAATTGAACAAATCATCACCCAAAACTGCTTTGTGTTCTACTCATGCATAGAACCTACGCATAGACCTAGCTCATGATGCCACTGTAGGGGAACGTAGCAATAATTAAAAAAACAAATTCCTACGTGTCACCAAGATCAATATAGGAGATGCTAGCAACGAGAGAGAGAGGGAGGGCATCTTCATACCCTTGAAGATCGCTAAGCGGAAGCGTTACAAGAACGCGGTTGGTGGAGTCGTACACGCAGTGATTCAGATCGCGGTCGATTCCGATCTAAGCACTGAACAACAGCGCCTCCGCGTTCAACACACGTGCAGCCCGGTGACGTCTCCCGCGCCTTGATCCAGTAAGGAGGAGGGAGAGGTTGGGGAAGACAACTCCAGCAGCAGCACGACGGCGTGGTGGTGGTGGAGCAGCGTGGTTCTCCAGCAGGGCTTCACCAAACACTACGAAAGACGAGGAGGTTGTAACGCCCTCGATGTGGCTATATCTCCCACGTGTCGAAGCATGACTTAGAGACATAACCGCATTGAAAGCAATGTCGCAAGTGAGGTAATCTTCACACAACCCATGTAATACATAAGGGAAAGAGATGCATAGTTGGCTTACAATCGCCACTTCACACAATACATGAATAAAGCATTACATCATCCAGACACAATCAAGGTCCAACTATGAAACCAAAATAAAGAAGACTACCCCAAATGCTACACATATCCCCGATCATCCCCAACTAGGCTCCACTACTGATCAACTGGAAACAGAACAACATAACAAACACGATCTTCATCGAGCTCCTCCTTGAGCTTGGTTGCGTCACCTGTTCGGTATCATCGGCACCTGCAAGCTGGTTTTGGAAGTATTTGTGAGTCACGGGGACTCAGCAATCTCACACCCTCGCGATCAAGACTATTTAAGCTTATAGGTAGGGTAAAAAGGTATGAGGTGGCGCTGCAGCAAGCGACTAGCATATATGGTGGCTAACATACGCAAATGAGAGCGAGAAGAGAAGGCAAAAGGCACGGTCGAGAATCTATGATCAAGAAGTGATCCTAGAGCAACCTACGTTAAACATTACTCCAACACCGTGTTCACTTCCCGGACTCCGCCGGAAAGAGACCATCACGGCTACACACGCGGTTGATGTATTTTAATTAAGATCAACTTCAGGTTTTCTACAACCGGACATTAACAAATTCCCATCTGCCCATAACCGCGGGCACGGCTTCAAAAAGTTCAAATCCCTGCAGGGGTGTCCCAACTTAGCCCATCACAAGCTCTCACGGTCAACGAAGGATATTCCTTCTCCCAAGACATTCCGATCAGACTCGGCATCCCGGTTACAAGACATCCTCGACAATGGTAAAACAAGTCCAGCAAAGCCGGCCGAATGTGCCGACAAATCCCGATAGGAGCTGCACATATCTCCTTCTCAGGGCACACCGGATAGGTCAAGCAACGAGTAAAACCAGCCCTCGAGTATCCCCGAGGTGGCCCCGCAGGCTGCCCATTTCGGACCAACACTTAGAGAAGCACTGGCCCGGGGGGTTAAAATAAAGATGACCCTTGAGTCTGCAGAACCCAAGGGAAAGAAAAGGCTAGGTGGCAAATGGTAAAACCAATGTTGGGCCTTGCTGGAGGAGTTTTATTCAAGGTGAACTGTCAAGGGGTTCCCATTATAACCCAACCGTGTAAGGAACGCAAAATCCGGGAACATAACACTGATATGACAAAAACTAGGGCGGCAAGAGTGGAACAAAACACCAGGCATAAGGCCGAGGCTTCCACCCTTTACCAAGTATATAGATGCATTAATTAAATAAGAGATATTGTGATATCCCAACAAATATCCATGTTCCAACAAGGAAAAAACTCCAATCATCACCTGCAACTAGCAACGCTATAAGAGGGGCTGAGCAAAGCGGTAACATAGCCAAACAATGGTTTGCTAGGACAACGTGGGTTAGAGGCTTGGCTTAACAATATGGGAGGCACGATATAGCAAGTGGTAGGTATCGCAGCATAGGCATAGCAAAAGAGCGAGCAACTAGCAAGCAAAGATAGAAGTGATTTCGAGGGTATGGTCATCTTGCCTGAAATCCCGCAAGGAAGAAGAACGAGTCCATGAAGAAGACAAACGGACGTAGTCGAACGGGTCCTCACAAACACGACGTTATCGGACCCAACCCGAAGAAGCAACACCGGAAAGAATCACACAACATAGTAAACAACCAACACATGAACATGGCACGATGCACAACCAAGTATGATGCATGTCCGGTTTAATGAAGCATGGCATGGTCAAGTGCACAAACAACTACAAATTAAGTGGAGCTCAATATGCAACGAGTTGCATATTGATGAATCACCACATGACTTATTTAGTTCACTCTCGGTTAGGTACTGAACAATATTAAATGTTGGTTAACATGGCAAGAGGTGAAGCATAACAAAACTATATCATCTAAACAATTTAAATGGGGCCGGATATAACAAACAACAAACCCGGTAAATCCCCATATGCATTAGTAATTTAATGCAAACAACAATTTAAACATTCTTGAAGTTGTTATTATGATGCGGATGACATGCATGTTTTATGCAATATTTATTAAAATGTTGATACGAGCATATTAAGAAGCATTTTTCGTCATGGTGGAAATGAAAAGGGGTGCCACGGCAACAATAACGAAATGGTGCCACGGCAACATTCCGGTTTCGGTAACTCGATTGAGATACCGATGCAAAGGAGAAGTGTGCGGTTGTGTGCAGAAGATGGTGGGGCGCTCCCGGATACCGGGTGTCCCACGAGTTGGCGACAAGGAAACGAGTGACAAATTGGACATGGTGCAAACACGAGCATCTCAAATAGCACAAGCATTCGTTCACGGACGTCGTCTCGGGGTTATACCTTCGGAGCGTGCAAAGGGGACGGTTCTTGTTCGTAGAGGGAAGTGGGCGTTCTCGCGACGGCGGTAGTGGAAGTAGTCGTTCTCGCTTCATAGATGTTCACACTCCGTAGGTGTTCGGGGTCAACAAGGAACTTGTCGTCCACGGGTCTTCGAGGGTCGACGGTACATGTTCTATAACGTTCGAGCAGCGGTAGTGGTACACATTCACGGAGTAGGTCGTACACGTCGACGGTCTTATCGGAACCTCGTCAACGTTCGCGATCCACCTTGGCGATCCGAAGGGGTACTTGGCTTCATGGTACTTGGGTCTTTGGACTTGCCGGTCTCGGTTCTTGTGACGGTAGTTGTACAAGGTCGTCGTGGGAGGTAGTGGTACTCGCGAACTTGTCGGATCCACGGCAACGGTAGTGGAACCTCACGGATTCGTGGTCTCCGGGCGGTCTCGGTCTTGACGGTGGGGTACTTGACGCATCCCATATATGTAGTCGTACACGGTGTTACATGTAGCCGAACTTGAGGTGGTCTTGGCGTCGGACTTGCGGCGTTGGACAGAACCATGGCGAGGTTCAACAGTGTAGGATCTAGAAGTAGATGTGTCTAGAGGGGGGTGATTAGACACTTAATGCTCAAGTTGCAATTTTTTAAGCTTTTTCGTTTTAAGTGGAGTTTAGGCACAATTTCAACACACACACACAATACATATCAAGCAAGCATGCAAAGAGTATATGAGCAGCGGAATGTAAAGCATGCAACTTGCAAGAATGTAAAGAGAAGGGTTTGGAGAATTCAAACGCAATTGGAGACACGGATGTTTTTCCCGTGGTTCGGATAGGTGGTGCTATCCTACATCCACGTTGATGGAGACTTCAACCCACAAAGGGTAACGGTTGCGCGAGTCCACACAGGGCTCCACCCAAGGGTAACGGTTGCGCGAGTCCACACAGGGCTCCACCCTCGAAGGGTCCACGAAGAAGCAACCACCCACAAAGGGTCCACGAAGAAGCAACCTTGTCTATCCCACCATGGCCATCGACCACACAGGACTTGCCTCACTAGCGGTAGATCTTCACGAAGTAGGCGATCTCCTTGCCCTTACAAACTCCTTGGTTCAACTCCACAATCTTGTCGGAGGCTCCCAAGTGACACCTAGCCAATCTAGGAGACACCACTCTCCAAGAAGTAACAAATGGTGTGTAGGTAATGAACTCCTTGCTCTTGTGCTTCAAATGATAGTCTCCCCAACACTCAACTCTCTCTCTCTCTCATAGGATTTGGATTTGGTGGAAAGAAGAATTGAGTGGAAAGCAACTTGAGAAGGCTAGAGATCAAGATTCATATGGTAGGAATGGAATATCTTGGTCTCAACACATGAGTAGGTGGTTCTCTCTCAGAAAATATGAGTTGGAATGGTGTATGCGTTCTGATAGCTCTCTCCTTGAATGAAGAGGAGGTGGAGGGGTATAAATAGCCTCCACACAAAATCCAACCGTTACACACAGTTTTCCAATCTCGGTGGGACCGAATCAACAAAATCGGTCGGACCGAAAATGTAAACCTAGTGACCGTTAGAGATTTTCGGTGGAACTGACATGCAACTCGGTAGGACCGATATGGTTAGGGTTTGGGCATAACGTAATCTCGGTGAGACCGATTACACAAACTCGGTGAGACCGAATTTGGTAATTAGCTAACCAGAGAGTTGGTCAGGCAAACTCGGTGGGACCGATTTGCTCTTTCGGTGAGACTGAAAAGTTACAAAGGGGAAACACTGAATTTACATTGCAATCTCAGTGGGACCGATTCGCTCTTTCGGTGAGACCGAAAAGTTACGAAAGGGAAACAGAGAGTTTGCAACCCCATCTCGGTGAGACCAAGATCCCTATCGGTAGGACCGAATTGCTAGGGTTTGGCAGTGGCTTATGACAAGTGAAACTCGGTGGCGCCGGATAGGAAGAATCGGTAGGACCGAGTTTGGCTTAGGGATTAGGTCATATGTGGATATGGGAAAGTAGTTGAGGGTTTTGGAGCATATCACCTAAGCACATGAAGCAAGAGGCTCATTAAGCAACACCTCATCCCTCCTTGATAGTATTGGCTTTTCCTAAAGACTCAATGTGATCTTGGATCACTAAAATGTAAAATGATGAGTCTTGAGCTTGAAGCTTTAGCCAATCCTTTGTCCTTAGCATCTTGAAGGAATTCCCACAACCTTTAGTCCATGCCACTCCATTGTTTGAACTTATCTGAAACATGCTAGATAGAAATGTTAGTCCAACAAGAGATATGTTGTCATCAATTATCAAAACCACCTAGGGAGCACTTGTGCTTTCAATCTCCCCCTTTTTGGTAATTGATGGCAACATACATCAAAGCTTTAGATGAAGATATAAAGAGCAGCAAGTAAAGCTTTGGAAGGACATGTAACAAGCATAGGCTCCCCCTACATGTATGCACTCATGTAAATATGAAATATAGAGACATGTGAGAGCATAACCATGACAGAGTAGGCAATGTGTTACATGCATCTTGTCCATATGCATCAGAGCAAAAGATTATCAAGGAAAATACCTTCATGCTCATGAGTCCTTGTTGTAAACAGTATGTACATAAGCAAGAACTCCTCATACTCATGATTTTGATGCATATACTTACCTTGTGGTCTTGAGTTGGCTTAGGATGGAATGAACCTGCACAACAAGGTTAGATAACACAGGTACGTCCACTAGCCAGAGCAAACAAAAGAAACCACAAGAATACCAAGACTGGGATGACATGTAGAGAGTGAGTACAAGGTACCACATAGAATTCAACATGTCCCCAAGAATAAAGATATGCAATGAATTTGACTGATTTCTTTCCCTTAGGTGTCTTGCTCCCCCTGAATCTTACATGGGATATTGGGAGAAGATAGGAAACAGAAAATCAGAGCTGAAAGATATGAATAGAACTTAATTCAAATGAGTTCATATGAACATGTCTTTCCCCCAAAAAGACATGTGGCATCTCTCCTCTTGAACATCAAGCATCTGGGATCCTTGAGTGTTCTCTCCCCCTTGGAGATTTCTTTCTCCCTCTTAATATATGGGATCCTTGAGTATTCTCTCCCCCTTAGTACTTTCTCCTTTGTAGGTGATAAGCTTTTGATGTGATCTCTCTCTCCCTGATGATAAGCTTTGATGTGATCTCTCTCTCCCCCTTTGACATCAATTTCCAAGAAGGTTTTTCCTGGAATCCGTCGAATAGGTTTGGTCCTTGAGATTCAGTACAAAGCAGGGAATAAAACTGTGATGCTTGTAGAGGACAAGATTCATTGAGTAGAGCTGGATGAGAAGAAATATAGAGTATGTGGCAAACTGTTTTCCCTGTTGCGAAATCGGTGGCACCGAGTGGCATGTTTTGGTAGTACCGAAGGGATTCGGTTGGACCGAAAATGGCAATTCGGTGAAACCGAGTTCATCACAGAGAAAAACACTTGTCACCTCAGCTCACTAGTCAAGTAAGATCTCACAAAGATTTGCAATGAATTAGCTGAAAGATTTGCAAGGAATTTGATGCAGAAATATGCAGAACAAAAACCAAAAAGAAAAGAGTGAAAGTTTCTAGATGAAGTTTTTTTTTGAAAAAGAAGGTAACAAATATGCAAGGGACAAATGCAATAACTCAGAAAAGAACACAAGAGAACTTCATCTAGAATTGGGCGGTGACATAGTCACCTATGTTAGAGTATATTGACTTAGGAGTCAAGTGAGGACACTTGATCGTAGGTCATACTCATCGTTTTAAGCTCAAAATGGGGTTACCATTTTTCGTTTAAGAATCTTGATGTATTCTCACCTTGTTAAGTTGCTTTGACTCATGTCTTAGAGTAAAGCTTCTCTAAGATGGAATAACATACCTTGGGTGGTGGTGTGGTTCTTGCTCATGTAGTTGAACTTGTGTGGGTGCTCAAGGTTGATGTAGCTCATCAAGAGTTGGGAGCACCACTTGGAGTTTGAGTTCATCTACCTACATGGGTTAGTTCTTGCAAGGAAGAGCACTTGTGTATCCAAAAATGACAATCATGAAGCTTAACATAGAATTTGTCAAAGGATATGTTTGAATGATTTTGTGCTTCCTTGTCTTCAACCACTATTGTGTAGAGTCTTGGTCTTGTAGAGATTGCTCAAGATGTGAGTGAGTCGCAATCTCATGGAATTAGATTCAACCAAGCACCTACATGGGTTAGGCAACATGCAAGGTGAAAATATATCCAAGACATAAGATAGTTATCATAAGAGATATATCATGGATTAGTCATAAGCTCATGTCTTGCATGTATCCAATGGAGTTTCTACTCCAAGTTTGAAGCATCAATGATGTTCAATTCTCCTCTCAACCTGCAAAACACTTTCTCATCAAGTGGTTTAGTGAATATATCCGCTAATTGCTTGTCGGTGCGAACATGCTTAAGATTGATGTCACCCTTAGCAACATGATCTCGAATGAAATGATGACGAACTTCAATGTGCTTAGTTCGAGAATGTTGTACAGGATTATGACCAATTTTGATAGCACTTTCATTGTCACAAAGCAGTGGAACATGTTTCACATAAATCCCATAATCTTTAAGAGTTTGGGTCATCCAAAGTAATTGAGCACAACATGAACCAGCGGCAATGTATTCCGCTTCGGCGGTGGATAAGGATACCGAGTTTTGTTTCTTGGAAGACCAAGACACAAGAGATCTGCCAAGAAATTGACAAGTACCCGAAGTGGACTTTCTTTCAACCTTGTCTCCGGCATAATCCGAGTCAGAATAGCCAACAAGATCAAAAGAAGACCTCTTAGGATACCAAATGCCAAAATTTGGTGTATGGATTAAATATCTCACTATCCTTTTCACAGCCTTAAGATGACAATCTTTAGGAGCAGCTTGATATCGTGCACACATGCACACACTTAGCATAATATCGGGACGTGAAGCACATAGGTATAACAATGAACCAATCATAGAGCGATAAACCTTTTGATCAACCGGTTCACCATCTTTGGTTAAATCATTATGTCCACTAGTAGGCATGGGTGTAGACATACCTTTGCATTCTTGCATATTGAACTTCTTGAATAAGTCCTTGGTGTACTTTGTTTGAGAGACAAATGTACCTTCCTTAGTTTGCTTGATTTGCAACCCGAGAAAGAATTTGAGTTCACTCATCATAGACATCTCAAACTTCTCTGACATTAGCTTTCCAAACTTTTCACTAAAGAGAGGGTTAGTTGAACCAAATATGATATCATCAACATAAATTTGGCATACAAATAGTTCTCCATTAACCCTTTTAGTGAAAAGAGTAGAATCAATTTTACCAATTTCAAAACCACTTGTAGTAAGGAACTTGGTCAAGCATTTATACCATGCTCTAGGAGCTTGTTTAAGACCATAAAGAGCTTTGTGAAGTTTGTAGACATGATTTGGTTTCTTAGGATTGATAAAGCCAGGAGGTTGTTTGACATAAACTTCCTCCTCTATTTCACCATTTAGAAAAGCACTTCTAATGTCCATTTGGTACAAGGTGATATTATGGTGATTAGCATAGGCAAGTAAGATGCGAATGGACTCAAGTCTAGCAATGGGAGCATACGTCTCACCATAGTCCATACCTTCGACTTGTGTGTACCCTTGGGTGACGAGACGTGCTTTGTTGCGAACCACTTGTCCATCTTCATCTTGCTTGTTGCGAAACACCCATTTGGTACCAATGATGTTGTGGTTGTTGTCGGGCTTCTCGACCAATGTCCAAACTTGGTTTCTCTCAAAATTATGTAGCTCTTCATGCATAGCGTTTATCCAATCTGGATCTTCCAATGCTTCTTCAACCTTCATAGGTTCAATGCTAGGGATGAATGAATAGTTTTCACAAAATTTAGCTAAACGAGTTTTTGAGCGAGTGATTCTCCTGGTTTGTATATCATTGAGGATTTGCTCGATGGGATGATCTTTGGCAATTCTTGCTCGAACTCATGAGAGCTTTTGCTTGGGTCTTTGTTGAACATCTTCTTCATCTTGTTCTTCTTCTTGGCCTTCTTCATTGTTGACGTCGTCGTTCTCTTGTCGTGGTGGAGAAGGAGGTTGTTGATGTTCATCTTGACGTACTTCCTCGTTTTCTTCATCTTGGTGTGTCCCACTTGTGGATGCTTCCGTGTCGATTCTTGGTTCACCTTGTCGTGAAGTAGAAGCTTCCACTTGGACAGATGAAGTACTCTCCTTCACCTTCGTTGGACGAATTTTGCCAATGGACAAGTCTTGGATTGCTTCTGAAGAGTCTTTGTCTCCTACATCAATTGGCAATTGCTCTACTTGCGAGCCATTAGATTCATCAAACTTCACATCTACCATCTCTTCAACCTTTCGGGTGAAATTGTTGTAGACACGGTAAGTGTGAGAGTTTGAGCCATAACCAAGTAGAAAACCTTCATGAGATTTAGGAGCAAACTTTGAACGACGATGCTTATCAAGAATGTAGCACTTTGAGCCGAATACTCGAAAGTATCCAACTTGAGGCTTGTTACCGGTGAGGAGCTCGTATGCCGTCTTGCCGAGTAGCTTGTGAAGATATAAGCGATTTGTTGCGTGACAAGCTGTCTCAACCGCTTCTGCCCAAAAGTGCTTTGGCGTCTTGTATTCATCAAGCATCGTTCTTGCCATTTCAATGAGCGTCCAGTTCTTCCTCTCAACAACTCCATTTTGTTGAGGTGTGTACGTAGCCGAGAACTCGTGTGAAATCCCTTCTTCGTCAAGAAAGGTGTCCACATTTGCATTCTTGAACTCCGTTCCGTTGTCACTCCGAACCTTCTTGATCTTCACATCAAACTGATTTTGGGCCTTCCTAGCGAAGTTTCTGAAGATCTTCTGGACCTGCGATTTGTCATTAAGAAAGAACACCCACGTAAATCTTGAAAAATCATCAACTATAACTAGACCAAAGTAATTTCCACCGAGACTCTTGTGGGCGTTGGGACCAAAAAGATCCATGTGAAGTAGCTCGAGTGGCCTCCTTGTGGTCATGATGTTCTTCACGGGATGTCTTCCTCCAACCTGTTTACCTGCTTGACAAGCACTGCAAAGTCTATCCTTATCAAATATGACATCGTTGACTCCAAGGATATGATTTCCTTTAATAAGCTTGTCAAGGTTTCTCATGCCAACGTGACCTAGTCGTCTATGCCACAACCAACCTTTTGAGGATTTAGCAACAAAGCAAGTTTTAGGTTGTGCCTTTTTAGAGAAATCGACAATGTAAAGATCACCTCTACGCATACCCGTAAAGACCATTTTATGATTGTCTCGACGAAATACTTGGCAATCTACCTCAGTAAATAGGACATTCAAACCGAAATCAGCAAGTCTAGATACTGAAAGTAAGTTGTAGCCAAGAGATTCAACGAGCATGACATTTTGAATGGAACTATCATGTGAGATGGCCACCTTACCAAGGCCAACCACTTTACCCTTTGAATTATCACCAAAGGTGACATATTTTCGAGGGCCGTCATTTTCAGCAAGCTCACGAAACATCTCTTCATCTCCGGTCATATGATCAGTACATCCACTATCAAGAACCCATTCCTTTCCTCCTGATTCATATCCCCGAAGATTTGCCATAAGACCAAAATGTCTCATTGCATCATCAAGATCGAAGTCACTATCATCATCATCATAATATTCATGTTCATCATGATCTTGTGACTCATCATTTCCTAGAGAGGGTAATTCATTAGATAAATGATCATCAAAGTGGTCACTTTTATGAATTCTTATAGCTTTGAATATGATATCATTAATGATTCCAACATCTCCTTTAGCATGCTTAAGATTGGCAAGTTCAAAAAGACATTTACCAAAACTAGGATCACTAGAGTTCATCTTACTCAAGGCAATAGATTTATGGAGAATTTCATCCAAAGTTTTCAAGGAATAATCGGGAAATCATTCCTCAAGAAATTTCCATATGGTATAGGCACAATTGTGAGTAGGCAAACTAGCAATCAAATTTTTGGGCAATCCTCTAATGATGAGCTCAATAGTTCTAAGATTGCGAATCATGTCAATATCTTCATCTAGGGTAGGATGCAAAGGATCAACATGAGGTGCACAAGGGCTAGCAATATACTTGTTCAAATGATATTGACTGAAGATTACAAGCATCTCATTTTTCCACTCATGGAAATACTCTCCATCAAGAATAGGCACTCTATGTCTAAGACTCCCTAATGTAGACACATCCATCTTCCTCCAATGGTGATTAAGCCAAGGCAATGGAGACCAAAGCTCTCATACCACTTGTAGGATCTAGAAGTAGATGTGTCTAGAGGGGGGTGATTAGACACTTAATGCTCAAGTTGCAATTTTTTAAGCTTTTTCGGTTTAAGTGGAGTTTAGGCACAATTTCAACACACACAATACATATCAAGCAAGCATGCAAAGAGTATATGAGCAGCGGAATGTAAAGCATGCAACTTGCAAGAATGTAAAGAGAAGGGTTTGGAGAATTCAAACGCAATTGGAGACACGGATGTTTTTCCCGTGGTTCGGATAGGTGGTGCTATCCTACATCCACGTTGATGGAGACTTCAACCCACGAAAGGGTAACGGTTGCGCGAGTCCACACAGGGCTCCACCCAAGGGTAACGGTTGCGCGAGTCCACACAGGGCTCCACCCACGAAGGGTCCATGAAGAAGCAACCACCCACAAAGGGTCCACGAAGAAGCAACCTTGTCTATCCCACCATGGCCATCGCCACACAGGACTTGCCTCACTAGCGGTAGATCTTCACGAAGTAGGCGATCTCCTTGCCCTTACAAACTCCTTGGTTCAACTCCACAATCTTGTCGGAGGCTCCCAAGTGACACCTAGCCAATCTAGGAGACACCACTCTCCAAGAAGTAACAAATGGTGTGGTATGATGAACTCCTTGCTCTTGTGCTTCAAATGATAGTCTCCCCAACACTCAACTCTCTCTCTCATAGGATTGGATTTGGTGAGAAGAATTGAGTGGAAAGCAACTTGGGGAAGGCTAGAGATCAAGATTCATATGGTAGGAATGGAATATCTTGGTCTCAACACATGAGTAGGTGGTTCTCTCTCAGAACATATGAGTTGGAATGTGTATGTGTTCTGATGGCTCTCCTTGAATGAAGAGGAGGTGGAGGGGTATATATAGCCTCCACACAAAATCCAACCGTTACACACAGTTTTCCAATCTCGGTGGGACCGAATCAACAAACTCGGTCGGACCGAAAATGTAAACCTAGTGACCGTTAGAGATTTTCGGTGGGACTGACATGCAACTCGGTAGGACCGATATGGTTAGGGTTTGGGCATAACGTAATCTCGGTGAGACCGATTACACAAACTCGGTGAGACCGAATTTGGTAATTAGCTAACCAGAGAGTTGGTCAGGCAAACTCGGTGGGACCGATTTGCTCTTTCGGTGAGACCGAAAAGTTACAAAGGGAAACACTGAATTTACATTGCAATCTCGGTGGGACCGATTCGCTCTTTCGGTGAGACCGAAAAGTTACGAAAGGAAACAGAGAGTTTGCAACCCCATCTCGGTGAGACCGAGATCCCTATCGGTAGGACCGAATTGCTAGGGTTTGGCAGTGGCTAATGACAAGTGAAACTCGGTGGCGCCGGATAGGAAGAATCGGTAGGACCGAGTTTGGCTTAGGGTTTAGGTCATATGTGGATATGGGAAAGTAGTTGAGGGTTTTGGAGCATATCACCTAAGCACATGAAGCAAGAGGCTCATTAAGCAACACCTCATCCCTCCTTGATAGTATTGGCTTTTCCTAAAGACTCAATGTGATCTTGGATCACTAAAATGTAAAATGATGAGTCTTGAGCTTGAAGCTTTAGCCAATCCTTTGTCCTTAGCATCTTGAAGGAGTTCCCACAACCTTTAGTCCATGCCACTCCATTGTTTGAACTTATCTGAAACATGCTAGATAGAAATGTTAGTCCAACAAGAGATATGTTGTCATCAATTATCAAAACCACCTAGGGAGCACTTGTGCTTTCAAACAGCTACCCCACGTCCATGATGAAAAATGGAGCTCAGGCAGAGAGTCGAAGCAACTAGCAGGGCGTGTGTGGAGCAACAACATAACACCAGCAAAAGCCATGGCGACAGGGAGCCTTGGGCGCCATCGGGATCGAGCGGTGGCTCTGTCTCGGCGAGGCTGGCAAGGCCGAGGTGGCGAGGCCGCAGCGCCATGGGGACGGAGGTGGAGGTGAGGTGAACCGCGATGGGAGGAAGGGAAAGACCACGGAGCTCCTATTGGTGGCGACGAAGAGAGGCGGCAGCTCCCCTGGCAGGAAGCAGCGGGCGATGGCGCTGGTCGTCGACGAGGTCGGCAGGGAGGTCGCGCTGGAGACTAGAGACGAAGGCGTTGCGAACTGCCGCGGCGGGCGCCGTCTTGGAGCACCCCAGCCGGAGGACGAGGCAGGGGCACGAGGGGTGGCGGAGGCCATGGACAAAGCAGCAGGGCAGCGCCGGACGTTGAACGACGAGGGCGAGGGGATCCAGTGGAGCTCGGGCTCCCGGCGCGAAGGACAGACTGGGAGGAGATCCGGGCACGGGCACGGAGGCCTGGACGGTGGCGCGCGAGAAGAGCAGCGGGAGGGAGAGAGCGAAGGGAGAGAGGGGATCGAGCGGATGGTGGTTCGGGCGTGTGGTTCCCTGGCGGCGCGAGGGAATGAGGAGGAGATGGGTTGAGGTGCAGGAGCTGGGCTTTGGGCCATCTAGGGTTAGGAGAGAGTGGGCCAGGGAGGCCGGGCAGGCGTGGGAGGTTGGCTAGCTGGCGCAGGGTTTTAGCTGGGCCGAGGCCTCTGCTGCTACTGGAATGCGCCTGCTTCTTATCCTCTATTTGAATTTCTTCAAATAGAAAACGAAATGAAAAGGCCAGGGGCATATGGAAGGAATTTGGGAAATATAAAAATAATCCCAAGGTCCTGAAATTGTGCTACAATTTATGAAACTATCCTGGACATTTTTAGAGGTAGAAAAAATAAAACAAGTTTGAATATAATTCAAACTTGAGGCATTTTTGAACCTAACCAAAACAACTCCAAATAGGATGAAACTTGGCAGAGAGGTGTAAGGCAAGAGGCAAGATTTATAGGGAAAAGATGAACATTAAAGGAGGAGGAAATAAAGTCACTTGCAAAGACATGAAAAAAAGAAGGAAGTGAGAGGTGATGATGCATGGGTGTGACTTGCGAGAGAGATGACAAGGAAATATATATGACATTGAGTCGGATAAAAGAAGAGTTGAAGAGTAGTGCAATTGTGTTATGGGTGATTCCAAGTTAATGGAATATTTATAATAGCTCCGTAAATATTAGGAGGATAAAGTTATAAAGAGAAGTCACTCTTCCCTCAATTTAAATAGATCAAAGATCTATGCACTTTATTTAGTTGAGTTTTTGAAGAAGAGGTGCAAGAAGACATGATGCAATGCACATGATGACATGGCAAGATGCAACACGCAAGCAATGACAAGGCAACAACAACGAATAACTGAACGACACCTGGCACATCGGTCTCGGGGCGTTACAACACTCCACCACTACGAGAGGATCTCGTCCCGAGATCTAGAATGGCACCGGAGGGACAAACGGAGGAGAAAGAGAAGAGGTAAACTAAGTTGCTTCTTTTACAAATGAGTGAAACCAAAGAACCTTGCGAGGTTGAACAAATTCGAGAAAAGAATACCACGAAGGTGAACTAGGTCGAAAACACTATGTTAGAAACGAGGGACAAAGAGCATTGCGAAACCTTGAGGTAGAAGGGAAGATATATATAGAAAACACTCCGGTTAAGGAAAAGGGATCAAGGAAGACCAAAATTCGGGCAGCACTCCAGTTGAGAAGGGATGCAAAATTTGATAAGATGAGAGAGCTCGAAAGAAAAACACGACACTCCGGTTGAAATGAAAATAATTGAATAAGAACTTGATAAGATGAGAATATACTTGATGACATCAGAATACGCTGCCTCCGTAACTATTGAATGAATTGAAACAAGGGGTAAGAAAGATCTCAGACAGCACTCCGGTTGAACAGAGATGAAAGTCTTGATAAGGCGAAAAGAACTTGAGCAGAATGGCACCACACTTCGGTTAAATGGATAGGCATGAAAAGAACATGATCTTTGACAAAAGGAGATGATGGGTTGAAAAGAACAACATGGCAATGCCTCCGGAACAAAAGAGTAGAGTAAAGATAATTGAGACAAACGAATGTAGAAGACAATGCCAACTTCTGCTACAAAAGAGCCTGAAAAGGCATCTCTAGGAGGAGGGTTGAGCGGAGTTGTTGGAAAACCAACAACGAAAAAAATAAGCTTGATATGGTCTTATGGAATACAACTCAAATTACGAGGTGACAACCTGCCACTCATGGGAAAAGAATTGGATTGGATTGAACAAGGAGACGAGAAGCTTATCACCGGAAGGATATATGAAGAACTTGGATCATTTATGAGCACCATATACAACAATCCTTAGGAAAGGCTTTGGTGAAATATAACCCAAGATAATTCCAATGACGAGATTGATGGATTTAAAAATGTCTCATCCTTGACAGCATGTGAATCATGAAAACATGAACTCAAATTATCAAGAATGACATAATACTACCTCGAATGATAAGATAGGAAAGAATTGCACTCTGGATAGCAAGATGAAGAAAACTTGAGCTCCTCAGAAAAGAATCTTGGTGAACACTTCGAGAAGGAATTAATCCTTGATGAACCATCATGTAGAACCTTCATGAAGAACTCCGGTAAACAAAAGGAATGATCAATCGAAAAGAAAGGCCTTGCAATGATTAGATGAAGCTTTGCGACGAGATAAAGTGGAAACTTGGAACTCTGGAAAGAAAGACAAAGCATCTCAAACCAAGAATGTGGTATGATGAACCACTCCGGAATAAAGAATTAATCCCTTGGATGAAACAATAATAAGGATTACGTTATGCGTATCCTTCACCAATTTAGATTGATGACAAGCAACGGATTTTGCACACTACTTATTCTCGTAGAAAGGATTAAGATAGATATAGCACAAACTTGGGAAAATCTTCAACGAACCACCGGTAGAATTGAAAACAACAAATGAATTGATATGATAACAAGGTAAGAAGAATCTTGAACGAACCACCGTAAGAATTGAAAAAGAACGAATAAAAGATAACGAAACACCAGGAAGAATTTGCAAATGAACGAAGATGCTCGAGAGAATCTAGATACATGAGAACGAAGGGATCACGAACTGATTAGAGATCACTTGAACGAAGCACCGATAAGATTTGGAGAACCATAGCTGAAAGCTGAGAATGAATAAATTCTGAGATGATGGGCTCCGAAGAAACAAACTGAAAAGAATCTTGAATTGCTCCGGATGGGTGCAAAGAATTCTCACGATCAAAACAATTATGAGAGGATGGCATCACTCTAGAACCATGAATCTTTGAGAGAATAGATAAGATATGGAGGAAAAACTCTTCTTCGGTCTTCAAAATCCGAGAATGACGAGGAGAAACACCACCAAGAATTGTTGAGATACTCCAGGAGAATGAAAAGCGAAGAGGTAGAGCCAACAATGAAAAGAATTTGAAAATGATCTTGGAGAAGGCATTTGACTCATGATAAGTCATTCTTACATCAAACTTCAAAAAGAATTTAGGATAGCTCTGGGAAAATAAGAAGAGTCAGGTAAGATCCTGGAAAAAAACCAGTGGGTTAGGGCCCACTGAAAAGATACACCATTGAAATGATTTACAAGATAGATTGCGCCGGTTGAATTAAATGGCTTGAATGAGATAACATCCTCGAAAGATCTTGACTGAAAGCAGAGTAGAGACATGAATCTTCATAATATCTTGAGCACTACGGAACAAAAGAATAGCAAGAAGTGGATGATTAAGAGGTGCACCGGGTGCACCGGCATGAGAAGGTATTTGAAACAAGGAAAAAGGATATGATCAACAAAGCTTGACTTGGATCCACTGGAGAAGAAAAGAATGAATAATGGTGAACTAGAAGAACACCTTCAAGGGAACCACTGGGTAAGAATAATGATAGAAAAGAATGGAGAGACTTCGCATCAATAAGATGGATACTTGATTAAGAAATCTTAGTCCTCAAAGAAAAAGGGAGGGTGGGCGGGAAAACAAAGGCATCTTGGACACGAATGAAACAAACACCATTGAGAAGACTTGAGTTGATCTTGTGGATGTTGAAATGATCGGATCCACTTGAAGAGAAACACGCCGGTTGAAAAGGATTGACATGACACTCTCAATTATCATGAAGGATTTGTATTCACATCGGAGTAGGAGAACACCGTTTACGAAAAGTATGGAATCAACACTTCACTTCGAAGCAACTCGAATACCACAACTCGAAACAACACAAAGGATTGGCTTGCAAAATAAGCTGGAACAAACATATGATAGAGATTTCGTCTGAAGTTTTCGTGGTGGGGCTTACACAGGGCTCGATCGTACAGCACCATCATGTACAAGGCAGTGCACATGACATACGAAGCGTCCCCGAGTCGGCATAGCCAAGGACTCTTTAAGACACAACGAGACCACTGTAAAACCAACCGTGGATAGGCGGACCACTAGACGTCGAACCCCAATTTCATATCATACATCTGTCGGAAAGATATCCTAAGAGCTACTTGAATTCCCACTTATAAACTCCCGAAATTTTCCGGTTATGCAATCAGGTGTTGGGGATACAGGGGAAGCATAATATCTCACCCAAAACTAGCAAATCCTACATCCAGCTGTATCCATCCTTCAACACATAACCAAGAAACCTTCGGAAATCGTCTACCTCAACCTTCAAAAAGCATGCCTTATACGAGTTATGGCAATACTCCC
This sequence comes from Triticum urartu, assembly GCF_003073215.2. NCBI lineage: Eukaryota > Viridiplantae > Streptophyta > Magnoliopsida > Poales > Poaceae > Triticum > Triticum urartu. The sequence continues at coordinate 258,644,733 of NC_053027.1, read as the reverse complement.
GAACTCCCGCCCCAGTACTGGGTGGCGTCGAGGTTATCTCACCAACAACTGCATAAAAGAGATTTTTTTTGTCGGGGAAACTAAACTCGGGTATTCCAGAACTGCAACGATAAAATTGTGACGACAACACCTCGGAGCTCAACTCCCCGGGACACTGCCACAACCCCTAAATGACAGGAGGCACCAAGAACAATGTTCTTGTCACAAAACCATGGAAACGATTACAAGATACCCGCGTGATCCTAAAAAAAAATTGTGAAAATTTGAGAAGAGAAGAGTCAAAACTCAACGTCAGGATGCCTCACCAGAGCGACGAAGGGACTGAGGAGTAAAAAGAATTCCTAACTCTCTGATATATATAATCCTAAATGACTCAAAACATTTTTCTAGACTCAACAACGCCAGCTATTCGATCAAGCAGGGGGCTCCTAAGGTCGGGGAAGGCTCTGATTACCAACTTGTAACGCCCTCGATGGGGCTATATCTCCCACGTGTCGAAGCACGACTTAGAGGCATAACCGCATTGAAAGCAATGTCGCAAGTGAGGTAATCTTCGCAAACAACCCATGTAATACAATAAGGGAAAAGATACATAGTTGGCTTACAATCGCCACTTCACACAAATACATGAATAAAGCATTACAACATCCAAATACAATCAAGGTCCGACTACGGAACCAAAATAAAAGAAGAACCCCAAATGCGACAAGGTCCCCGATCGACCCCAACTGGGCTCCACTACTGATCAACTAGAACGAAACAACACAAAGGACAAGATCTTCATCGAGCTCCTCCTGAGCTTGGTTGCGTCATCTGCACGGACTCATCGGCACCTGCAAGCTGGTTTTGGAAGTATCTGTGAGTCACGGGGACTCAGCAATCTCACCCTCGCGATCAAGACTATTTAAGCTTATGGGTAGGGTAAAGGTATGAGGTGGAGCTGCAGCAAGCGACTAGCATATATGGTGGCTAACTATTCGCAAAAGAGAGCGAGAAGAGAAAGCAAAAGCACGGTCGAACAACTATGATCAAGAAGTGATCCTAGAACAACCTACGTCAAGCATTACTCCAACACCGTGTTCACTTCCCGGACTCCGCCGAGAAGAGACCATCACGGTTACACACGCGGTTGATGTATTTTAATTAAGGTAAACTTTCAGGTTTTCTACAACCGGACATTAACAAATTTCCATCTGCCCATAACCGCGGGCACGGCTTTCAAAGTTCAAATCCCTGCAGGGGTGTCCCAACTTAGCCCATCACAAGCTCTCACGGTCAACGAAGGATATTCCTTCTCCCGAGACATTCCGATCAGACTCGGCATCCCGGTTCTACAAGACACTTCGACAATGGTAAAACAAGTCCAGCAACACCCGAATGTGCCGACAAATCCCGATAGGAGCTGCACATATCTCGTTCTCAGGGCACACTCAGATGAGCACTCCGTACAACTAAAACCAGCCCTCAAGTTTCCCCGAGGTGGCGCTGCAAAGGACTCTAGTTCGGACCAACACTTAGACAAGCACTGGCCCGGGGGGGGGATAAAATAAAGATGACCCTCGGGATGCGTGACTCCCAAGGGAAAAAGGCTAGGTGGCGAATGGTAAAACCAAGGATGGGCCTTGCTGGAGGAGTTTTATTCAAGGCGAACTGTCAAGGGGTTCCCATTATAACCCAACCGCGTAAGGAACGCAAAATCCGGGAACATAACACCGATATGACGGAAACTAGGGCGGCAAGAGTGGAACAAAACACCAGGCATAAGGCCGAGCCTTCCACCCTTTACCAAGTATATAGATGCATTAATTAAATAAGAGATATTGTGATATCCCAACAAAATATATCCATGTTCCAACACGGAACAAGCTCCAATCTTCACCTGCAACTAATCCAATCTTCACCTGCAACCAGCAATGCTATAAGAGGGGCTGAGCAAAGCGGTAACATAGCCAAACAACGGTTTGCTAGGACAAGGTGGGTTAGAGGATTGGCTTAACAATATGGAGGCACGATATAGCAAGTGGTAAGTATCGCAGCATAGGCATAGCAAAAGAGCAAGCAACTAGCAATCAAAGATAGAAGTGATTTCGAGGGTATGGTCATCTTGCCTGAAATCCCGCAAGGAAGAAGAATGAGTCACTGAAGAAGACAAACGGACGTAGTCGAACGGGTCCTCACAAACACGACGTTATCGGACCCAACCCGAAGAAGCAACACCGGAAAGAAGCACACAACATAGTAAACAACCAACACATGAACATGGCACGATGCACAACCAAGTATGATGCATGTCCGGTTTAATGAAGCATGGCATGGTCAAGTGCACAAACAATACTAAAAATTAAGTGGAGCTCAATATGCAACGAGTTGCATATTGACGAATCACCACATGACTTATTTAGTTCACTCTCGGTTAGGTACTGAACAATATTAAATGTTGGTTAACATGGCAAGAGGTGAAGCATAACAAAACTATATCATCTAAACAATTTAAATGGGGCCGGATATAACAAACAACAAACCCGGTAAATCCCCATATGCATTAGTAATTTAATGCAAACAACAATTTAAACATTCTTGAAGTTGTTATTATGATGCGGATGACATGCATGTTTTATGCAATATTTATGAAAATGTTGATACGAGCATATTAAGAAGCATTTGTCATCATGGCGGAAATGAAAAGGGGTGCCACGGCAACGATAACGAAACGGTGCTATGGCAATGTTCCGGTTCCGGCAACTCGATTGAGATACCGATGCAAAGGAGAAGTGTGCGGTTGCGTGCAGAAGATGGTGGGGCACTCCCGGATACCGGGTGTCCCATGAGTTGGCGACTAGGAAACGAGTGACAAATTGGACATGGTGCAAACACGAGCATCTCAAACATCACAAGCATTCGTTCACGGACGTCGTCTCGGGGTTATACCTTCGGAGCGTGCAAAGGGGACGGTTCTCATTCGTAGAGGGAAGTGGGCGTTCTTGCGACGGCTGTAGTGGAAGTAGTCGTTCTCGCTTCGTAGATGTTCACACTCCGTAGGTGTTCGGGGTCAACAAGGAACTTGCCGTCCACGGGTCTTCGAGGGTCGAAGGTACATGTTCTATAAACGTTCGAGCGGCGGTAGTGGTACACATTCACGGAGTAGGTCATACACGTCGACGGTCTTATCGGAACCTCGTCAACGTTCGCGATCCACCTTGGCGATCCGAAGGGGTACTTGGCGTCATGGTACTTGGGTCTTCGGACTTGCCGGTCTCGGTTCTTGCGACGGTAGTTGTACAAGGTTGTCGTGGGAGGTAGTGGTACTCGCGAACTTGTCGGATCCACGGCGACGGTAGTGGAACCTCACGGATTCGTGGTCTCCGGGCGGTCTCGGTCTTGACGGTGGGGTACTTGACGCATCCCGGATATGTAGTCATACACGGTGTTACATGTAGCCGAACTTGAGGTGGTCTTGGCGTCGGACTTGCGGCATTGGACAGAACCATGGCGAGGTTCAACAGCTACCCCACGTCCATGACGAAAAACGGAGCTCGGGCAGAGATTCGAAGCAACTGGCAGGGCGTGTGTGGAGCAACAACATAACACCAGCAAAAGCCATGGCGACATGGAGCCTTGGGCGCCATCGGGATCGAGCGGTGGCTCTGTCTTGGCGAGGCTGGCAAGGCCGAGGCGGCGAGGCCGCAGCGCCATGGGGACGAAGGTGGAGGCGAGGTGAACCGCGATGAGAGGAAGGGAAAGACCACGGAGCTCCTGTTGGTGGCGACGAAGAGAGGCAGCGGCTCTCCTGGCAGGAAGCAGCGGGCAATGGCGCTGGTCGTCGATGAGGTCGGCAGGGAGGTCGCGCTGGAGACCGGAGACAGAGGCGTTGCGAACTACCGCGGCGGGCGCCATCTTGGAGCACCCCAGCCGGAGGACGAGGTAGGGGCACGAGGGGTGGCGGAGGCCATGGACAAAGCAGCAGGGCAGCACCATACGTTGAACGACGAGGGCGAGGGGATCCAGCGGAGCTCGGGCTCCCGGCGCGAAGGACAGACTGGGAGGAGGAGATTCGGGCGCGGGCACGGAGGCCTGGACGGTGGCGCGTGAGAAGAGCAGCGGGAGGGAGAGAGCGAAGGGAGAGAGGGAATCGAGCAGATGGTGGTTCGGGCGTGCGGTTCCCTGGCGGCGCGAGGGAACGAGGAGGAGATGGGGTGAGGTGCAGGAGCTGGGCTTTGGGCCATCTAGGGTTAGGAGAGAGTGGGCCAGGGAGGCCGGGCCGGCGTGCGAGGTTGGCTAGCTGGCGCAGGGTTTTAGCTGGGCCGAGGCCTCTGCTGCTACTGGAATGCGCCTGCTTCTTATCCTCTATTTGAATTTCTTCAAATAGAAAACGAAATGAAAAGGCCAGGGGCATATGGAAAGAATTTGGGAAATATAAAAATAATCCCAAGGTCTTGAAATTGTGCTACAATTTATGAAACTGTCCTGGACATTTTTAGAGGTAGAAAAACAAAACAAGTTTGAATATAATTCAAACTTGAGGCATTTTCGAACCTAACCAAAACAACTCCAAATAGGATGAAACTTGGCAGAGAGGTGTAAGGCAAGAGGCAAGATTTATAGGGAAAATATGAACATTAAAGGAGGAGGAAATAAAGTCACTTGCAAAGACATGAAAAAAAGAAGGAAGTGAGAGGTGATGATGCATGGGTGCGACTTGCGAGAGAGATGACAAGGAAATATATATGACATTGAGTCGGATAAAAGAAGAGTTGAAGAGTAGTGCAATTGTGTTATGGGTGATTCCAAGTTAATGGAATATTTATAATAGCTCCCTAAATATTAGGAGGATAAAGTTATAAAGAGAAGTCACTCTTCCCGCAATTTAAATAGATCAAAGATCTATGCATTTTATTTAGTTGAGTTTTTGAAGAAGAGGTGCAAGAAGACATGATGCAATGCACATGATGACATGGCAAGATGCAACACGCAAGCAAAAGACAAGGCAACAACAGCGAATAACTGGAAGACACCTGGCACAATGGTCTCGGGGCGTTACAGAGGTAGAGAGGTAGGGCTGCGCCGAGAGAGAGAGAGAGACTTTCGTGTATGGCAGCCCCAAAACCCCCACTATATATAGGTGGAGGGGAGGGGGCGGCAGCCCTAGATGGGATGCAGGGGGGTGCCCAAGAGGGGGAGAGAGGGGGCGCCCTAGGGTGGGCCTTAGGCCCATCTGTGCCTAGGGTTTCCCCCTTCTCCCCTTTTGTTGCGCCTTGGGCCTTGGTGGGAGGCGCACCAGCCCACTCAGGGGCTGGTTGTAACACCCCGAGGCCGGAGCTCCAGATGCCTTCCATGTTTCCGAGTTATGTCGTGTGATTTGTTTGGTTCCTTGCATTCATCTTTGTATCATGTGCATTGCATCATGTCATTTAATTTTTAGAACTCAACCAATTAAATTGTATGGATCTTGATTCATTTAAATCGAGGGATATTCACTATGGTGATTTCTCTTTATAACATATTCTCCCAATATTTTAGGGAGCTATAAAAATTATATTCCAATAATTTGGAATCGCCCATAAACACACTTGCAAAATATCCCAATGCCTTTGCTATGTTAATTCTTGGTCTCCAACATTGCCATATATTCTTTTCTCATATTCCGGAGCTCCACCAAAAATCCAAACATTTTTGGACACTTCTAAAACCAAGTCCTAGTTCAAACCCATTTGAATTAAATTCAAATGAGTTTGAATTACATCTTTCAATCATGCCTCTCCTATTTTTCGTGGACCGTGCACATTTTTACGAGTCCGTGAAAATTATCCGCTTGCTCAAATTCTTTCCCTAACCCTCTCTTTCTTTTTCTTCTCTCTAATTGATTTTCTGTTAAAGAAAATTAGAGGGAGAGAGAAGAAAGCCAGCCCAACTGTTTCGGCCCATCTGCACCTAGCCCAGCCACACCTAGACCACGGCCTGACCAACCGGGCCTCCCGCGCCGGCCCGTAGGCCCAGCCGACCCCCACCAGTCCTAAACCTAGCTGCTCGATCCCTCATCCCTCTCCCCTCGATCGCTCGTTCCCTCGTCCTCCCTCCGCCACCACACACGCCCCGCACCCGATCCCCAACTCTCTCCATACGTTCTCCTCCTGGCGCCGCCACTTGCAGGAAGAGAGAGAGAGAGAGAGCAGTGCCCGACCTCCTCCTCCGTCAGCCCTGCGCCTGGGTCTCCTCCTCCCCGTTCGTCCTTCTCGCTGGGAGCCCGAGCCCCGCTGGATCCCCCTCGCCCTCGCCGTTCAGCACCGGCGCCGCCCTGCTGCTTCGTCCCCACGCCACCCGATGACCCCGCCGCCGTCCTCCATGGCCGCTGTCGGCCGAGCTCAAAGCTCTGCTGCTGCACCTCGTCGTTGGAGTTCCTCTTCTTCTACCTCGCTGCTCGTCCTAGCCGCGTTGACTACGCCCTCTGCTTCGACCCCGCAGCGCCGTTCGTCTCCTCTCTGCTTCGTTGTGGGCTGCAGCCTGTGCCAAGGCCCAGCGAGCCCCTGCTCCTTCCCTCAGTGCCCGCAAGACCGAGGCATGACCGACCCTCTCCGTTGACCGACCCTCCACGTTGCTTCATTTCGTTCATCCCAAGCCTCGGCAGACCCGGGGTCTCACTTCACTTGACCATCATCATTCTATTGCATCTCCGTGAACACAGAGACTGCCAAGTACATGGACACGCCAAGTTCCGCTCCAAAACGTGTACGACTACACCCCGTGATGCGACAAGTACCCCGACAATGTGTACATATACTCCGTCAAGACCGGACCGACAAGTACCCCAACATCGTGTGTACAACTACCGTCGACCCCGACGACCTCGGATTCATCAAGTTCCCACGACGAATTAAGTGTACCCGGTCGGACCGCCAAGATCGGTTACCGTCGCAACCATGTACAACTATTTTCCACGACGATACGAGAACAACTACTGTCGTTGAAGGCCGTTGGGTGAACAACTACCAACGCCATGTACAACTACCTCCACTACGAACGCCCCGAGAACGTCTACTTCCTCTACTTTTCACCGAACCCGAACCGCCTCGAAACGCACGCTTCAAAGGTATACCGCTGAGACGATCACCATGGACGAATGCATGTGTGTTGTATGAGATGAACCCCGTGTTTGCACCATGCCGGTTTGTTTCGTGCACATCCCTCGGTTGCCATGCCACTAACCCGTGGGAACCCGGTAGTCGGGAGCACCCCACCATCTTGCTCAACTCGCTCACGCCCTATCCTTTTCACCGACATCTCAATCGAGTTACCGGAACCGGAACATTGTCGTGGCACCGTTTTCGTTATCGTCGCTGTGGCACCCTTTCTTTCCACCATGGTGACAAATGCTTCATAATTTTGCTCTAACAAAAATTGCATACAACTTTCACATGTCATCTGCATCATGATAATAACATTTAAAATGTTAAATTTTTGTTTGCTTTAAATTGCTAAAAGCACATGAGGATTTACCGGAATTGTTGTTTGTTGCTCCGGCCTCATTTAAAATGCGTAACTGTGTAGTTTACTTATGCCTCACCTCTTGCCATGTTTAACCAACATTTAATATTGTTGAGTACATAACCGGGAGTGAACTAAATAATTGACGTGGTGTTTCGTCAATATGCAACTCGTTGCATATTGAGCTCCATTTAACTTGTAGTATTGTTTGTGCACTTTGCCATGCCATGCCTCATTAAACCGGACATGCATAATACTTGATTGTGCATCATGCCATGTTTATGTGATGGTTGTTTACCATGTTGCTTGCTCCTATCCGGTGTTGCTTCTTCTTGTTAGTTCCGATAACGTCGCGTTCGTGAGGATCCGTTCGACTACGTCCGTTTGTCTTCTTCATGGACTCGTTCTTCTTCCTTGCGGGATTTCAAGCAAGATGACCATACCCTCGAAATCACTTCTATCTTTGCTTGCTATTTGTTCGCTCTATCGCTATGTCGCGCTACCTACCACTTGTTATATCATGCCTCCCATATTGCCATGTCAAGCCTCTAACCCACCTTTCCTAGCAAACCGTTGTTTGGCTATGTTACCGCTTTTGCTCAGCCCCTCTTATAGCGTTGTTAGTTGCAGGTGAAGCTGAAGTTTGTTCCATGTTGGAACATGGATATGTTGGGATATCACAATATCTCTTATTTTAATTAATGCATCTATATACTTGGTAAATGGTGGAAGGCTCGGCCTTATGCCTAGTGTTTTGTTCCACTCTTGCCGCCCTAGTTTCCGTCATACCGGTGTTATGTTCCTTGATTTTGCGTTCCTTACGTGGTTGGGTGTTATGGGAACCCCTTGACAGTTCGCCTTGAATAAAACTCCTCCAGCAAGGCCCAACCTTGGTTTTAACATTTGCCACCTAAGCCTTTTTACCTTGGGTTCTACAGACTCAAGGGTCATCTTTGTTTTAAACCCCTGGGGCAGTGCTCCTCCAAGTGTTGGTCCAAACTGGGCGATGTCCGGCGCCCCCTGGGCAACCAGGGTCTATGCCAACCCGACGTCTTGCCCATCCGGTGTGCCCTGAAAATGAGATACGTGCGACTCCTATCGGGATTTGTCGGCACATCGGGCGGCTTTGCTGGTCTTGTTTTACCACTGTCGAAATGTCTTGTAACCGGGATTCTGAGACTGATCGGGTCTTTTCGGGAGAAGAAATATCCTTCGTTGACCATGAGAGCTTGTGATGGGCTAAGTTGGGACACCCCTGCAGGGTATAAACTTTCGAGAGCCGTGCTCGCGGTTATGTGGCAGATGGGAATTTGTTAATATCCGGCTGTAGAGAACTTGACACTTGACTTAATTAAAATGCGTCAACCGCGAGTGTAGCCGTGATGGTCTCCTTTCAGCGGAGTCCGGGAAGTGAACACGGTCTTGTGTTATGCTTGAACGTAAGTAGTTTCAGGATCACTTCTTGATCACTTCTAGCTTCTCGACCGTTGCGTTGCTTCTCTTCTCGCTCTTATTTGCGTATGTTAGCCACCATATATGCTTAGTGCTTGCTGCAGCTCCACCTCACTACCTTACCCTACCCATAAGCTTAAATAGTCTTGATCTCGCGGGTGTGAGATTGCTGAGTCCTCGTGACTCACGGATACTTCCAAGCAGTTGCATGTGCCGATGATACCAGTGCAGGTGACGCAACCGAGCTCAAGTGGGAGCTTGATGAATATCTTGATCGTTGTTTCGTGACTTTTTCCGGTTGATTAGTAGTGGAGCCCAGTTGGGACGATCGGGGATCTAGCATTTGGGGTTGTCTTCTTTTATTTTGTTTCCGTTGTCGGACCTTGATTGTACTCTGGATGATGTATGTTTAACTTGTTATTTGTGTGAAGTGGCGCTTGTAAGCCAACTCTTTATCCCTTTCTTATTGAATATGTGGGATTGTGTGAAGATTACCCCACTTGCGACTAAACCACCATGCGGTTATGCCTCTAAGTCGTGCCTCGACACGTGGGAGATATAGCCGCATCGTGGGCATTACACTGGTCCCTTTCCACTCTTGGCTCATGCAAGGCTCTGGGGCCGGTGGCCCCTCCCGGTGGACCCCATAATCCTTCCGATGGTCCTGGCACATTACCGGTGATGCCCGGAACACTTCCGGTGTCCAAATCCTCACTTCCTATATATATCATTCTTTACCTCTGGACCACTCCAGAACTCCTCATAACATTCGGATCTCATCTGGGACGCCGAACAACATTCGATAACCACGTACATACTTTCCCTATAACCCTAGCGTCATCGAACCTTAAGTGTGTAGACCCTACGGGTTCGGAAACCATGCAGACATGACCGAGACATCTCTTTGGCCAATAACCAACAGCGGGATCTGGATACCCATGTTGGCTCCCACATGTTCCATGATGATCTTATCGGATGAACCACGATGTCAGGGATTCAATCATTCCCGTATACAATTCCCTTTGTCTATCGGCATGTTACTTGCCCGAGATTCGATCATCGGTATCTCTATACCTCGTTCAATCTCGTTACCAGCAAGTCTCTTTACTCATTCCGTAACGCATGATCCCGTGGCTAACTCCTTAGTCACATTGAGCTCGTTATGATGGTGCATTACCGAGTGGGCCTAGAGATACCTCTCCGTCATACGGAGTGACAAATCCCAGTCTCGATTCGTGCCAACCCAATAGATACTTTCGGAGATACCTATAGTGCACCTTTATAGCCACCCAGTTACGTTGTGCCGTTTGGTACACCCAAAGCATTCCTACGGTATCCGGGAGTTGCACAATCTCATGGTCTAAGGAAATGATACTTGACATTAGAAAAGGTTTAGCAAACGAACTACACGATCTTGTGCTACCCTTAGGATTGGGTCTTGTCCATCACATCATTCTCCTAATGATGTGATCCCGTTATCAATGACATCCAATGTCCATGGTCAGGAAACCATGATAATCTATTGATCAACAAGCTAGTCACCTAGAGGCTTACTAGGGACATATTACGATCTATGTATTCACACATGTATTACGGTTTCCGGTTAATACAATTATAGCATGAACAATAGAAAATTATCATGAACACGAAAATATAATAATAACCACTTTATTATTGCCTCTAGGGCATATTTCTAACATAGTATGGCTCTGGGATTGCTTTCTCGCATGGAGTCGAGGAAGGATCTCTGGGCGAGGTTGATGACACTACTACTACTTTACTTTATGCTAGTCTGCACTCTGCTAATGTTGCAAGACCGCTGAAGATGCTGAAGATGATAGTCTTCGATAGGACTAGGCTCTCCCTTCTATTCTGGCATTTCTGTAGTCCAGTCCACATATACAGCCTTCCTTTGATAATGTTACATATGTAGTGTAGATCCTTGCTTGCTGAGTACTTCGGATGAGTACTCACGTTTGCTTTGCTTTCTTTTCCCCCCATTTTCATTTGATGCAACCAGATGACAGAGCCCCTGAGACCGCTGCCCCGTCGACGACTACTACTACTACTACCCCGAGGGTGCCTACTACTACATGATAGACGCCGGCGACCAGGAGTAGTTAGGAGGCTCCCAGGTAGGAGGCCTTGCCTTTTCGATCGTTGCTGCTTTTGTGCTAGCCTTCTTAAGGCAAACTTGTCTAACTTATGCCTGTACTCAGATAATGTTGCTTCCGCTGACTCGTTTGTATTCGAGCTTATGTATTCGAGCCCCCGAGGCCCCTGGCTTGTAATATAAAGCTTGTATTATTTTAAATTTGTGTCTAGATTTGTGTTGTGATATCTTCCCATGAGTCACTGATCTTGATCGTACACATTTGCGTGTATGATTAGTGTATGATTGAATCAGGCGCGTCACAGTTAGGTCACTTCTTGCCCCTTTTGGTGTCTTGATGCCACAAGGGAGAGATTTAGGAGTGGGGATTTGTATTTCTACAGGGTGTTGTTGAGTCACAAGCTTGGTTCTTATTGCTTCTGAGTTTCTGCTTGTGAACTCTTTTCCTTCGTTAGCTCTGGTTTGGTGTGACTCTATCATATGGTGTAAGACATATGCTACCCTGGTTATCCTTATTATGTCCTAATGTGCGTGAGATTATGCTCTTTTGTCTTATTGTTTTCCATGCTTAGTGTCACTTATATTATTGCAAGGATTGCCTTGTCTATAAAATATAGGGGGTGTTGATCCTAGTGTGTGTGTTGTGCAGTCCAAAGCACATCTATAGAATGCACACATCTAGGGGAGCCTGCCTATATTTTATGGATTTTGGGTTTGCTTATTCTCATTATATATCTTTATGTGCAAATCCCGTATTGTCATCAATCCACCAAAAAAGGGGAGATTGTTAGGGCATATTTCTCCCTATGTGGTTTTGGTGATTGATGACAGTGCATTTGCGGACTAATCGTGTGCATTGAGCATTTCAGATATCTCATGTCGAAGCACTAGATGATTCGATGCCCCTTGGAGCCTATCAAAGACGGTGGTTCTCTACATTTCTTTTCGGTGGATTTGAGTCATAGGAAAGCCGTACTATTAAGAGGGGGTCCGCTTCGGAAAGGTATGGGTGGAATCAACACATACACAACCCCATATGCACCCACAACCTCCTTTCCCTTCTCTGGAGCATTTCCATGTTTTCTGTGGTGTTTTAGGGTCTTGCCAGCGGTAGTACCGCTAGTGACCACGGCAGTACCGCTTATGCGGTAGTACCGCCGGGTTCTTCCGTGGCACTACTGTCGGTGTCAAAACCGGCGGATCTCGGGTAGGGGGTCCCGAACTGTGCGTCTAGGCCGGATGGTAACAGGAGACAGGGGACACTTTGTTTTACCCAGGTTCGGGCCCTCTCGATGGAGGTAAAACCCTACTCCTGCTTGATTAATATTGATGATATGGGTAGTACAAGAGTAGATCTACCACGAGATCAAGGAGGCTAAACCCTAGAAGCTAGCCTATGGTATGATTGTTGTGTATGGAGTTTATTCTGTCCTACGGACTACAACCCTCCGGTTTATATAGACACCGGATAGGGTTAGGGTTACACAGAGTCGGTTACAATGGTAGGAGATCTTGAATATCGCATCGCCAATCTTGCCTTCCACGCCAAGGAAAGTCCCATCCGGACACGGGATGAAGTCTTCAATCTTGTATCTTCATAGTCCAGGAGTCTGGCTGAAGGTATAGTCCGGCTATCCGAACACCCCCTAATCCAGGACTCCCTCAGTAGCCCCTGAACCAGGCTTCCATGACAACGAGTCCGGCGCGCAGATTGTCTTCGGCATTGCAAGGCGGGTTTCTCCTCCAAGTCCTTCATAGAAGATTTGTAAACACCAAGAGTAGTGTCCGGTTCTGCAAAATAAGTTTCCACATATTGCCATAGAGAGAATAATATTGACACAAATCAAATCTGCTAACGTATTCCGCAGTGCGCTATCGCACTACGGCCAAGTCCTTTACTCGAATCGTTTTTACTTTTCCACCTCGGCATGTTTTGCGAGGCGGTTTCCTTGGCACGTCTTGTCAAAGCAGAGATCGTGTTCCTCCCTTTTACGGGATTCTCATCAATACGGACGTGGGTAACCCAATCGTGCCCGTTAGCATGTTTTCTCGATTAAAGGCGAGTCCCAAACGGTTACGGGGAGGGCTCCTGGTATTCAACCTCTTATAAAGAGACCAAGGCCTTACTCCTTTTTTTCAATCTCAAACGAGTTCGCCCGTCGCCTCGAGTTCCAGCACCCTAGGCTTCAGATTCCAGGCGCTTCGGACCTTCGGCAATGTCCGGTTCTGACCTTCAAGGCCGATGGATGCCCTCCTCCGTTACGGAGGAGGACGTGCTAAAGTTGTGAGAGGCTAAGTTCTTGACCGCAGAAATTCCGCATAGGTTGCCTGCTCAAGGGCAGGCTATTCCTAATCCCCAGCCCGGTGAGAGCGTAGTGTTCATGTCTCACTTCCTTCGGGGGTTAGGCTTCCCGATGGATCCCTTCGTGAGGGGGCTGCTGTTTTATTACGGGTTGGAATTTCATGACTTAGCTCCGGGGTCCATCCTCCACATTTCCTCATTCATCGTTGTGTGCGAAGCGTTCCTCCGCGTTACTCCTCACTTCGGATTATGGCTCAAGACTTTTGGAGTGAAGCCGAAGATGATCGAGGGACGGCACGCAGAGTGTGGAGGTGCCGTCATAAGTAAGAATGTTGATGCTCCATGGCCCGAGGGCTTCTTTCAAGAGGAGCTCGGCTTGTGGCAACGAGAATGGTTCTATATCACCGCTCCCAGGAGTGCCAAGTGGGCGGCGCCTCCTGCCTTTCGCTCGGGTCCCCCATCACGGCTAGCGTCATGGGTCCACAAAGGATTAGATTGGGGTTTGCCCAAAGACGTGCCCCTGTTACAGGGCCGAATTAAGGATCTCTTGGAAGGAGACCTCTGTTTGGTCAAGGTGACGCAGGTCATGCTGATTCGCCGAATATTGCCCGGCAAACGTCGCCCCCTTCGCCTGTGGGAGTTTAATCCGGAGGGACCGCGAGTTCTCTAGAATTTTATGGGCGCAACGCCCGCGGAGATGTATAGGCTGTTCTTCGGATCACAAGAGATGTGTCCGGATTCAACCGAGGACGCAGGCCTAAGCTGCAATCGCCCGGATACTCAAGTAAGCAACCTTGTGCCCGGACCTTCTATCCATATAATTGTCATAAACTTGCCCCTAAAAGAGCCGTCCTTTTAAACAGGAGTGGATAGCGAAGGCGAAGCTGATCAGGTGTCCGGCTCCCCTTCCTGAAACCAGGCCGGATCCTGTGCTAGTCAGGATGCTGGAGAAAATGCCTTTGGAGGGGGAGGACAAGGAAGCTATGGCCTCCTCGAAGGAGGCTGCTCCGAAGGGAGGAACCGACAATTCCTCTCCTAAGGGGAAGAAGAGAGCCGCCTCTGACGACCCAAAGACCATGGCCTCGAAACGGGGGAAACAATCCTTGTCAGAGGGTCCGACGCCAGGGAGTTCCTTGGCCGGACTACGCCCTCAAGGGGATCAGCCCTCCAGCGAGCCGTAAGTGGAGAAAAGATTTTCCTTTTGAGGGGTGAGAGAAATCCTTGATTTTATTCCTGAGAAGATTAACCGAAATTTTACCTTGTAGCTCGGACCTCAGTCCTTCGCAGCAGAGCTCGTCTTCGGGGGATCTACTTCCGGAGATGATGGAGAGCGGGACGCCTCCCCCTGCCATACCGCCCAGCGAGGCGGGCGACCCTGAAGTGTCGTCGCGGAGGGTTTCTCCGAATCCGGCAGGGGCGGAAGGTGGCTGTGCGGCCCCCTGAAGTTCTCCGCGTCCGGCCTTCGAAAGAGGCCATAGGGCAAGTCCGGCACCGTCTGGTGCTCGGTCGGAGGAACTGAAGATTCTGCTGGGGCGAGCTTCTATCTCAGAAGAGCACCGTGCATTGATGGGCGCGGTGATTGAAAGGATTTCATCCGCCGAAAGCGGATTGCATGAGGCCGTCAAAAGTTTACTGACGGGTTTTGAGGTACGTTAGAAAATGTACACTTTTGTCAGTTGCGCATAGGTAAGATGCGCCCTATGTAGATAGTAGCCCCTGAGACTCTGCGCTTGTCAAGAAATGACGGCACGCAGAGGATCATAATCCCAGGTCTAAGATGTCACCTTTGAATGTAGGTGGCGAGGTGTCCGGAATCAAGCCGAATTGATGATGTGGCCGAACTAAAGCGGCAACTGGACGTGGCAGATGCCGACATCGTGCTTGTTAACAAGCGGCTTGATGAGGCTCAAGGTATGTAATTCTTCGGGTGGCATCGGGTAAGAGGAGCCTTATGCCAGTGTCTTACAATGTGTGTGCTTGACGCAGATGGTACGGCCGCCATGGAGAATCTTAGGGCAGAACTTGCCCGAGCTAAGGAGCAAGCCAGAAGAAGCGATGCGGCTGCCAAGAAGGCCCTTGAAGAGCTGAGAGCCGAACAGGCTGCTCACTGCCGAAGCAAAGAAGAGATGGCCGAGATGGCCGAGAAGTTAAAGAGCGCTGCAGACCGTTGCAAGCTTCTTGAGAAAGAAGACCAGGCGAGACAGACGGATTTAGAGAAGGCCGTCGCCGATGCCAAGGACGCTCGCTCTGCGATGAGAGCTGCGAAAGAGGAGCTGTGTCAGGCCGAACCGATTGCGGCTGGAAAGCCCTTTATGCTGCGGAGGAAGTTTTGTGATCCGAAGTTTGCTTCATTGGACCGGATGTGGAGTGTGAAGGACACCTATCTGGACTTGGCAACGAGTGCCGCTGATGCGACCGAACACTTTCGAGATCAGAAAGATTGCGAAGTGGAAAAGCTTTTCTGGTCGCAGTTTCATAATCCAGAGCGTCCACTGGCAGTGGATGATCGTTTGTCTCAATGGGCCGAACTGAATAGGTTGTCCGGACTCTCCATGAAGTACATCATGGATCATCTATGGCCGGGGAGATCGGAGCCGAAGAGTTATTTAAGCTTGGTCCAGCAATTCCTTGACGCGGTGCCGCGTATTAATGCAATGAAGAGGTCAGCATGCATAGAGGGCGCAAGGATGGCTCTTGCCCGTGTCAAGACATACTGGGCAGAGATGGAGACCACTGTTGTTGCGTCCCGTGATTCGGACAGAAGCCGAGTATCTTCCGAGCACTATTTTCAGGAAGTCCTTGAAGGCGCTCGTTTAATAGAAGCGCAGTGCTCGAAGGATGCTATGTTATGATAGCATATGTAATTGAAAAGTAGTATTTTGATAAACTGTAGTGGCCTTTTTTATACTTGTGCCTCCAAGTATTATTAACACCTTCTATGCGGCCATTTTAAGATATATAAATATATATACATGTATAGAATCTGAAAGATGGCAGTCGTTGGCTTCAGCCCCCACGCACATAGTGCGGGGGTGCTCGCAGAAGACGCATTTTCACACTTAACCCAACGTCTTGGTCCTACAAAGGAGGTGATAGCGCAGTGGGCCAGGCAACCGGAATATAATGCTTTAACACTTTCACTTAGCCATAGGAGTTTGGAAATGAGACTCTTTAGGTAGCTCCTTGGTGGCAACTGCGCTCGTCCGAATTCGGGGCGCGTATGTGCCTGACCGGGAAGCGGTCCTTCGTTAAAGCGGAGGAATCCGATAGATTCCGATTGGTCATCGAGTGGCTGACCAGTCTCACGCTACATCATGACAGTCAGTTTTCGGCTTTCTCTACTGAGGTGCTCGCCCTGGCCGAACTGGGGGCACAATCGCAGTAGTTCTCCTGGTGCTACCTTAGCCGATAGAGCGGAACGTAAGGTAGCCGAACTCAGGAGCCGGGCAACCCAACATTTGACCAAAGACATGATTCGGAGCTGATGCATATAGTGCCAAAACTCGCGACGCCGAACACTCCCTAAGGTGTTCGGTCTTTATGAGTGCGGGCCAAACAACACTCTTTATTAAAAAAGCCCCTAGTGTCCAGGTACGCGCAAAAATTCTGACGTGGCCACATGCCAAGACGCCAGCCTCCTCCTTGGTTATGTTGGAAAGAAAAAACCAGGGGATGTGTAGCAACAAGAGACAGTAAAAAAGGTTTACGCAGGGTCTTAATCTAAAAAGAATCCTTTAGGATGGGTCCCTACTGCACGTCTGCGCCTGTGTCTCCGTTGTGCCGTATCCTGGACGGGCACCGCACGACGTTCATCTGTAAAAGAGAGGAACTGAGTTGAAAACTGGTCGTGCCGAAAAAGTTTTAAAATAAGCAAAGTATAAAGTAAGATATATAAGTTTGAGCTTTATTGTCTCTTATTGTATATGCGTGGAGCCCCTAGTGCGGGGGTATATGGCTTCTAGGCCTGCACCAATGATGATTTTGCAACGAACTCGTCTATCCGCGTTCGTGGTCTTGAATGACCTATTTTGAAGTTTATTGGCCAGTGAGGCTATTTTGCTGTGGGGCTGTCAAAGCGGCCGCATAGTCCTCCGCTTGGGGAGGCGCACTTTAGTGCTTCCCCTTCAAACAGATGATGCCTCGTGGACCGGGCATCTTGAGCGTAAGAGATGCGTAATGCGGTATTGCGTTAAAGCGAGCGAAAGCTTCGCGTCCCAGTAGTGCTTGATAGCGACTTGAGAACGGGACGATATGGAAGGTCAGCTTTTCGCGGCGGAGGTTATCGGCAGAGCCGAATGTGACTGTGAGCCGAAAAAAAACCCGTACAATGGGTGTCGGGACCAGGTATTACCCCTTGAAAGGAGGTTTTGCTGCGGCGGATTCTTGCTGGGTTTATCCCCATGTGCTGGATTGTATCCTGGTATATCAGGTTTAGTCCACTGCCGCCGTCCATAAGGACATTTGAAAACTTGAGTCCGCCAATTATTGGATCGAGTATTAAGGCAGTCCAGCCTACATTCTTGATATTCCTAGAATAATCTAGCTGATCGAAGATGATCGGTTTTGACAACCAGTGGCAGGACCCTTTAGGCCGTGTGGTGCGTACCTTTACGGGCGCCGCACGTTTTATTATGTGAAGTGAGTTCACTGTCTTTACTTCTTGTGGAAAGTTCTTTTGTTTCCTGGTACTCTATTTTTGGGGTTCGTCCTCGTCTTCGCTTGGTGTGTCGAGCCCCTTGTGTTCGGCATTGAGTCTGCCGGATTGTTTGAAAACCCAACAGTCTTTGTGGGTATGGTTAGCAGGCTTCCCGGGAGTACTGTGTATCTGACATATCCTGTCCAGGATTTTATTTAAGTTGGATGGATCGTCCCTGTTATCCTGGGGGGCGATTTTTCCTTATTTTGCCGTGAGCCTTTGAATCCGGCATTGACTGCCGTGCTCTTCAGACTTTTGTTTTTAATCCAGCGACGGTCCTTTTTGCGTCGCGATTTTCCGTTTCCATCCCTAGTTTTGGATGTACTTGGGTCGCTGGGGCTGCACCTTACCAACCAGCTGTCCTCCCCTGCACAAAAGCGGGTCATGAGGCTTGTTAGTGCGGCCATTGTTCTTGGCTTTTCTTGGCCGAGGTGTCTGGCGAGCCATTCGTCTCGGACATTATGCCTGAAAGCTGCTAAGGCTTCGGCGTCCAGACAGTCGACTATCTGATTCTTTTTAGTGAGGAATCTATTCCAGAACTGCCGAGCTGATTCTCCGGGTTGTTGAGTTATGTGACTAAGATCGTCTGCATCCGGGGGACGGACATAGGTCCCTTGAAAGTTTGCTCGGAAAGCATCCTCGAGCTCTTCCCAGCTTCCAATTGTGTTTTCTGGAAGGCTTTTAAGCCAATGTCGGGCTGGCCCTTTAAGCTTAAGGGGTAGATATTTTATGGCGTGGAGATCATCTCCTCTAGCCATGTGTATGTGGAGGATATAATCCTCGATCCAGACTCCAGGGTCTGTTGTTCCATCATATGCCTCTATGTTTACGGGTTTGAATCCCTCTAGAAATTCATAGTCCAGGACCTGATCGGTGAAACATAGAGGGTGTGTGGCGCCCCTGTATTTGGGTGTGCCGGATTCTGATGATGGCTTCATAGCATTGCTTATGTGAGCCTGCTTTCTTGGCCCATAAATGGACCTGACTGGGCCATGATGCGGATCCTTAAGTGGGTCGCATGCCGATCTAGGTGCGGCGCCGCTTGCCGTTTTATGGGGTCGTCTATCCGGCCGTGTGGCTTTTTGATTTTTCGAATGCGAGGGCTCTAGGGCCTCTTCGTCGAATTCAGGCAGTAGCTTTCTTTTTGGATAGCTTTTGGTGCGGCGACTGTCGCCGTACATATCTGTTGTATTGGTTACTTTGCTCCATCTAATCCGGAGTGCATCTTCCGCTGTTTTTAGCTTCCGCTTCTGCTTCTTTAGGCTGCGTGCGGTTGCAACGAGCCTCTCGTGGAGATTCTTCTGCTCCATAGGTTTATTCGGCGTGAGGTTGTCTGGAATGCCGTTTTCGCCGGAGGAGGGATGTTCGGCTTCTCTATCCGTGTTTCCCTGTTCAGACGGTTGCTCTAAGGCCTGCTCGTCGTCTGTCGGCTCGTCCTGCTCTATGGCTGGGTTTTTGTCGAGGCGGGGCTTGGGTCGGCGTTTACGCCGACGCTTTTATTGCTTTTCGGGGGGTCGATCTCTCGTCCCATCCCCTTTTTCCTCGTTGTCGCTTCCTTTAGGGGTGTCCACCATGAACACATCGTGAGATAAGGTGGTTGTCCAATGCCCTATGGGCGTTGGTTCGTCGGTATCTCCTGCATCGTCATCCATGCTGTCGATGTCTCCGGAGTCGAAGTTGAGCATGCCGTTTAAATTGTCGACAGTGGCTACCAAGTGGGTGGTGGGTGGGCTTTGAATTTCTTCATCGTCCGTATCCCATCCTCGCTGACCGTAATCCGGCCAGGGCTCTCCTGATAAAGAGAGAGACTTTAGAGAATTCAGAATGTCGCCGAAGGGCGAGTGCTGAAAGATGTCCGTGGCGGTGAACTCCATGATCGGCGCCCAATCGGATTCGATCGGCAGGGGCGCGGAGGGCTCGGAGCTCGGAGAGGAATCCGGCTCCTCGGAGTCACGGGCTATGCGGAGTGCGGGGCTGGGGTTCGGCTCCATCGCCTCTGAGACCGCAGCCCCTGAGGCAGCGTCCAACCGCTGATCCTCGATCGGTGCAGTAGGCTCCGAATCAATGGTCGGAACCGATGTGTGTGCGGCCTCCAAGGCGCTGTTCGGTGGCAGAGCTATATCATGCCCATCGAGACAGTGCGGCACGCTTGGCTGTGGCTCGAATCCGTCAAAGATCAAGTCCCTACGGATGTCAGCCGTGTAGTTTAGGCTTCCAAACCTGACCTGATGGCCAGGGGCGTAACTTTCGATCTGCTCAAGGTGGCCAAGCGAATTGGCCCGCAGTGCGAAGCCGCCGAAGACGAAGATCTGTCCGGGGAGAAAAGTCTCACCCTGGACTATATCGTTGTTGATGATCGAAGGAGCCATCGGGCCTAAAAGCGACGACACAGAGGAACTCTCAATGAAAGCACTAATGTCGGTGTCAAAACCGGCGGATCTCGGGTAGGGGGTCCCGAACTGTGCGTCTAGGCCGGATGGTAACAGGAGACAGGGGACACTTTGTTTTACCCAGGTTCGGGCCCTCTCGATGGAGGTAAAACCCTACTCCTGCTTGATTAATATTGATGATATGGGTAGTACAAGAGTAGATCTACCACGAGATCAAGGAGGCTAAACTCTAAAAGCTAGCCTATGGTATGATTGTTGTGTATGGAGTTTATTCTGTCCTACGGACTACAACCCTCCGGTTTATATAGACACCGGATAGGGTTAGGGTTACATAGAGTCGGTTACAATGGTAGGAGATCTTGAATATCGCATCGCCAAGCTTGCCTTCCACGCCAAGGAAAGTCCCATCCGGACACGGGATGAAGTCTTCAATCTTGTATCTTCATAGTTCAGGAGTCCGGCTGAAGTTATAGTCCGGCTATCCGAACACCCCCTAATCCAGGACTCCCTCAACTACTGCTTAGGGTTTCCCCGAGCGTGCAACATTCGCTTGCCAGTCTCCTTTTGACAGTAGTAGGGCGGTAGTAGCACGGTAGTACCGCTCCGGCAGTACTACAACCCATACTACCGTCGCCACTACCGCTTGCGGGGTTTTCCTCTATGCAAGGTTCTGTTCCCACTTTGCGCTAAGCGGTAGTAGAGCGGCACTAGGACGGTAGTACCTCTTTGCACGGTACTGTCGCCCCTGGCACCCTCTACTACCGTTGCCTCTCCAGGTCTAGAAACCCTATGCGGTAGTACCGCTAGGGTCAGCGGTAGTACCGCTCCGGTGGCACTAGCGTAGGTACACTCTGTGTATTTTAGGCTTGTGTGGGGTAGTACCGCCTAAGCGGTAGTACCGCTTAGTTGTGGGCACAGGGCAGAAAAACGGTTGGATTTTGTTCCCCTATATAAAGGGGGGGGGGTCTTCTTCTTCTTAGGGTTGACCTTTTCCCCCCAAGCTCCATTGCCTTTCAAAAGCTCATTCTTGCCCGTTCTCTCTTCCTAGCCAATCAAACTTGTTGATTTTCTAGGGATTGGTTGAGAAGGCTCCGATCTACACTTCCACCAAGAGAAATTTGGTTCCCCCCACTAATCCCTTGCAGATCTTGTTACTCTTGGGTGTTTGAGCACCCTAGATGGTTGAGGTCACCTCAGAGCCATATTCTAATGTGGTGAAGCTCCGTGGTTTCGTTGGGAGCCTCCAATTCGGTTGTGGAGAGAGCCCCAACCTTGTTTGTAAAGGTTCGGTTGCCGCCTTCAAGGGCACCAATAGTGGATTCATGGCTTCTTGCATTGTGTGAGGGCGTGAGGAGAATATGGTGGCCCTAGTGGCTTCTTGGGGAGCATTGTGCCTCCACACCGCTCCAACGGAGACGTACTTCCACTTAAAGGGAAGGAACTTTGGTAACACATCATCATCTCCACCGGCTCCACTCTTGGTTATCTCTTACCTTTACTTGTGCAAACTTTTAGTGTGATGTATCCCTTGCTTGCTTGTGTGTTTGTTGTTGTTGCATCATATAGGTTGCTCACCTAGTTGCACATCTAGACAACCTATTTTTTTGCTAAGTTTAATTTGGTCAAGAAAAGTTAAAAATTGTTAGTTGCCTATTCACCCCCCTCTAGTCAACCATATCGATCCTTTCACCCGGGAATCCTGGTATCTACCTGTGATCATCCTGACGGAATGCCACCCAGACTCAAAGAGATGGATGGCTTCAAGGCCGGAAAGCATATGTGTGCAACCGCAAGTCATTATGGGCTATGGCTTGGTTGACCTTAGTCGTGACTCTGCATGGTCAGTTGCTAGCAGATGTAGACGAATGATATGATTGGATGGGCACTGACATCTGTCGGATGATTGCTCTGGAAGACCATGTTTCGATCGTCCCGTTCTCAAACACCAGGCAGTGCGAGGACATAACGGGAGGGATCGAATCTTGCGGGTAAAGTGTACAAGACTCTGAAGAGTAACAACCTAATCGATTAGTCATGTCCCCGGTTATAGACAATATAAGCACTGGAGAAGATGCTATCAGCCAGTCTTAACACAATTAATTATAATGAGTGGGGTTTATTAATAATTTTGGGATATGAGAATTGGTTGGTGGAACCATCTCATTAACAACCAACTTTTGTAGTAATTTTTTCATTTGACTCCTTTATTGTAGGAAAAAAACAGCTTTTCGCACAAATTATAAACTTAGAGCCCCACCAGCCATATTTGCATATAGTATGGATATTTTATTTTATCAGTTCTTTCTTGTGACTTTGCCGGCATATTCAAAATGCTGACCTACACGACTACAACGTCTCATGTTGAAGAGTATTATTCCGAGGAGTGAGGCTACATTATACGCTTGGTGATATGCCATTGGAGTCGCATGGACTTGCTATCTTCTACATCTTCTGCAGTAGTTTATCTCATGAGTTGGCCTTCAGCCAATTTATTATTTTTGTAATAAAGACTCTATATTATATTTAGGTGTAATAAAACATGTGCGATTGCACTTTGATATATACATTGATATATAGTGTGTGCCAGCATGATCTTGGGATGGTATAGATGCACACAGACTTGACCGTTTTCGGGTCGGGTCGCTACAGGTTTTTTCATCAAACATCTTTACGAATAAGATACTCTCGTAGCATCAAAATGTAAACGAGAAATACATAACATAGTTTGTGTAGAAAACCAAGCATAATATAGAAATCTGTCGCCACAAAATCCAACAAGCACATCCAAATACAGATATCTCTCTTAGGCCCTATTTGGTGGAATTTTCCACTGGCTTCCACCGCTGAAAAGCCCAAAGCTAACCAAACAGACATATTCCAAACGTGCTTCCCCTGAATCCATCAAAAAACACATGCACAAGAGAAAGCTACCAAATAGGTGCTTTTGTGGATTTGGATTCCTCTTTCCCCGAGCTTACCCCAGCCTTTGGATGATTTTACCAACCTTGCCACCAAAACAAGTCGAACCGGTACCAAAGTCCCAATTGAGCAAGCAACTCATCGAGGCCTTTGGATGAATTTACCAACCTTGCCACCAAAACAAGTCAAAACGGTACCAGAGTCCCAATTGAGCGTCGCTATCCGGTCGACCCTCTGGTGAAGCTTTGCCACTCTGGACGTCACCTCACCTTGCTAGGTTTCCGCGTTCCACCCCCTCCGGTTGGCCCTCCCTGCACGGTGTCGTCTCCCAGTTATGACAAAACTTCTTTTGCTTCATTGCTAGCATGCACTACCAATTGATGGTTGTGATGAACTGATTCATATGCACAATGATGGGAAGAGGCGATGGAGTTGCCACACGAGAGGAGACATGATGTGAATGAAAGGTTACAACAGCCAAGAGGAAATGAGAAGGAATTTGTGTTTTTTTTTGCAAAGATCGTTTGTGGTCTTTATATGAATTTGAACGACTTGTACAAAGTTATAGTTTCCTTTTGAATTTGTGATATTTATATGAATATATTCATGAATAATTTGAGATCTTTGTACCAATTTATGCGAGTGTTGATGAATTTTCTATAAAATTGGAATGTACCGACTATGTTGAACTTCGGTACTATCGTTTTGTTCATATTTTTCAAGCCCATGCAACATTAAAACTTGATAATTTCCTTCCAAAATGATCATTTACATGCCATTCATCAGTGTATAAATTGATGTTTACAGTTAATTAATATATAAACAGTCTTCAAGGGCATTAAAAACAATTCTTATAAAATTTTTTCTTCAGATTTTCCACTGCAGCTTTCTCACAATCCAGAGCCAAACTAAACACCACCTATGCTCCTGCTCCTTATAAGGTGCCTAGACAAATAGCAGAGGAGGCTATCCACCTAAAGTTCACCTAATAAGAGCAAAAGAATTTTGCGTAGGGTTTCTCCAGGTAGTATCCACATCCAGAACGTGTACGAGTCGAGCTCCCCTGCTGCCAGGCAGCCAAATCCTATAAAACCCCCAACAAAATATATATCCCTATCCTCCTCTCTCGCAAATTGCTTTTTGTTCGTTTCCCCCTGACCCCCCCCCCCCCCCGGCACCCCTCCTCTTCCGCCCCGCAGCCGCCGGCCGTTTCAATTCGCCGAGGGCAAACTCGCCGACCCAGCTCAAGAAATCGACGCCGATACGACCTTACCCCTATCTCGCCGACTGATTACGAGCGGATTGGGGGCCCTTCAATCGGGAGAGAGGCGCCCCGTGATACGATACGGGGGCAATTGGAGGCGGCGGCGGCCCCGATTTTTTTCCCCGTGATTTTTTCGGGGCTGATTATAGGGGCGGCTCTGGTGATAGCCCTATCTAGGGTTTCGGTTGGGCGGCGAGGCGAAGGCGCTGCCGCGCTAGGGTTTCGGTGGTAGCCCTGCCTCCACGGAGGGGTGGCGTGGAGGTCGCCGGCATGCGTTGATTGGTGATAAGGGGATAGGAGCGGAGCGTTGGCAGCGGCGGCGGCGTGGCATTGCAGCCGCGGATTAGGCTGGTGGGCGCACCGATTGGATCGCTGGAGAAGGACCTCCCCTCTCCGCAGCCATTGGTGGGTAGATGGTGAGTGGTGCCCCCCATGGAGCAGGACATACCCGCCTTCAAGCCGCAATGGCTGATGCAGGGACAGGTCACGGCCACTGGTGCCGCGACCCTCTGGGCCGCAGCTTCGTCACGCAAAGGTGAATTCACCAGCCTTCCAATTTTGTGTTTGCTACTCTCAGACTGCTAGTGTTATAAATGTAATCTATCGCCGGGTGCTGCTAGCTGTGGCTTTCTATGATTGAATGTGGACATCTGTGGTGAAACGGGATGCATCTTGATTCACGCTGGAGATACATGCTTATTTAATGGGATACTTGCGTGCGGGTATTGTTTAAGAGGAGATTAGGGTTTTGTGGTGCCTTTTAGCCTGATGTGATTTTGCTTTGAAAATAGAGATTGGTGAATTCGAATGTTGTTTCTTGGATTAATTAGATTAGATGATGGGAATATTGGCACAAATATGGGCATCATTGAAGAATTCATGTGTTATTTATCTAGTATCAAGGGTTCCTGTAGTTTGAAATGATGCTCATACGATTCAGGTGGTATCAGCTGCGGGTGTCAGCTGCAATAACAAACCATTGCGTTGTGTTCATTACATGTTTTACTGTAGTTTATACTATTTGTAAACATGGTAACATCTGGAAGGCTCGTGACACATTTTTTTTTGGAACGAAGACGCTAGAAGCGTCCCTCTGGTTTACAAAGTAGATCAAGCCATCAACTGAGGGGTTAATGCTTTATTAATTTATTTATGACCATGCTTTATTTACTCTGTAGTATACCAATTTAACATTTATAGTTGTTGGTGGAATATGTTTCCTTGAACAGCTAAACGACAATTATTTGCAAGTGGAAAGTACCTTGCTAAAAGGGCATCACACTTAAATTGAACCATCTATACATTGTTGTACTAGGAAGCAGCACTTTTTGTTAGTATGGAAGGCTGTTTGACCTACTAATGTTAACTTTCAACAAATAAATGGAATTGGCCAACATTGGCAAGAAAGATGAACTTAATATGGTGCTAAGGAGGCATTGGCCCCCCAAATAATTGGCAACCATCCTAAAATTGTTATCTTGGTGGCAGGCGAGTTTTGGCCACCATGCAGACATACCCTGCTACTTCTTTTCAATTACAGTGATTTTTATGTGCTCTTACGAGCATACTATTTGTCTGCAAATGCCATTATGAAGAATGACTCTTACGTGGGGTGGGGGGAGGGGGAGACATTGTAGTTTCATACACCTGTGAACTATAAGTGGCATTGTTTTTCTGTGTTGCAATGCTGTCATATATTATCCTAACAAGTCTTCTCTTGGATATTCTAGTAGATTGTCAAGGTAAGGGTGGTTCATCAAGAAATCGCTCATCTGGGCACAACCGTGACCAGAGTTCCCGGCAGTCTTCATCACGGAGGAGTTCAGTCTCAAGTGGATCCCGGAGGCTTGACCGGGATGACATGGGGAAGACAAGGGGCTATGCAAATTTTGGAAGGAACAAGGATAAGGAGAGGGAGAAGGATTTTGATTCCCGTGATAGGGAGAGTAGGTCCGTTACAGCAGATCGTGATGGCTTTCAATCATTTAGCTCATGTAGACCTGAAAGGGATAGGTTAAATCGTGCTCGCTCGAAGGCAGACACATCAAGTAAGGGAGTAATTAGTCTAAATAATGGTAGTACATCTAAAAGCAATACTGTTGGCGTTGCCTTTGAGCGAGAATTCCCACAGCTTAGTTCCGAGGACAAGAATGGAAGGCAAGACATTAGCAGAGTCCCATCTCCTGGTATCACCACCCCAATTCAGAGCCTGCCTCCATTTACTCCATCTGATGGCTGGACTTCCAAGCTAGTAGGAGCTCCTCTATCAAGTGAGCCAAAGAAAAATCTTGTTGCCTCTTCTGTACCACAAGCCGCTCCTAGTAAAAAGCCTGAAGTAGCACTGAACAGTGGAACTGCATTAAGCATGGCAGAGACTGTTATGCAAGCTCCTCAGAGAACTTCGTCTGGACCTCAGGTAGGAACCATGGCATGGTGTTTATAATGTTCTCATTGATATAAATGTTGTCTCTCTGGATTCATGTTCACGTACTCTTTTGCTTGTAGCTATCAATTGATGCTCAGAAGATTGAAGAAAGAACTTTGAGACAAAACACTCTAAGACCTATGACTTCTGCAACAAGCAAATCTTCTGTGAGTTATCTTCTGCCTTTTGACCAGAAGATTTTTTCACATTTAGTACCTTTTACCTGCAAGAATGGTTGTGATTTACTTTTTGCTCTTACTTGTGGGTGTAAATCACTTCCCATATTTGCTGGCAGTTGCAGTAATAAAATAATTTATCAATATATATGTATGTATGTATGTATGTATGTATAATGTATGTATGTATGTATGTATGTATGTATGTATGTATATGTATATGTATATATATACGGTTAACTCTTGGTGTTGGACTAGACATTACATTTTCTGTTTCCTATGTTATGATTTAGTATAACATCATGAGCCACTTCATTTGCCTCTGATATATGCAAAATGTAGTATCGGATTTTCTGCTCTAGCATGATCACATGTTTAATTGTACCCGAACATTACTCAACTAATGGTACTCCGGGAGATGCTTTATATTTCACTGGTTGTGCAGATATGCACTAAGGCGATCTAAACATGCTTTGGAAGTGGAATATTTACACCCTTGCTATTTTGTATGTTAAGAAGCATGGGCAGAATGACTGCTATGAAGTGCATAAATAATTTGCATGTGATACCTACTTTCCTGCGCTTCATGTTTCACTCTAATGCGATTTAAAAATATATTCTGAAGTATTCCTAAGGGCTACTGTCCTGAATTAGTTTGATAGGTTGTTTTCCTTGTGTGTGTTATGAACTTTGACGGTTTGACCAATAGGTAAATACTGTGGAAGGATGCCAGATGGCACAGCTTGAAAGAAGAGGGAACCTAGTAGAGAAGGATTTATCACTACTCTTGCTTGATGATCAAAATAATCGTTCATCTTATGCAGAGATGTGTGTGTGCCTAATAACAAAATATTGATTGAAACGATGTGTAAAATGGTAACTTAAAAAGAGAAGGAAATAACTACTAAATCTAGCAGGGAAACTAATCTCCCAAATCCTATACCTATGGATTTGATTGCTGTTGCCACATCCATTGCCCTAATCGGTGTCACCATGCCCATGATGGCAGTGTGCTAGACTATGATTATCTGGATGTGACCTTGTTCTGTCCCTGAGGTGCAATGTGCCACCAGGTGTGTTCGACATATACTATAATTAAAAAGCAAGCAAAAGTTTTGCCTTGAAAAGATAAGGCTCACTCATAAAACTGATGCTAGTAAACGTTACATGGTTCTGGCAATTGTGTGTTCTGGTTGTGTTTGTCTCACCTTTTTTGAGTGTGTGATATGCATGCACCAATGTATTTTGCTTAGCTAACTTATTTCAAGATTATTCAGGTAACAAGCTCTTCCAAATCAAAAGGAACACGGATTGGAGATCTTGCTGGTACTAGTAAGGCCATACAACAATCATTAGCACTTCCCGCCAATGGTTCTGTTCGAGCTCCAGCCAAGGCCGAGCTTTCAAAGCTTACTCTTTCAGGAAGCTTTAAAATCCTCAGCCGAGAGCAAAATTGTACTGCACAGACTCCTAAAGACTCTCCAGGCAATCCTGCGAGTCCTCCAGCTCGTGTGGCTTCCATGGAACCACACAAGAAGCCTCCTCTCAGCCAAAAGCCCAAGGTTTCCACACATGATCTTCCTCTAGTGCAAGGTTCATCTTGTGGTGTTAGCAAATCAAGATTAAAGTTCTTCCAGTCGTTGCGAACCAAATCTAATGGTTCAAGTTCAGCCGTTGAGTCAGGTTGTGAGCCATCTCCATCCAGCGGAGTTGATGCGAAGCATGATTCTTGTCTTAATTCTGGAATGAAATGCATGGGGAATGGAAAGTGTTTCTGTGAAGAAGCAAATTCTTCCGAGGGATCCCAGCGGCACCATTCAGACAATGAAGAGAACAAGTCATCCTTGCAGTCTGTTGACATGGCAGCTGGGGGATCTCAGCAGCTTGTTGTAGAAAACCTGGAGTCTGACTCCTCATCCGAACTTGCTGACACAGGAGATGATGGATTCCAGGTATCCGGCTCAGACAATGCAGATGGTAGCTCCTCCTCAGCACTTGCAGATTCAGATGATGGATACAAGAACTCACAGTCTGGCAATGAGGACGCTAGTTCATCGTCAGAGGCTACTGAACCAGAAGATGAGGAGTATCCAGCTGAAGCCATATTCACTGCAGAAGATCTGGCTTTCATGATATCCCTTGGCTGGAGTAAAGATGAAAAGGTGCAACCTTTGGGTTTGGAAGAAATTGCTGACTATGTAAGTCATTTTCATTCTTAATTTCTGATGTCCTTCACACTCTAGTGACATATGCCCAATTCACCAAAACTTGAGGCCCGTAATGTTTGGACTTAATTAGTAGCCTGTAGTTACTTGTTCACATGAAAAACATTTGACGCCATTTTTTGTTATGACACCAATTGCAATCTTGTGCAGGTGAGGCGCCATAAGGGGCTGGAGCAGAGGCTTTTCTCCATGGAAGCCAACGCCGACATCAAGATAATTCTCCTTTATCTTTGCGGTCAGAGCTAAATGAAAGGTTGAAGGAGCCTAGAGTACAGAAAACAGACGCTTTAAAAGGCAGGTACTTAGGGACTATGGAAGCCACAGTTTGCAAAATGCAATGGCTAGTCACACCTTTTGATGCTGAGAACTGATAGCAAAGAGTCCTTGGCATGAGTTTTGTCTAGATTAACAAGTCGAGATTTTTTTTCCCTGATGACTCTCGTCTATCAACTTGGGGAGGTGGTTCACAAGTAGTTCTGACAATTTTTGGCATGTTGGAAAAATGAGGTTAGGATTTATCATATTTTTCCCAGGAGTACCAAATGTAGGTCCCGTCCTGCTGCCCTTTGAAAAATAGGTTGCTTTTCCCCCTCGTCAGGTCTTATCTTTATTTTCGAAAAGGATAAGGTGGTATTTTCAACCATGAAAAAGGTGGATATGATTACACTCGTCTCAGAAAAAGTTTCTTTAACTCGATGTCCTCTTTTATTTCCTGTGAGATTGATTCGCTATTTGATGGCTACCTTTCTCTTGTCGATTGACTCTGAAGAAAACATTTCGTGATTGACTCTGCAGAAAAGTACTCCCTCTGTAAACTAATATAAGAGTAAACACACTGAGGTAGTGATCTAAATGCTCTTATTAGTGATCTAATCACTCTTATATTAGTTTACGGAGGGAATACCCTCTTTTTTTTTTGAACATGAGGGAATACCCTCTAATAATGTTAATATGTCTAAATATCCGTTGCTCTCACTGAAAAGGTTATTTCCCCTTGGATGGTACACTGCGCGTTGCTGCATTAATTTTGTCAAAAAATGCATAAAAATGGCTAAAAATTCTTTTAAAAAGTACACACATACATATGGATCTACACAGCTTGTTTGCAAAGTTTCATGGCGAAATACTTTTTTAGGTGAGCCATCTTCACCACCATCACCGTAGCTTACCCCGGGCATAAAAACCGAAGACCGAAAACCAAGCTCGAAAAGACCAGGACCGATAGAAAAGACCAAATAAAAAACGGTCTGCACAAATAGAAAACCGAATTTGTTACGGTATGTTTGGCCCCGCTGTTTTAAGACCGAATAGCCAGTATAGACCGAATTAGTGAAGTCCTGCATGTTTACCGAAGGCCCATCCGGCGAACCCAAGACACGAGCAAGATAGACAACTCACAGTTCATCACCAGTCACCACCGTCGAAGCTGTAGTTCGGCAGCACCTCGTCCTCTTCCACGCTGGTCGTCGGCTCGTGGCCTGCTGACCTCTTCCCGAGCTCCACCTCGCAGCTGAAGGTGAGCAAGTTACCTCATCTCTCTATGTGCATCAAACTCATTTGTGACGTTCATGTTCTGTGATGTCCAGATTTTGTTCAGATGTTCATGTTTCGTGATTTACAAATTCTGTGATGTTTATGTCCTGTGATGTCTAGCTCTGTACCCCATGCAGTTTGCATACAACTGGCACTGAAAGTAACATAAATCTGAGTTATGGCAATTAATTTGGTCTGTTTGGTCAGTACCAAAGACTGAATAGTAAATACTAAAGACTGAAGACTGAATAGTGAAGAACCGAAAAGACCCCCAAAAATCTGGTCTTCAATTATGGAAGGCCAAATTTTGAAAAACCGAAAAGACAGGACCGAACAAACTGAAAAGACGAACACCCGGACTGAACCGTAGCACTCATCCAACTAGCCATGTAATCGTGTATCACATCCGAAAACTACTATAAGACATATCATCAATCACTCAATCAATCGTCATGATGTGTTCTTCAATGGTTCTCACGAACCGATCTCCGTGTGTGAGTAGCTCAGTAAGATTATGGGTTGAGGCATAGCCCTGCAACCCGATGCATTTGTTGGAGGGACCAATGCAAGTATTTTGATGTCTTGTATGTGTGAAATAAAATTGCATCGTAGTTGTCTCTTGTCTCATTCACGATCTTTGTCCCTGCAGGTACCCAGGATCATAGGGATCGAGCCATGGAGAGGCTACAGCTAGAGAGACCGTGAAACGCTATTCTGAACACTAGTGACATAAGTGTTTAGTACGGTAGCATGGATCTTATCTCTAGGGATACACAAGGTGTAGCCATCAAATGCCTAATGCTTTTGTTTGATTTATCTTAATTACCGAGGCAATCCCGCTTGACGGATAGAGCCATCGGTTGGACAAGTGACTCTTGATGTAGGACATGTATCGGTCAAGACGTAATTTGGACACATCCCCGCTTCGAAACGTTGCAAGCACATCTTGGTGCTGATTTTCAAAATGCAAACAACTATCATGATGATCGTGTTCGCAAATATATAGTTGTAAGAACAAGTCCTTATACCCATTCCTATTTCTATTTATAAGTGTGTCAACTGTGCAACTTGATTTGATCCAATCCAAAAACTAAAATTTAATTCTCTCACAAAGCTTGTTAGAAACCCTCGTCTTCAAGGTGCACTTCATCTCGTGGGTTCGATAACTCAGGGTCGTCTCTGGGAAAAAAGGTGAGGATCCTTTCTTCTCCTTTATCTAATC
This sequence comes from Triticum urartu, assembly GCF_003073215.2. Classification (NCBI taxonomy): domain Eukaryota; kingdom Viridiplantae; phylum Streptophyta; class Magnoliopsida; order Poales; family Poaceae; genus Triticum; species Triticum urartu. Next base: position 258,612,537 of record NC_053027.1, on the reverse strand, counting down.
TCTAAAGGGAGTCATTAGATGCTCCTAGGGAAGAGGTGTCACACCCTCGATGCGACTATATCTCCCATGTGTCGAGGCACGACTTAGAGGCATAATCGCATTGAAGGCATATGTCGCAAGTTAGGCAATCTTCACAACATCCCATGTAATATAAATAATAAAGGGGAGATAACATAGTTGGCTTACACTCGCCACGTCAATCAAGTACATAAATAACATTACAACACCCAAACACTCATGGCCCGACTACGGCGCCAAAATAAAAGAGAACCCAACATGCGACACGGTCCCGATCACCCCCAACTGGGCACCACTACTGATCATCGGGAAAGGAAACATAGTAATGTTGAGAGTCTTCGTTGAACTCCCACTTGAGCTCAAGCGCGTCTCCTGGAGCGGAATCATCAGGCCCTGCATCTGGTGTAATAGTAATCTGTGAGCCACAGGGACTCAGCAATCTCGCACCCTCGCGATCAAGACTATTTAAGCTTATAGGTAAGGCAAGGTAAATATGAGTGGAGCTGCAGCAAGCGACTAGCAAGTATGGTGGCTAACTTATTCGCAAAAGAGAGCGAGAAGAGGAGGCAAAGCGCGAGCGAGAAACTAGAGAACAACCTGCGCAAACATTACTCCAATACCGTGTCCACTTCCCGGACTCCGCCGAGAAGAGGCCATCACGGTAACACACTCAGTTGATTCATTTTAATTAAGTTAAGGTTCAAGTTATCTACAACCGGACATTAAAAAATTCCCATCCGCCCATAACCGTGGGCACGGCTTTCGAAAGTTCAAATCCCTGCAGGGGAGTCCCAACTTAGCCCATGACAAGCTCTCACGATCAACGAAGGAATAGACCTCCTCCCAAGATGTTCCGATCAGACTCGGTATCTCGGTTCTTCAAGACACTCCGACAGGTTAAAACAAGACCAGCAACACCGCCCGAATGTGCCGACAAATCCCGATAGGAGCTGCACATATCTCTTTCTCAGGGCACACTCAGATAAGCAATCCGTACAACTAAAACCAGCCCTCGAGTTTCCCCGAGGTGGCGCTGCAAGGGGCTCTGGGTTGGACCAACACTCAGAGGAGCACTGGCCCGGGGAGGTTAAAATAATGATGACCCTTGAGTCTGCAGAACCCAAGGGAAAGAAAAGGCTAGGTGGCAAATGGTAAAATCAAGGTTGGGCATTGCTGGAAAAGCTTTAATCAAGGCGAACTATCAAGGGGTTCCCATTATAACCCAACCGCGTAAGGAACGCAAAATCCGGGAACATAACACCGATATGACGGAAACTAGGGCGGCAAGAGTGGAACAAAACACTAGGCGAGAGGCCGAGCCTTCCACCCTTTACCAAGTATATAGATGCATTAAGATAACATAGCAATATAATGATATCCCAACAAGTAAATAAATGTTCCAATAAGGAACGGCCTTCAATCTTCACCTGCAACTAGCAACGCTATAAGAGGGGCTGAGCAAAGCGGTAACATAGCCAAACAACGGTTTGCTAGGACATGGTGGGTTAGAGGTTTGACATGGCAATTTGGGAGGCTTGAAAGCAAGTGGTAGGCATCGTAGCATTGGCATAGCAAAAGAGCGAGCAAACTAGCATAGCAAAGATAGTAGTGATTTCGAGGGTATGATCATCTTGCCTGCACAGTTGTCAGAGTTGACTGGATCCTCAAAAGAAAACTCAACGGGCTCCTCATTAGCGAACTCGTCTCCCGGCTCTACCCAAACAAGACAAACAAGCAACAAGGACACAATCAACCACGTGCAAGGATCAAACAAGATGATGCAAAGATGATATGCTATGCGGGATGCGATGCGGGATGCAAAATGCAAGATATGACAGGAAATGCAAGAACCTGGCCTCAACTTGGGAATCCAAGTGTGCCACTGGAAAGATGAGATGAAATAGCTTGAAAACGATATAAAGAACGCTGGAATCGGAGTTACGGTTTGGAAATGGCAAGCGATTCAAATATGGCCACGTTCTGCGATTTACAACAAGTAGCCATCTAAATGCAATGAGATGAACATGCTACAACACTCAAACATGACAAAAAAATACATGGCAGGGATGCATTCAAGATGCTTAACAAAAGTCTAGCACTGAGTTACGGCCAATTCATCCATTAACAGGTTCAAAAAAGCATGGCAAAAATGCATATGGCAAACAGATCTCAGACTTAGTGAAATTAACACTTGTCTGGAATTTCAGATCAGGTAGCACTCTTCGGAGCAACAAAACTACATGCTACAGGACCTGAACATGGCAAAGTAAAGCATGGCATGGAGCTACTCAAAGATCTTAACAAAAGTCCCTTAGTGACCTTGAGCCAAAAGGGATCAGAAAAATACAATTACAAGCATGTGAACATAGAAAAAACATAATCAGACCACAGACTTAGTGAAAACTGACACATGCTGAAACATAACTCAAGTAGACATGTTTACGAGCTCGATGCACTCACTACAGTGCAAGTCATGACAAGATAAGCATACATCTATGAAGAACACACAAAATGCAAGCTAGATATGGCAAGAACAATAGCATAGCATGCACGGATCAACTACAACATCATCGGCAAAATTACAAACAAGTTGACAATCTGCCCAGATTCACAAAGTAGCAAAAGTAGAGCTCGATTGACTCAAGCTAGGGTGCACCATAATTGCAAACAAAGACATGGATGGATAGAGCACTACAATATTAACAAAACATCCTTACTGATCATCCTCAAAAGAGGCACGGATCACTAGGAAACAACATGAACATATGGCATCATGAGATAAACAGGTCAAGGACTTAGTGAAATTGCTAAGTCCCTGAAAACAGAATTACCAAGTGCACCACTTTGCAAGCTTGTGCTAGTCACCACACACATCACAAAAATACATGGGTTGCACCTCTGGAAAGATGACAAAACCCTTAACAAAACATATGTAGAACATCAGGGCATATCATGCACGCAATAATCATGGCAAAAATGACAAAAAGCTAAATGGAGCAGCAGATCTGACAATTAACTCAAGTAGCCCTCTTCTAACAGAATTTCGGGCATCAAGATGAACTGAAATGAAAATAATGCAATGGAATGCAATGATGTGCTCTCTGAGATGAACATTTTGATATGCTATGTGCATGAATCGGAGCTACGGATGCAAAGTTACGCGGCCATGAACAGGAGCACTTGGGCTAGGAAAATCCGGGGACTTAGTGAAAAAAATCAACCTCTCTCAGATCTAGGGTTTACTGTTCACGGCACGTGAATCGAGGTCCGCCGGGATCTTCGCCGGAGTAGAGCTCGAGGGCGCCGGAGCAGAGGACGAGGAGGAGGTCGGCGGGCGAGGCGGCGGCCGGAGCGAGGAGGCGCGGCGAGCGGCGGGGTCGGCGAGGAGGGAGTCGGCGGCCGGGGCGGCGCTGGTGGCTCCGGCGGGCGGCTAGCGGCGGACGGCGGTCGGAGCGGGGAGGCGGTGGCGGCGGCCGTCGAGGCGAGCTGGGATGGCGGCGGGGCGAGGCGAGCCGGGAGGCGGCGGGGCGCGCGGGGTCGCGGGCCGGGTGGGCCGCGGTCGGGCCTCGCGGGCCTCGGCGGGTGCGGGCGGCGATGTGGTCCGGGGCGCCACGTGGCAACTCCCGGTTGGGGGCGGCGGCGGATCCGGACACGTCCGTCCTGGGATTTTTGTCCGGCGGGCGACGGAGTGGAAAAATTAGGGTTTCGGAGAGGGAGATCCGGATTTCGGGGAAGGGGTCTATAAATAGAGGTAGAGGGAGCTAGGAGAGTCCAAATGAGGTGCGGTTTTCGGCCATGCGATCGTGATCGAACGCCCTAGATGATGGAGCAGGTTTAGGTGGGTTTTGGGCCAAAATGGAAGGGTGTTGGGCTGCAACACACACGAGGCCTTTTCGGTCCCTCGGTTAACCGTTGGAGTATCAAACGAAGTCCAAATGATATGAAACTTGACAGGCGGTCTACCGGTAGTAAACCAAGGCCACTTGGCAAGTCTCGGTCCAATCCGTAAATGTTTAATCCCCACACATGAAAGAAAGGTAGAAAAGACCACCGGAGGAGAACAAAGCGCCGGAATGCAAAACGGACAACGGGGAAAATGCTCGAATGCATGAGATGAACACGTATGCAAATGCAATGCACATGATGACATGATATGAGATGCATGACAACGATAACAACACACGGAGACAAAAACCTGAACCCGAGAAAATAAAATAACTTAAAGCCGGAAACGGCAAGAGTTGGAGTACAAATTGGGAAAGTTACATCCGGGGTGTTACAAGAGGGGATCAACGGTTTCTGTGGTGTCCCTAGGGAAAAGGGGATGGATGGTTTATGTGATGTCCGTAGGGAAGAGGGGATTGGCGGTGATGGATTTGGTATGTTGTACCAAAAGGATTACTCAATGACACTGGAGTACCCATCTCCAGGGACTCTCCACGGGGGATAAGGGCCACTGCGCCATCCATTTGGTGCAGGTATACCACGAATGCCTCCCTCGGGCTCTCTGTGCTGCCCGGCCTGTCCGGATGATGCGCACCCATCGATTTGCCTCAGGGGTCCATGACGGGCGGACCGCAGGCGTGGTTGGGGCCACCATCATGTCGTGGCTTTCTACACACCTGCTCGCGCCCTCCTACGTGTTGCCCCACATGCGACGTGAGGCTGGTTCACCTGTCAGCGTCCGTCAGCCCCGAATGGTCTGCGTCACTCGCGTTCGCGTGAGCTGGCTATGTGTCCAGGTCTCTCGCGCCCGGCAATGGTGCAAACCTTGTATTTTTATGAGCTCTGTGGTCACTAGCACAAGCATGCAAAGTAGGCTATATGATGTTGCTGATTTCAGGCACTTAGTATTTTTGCTTAGTCCTTTCCTATTACAATATGTTGCTATGTTGACTTGTTGTCACAAGTACATCCATGCACATTTTGAGGTGGTGTAGTAAGAGTGTTTTGAAGATGTGATTATTATCTATCTGTTCATGCCTCTGGTTGTAATTATGGAGTAGTGTAGCTTGTCATTACCATGCTCTACTTTTGCTAAATGTTGTTGCTGGCAGATTGTTAACATGAAGTTCATTTTTGCCATGTGTTCTGCTAGAGATCCATGCACCCTATGAACTGTCTCTTGCCACGTTTAGCTTCATAAATGTTTCTTCTTACTTTTGGTTACCTTGTGATGCCATGAAATGCTTTGTGGTGAGTGGCATGAGCTTGCAAAGTTGGTATCATGAATCTGTTTCTGCCATGCTAAGTTTTTTTCTACTAAGTCTAAAACTGTTCATATTACTTGCCATGTTTGCATTGATGCTACCATCTTTTCTGTGCATCTTTGGCTAAAGTTCAGTGAAGGAATTTTGTTCATTGCCTTTAGTACTAGCATGACATGCCTTTGTTTGCCATGATATGTTCCTGTATAATGTTGTTTGCTAGCTATAAACATTGCTACCTGATGCTGTTTATGACATGTTAAGTATTTTCACCAAGTCTGTGAAGCTATTATCATTTGCATTTTTGCCATGCTGTTTTAGGCTTGTTCTAGTGAGTTCTAGCAGGAGCTCAGTGTTCATGATTTGTAAAGCTTCACTTGTACTTTACGGCCATGTGTTTTGTTGCTATGTTGGAGTGCTCCAGCATAGTTTCTTGTTGCATCTTAAGTGCTATGATGCTGTTAAGCGCAATTTTGCATCGTTCTTGTTTTGCTCGTCATTTGCAAACCGTGCATCCGTTTCCGGTGATCCTTATATCGATTTCGACAGAAATCACTCACTCTTTCCAGCGGCATGCTTGGTTTGCCGAGTTGATGCCTTGATCATCTTTTCCCTTCTGGAGTACCCATATGCATTGCACGTCATACCTTGCATTCCATGCCATGTCTTGCATCATGTTGCTTGTGCATTGCACCGTGATTGATTATTGTTCCGTTGCTTGTGTTCTTGCTTTGGGTAGAGCTGGGAGACGAGTTCATGAATGAGGATCCTATTGAGTACGTTTACGAGGAGCAAGCTTTCGAGAACTTTGAGAACTTTGCAGGCAAGATGATCATTACCCTCGATATCACTTCTATCTTTGCTTGCTAGTTGTTTCGCTCTATCGCTATGTCGCGCTACCTACCACTTGTTTATCATGCCTCCCATATTGCCATGTCAAGCCTCTAACCCACCTTCCTAGCAAACCGTTGTTTGGCTATGTTACCGCTTTTTCTCAACCCCTCTTATAGCGTTGCTAGTTGCAGGTGCCTTGCAGGTTGTTCCATGTTGGAACATGGATATGTTGGGATATCAAAATATCTCTTATTTGATTAATGCATCTATATACTTGGCAAAGGGTGGAAGGCTTGGACTTTTGCTCGGTGTTTTGTTCCACTCTTGCCGCCCTAGTTTCCGTCATACCGGTGTTATGTTCCTTGATTTTGCGTTCCTTACGCAGTTGGGGTTATGGGACCCCCTTGACAGTTTGCTTTGAATAAAACTCCTCCAGCAAGGCCCAACCTTGGTTTTACCATTTGCTTAATAACAACTAAAACTTTCCTAGGGACTTTCCGGACCACGAGGATTTTCTTAATTCAACCTCTCGGGCCAGTGCTCCTCTGAGTGTTGGTCCGAACCGGGTAGCCTGCAGGGCCACCTCGGGGAAACTTGAGGGTTGGTTTTACTCGTAGCTTGTCCCATCCGGTGTGCCCTTAGAACGAGATATGTGCAGCTCCTATCGGGATTTGTCGGTGCATCAGGCAGTCTTGCTGGTCTTGTTTTACCATTGTCGAAATGTCTTGTAACTGGGATTCCGAGACTGATCGGGTTATTCCGTGAGAAGGAATATCCTTTGTTGATCGTGAGAGCTTGTGATGGGCTAAATTGGGACACCCCTGCAGGGTATAAACTTTCGAGAGCCGTGCCCGCAGTTATGTGGTAGATGGGAATTTGTTAATATCCGGTTGTAGAGAACTTGACACTTGACTTAATTAAAATGCATCAACCGCGTGTTTAACCGTGATGGTCTCTTTTTGGTGGAGTCCGGGAAGTGAACACGGTTGGATTATGTTTGAACGTAAGTAGTTCAGGGTCACTTCTTGATTACTTCTAGTTTTACAACCGTTGCGTAGTCTCTCATCTTACTCTTGTACTCGTATGTTAGCCACCATATTTGCTTAGCGCTTGCTGCAACTCCACCTCATAACCTCATCCTACACATAAGCTTAAATAGTCTTGATCTCGTGGGTTTTGAGATTGCTGAGTCCTCGTGACTCATAGATACTACCAAAATAGTTGCAGGTGCCGATGATGCCAATGCATGTGATGCCACCGAGCTCAAGTGGGAGTTCGACGAGGACCTTGGTCGTTACTATGTTTCGTTTCCTAATGATCAGTAGTGGATCCCAGTTGGGACGATCGGGATTTAGCATTTGGGGTTGTCTTATTTTCATTTGGTTTTGTCCGTAGTCAGACTATGTGTGTACTCTGAATGATGTATGAATTATATGTTCATTGTGCGACGTGGCTACTGTAAGCCAACTATTTATCCCTTCCTTGTTCATTACATGGGATTATGTGAAGATGACCCTTTTTTGCGACAAAACCAAAATGCGGTTATGCTTCTAAGTCGTGCCCCGACACGTGGGAGATATAGCCGCATCTTGGGCATTACATATGTCATATGAACTCGGTGGCGCTGGATAGGAAGAATCGGTGGGGCCGAGTTGGAGTTTAGAATTTTGACATATTTGGATGGAGAAATTAAGTGGCCAAGAGTTTTGGAGCAATATCACCAAGCATTTGAGAAAGCAAGCCATTAAGCAACACCTCATCCCCTTTTAATAGTATTGGCTTTCCTATGGACTCAATGTGATCTTGGATCACTAAAATAAAGCGAAAGAGTCTTGAGCTTTTGCCAATCTTTGTCCTTAGCACCTTGAAGGGGTTCCACATCCTCTTGTCCTTTCCACGCCATTGTTAAATTTGTCTGAAATACACTAGATAAAACAACTAGTCCAACAAGGGATATGTTGACATTAATTACCAAAATGACCCAGGGAGCACTTGTGCTTTTACAATGTTTTGGCAAAATGTTGATCCAAATTTCTAGCACTCAATATGTCCACTTTTTTGGCAAAGGTCATGGCAATTTTTCCCTTAAACTTTTTCTAAGAGAAACAAGTTGAATTAAAGTATTTTCTGTAATCATGTAATATACAAAAATATCAATATATTAATTTGCTTACATATGATAAACACATGGGCAAAGCAACTTGTACATGTTCTATGTTATTTGTAGGGATTCAACAATGAGTGCCAACATTTTGGCGAATTAAAGTATTTTCTGCAATAATTTAATATCCAAAAATATTAAATATATTAATTTGCTTACATATGATAAACACATGGGCTAAGCAACTTGTACATGTTCTATGTTATTTGTAGGGATTCAACAATGAGTGCCAATGTTTTGGCAAAACATTGATTCATTTCCGTTTCCCCTAATTTCTGGCACTCAATATGTTCACTTTTTAAGCAAAGGTCATGCTAATTTTTTCCATCGAGTTTTGACTATTTTTAGCTGCCAACCTCTTATCATTATTAGTTTCATAAGCTACTATTCATGTAAACTATTTAGAATTGATAAGTGCATCATAATGATTGATAGGAATCATGGTGCGTAAGATCTGCCATATCTGCAAGCCCCCGTATGGATTGTTTGCTAACTACAGTACAATTTGGGATCTTCTTGCAGGGTGGATTTAAAAAATCTGTGGTAACATTGTTTAGCATCCTATCCTAACCATTCATGGAGTTCTGTTACTATCTTTACCATCAATTATTTAATGCATTTTCTTTATTGTTGCATAGTGTATCCCATGCAATGTAAGGGTAGACTTCAACAATTTAGCCGGTCACACTATGCTCTTTGAGGATGATATGGAGCAGATGTTCAAAGTTGAAGTGCGTAAAAATGATATAAACTCACAGCCAGCGATGGATGGGAGCAGTCATTTTGAATGAATAAGCTCATCAGGGGGAAAGTACATAGCCATTTCCTTGAAAGGACCAGTCAACAGGTTAGGGACTCTCTATATCTCTAGCCAAGATGACGAGGATGACCAAGATGACGAGGATGATGAGGAAAGCAAGGATGATGAGGATAGATAGGAGTACGACGATAGCCAGGATGATGAAAATAGCTAGAATGAGGAAGATGACCCACACGATGAGGATAGCCAAGATGAGAGTCCATTCACTCATGCAATTTACTCTCAAAGAACGAAGCATCTTACTGTGGCCCAGACCATCAAATTTATGATGGTCTTACCACAAATAGAAAACTACTTGGGGAGGCCCTTTTTGTATCATTTAACTAAGACCAACATTCTTATAAACACGAATGGGTATGTTTTGTACTGTTTCCTCTTTTTTGTTCAAACAATATATGGCGAGATATCTAAGATGTTGGAAATATGCCCTAGAGGCAATAATATTGTATTATTGTATTTCCATTTTCATACTTTAGGATTTTATATTTCATGCTATAACTGCTAGATTCTGGAATATGCGATTTAGTGGAAAACTCATATGCACGTGTGGAATGATTAAATGTAAATAAAAGGTTCTGGCTCACATGTTTGTTGGATCTTAGAATATCGTTAAGTGTAACGATAGTCCTAAAACAACATTGAGAGTATGACGTTAGAAGAACAATCATATTGAATCGATCTAAACTTGTTTGTTATACTTTGAGTAAATATCGTCTGAAATCAACTTTTATAACACTGAGTGTTAGCATGTGTTTTTAGTTCCTCATATCATGAGAGTAGCATAGTCACTTCCTACCATACAGTTGGACTTTGGGGTTGCTCATACGTCATCTGTAACTAGGTGATCATAACGATAACTTATGGGTTCATCGGAAAGTTTGATAAGGGACTAGATAGCTCGAGAGTGGAATCTGCTCCTTCGACAATGGAGCAATATTCTTAGGGCCCTCTCAGTGTGACGGAATCCATCTTCATCTGTCCAGACACAGGTGACTTTGTCAAGGGGATGCCGGAACACATCAGCGAGAAAGAACAAAACCATTAACGAGATCAACGGTATAGTGAGCATGTGCATGACTCAAGAGGATACGGATGCATCCTGTGTTTTGTAAAGTATCAAGAAGCAAAGGGAACATCACATAATAACCAAAGGTTCACTCCAATGTCATCTGCGTAATCATAGGGATCGAGATGGACGTCCATAGTTACACTATCGGTCATTAAACAAAGGGGTTTCGTTCATATATATGATTTACTGAACCTACAGGGTCACAAGCTTAAGGTAATCACAATATGCTAAGTGTTAGTAGGACGAGAGTATTGATGATTTATTTGTGGAATTGTTTCATTAATATTTGGAATAATTTTGAGACGAACCAGAAGCGTTTCAAGGTCACCGAAAGGGTTTTAGAGTTTATCGTGCAATACCGGGTATTACCGATAGATAATATATAGGTGGAAAATGTTTTTGGAGATGTTAAATTATACATAATATGCCCTAGTAATTGTAAGAGGTCTTTTATATTTAATTTAATATCAACGGGCCTTAAAAGGCCAAGTGATTGAGGGAGAATTGGGACACCAAGGCCCATGTAGAGGAGGCGCCCCCTTTCCCCCTTGTGGGACACCGAATTATACTTGGGGGAGGAATCCTCCTCCCCCTAGGGCCGCAGCAAGGAGGGAGGATTCCTCCCGCTTATGTGGCACCCCCTCCAGCCCTCCCAACCTATATATACTTGAGGTATTAGGCCCTTTTGAACACACAAGTTTTGGAGCCTCCTCTAGTTCATCTATTTCTAGTTCTAGTTGGTCCTAGTTGACTAATTAGAGCTAGACCTAGTTCCTCTAATTCTCATAATTAGAGGCCTAGTGTGGTTCTAATCTTCTCCCTCTAATTCCCCGGTGGCGATTAGCTTTAGACGGCGAAGCACTCCCGGATCGTGAAGACCGTATGCTTGCAACTAAGTAGAGAGGTTATGCTTTCGGTCTTCCTTTGAGGGATCATTCGAGGGAGGTTTGCGGGATCTTCATCGATGGTTCAAGGGACTCCAAGTATGTTCTACACTAACTCATCTACTTCTGCTGCACTCCAAAGTTGGTAACGATCGTTCTTCCAAACCTTATATGCATCTTCATATTGTTCCTAGGTGATTGCAGGGAGATTTTTTTCTACTACGTTTCCCAACATAACATTGCGTGCTCTATTTGCTTTTAATCACGAGGATCATAGAAATTACCTATGAATATGTTCTCCGACATGAACATCCCATCCGTCGGCAGAGCTGGAGTACGCCTTGGAGAAAGGCCTACCACCACCGTTCAGTACAAGAGGGGAACAGATGGGTGCATATCCTTCTATGAAGCCGGCTGGTGAGAGTTCATCATGGGAAACAGACGACTAAGGGTTGACACACCAGTGTTAATCATGATAAGTAACAATGGCTGCAACAACTTACAAATGATGGTTGTCGTGGACCTCATCTAGAACTGATGAATTGTTAGTTAGTTTGTTAATTAGTTATCCAAGTGATGAATATGCAAGCCAATGAATTGTTAGTTAGTTTGTTAAGATGGATGTGACACATTGATGTTTATTTGTTAACTTGAACAAATTTGAGGAGTTACTTAGTTTGTCCTTACTTCGAACGAATTTATAACTATATCAATTTACCCTTTAGAAGTAATGTGTATGAATGCTGCCGTGGCAACAAAAATAGTTTGCCTGGCCAACTATGTCAGTGGCAGGCGCTACTTTGCACCCGCCAGTGGTAACCTAGTTCACAGTGGTGGGGCCCGCCCGCCATTGATACCATGTTAGCAGTGGCGGCAGGTCAGGCGGCCCTCGCCTTTTTGCGCCTGCCATTGGTAAGCATTCTTGCAGTAATGTTTGTTTGCCATTTTCTTGCCCATTTTGATTTGTTTCTGGGTGGAGTTTGATCATCCATTCTTCTCTAGTCGGTTGACATAGGGACTTTGTGGGTTCCGACAATGGTTGGTCTTATGGTTGCTCGACCGGTTTGCTTCGACCATGCTTGTTTGGCTGGCCCGTTAGGGGGGGGGGGCGTGTCCTCCTTCCCGGCTCATGTGGTGGGTTATGTCGGTTCGTTTTCCCATTTATCTCCCCCATCTCCTTCATTAGCTTTTCTTCTCATTGTTTGGCCTTTTCTTCATGGCTTGACTATGCTTGTGCCTTGCCCCGTCCCGCTAGAGGTTCTCTTTGAGCTCTGCTAACGCTGCTCGTCTCTTGCCTCTCTTCGCCGGAGTTTCTGTTCAAGCTTCGGTGACACTGCTCATTTCTCACCTTCCTCCGTTAGAGCTTCTCTTCAAGATTCTCCATTTGATGTTTAACACCCGACATGGATCCTCGTCGGTGCGTGAGCCTCGTCGGTTGTGGATTTTGATGTTAGTTTCCTACTTACTTGTTTGTTGCTCCATTCTTTTCTTTTGCCTTGAATTGCACCAGAAGAAAGCTATTGTTCCATTGACTCAGGTCATCTTATTGTTGATTACCCACAAGTATAGGGTATCAATCACATTCCTTTTGATAAGTAAGAGTGTAGAACCCAACGAGGAGCAGAAGGAATCGATAAGCAGTTTTTAGCAGCTAATCTCTTCAAGTGTTGTAAGATAGTTTGATAGCAATTAATAAGTAACCAATGTAACAAGGTGCAGAAAGTGGCCCAGTCCTGATTGTTGCTAAGGACAAGTCGATGATATTTATTTATTAAATCGCTCTTGAGGACACACAGGAATTTTTTCTAGTTACTTTCACCATGATTCATCGACTTACATTCATTGCTTTGATAAGTTGTCATGTGGCTGGACCAGAGCTGTTGTTCTTACTTGAAGAAATGCCTACTTATGATTATACCCTCCGTGCAAGCATTCACAAATATAAGAGAAATAATCAAGATAAGTCTAACCATAGCATTAAACATATTATCGATACCGTGAATAGTTGGTTCACGGGATCAACTACGCTTGGGGCACGAGTGGCCCTCCCCTGGTCAGAAGCATCAAGGGTAGAAGACCCGGGAATGAGACCTCCGGCAACGGTCATGTTTCTTTATCCCCGAAGGCATCCAGGCTAGGAAGCCCCATGCATGGCGCGTTGGTTGTGCCTCATCAGAACCAACATGACACGTTGTGAGCAGGCAACTAGGGTGGCGAAGATACATCAGTTGCCAGGGGTGAGTCACCAGCATACCTACTGATGTCGCTTGAAGCTACATCCGTATTTCCCCAAAGAGGAAGGGATGATGCAACACAACTACGGTAGGTATTTCCCTCAGTTATGAAACCAAGGTATCAATCCACTAGGAGAACCAAGCAACACTATGTAAACAGTACCTGCACAGAAGAACAAATACTTGCAACCCGACGCGTATAAGGGGTTGTCAATCCCTTTTCGGGTAACAGCGCCTGGAATTGTCAAGTTGATGGGATAAAAATTGTGTAGATTGGATAAAATAGATCTCGATAAAATGCAAAATAAAAGATGTGAATAAAAAGTGCAGCAAGGTATTATTGGGTTTTTGGAATAATAGATCTAAAAACAGAAGCAAATAAAAATAGATCTCAAAGCAAATATGATAAAGAGGTGATGCGGGAGGTGATGCGGGAGGCCACCGAATATTTGGGATTTATAGGGTGAAGAGGTGATGCGGGAGGCCACCGAGGTGGGCACAACCCACCTGGGCGCGCTTGGGCCTCCTGGCGCGCCCTGGTGGGTTGTGCTCCCCTCGGAGCCCCCATCTGGTACTTCTTTGGCCCATCTAGTGTCCTCTGGTCCAGAAAAATTCTCCAAAAAGTTTCACTGCGTTTGGACTCTGTTTGGTATTGATTTTCTGCAAAGTAAAAAAGAAGCAAAAATAGCAACTGGCACTAGGCACTATGTCAATAGGTTAGTCCCAAAAAATGATATAAATATGCTATGAAATGATTGTAAAACATCCAAGAATGATAATATAACATCATGGAACAAGAAAAAAATTATAGATACGGTGGAGACGTATCAGCGCTTCACCCCGAAAGTCGTCCCACCAGGGCATGCCCTGGTGTCTTGTGCTCACCAGGTGGCCCCCCTCCGGTAGTTATTTGCTCTAGTATTTTTTATATATTCCAAAATAATTTCCATAATTTTCAGCTCATTTGGAGATGTGCAGAATATGTAACTCTGATGTAGCTTTTTCAGGTCTAGAATTCCAGCTGCTCGCATTCTCCCTCTTTGTGTAAACCTTGCATATTATGAGGTAAAAGGCATTAGAATTACTCCATAAAGCATTATTATGCATAAAAAACTACAATATGAAACCATGATGCAAAATGGACATACCAATACCTCACACAGTCGCTATGCTCATTCATCTGGAAGGAATTTCAATGCTTATTCTTTCAACTATGCTCACACTCCATTGAGCAACAACTATGTTTATCGAAAGAAATCATATCCTGCTCGCTCTATTGTTTCGAAGCCACATGCAAAGATGTGGGTGGTTAAGAAAGCCTATTTTTTTCGCAGGGCTATGTCTTTGGGTGTACAGAATGGATAATGGATAGTGGATGCACTAGTCATATGACCAAAGACAAGTCGTTGTTTGTCGACCCCAACTTAACTGCTTCTTCTTTGAAATATATCACTTTTGGCGACAACAACAAAGGAAAGGTAATTGGGCTAGGTAAAATTGCAATATCCAAAGACAAGTCCATTGATGATGTTTTACTTGTTCAATCTCTTGGTTTCAATCTCATGTCAGTTGGCAAGCTATGTGATCTAGGCATGCTAGTTCTATTTTCCATATCCAAATGCATTGTCTTCATGGCCTCTGACAATTCATTCATCTTTGAGGGAATTAGAAAAGGTGATCTTTATATTGTGGATTTCTCTAAGGGCCCCTCAGTCCGAACTTGTTTACTTGCAAAAGCAACTGAAGGTTGGTTGTGGCATCGAAGACTTGGTCATATAGGTACGAGGAATTTACAGACCCTAGTGAAGAAAAATCATCTTCGTGGCATTCCTGATGTGAAATTCAACAAGGATCATCTCTGTGCTGCATGTCAGGCTGGTGAATTGGCCAAGAAGCATCACTCATCAAAGACTGTTATGACCACAATAAGACCTATGGAAATTCTTCATCTAGATTTATTCATTCCACAGAATTATGCAAGTTTTGGTGGCAGTCATTATGGTCTGGTTATTGTTGATGCTTTATCTCGATACACTTGGGTATTCTTTCTCGAAGACAAAACCTGCACCCAAGATATCTTCAAAAGCTTCGCCAAGAAGGTCCAGAATGAATATGATGTGCGAATTAAGCATGTTAGAAGTGACAATGGAACTGAGTTAAAAAAACTCACATCGATGAATTCTCGATGAAAATGGTATTACTCATGAGTTCTCTATTGCATATACTCCCCAACAAAATGGAGTTGTTGAATGAAAGAATAGAACTCTCATCAAAATGGCGAGAACAATGCTTAGTGAGTATAAAACACCTATTCGCTTCTGGGCTGATGCTATTAACACTGCTTGTCATGTTATCAATCGTGTTTATCTTGACAAGTTCCTTAATAAAACTTCATATGAGCTTATCACTGGCAAGAAACCGAATGTTTCTTACCTACGTGTTTTTGGTGCACCTTACTACATTCTTGATATGAATCATTCTTCCAAGTTTGCACCTAAGGCACAGGAAGGTTTTCTTCTTGGTTATGGCTCAAACTAGCATACGTATCATGTCTATAGCTCTCACCACAGGAAAGTTATGGAAATGGTAAATGTGCAGTTTGATGAATCTAACGGTTCCCAAAAGGAGCACGTGCCAAATGTGATAGATGAACCACCGATATGTGATGCTATTCGGCAAATGGACATTGGGAGCGTCAAGCCAGTAGAAGGAGATGCACCTGAGTCCTCCGATGATGATGGTCCCCTGACTCAAACCAAAACTTCTCAAGCCACTGGGAGCACCTGCCAAATGTGATAGATGAACCACCGATATCTGATGCTATTCGGCAAATGGCTATTGCGAGCGTCAAGCTAGTCGAAGAAGATGCACCTGAGTCCTCCGATGATGATGGTCCCCTGACTCGAACTAGAACTTGTCAAGCCACCGCTGAAGCAAATGCCACTCCAAATTCAAATGGCAATCAAATTCCAAATGTCAATCAAAATGGCAATTCCAAAGGGAATGATGATACAAATGCTGATGCTGATGAAAATGATAAAGATCATCACAAAGAAAATGCTCATCCTCGAGTGGCTAATTGAGTTTATCCTTCATTAATTCTCGATGAACTTGAGAAGCTAGGTTATCGACCCACAACTCGTTCACGCACTCGTTTCGCTAACTACTATGGTAGTTTCTCCTTTGTTTCATTGGCAAAACCTACCAGGTATGAAGAAGCCATGAATGATCCAGATTGGATGAATGCCATGCAAGAGGAGTTGGTGCAATTCGAACTAAATGATGTGTGGGAATTGGTTGACAAACCGAATCCTAAGAAGCACAATATCATCGGCACATAATGGATTTTACACAATAAGCAAGATGAAAATGGCATTGTGGTGAGAAACAAAGCATGTCTTGTTGCTCAAGGGTACACACAGGTAGAAGGTATCGATTTCGATGAAACATATGCTCCCGTTGCACGCCTTGAGGCAATTTGTATTCTTCTCGCTTATGCAAATTACAATGATACCTTGCTTTATAAAATGGATGTGAAAGGTGTTTTCCTCAATGGTGAAATTGACGAGGAAGTTTATCTTAGACAACCACCTGGCTTTGAACACCCTGAGTTTCCTAACAAAGTTTTCAGGTTGAAGAAGGCTTTATATGGGTTGAAGCAAGCCCCTCAAGCTTGGTATGATACCTTGAAGAAGTTTTCTCTCGAAAAAGGGTTCAAGCCAGGATCCACTGATCCCACACTTTTCACTCGTGCTGTTGATAATGATCTATTTGTACGTCAAATCTATGTGGATGATATTATCTTCGGCTGTACTAACAATGCTTGCAGCTTAGAGTTAGGGAAAATGATGTTCGATAAATATCAAATGTCTATGATGGGTGAACTCAAGTTCTTTCTCGGACTGCAAATTTGTCAACAGGCAAATGGAATTTTCATATCTCAGGAGAAATATCTGAAAGAATGCCTGAAGAAGTTCAAAATGCAAGATTCCAAAATGAAGGGCTATAAAATTCCTATGCCCACGAATGGTAAGCTGGATGCAGATGTGTATGGTAAGGATTACGATCAGAAGGCTTATCGTTCTATGATTGGTTCTCTTATTTACCTATGTATATCCATACCTGACATCATGTTGAGCGTTTGCATGTGTGCCCGCTATCAAGCTGCACCGAAGGAATCACCTCACCAAGAGGTCAAGCACATTCTGAGATATTTGGCTCGCACCCCCACCTTAGGTTTATGGTATCCTAAGGGAGCACAATTTGATCTCGTTGGATATTCAGACTCAGATTGGGCGGGTGACTTGGTTGGTAGGAAATCTACTTCGGGGACATGCCATTTCCTCGGTAGATCTTTGGTATGTTGGTCATCAAGGAAGCAGAATTGTGTATCTCTTTTTACGATTAAGGCCGACTATATTGTTGTTGGCGCTTGTTGCACTCAGTTACTGTGGATGAAGCACACTCTGAAGGATTATGGCATCAAGGCCAATAATATCCCTCTATACTGTGACAATGAGAGTGCTATCAAAATTGCACATAATCCAGTGCAACATTCTTGCACCAAGCATATTGCCATCAGACATCATCATGTTGCCCAAGAGGATATTGTCATCAATCATGTCAAGACCAAAGACAATCTCACTGATATTTTCACCAAGCCTCTCGATGAGAAAAGATTCTATGCATTACGGTTGGAGCTAAATATCCTAGACTTGGCAAACATGTAGTAAGCTGGACTCGGCACCCGTGCTACCACTTCCACATCTTAGAAGGAATGGGTGCATAACACTCGAAGAGTTTGAAAATTTTGACAAAGTGAAAATTTTCTTTCTGAGAGTGAATACATTAACAAAGAACTAGAGTAACCTAGTGCTACGATAATTGTGCGACACTCGGGGTCATACAATTCTTATATGGTGGGTCACGCCACCACAATTTTTGTTTGAATTTCTTCTCGATCGAAGTTTTTGTGTTAAGTCCAAATGCATTTCTCTCATAGCTACTCGTTTGGAGGTTTCTGTTTCTTTGTCTGAGTGAAATGCCTAGGACCCTATTTTCCCTCTGTTCTATCTCTTCCAGTCTATGTTGTTCCGTTACAAATGCTCAATTTCATCTGGAACGAAACTTTATCTGGTGTCCCTGACCACGATTAAGATTTGGTCCGAACTTTAATATATTTTGGCGAGAGCTGTACAAAATTTGGGGTTTCCTTCCCAAGTCAGGACCACGATCTTTCATTATAGTTGCCATGTGCAATCCATCATCTGCCATCCCATCCTATCCGTTGAATCGCAATAGTCTTTGAATAGAGGCCATTCGATCAGATTCACCAAGTGCGGTTATTTCCATTCGCATATAAAAACCACACCACCCCCTTCTTCTAGTTCACTTCTCGTTCTCCTCGCGACCATCTCCTACGAAACCCTTGCTGCAGCGCTCCACCTTGACCTCGACACCGACGACCCCTTCACCGCTTCACTATCAGAGAGTGGTCAACGAAGTCTTTCCTTGCCGCCACGGGACATACTCTTCCCCGCGCCGCCGTAGCTGTTGCACGCCACTGAGCTAGGTTACGTGCAATTCAAACTAGGGCCTCCGTCCTTCCTGTTTGAGTTCGTCTGCGGTCATTTTTCTCCAATTTTACCGCATATCTTAGATCTAGGGTTTTACCTTTACTAGTGCGGATGTGGTTTGTAGTTGTCCCTTGCACCCAGAAAAGTTCAGATCTAGAGTTTATGTTATATTTCACTCGAATGGAAGCCTAGCATGTTGATTAGTATATTCTTCGGACCTACTAGCTCGTTCTATACATTTCCTTCATTCTAAACATATCTCAAAGTCTGCATCTATTTCTTCATCAAAATGTTCTTGTTCAAAAAAATCCTTGCTGTGAGCATTTGTAACACTGTCCCCATTTTCCCTCGAATCTATTCTTAATTACTCATAGGAATATGCAATCTGTTGAAGGTTCTGATCGACCTATGAGCATGACCGATGAAGAAGAGGCAGTTCCGGGTACAGTTGATGAGCCAAAAGCTCCTAATGCCAAGGGCCCAACAGTAGGCCCGTCAACCAGCAAAACAAAGAGATTCGAACAAAATGCAGATGAGCAATAAGAAGATGCTCCGTAGAAAAAGAAAGGTGGCAGGCAACCATTGACAAATTCAACTCAATATCTCTCTCATGATAACTACAACACTATTCCAGGAGAATCAACAACAGAAAATAGAAGGTGTTTGCAAAAGATTCGACGTCACTGGGTACGCAAATGGTTCAACTATGAAATGATTGATCCTCACTATGCGAAGAACTTTGCGTTCCATCCTCCGTGGGGTGACCGACATGAAATTGGCCTTTGTCCAAGAAAGTGATCCCCAGGAGAGACCGCCGCCACCACCAACTTCTCATGAGTCGTCTCTTAAGACTCCTAAATCTTATCCCGATGAATAGGTGATGACCCACAAGTATAGGGGATCAATTGTAGTCCTTTCTATAAGTAATTGTGTCGAACCCAACGAGGAGCAGAAGGAAATGACAAGTGGTTTTTAGCAAGGTATTTTCTTCAAGCACTGAAATTTTCGGTAACAGATAGTTAGATAGCAAGATAATTTGTAAATACCAAGTAACAGTAATGGTAAATAAAGTGCAGCAAGGTAGCCCAATCCTTTTGTGGCAAAGGACATGCCATAACGGTTTCTTATAATAGGCAAAGCATTCTTGAGGGTACACGGGAATTTCATCAAGTCACTTTCATCATGTTGATTCGGTTCATGTTAGTTACTTTGATAGTTTGATATGTGGGTGGACCGGTGCTTAGCCTCTGTTCTTACTTGAACAAACCTCCTACTTATGATTAACCCCCTTGCAAGAATCCGCAACTACAAGAAAAGTATTAAGATAAAAGCTAACCATAGCATTAAACTTTTGGATCCAAATCGATCCCTTATGAAGTAGCACATAAACTAGGGTTTAAGCTTCTATCACTCTAGCAACCCATCATCTAATAAATACTCCACAATGCATTCCCTTAGGCCCAAATATGGTGAAGTGCCATGTAGTGGATGTTCACATGATACCACTAAGGGAATCAGAACATACATATCATCGAAATATCAAATACATATCAAGTTCACATGATTACTTGCAACAAGATTTCTCCCGTGACCTTAAGAACAATAGTAACTACTCACAAATGATAATCATGCTCAAGACCAGAGGGGTATTAAATATCGTAATGGATCTGAGTATATAATCTTCCACCAATTAAACCATATAGTAATCAACTACAAGATGTAATCAACACTACTAGTCACCCACAGGTACCAATCTGAGGTTCCGGTACAAAGATTGAACACAAGAGATGAACTAGGGTTTGAGAGGAGATGGTGTTGTTGAAGATGTTGGTGGAGATTTCCCTCCCAAAGATGAGAGGGTTGTTGGTGATGACGATGATGATGATTTCCCCCTCCGGGAGGGAAGTTCCCCTCGCGGAATCGCTCCGCCGGAGGGCAGAAGTGCTCCTGCCCAAGTTCCGCCTTGAGACGGTGGCACTCCATCCCGAAAGTCCTCTCCTTATTTTTTCTAGGGAAAAATGACTTATATACCAGGAGGGGGCACCAGAGGTGGGACTTAGAGGGCACAACCCACCAGGGCGCGCTTGGGGGGGGGGGCTGGCACGCCCAGGTGGGTTGTGCCCTCCTAGTGGGCCTTCTCTAGTAGTTATTTGCTCCAGTATTTTTATTTTATTCCAAACAATTCTCCATAAACTTTCAGCTTATTTGGAGATGTGCATAATAGGTAACTCTGACGTAGCTTTTCCAGGTCCAGAATTCTAACTGCCGGCATTCTCCCTCTTTGTGTAAACCTTGAATATTATGAGAGAAAAGGCATTAGAATTACTCCAAAAACCATTATTATGCATAAAAACATAGTAAATAATGGTAGGTAAACATGATGCGAAATGGACGTATCAAAAGGCTAAGCGACTGAAGAATGCTAAAAAGAGAGCCTAGAATGCAGAAAAGGAAAGAGCTCGAGAAGAACAAAATCGTCGTCTTATCAAATCTAACGTCGAAAAGAAAAAGGCCGAAGGAAAATCAGAAGGGCTTTCAAAGTGCAAACATGATCCAATAGCGCCTCCTCTGAAGAAAAATGCTGAAGGAAAAGAGCTCTGCTGCATTGAAGAAAAAGAGCGCACCGAAGAAGAGGCCAACTGAACTAGTTGACAGAAATGATGAAAGCGATTCCTCTGATCAAGATGATCCTCCACTCACAATGGAAGAAGTTCAAGCTTCTCTCTCCAAGCAAGTGAACATCACAACTTCTATGACACTACCTGATCTTCGAGCACGTATAGTTCCTATAGCGCCTCCGAAGAAGATCATCATGAAGAGAAAAACTCCTCGTACCACTTTCACTATGGTGGATCACGTGGACACAACTCCTAATCATGATGCAATAAACATGCAAGATTTTGTTGTTGATGCGCCAGTAAGCACAACTAAGCTAGGCGAGAAAATTCCAAAGCCAAAAGTGAAGAAAATCACAACTCCTTCTGTCGAGCAAAGTGCTCCACGAGCTGATTGATAACCCACAAGTATAGGGGATCAATTGTAGCCTCTTTCGATAAGTAATAGTGTCGAACCCAATGAGGAGCTAAAGGTAGAACAAATATTCCCTCAAGTTCTATTGACCACCGATACAACTCTATGCACGCTTAACGTTCGCTTTACCTAGAACAAGTATGAAACTAGAAGTACTTTGTAGGTGTAATGGGATAGGTTTGCAAGAATATAAAGAGCACGTAAATAAAAACTAGGGGCTGTTTTAGGTAAAGTAGCAATAATTTTAGTATAGCGAGTGTGGAAAAGTGGTGGTAGGAGTTGCGAAATTGTCCCTAAGTAGTTGACTACTTTACTAGACCGATAGCAAGGTCTATGTGGGACATGCCACTGCTAGCATGTCATCCCTGACTTGGAATTCTATGCACTTATGATTGGAACTATTAGCAAGGATCCGCAACTACTAACGTTCATTAAGGTAAAACCCAACCATAGCATTAAGATATATTGCCCCCCTTCAATCCCGTATGCATCAATTTCTATACTAGGTTGAAGCCTCTGTCACTCTTGCCCTCCAAAGATAGTCCTATCAACATAAAACTAACCCTATGTTGTGATCCACGCGCGCACTCATATGATGGTCACCAAAGGACAGCAACATAATGACAAGAAAATTAAACCAATCATAGCAATTCATCAATTACCGATAGAACAACGAAAATCTACTCAGACATCATAGGATGGCAACACATCATTGGATAATAATATGAATCATAAAGCACCATGTTCAAGTAGAGGGTACAACAGGTTGCGGGAGAGTGGACCGCTGTAGATAGATGGGGGAAGGTGATGAAGATGTTGGTGAAGATGACAGAGGTGTTAGTGTAGATCACCATCACACGATGATGGCCCCGGTGGCGTTCCGACGCCACCGGGAGAGAGGGGGAGAGAGCCCCCCCCCTTCTTCTTCTTCTTCAACCTTCTCCCTAGATGGGAGAAGGGTTTACCCCCTGGTCCATGGCTTCCATGGCGGCGGAGGGGCGAGAGCCCCTCGGAGATTGGATCTGTCTCTCTGTCTCTTTGTTTCTGCATTTCTCATTCTGGCCTTTCACCTTTCTTATATTCCCGGAGATCCGTAACTCCGATTGGGCTGCAATTTTAACACGATTTCTATCCGGATATTGGCTTTCTTGCGGTGAAAGAAGGGCACCAACCGCCTTACGGGGTGGCCACGAGGGTCAGGGGCACACCCCCTGCCTCATGCCCCCCTCGGGCATCGTCTCACGTTGATTCTTCTTCCCAGAAATCACATATATTCCAGAAAAAATCTCCATCAGTTTTTATCCCGTTTGGACTCCGTTTGATATGGATTTTCTGCGAAACAAAAACATGCAACAAACAGTAACTGGTACTGGGCACCGGATCAATATGTTAGTCCCCAAAAATTGTATAAAAAGTTGCCAAAAGTATATGAAAGTTGTATAATATTGGCATGGAACAATAAAAAATTATAGATACGACGAAGACGTATCAGGAGTAGGTAAATGATAAAAAAGATAATTTTTGATGTGGAATGCTACCTAGCATAATCTTTATCATGTAATTTAATCATGACATGAATATTAAGACACGAGTGATTCAAAGCAAGTCTATCATCTGACATTAAGACAATAATACTTCAAGCATACTAATAAAGCAATCATGTCTTCTCAAAATAACATGGCCAAAGAAAGTTATCCCTACAAAATCATATGGTCTGGCTATGCTCCATCTTCACCACAAAAAATATTCAAATCATGCACTACCCCGATGACAAGCCAAGCAATTGTTTCATACTTTTGATGTTCTCAAACCTTTTCAACTTTCACGCAATACATGAGCATGGGCCATGGACATAGCACTATAGGTGGAATAGAATATGATGGTGGAGGTTGTGTGGAGAAGACAAAAAGGAGAAAGTCTCACATCGACGCGGCTAATCAATGGGCTATGGAGATGCCCATCAATTGATGTCAATGCGAGGAGTAGGGATTGCCATGCAACGGATGCACTAAGAGCTATAAGTGTATGAAAGCTCGAACTGAAAATAAGTGGGTGTACATCCAACTTGCTTGCACATGAAGACCTATGGCGTTTGAGGAAGCCCATCGTTGGATATACAAGCCAAGTTCTATAATGAAAATTCCCACTAGTATATGAAAGTGATAACTCAAGAGACTCTCTGTATGAAGAACATGGTGCTACTCTGAAGCACAAGTGTGGTAAAAGGATAGTAACACTGTCCCTTCTCTCTTTTCTCTCTTTTTCCCTCTTTTTTAGGCTTCTTTGGCCTCTCTCTTCTTTTTTTGGGGGGGCTTCTTTGGCCACTTTTATTTTGATAACCTCACATGGGACAATGTTCTAATAATGATGATCATCACACTTTTATTTACTTACAACTCAATATTACAACTCGATACTAGAACAAAATATGACTCTATATGAATGCCTCTGGTGGTGTACCAGGATGTGCAATGATCTCGCGTAGCAATGACATCAAAAAACGGACAAGCCATGAAAACATCATGCAAGCTATCTTACGATCATGCAAAGCAATATGACAATGATGCTCAAGTCATGTATATCATCATGATGGAAGTTGCATGGCAGTATATCTCGGAATGGCTATGGAAATGCCATAATAGATAGGTATGATGGCTGTTTTGAGGAAGATATAAGGAGACTTATGTGTGATAGAGAGTATCATATCACGGGGTTTGGATGCACCGGCGAAGTTTGCACCGACTCTCAAGGTGAGAAAGGGCAATGCATGGTATCGAAGAGGCTAGCAATGATGGAAGGGTGAGAGTGCGTATAATCCATGGACTCAACATTAGTCATAAAGAACTCACATACTTTTGCAAAAATCTACAAGTCATCAAAAGCAAGCACTACGCGCATGCTCCTAGGGGGATAGATTGGTAGGAAAAGACCACCGCTCATCCCTGACCACCACTCATAAGGAAGGCAATCAAAGAAACACATCATGCTTCAAATTTGTCACACAACGGTTACCATACGTGCATGCTACGGGACTTGCAAACCTCAACACAAGTATTTCTCAATTTCACAATTACTCAACTAGCATGACTATCATATCCAGTGATCTACATGTTTTATGTAGGTTTTTATGACTAACCATGTGAATGACCAATTCCTGTCATCTCTCTAAATAGATATAAGTGAAGCAAGAGAGTTTAATTCTTTCTACAAAAGATAGGCCCACGCTCTAACAAATATTAGTGAAGCAAAAGAGCATTCTACAAATGGCAGTTTTCTAAGTGAATAGAAACAGGCAATCCAAACTTCAAATGATATAAGTGAAGCACACGAAGCATTCTATAAAGCCATACTCAAAAAATATAAGTTAAGTGCAATGAGCATTCTATAAATCAACCAAGGACTATCTCATACCATCACGGTGAATAAAACAAAAGTGAAAACTAAATGCAAAAGACGCTCCAAGATTTGCACATATCACATGAACGAAACGAATCCGAAAACATATCGATACTTGTTGAAGAAAGATGGGATGCCTTCCGGGGCATCCCCAAGCTTAGACGGTTGAGTCTCCTTGAATATTTAATTGGGGTGCCTTGGGCATCCCCAAGCTTGATCTCTTGTCTCTCCTCCTTCTCCTCACATCGAGACATCCTCGATCTTCGAACACTTCATCCACACAAAACTCAACAGAAAGCTCGGTAAGATCCGTTAGTATAATAAAGCAAATCACTACTCTAAGTACTGTTCAAAACCAATTCATATTTTTTTTCATTGTAGCTTCTATAATATAACTTTTCCATGGCTTAATCCACTGATAGAAATCGATAGTTTCATCAAAATAATCAAACTATGCATCAAAAACAGAATCTGTCTTAAACAGGACAGTCTGTAGTAATCTGAACATTCACCATACTTATGGTACTACAAACATTCTAAAAAATATATTTTAAATAAAAAATTTGTATAGAAAGACAGTGCAAAAGGTTTGAGAACCGTTTGACGTTCCAGTACAAAAAGCAAAATCGTGCACTACAGCCAAAGTTTCTGTTTTGCACCGCAGAAACCAACAAGCAATGTAAACACCCTAATGGCAAATCTTGGAACATTATTTTTGTTTTTAAAATTTATAAAAGCACACAACAGAAATAAATGACTCTCTAAAAATTCCGGGTTGTCTCCCTGGCAGCACTTTCTTTAAAGCCATTAAGCTATGCATATAGTGCTCAAGTAATGGATCTACCCGGATCCCAAGGTATATCAAAGACAATTTTAATTAACAGTGATTTGTGATTTAGTAGTGAGCACAAAGTAACATATATCATGTAACAACGAAGTCTAACTCTCTCCCTATGCATTGACATGTTATAAAAGAACAATTCATGCACACATAGTAAAGGCCAATGCATAGTATAAACAGTTTCCTGCAATTTTATCATATTGGAAACATGGAGAGGCGGAGATGTAGTCCCTCTCTCATAATAATTGTAAGTAGCAGCAGTAAGAACATGCATATTATATCTATCAAAATCATCATGTGTAGTAGTAAAACGCAACCCATCAATATAATCCTTAATAAGGGCAAACTTCTCCGATATAGTGTACTCGGGAGAATTCAAAAAGATAATAGGACTATCATGCGTGGGTGCAATAGCAAAAATTTCATGTTTAACATAAGGAACCATAGCAAGTTCATCTCCATAAGTATAATTCATATTGGCATCTTGGCCACAAGCATAGCAAGCATCATAAAAAAGGGATATTTCAAAAGAATCAACGGGATCATAACAATCATCATAGCAATCATCCTTCGGTAAACACGAAGGGAAATTAAACAATGTATGAGTTTAAGAGTACTCTCATTAGAAGGTGGGCATGGGTAGCTAATATGCTCTTCCTCCTTTTGTTCTTCGCTCTCCTCATCATATTTTTCATCCAATGAGCTCCCAGTTTCATCAATTCCTTCTTCCATAGACTGCTGCAAAATATTAGTCTCTTCTTGGACAACGGAGGAGTCCTCAATATATGGTTTAACATAGGCATTAGAAGCATAATTATCATAACAATATTTAAGTATGGCAAAATTTTCAGATTTGTAAAGAGTAGCATCATACTTTCCAATCAATGAAGCAATTTCATAAGCACCCTTAAAAGCAACAAATTCTTCAATTTGTTGAACATCATAGTATTTATAAAAACCCTTAGCATACGAAGATACGATTCCATTATCACTAAACTCACATTGGTAGTGAAGGTGTTTCTTACGGTCTTCAGAAAAACAAGTAAAATCATATATTTCACATAAATTCCAAGCATAGCATTGCAAATGATGAATTTGATCCAGTAAAGTTTCCCTTTTTGAGATAAGCGGTGCCGCACATAACAAGCATGCTCATCTAAAGATTTTCCCTCAACTAAGCTAGTTGGGGTTTCAGCACGAGCACATAGGGATCGTAGATGATCCAAGTAAAAAGCTTCACGAGTGTGATAGATTTTGAGTGGTTCTTCAACCATTGGTGTAGTAGGTACAACTAATTTTTTTTGGTATTTTGCATTTCCTACCCATAACTAAAGATAGACGAGGGAGTCCTGGATTAGGGGGTGTTCGGATAGCCGGACTATACCTTCAGCCGGACTCCTGGACTATGAAGATACAAGATTGAAGACTCCGTCCCGTGTCCGGAAGGGACTTTCCTTGGCATGGAAGGGAAGCTTGGCGATACGGATATGAAGATCTCCTACCATTGTAACCGACTTTGTGTAACCCTAACCCTCTCCGGTGTCTATATAAACCGGAGGGTTTTAGTCCGTAGGACAACGTACACATCAATGATCATACCATAGGCTAGCTTCTAGGGTTTAGCCTCTTCGATCTCGTGGTAGATCTACTCTTGTACTACCCATATCATCAATATTAATCAAGCAGGATGTAGGGTTTTACCTCCATCGAGAGGGCCCGAACCTGGGTAAAACTTCGTGTCCCTTGCCTCCTATTACCATCTGGCCTAGACGCACAGTTCGGGACCCCTACCCGAGATCCGCCGGTTTTGACACTGACATTGGTGCTTTCATTGATAGTTCCTCTGTGTCGTCGCCGTCAGGCTCGATGGCTCCTACGATCATAAATAGCGATGCAGTCCAGGGTGAGACCTTCCTCCCCTGACAGATCTTCGTCTTCGGCGGCTTCGCACTGCGGGCCAATTCGCTTGGCCGTCTGGAGCAGATCGAAAGCTATGCCCCTGGCCGTCAGGTCAGATTCGGAAGTTTAAACTACACGGCTGACATCCGCGGGGACTTGATCTTCAACGGATTCGAGCCACTGCCGAGCGCGCCGCACTGTCATGACGAGCATGATCTAGCTCTGCCACTGAACAGTGCCCTGGAGGCCGCACCCGCATCGGCTCCGACCCTTAATTCGGAGCCAACTGCGCCGATCGAGGATGGGCGGTTGGACGCCACCTCAGGGGATGCAACCCCAACGACGATTGAGCCGAAAACCAGCCTCGTACTGTGCGAGACTCGTGACTCCAAGGAGCCGGACTCCTCTCCGGACTCCGAACCCTCCGCGCCCCTGCCGATCGAATCCGATTGGGCGCCGATCATGGAGTTCACTGCCGCGGACATCTTTTAGCACTCGCCTTTCGGCGATATCCTGAAGTCACTGAAGTCTCTCTCTTTATCAGGAGAGCCCTGGCCGGACTACGGTCAGCAAGGTTGGGGTACGGACGATGAAGAAATTCAAAGCCCACCCACCACCCACTTTGTAGCCACTATCGACGACTTAACCGACATGCTCGACTTCAACTCCGAAGACATCGACGGTATGGACGCCGATGAAGGAGATGATGAAGAACCAGCGCCTACTAGGCCCTGGAAAGCCACCTCGTCATATGACATATACATGGTGGACACCCCAAAAGAGGGAGATGGCGATGGAACAGCGGAGGATGACCCCTCCAAGAAACAGCCTAAGCGCCGGCGTCAGCGGCGCCGCTCAAAATCCCGCCAAAACAAATACGGTGATTTCAGCACGGGAGATAATAATACTCCGGAAAGCGCCAAAGAAAACCCCCTCCAGCAAGATTTAGCACAGGAGGATGGAGAAACCATCCTTCATGAGAGAGTGACAGACAGAGAGTTCGAGGACGATCATTATATGCCTCCCTCCGAAGACGAGGCAAGCCTCGACGACGACGAATTCGTCATGCCAGAGGATCCCGTCGAGCAAGAGCGTTTTCAACGCAGGCTTATGGCCACGGCAAGAAGCCTCAAGAAAAAACAGCAACAACTTAGAGCTGATCAAGATTTGCTAGTCAACAGATGGACTGAAGTCCTTGCGGCCGAAGAGCATAAACTCAAAAGCCCCTCCAAGAGCTACCCAAAGTGCAGGTTGCTACCCGATTAGAGGAGGAAGCACTTGATGCGGCCGACCGGCCACCTCGTGGCCGCGACAGAGAGGCCTCTCGGCCCTCCACTCAAGCCGCACCCCGTACCAAGGCACGGGAATATGCGCCGGACTTACGAGACATGTTGGAGGACAAGGCGAGGCAAACAAGATCGATCTACGGATCGCGTGGGCGCCCCACGGCTCGAGACGGTAACCGTCACGCCGGCCACAAATTCGGCAGGGCCGAACACAGTAGACAAGGCTCATTGGAGCTACGTCATGATATAGCCCAGTACAGAGGCGCCGCACACCCACTATGCTTTACAGACGAAATAATGGATCATCAAATCCCCGAGGGTTTCAAACCTGTAAACATCGAATCATATGATGGCACAACAGATCCTGCGGTATGGATCGAGGATTATCTCCTCCATATCCACATGGCCCGACGCGATGATTTCCACGCCATCAAATACCTCCCACTCAAGCTTAAAGGACCAGCTCGGCATTGGCTTAACAGCTTACCAACAGGATCAATCAGTTGTTGGGAAGACCTGGAAGCTGCATTCCTCGACAATTTCCACGGCACTTATGTGTGACCCCCAGACGCCGATGACCTAAGTCACATAATTCAACAGCCAGAGGAATCGGCCAGGCAATTCTGGACACGGTTCCTAACAAAGAAAAATCAAATAGTCGACTGTCCGGACGCTGAGGCCCTAGCAGCCTTCAAGCACAGTATCCATGACGAGTGGCTGGCCCGGCACCTTGGACAGGAAAAGCCGAAATCTATGGCAGCACTCATGACACTCATGACCCGCTTTTGTGCGGGAGAAGACAGCTGGCTTGCTCGTAGCAACAATATGACCAAGAACCCTGGTAATTCGGACACCAGGGACAGTAGTGGCAGGTTGCGTCGCAACAAGAAGAAGCGCCACATTAACAGCGACAATGCTGAGGATACGACAGTTAATGCCGGAGTCAGAGGCTCTAAATCCAGTCAGCGGAAAAAGCTATTCAAGAGGAATCCTAGGGGCCCGTCCAGTTTGGACCGAATACTCGACCGCTTGTGCCAGATACATGGCACCCCCGAAAAGCCGGCCAATCACACCAACAGGGATTGTTGGGTGTTCAAGCAGGCAGGCAAGTTAAACGCCAAAAATGAAGACAAGGGGCTGCATAGCGATGACGACGAGGAGCCCCGGCCGCCGAACAACAGTGGACAGAAGGGTTTTCCCCCACAAGTGCAGACGGTGAACATGATATACGCAACCCACGTCCCCAAAAGGGAGCGGAAGCGCGCGTTAAGGGACGTATACGCAGTGGAGCTAGTCGCCCCAAAGTTCAACCCATGGTCCTCCTGCTCGATCACCTTTGATCGAAGGGACCATCCCACTAGCATCTGTCATGGCGGATTCGCCGCATTGGTTCTAGACCCAATTATTGACGGATTTCATCTCACTAGAGTCCTTAAGGACGGCGGCAGCAACCTGAACCTGCTTTACCAGGATACAGTGCGGAAAATGGGCATAGATCCCTCGAGGATTAAGCCCACCAAAACGACCTTTAAAGGCATAATACCAGGTGTAGAGGCCAACGGTACAGGCTTAGTCACACTTGATTGGTCTTCGGATCTCCGTATAATTTCTGAAGCGAGGAGTTAATCTTCGACATAGTCCCGTTTCGCAGTGGTTATCACGCACTGCTCGGGCGAACCGCATTCGCTAAGTTCAATGCGGTACCGCACTACGCATACCTTAAGCTCAAGATGCCAGGCCCTCGAGGAGTAATTACGGTCAATGGAAACACCGAACGCTCCCTCCGAACGGAGGAGCACACGGCGGCCCTTGCAGCGGAAGTACAAAGCAGCCTCTCTAGGCAGTTCTCCAGTCCGGCCACTAAACGACCGGACACCGTCAAGCGCGCCCGGAGTAACCTACAACAAGACCGCCTGGCACGATCCAAGCAGGCGTAGCAATGCAGCCCCAACCCCAACCCTCGCAAAAAGGCGACGTCAGTACTTCGCGTACATAACTACGCTCTAGAGATACCATGGGTACAGGGGGAGGGGCACCATCACGGCACGCCCAAAACATGGCTTAAACCATACCAGGGGCT
Source organism: Triticum urartu (assembly GCF_003073215.2). NCBI lineage: Eukaryota > Viridiplantae > Streptophyta > Magnoliopsida > Poales > Poaceae > Triticum > Triticum urartu. The sequence continues at coordinate 258,581,202 of NC_053027.1, read as the reverse complement.
GCCGATTTTTTAATTTTCTCTTACTTTCAGGACTCCATCCTTCGAAAGGCCTGTTCGGCAGTTCAAATGCCGCACAAACGATGCAAGAACCAGGGAAGCAGACAAGCCACGCCGCATTACGGAACTCCCAGGTGGTCTCTATCACGAGCAGTATACCTGTTCCGCATACTATTCCACAGCTTGCCCCTGGAACGGACATGTTAACTAGTCCAACCTTCCACTTATCGCATTATTTGTATCGTTCTGCTTTGATCGCAGCCCTTTTCAATAAACAATGCATAGCTTTCGTCTATTTTTGCATTACCTTTTTTCTTTATATATGTTCCTTAATGACATGTTGCACCCATACACGTTGGTACGGCCAAAATACACCAAGGGCTTTAGTACCCCTCAATATGGTGTGAGAAGTCCGAACACTTTAACAAGTGCAGCACCCTGAACTAATAGCATTATATGCATCAGCTCCGAATCATGTCTTGGGTCAATAGTTGGGTTTGCCCGGCTCCTATGTTTTGGTGCCTTACGTTCCGCTATATCGGCTAAGGTAGCACTAGGAGAACCACTGTGATTGTGCCCCAGTTGAGCTGGGTCGAGCACCTTAGTGGAGAAAGCTAAAACTGACTGTCATGATGAAGCGAGAGCTGGTCGCTGTTCGAGAGGTTTTTCGAGTCCCTAAAGACTTATGCCGCTTAGGGCGAGGAGCCGGCTCTGTCCGGCCAAGGCGTGGATAGCGCCCCGAACTTGGTCTTCCGAATACCAGGGGCTTCGCTGAAATTTAAAATTATAGAATTCTATGGCTAAGTGAGAGTGTTCACGCATTATAGTCCGATTGCCTTGTTCGTTGGGCTGAGCGCCTCCCTCGAAGGACCCAAACATGGGAAAAAGAGCGCTCAGGTTTATCCCCGAACACCCCAGCATTAGCGGCATGGGGGCAGAAGCCGACGACTCGCCATTTCTCAGAATTGATAAACAACCGCACAGAAGGTAATATTTTAAATTCGAACAGCATTGCTTAGCGCATATAAACAAGTTTTCAGCGCACAGGACAAAACGAGCAAGTTTCACTCAAAAATTACATCCCTAGAACATTCATCCGCCACAAGGCAGGCACCCTTCAGAAGATCCTTATAGTAATTCTCGGGCTTGCGATGCTCTTTCCCTGGCGGTGGCCCGTCCTTCATAAGCTTCTCAGCATCCAGCTTGCCCCAGTGCACCTTAGCACGGGCAAGGGCCCTACGGGCACCTTCAATGCAGATGGAGCGCTTGATGAATTCGAGCCTTGGACAGGCCTCCACCAGCCGCCGCACCAGCCTGAAATAGCTCCCAGGCAGAGCCCCTCTAGGCCACAGCCGAACAATGAGGCCCTTCTTGGCCTGTTCGACCGCCTTGTGGAGCTCGACCAGTTGCTTCAGCTGGTCGCTCAGGGGCACGGGGTGTCCGGCCTCAGCATACTGAGACCAGAATACCTTCTCTGTCGATTTGCCCTCCTTGGCTCGATAGAATGCGGCGGCAGCGGACACACTTCGGGGAAGATCTGCGAACGCTCCTGGAGTGCTCTGGATTCGGGTAAGTAACAAGTAACTCACGTTTTTGTGTTTGCTTTTCATAAAGAATGCCTTACCCGCCACTATCTTCTTCACCTCATCCAACTCCTGGAGGGTCTTCTGGGATTTGGCCTTGGCAGACTTGGCATTTTCAATCGCCACCGCGAGCTCGGACGCTCGCGTCTTTGAGTCAAGCTCCAAACTCTCATGTTTTTCCATGAGAGCCTGGAGCTCTTACCGCACCTTGCCAACCTCGGCCTCATACTTCTCCCGCTCGGTGCGCTCCGAGGCCGCCCTCTTCTCGGCCTCGACCAACGCTTGCTTAAGGGTCACCACTTCAGACGTGGCCCCTACAATAGCCACGATAATCCTGTCATTCTTTGCAATTGCACCTTTTTATATATATTTAAAAACAAGGTATTTCTTACCTTCATTGTCCTCGAGCTGCTTCTTGGCACGCCCGAGATCTTGCTCAGACCGCTCGAGGTTCTGCTTTAGCGTGTCCACTTCCGCAGTCAGTGCAGCGGACGCAAGCAGAGAAGCCTGCATATGCATATTGACTCATTTTTGTTAGACTCCTGCGAATTTTATTTGATCCCCTATTCGGCTTTTCTTCCTGAACGCCAAATAGAGCATCAGGGGCTACTGTCTATCGGTAATATTATTTACACATTCTTTACTTACCTGAAAGCCTGTTAAAAGGCTAGTACAAGCTTCAGTCAGTCCGCTCTTAGAGAGCGGACTGAACCTTCTGGACCACCGCACTCATAATAGTGCGGTGCTCCTCGTCGATGGAGGCGCCTTGGAGCGCCTCCAACATATTGTCTGGCGCCTCCGGTTGGACGGGGGCCACCGGCACGGTGGACTTGCTCCTCTTGGAAGGAGGTCCCCCACCGGACTCTGGAACCTTTGAAGGTTCCGGAGCGGTGTCCGGCCTAGAGCCGGACTTGGAGCCCTGGGGGGTTTCATCCCCTTTACTCCTGGAGTCCGGGAGGTCGCCTTGCGGCGCCTCCAGGACCACCTCCTCCTGGCTTGGAACCTGTTGGGACAACACTTCGGTGTCATCCGTAGGGCGGGGGGAGGAAGCCGTCGGAAGCGAGTTCACATCCAACGAGTCCAGTGAGCCGCTCACGACGCGTCGAGCCGGTCTTTTGGTGGGCTGCATAAACATATTCGATGTAAGGGAAAGCTGTGCAATAAACGAATACTATGAATTACTCTGGTATCCGGATACTTACGATTTTGCCAGGGGCTTGGCCCTGGGCTGCCACTCCTCTCCGCCGTTGTCGGCGTCGGTGGAGTAGTCCGGAGGAAGGGTTTTCCCCTTCTTGGACCCTTTGGCCTCCCCAGAGAGGGCGGCCTTCCTTTTCTTCTCTCCTCCTGTTGGAGGGGGAGAGGTCTCTTCTTCTTCCTCCTCGTCTTCATGGGAGGAATGCGCCTCGGAACCATCGGATGATGGATCCGACACCTCCTGGCGCCGGGCACTCTTTCGAGTCCCCGCGGCCTTTTTCGCGGCCTTCTTCTCTGGCACCACATAGGGTGCCGGAACCAGCAGCTTCGCCATGCGAGCGTCCACTTGGCCTTCGGGCAAAGGAGCCGGATAGTTGATCTGTCCGGATGTCACCTGCCAATCCTGTCAAAGGTAAGGGAGCTTAGATCCCGCGTGGAGTCAAACTATGAAAAACTGATACCCTGTAAAAGGAAAAAACAGCTTACCGCGAGAGCGTGACGCTGCGCACTGAATCCGCGATCGTCGGTAGCGGATGCGGGAGCCTCGGCGCCCTTGAAAAGCACCTTCCAGGCATCTTTGTACGTCGTGTCGAAGAGCCTGCTCAGAGTTTGGTGCCGCGCCGGTCGAACTCCCACAGGTTGAAAGCCCGTTGTTGACATGGGAGGATCAAGCGGATGAGCATAACCTGGACTACGTTGACAAGTTTGAGCTTCTTGTCCACCAGGGTTTGGACGCATGTTTGGAGTCCGGTCAGCTCTCCCTTCTTACCCCACGACAGGCCCGTCCCCTTCCAGGAGGTGAGCCGCGTAGGGGGTCCAGATCGAAACTCAGGGGGTGCGACCCATTCGGCGTCGCGCGGCTCGGTGATGTAAAACCACCCCGATTGCCACCCCTTTAGGGTCTCCACAAAGGAGCCCTCGAGCCATAGGACGTTGGCCATCTTGCCCACCATGGCGCCTCCGCACTCCGCCTGGTTGCCGCGCACCACCTTCGGCTTGACGTTGAAAGTCTTGAGCCATAGGCCGAAATGGGGGCGGATGCGGAGGAAGGCCTCGCACATGACGATAAAAGCCGAGATGTTGAGGACGAAGTTCGGGGCTAGATCATGGAAATCCAGGCCGTAGTAGAACATGAGCCCCCAGACAAATGGGTGGAGAGGGAAGCCCAGTCCGCGGAGGAAATGGGGGAGGAACACCACCCTCTCATGGGGCCTAGGGGTGGGGATGAGCTGCCCCTTTTCGGGAAGCCGGTACGCGATGTCATTAGACAAGTATCTAGCCTTCCTCAGCTTTTTGATGTGTCCCTTCATGATAGAGGATACCATCCACTTGCCTCTCGCTCCGGACATGGCTGGAGAAGGTTGAGGTGGGGAGTGCTGACTTGGGCGCTGGAGCTCGAGTGCGCAAGAATGGATAGGCGAAGGAGGAAGAAGGCGTAGGTGAAAAGGTGGATCCTTATCCCCTTATATGGGTGGACGCAACTAAATGTCTCCACCAGCCTGGTAAAACTCGCTTATCTCCAAGTGTCGTAATCAATGGTGCGGTTGGGTTACCCACACCCGTATTGATGAGAATCCCGGGATAAGGGGACACGATCTCTGCTTTAACAAGACGTGCCAAGGAAACCGCCTCGCATGACGCGCTGAGGTGGGATAATGAAACAACTTGGATAAAGGCTTGGCCGTGGTGTGTCACGCTACGGAATACGTCAACAGATTAGATTTGTGTAAATATTATTCTCTCTATGGCAATATGCGGAAACTTATTTTGCAAAGCCGGACACTATCTTTGTGTTCAAAATCTTCTGTGAAGTACTTGGAGGAGGAACCCGCCTTGCAATGCCGAAGACAATTTGCGCGCCGGACTCATCGTCATTGAAGCCTGGTTCAGGGGCTACTGAGGGAGTCCTGGATTAGGGGGTGTTCGGATAGCCGGACTATACCTTCAGCCGGACTCCTGGACTATGAAGATACAAGATTGAAGACTCCGTCCCATGTCCGGAAGGGACTTTCCTTGGCATGGAAGGCAAGCTTGGCGATACGGATATGAAGATCTCCTACCATTGTAACCGACTTTGTGTAACCCTAACCCTCTCCGGTGTCTATATAAACCGGAGGGTTTTAGTCCGTAGGACAACCTACAGATCAACGATCATACCATAGGCTAGCTTCTAGGGTTTAGCCTCTTCGATCTCGTGGTAGATCTACTCTTGTACTACCCATATCATCAATATTAATCAAGCAGGATGTAGGGTTTTACCTCCATCGAGAGGGCCCGAACCTAGGTAAAACTTCGTGTCCCTTGCCTCCTGTTACCATCCGGCCTAGACGCATAGTTCGGGACCCCCTACCCGAGATCCGCCGGTTTTGACACCGACAATAGAAAACAAGAGCACAGAATAAAAACTACTTAGTGATAAAGCAAACAAGCACACACGAGAATATTCACCCCACGCTATAAATCCTCGGCAACGACGCCAAAAAAGGTCTTGATAACCCACAAGCACAGGGGATCAATTGTAGCCTCTTTCGATAAGTAAGAGTGTCACCCAACGAGGAGCTAAAGGTAGAACAAATATCCCCTCAAGTTCTATCGACCACCGATACAACTCTACGCATGCTTAACGTTCGCTTTACCTAGAACAAGTATGAAACTAGAAGTACTTTGTGGGTGTAACGGGATAGGTTTGCAAGAATATAAAGAGCACGTAAATAAAAACTAGGTGTTGTTTTAGGTAAAGAAGCAATAAAGTTAGTATAGCGAGTGTGGAAAAGTGGTGCTAGTAGTTGCGAAATTGTCCCTAAGCAATTGACTACTTTACTAGACCGACAACAAGTTTTATGTGGGAGAGGCCACTGCTAGCATGTCATCCCTGACTTGGAATTCTATGCACTTATGATTGGAACTATTAGCAAGCATCCGCAACTACTAACGTTCATTGAGGTAAAACCCAACCATAGCATTAAGATATATTTCCCCCCTTCAATCCCATATGCATCAATTTCTATGCTAGGTTGAAGCTTCGGTCACTCTTTGCCTCCAATACATAGTCCTATCAACACACAACTAACCCTATGGTGTGATCTACGCGCATGCTCATATGATGGGCACCAAAGGACAGCAACATAACCACAAGCAAATTAAACCAATCATAACAATTCACCAATTACCAATAGGACAACAAAAATCTACTCAGACATCATAGGATGGCAACACATCATTGGATAATAATATGAAGCATAAAGCACCATGTTCAAGTAGAGGGTACAGCGGGTTGCGGGAGAGTGGACCACTGTAGATAGATGGGGGAAGGTGATGAAGATGTTGGTGAAGATGACAGAGGTGTTGGTGTAGATCGCCGTCACACGATGATGGCCCCGGTGGCGTTCCAGCGCCACCGGGAGAGAGAGGGGGAGAGAGCCCCCCTTCTTCTTCCTCTTCCTTGACCTTCTCACTAGATGGGAGAAGGGTTTACCCCCTGGTCCATGGCTTCCATGGCAGCGGAGGGGCGAGAGCCCCTCCGAGATTGGATCTGTCTCTATGTCTCTCTCTGTTTCTGCGTTTCTGATTCTAGCCTTTCACCATTTCTTATATTCCCGGAGATCCGTAACTCCGATTGGGCTGAAATTTTAACATGATTTCTATGCGGATATTGGCTTTCTTGCGGCGGAAGAAGGGTACCAACCGCCTTACGGGGTGGCCACGAGGGTCAGGGACGCGCCCCATGCCTCGTGGCCCCCTCGGGCATCGTCTCATGTTGATTATTCTTCCCAAAAATTACCTATATTCCAAAAAAATTCTCCGTCAGTTTTTATCCCATTTGGACTCCGTTTGATATGGATTTTCTGTGAAACAAAAAACATGCAACAAACAGGAACTGACACTGGGCACTAGATCAATATGTTAGTCCCCAAAAATAGTATAAAAAGTTGCCAAAAGTATATGAAAGTTGTATAATATTGGCATGGAATAATCAAAAATTATAGATACAACTGTGACGTATCACTGATGTTCTGAAAGAATAGGCTGCTCAATTTGCTCCCACCTTGACACAACCATTGGGTCTATGCTTCCAACCGAGCAAAATCCAGTGCAGACTACTCCTGTTGCATAGACTGATGACCAATATGATGCTCCTCATTATTTCAATCACGTGTTCATCATGGAGAAGCTTGACAAATTTGTGGAAAACTTATTTGATGGTGAAGTAGCATCTTTGCTGATCCCACCTGAAGTCGTTACTCAAGCTTCTGCTCTTGTTCAAGATATGAGAGAAAATTCTGTTGAGATCAATTCACTCTCTGCCCAACTTGATGATCTTGACAACCGAATGAAAGCTACAACTTCCAAGTTTGTCATCAAGCAACTTGAAGAATCATATATGGATGTCAATTGAGCCTTAACTATCATTCAGAAGAGAAGATTGGGATTTCATTCAAATCTGGATAATATTGTTCGCAAGATCTGCCTCTGTCATCAAGCACAAGCCACTGGTTATAATGATCTTGTGAAAGGGCATGTTGATCAATCCGCTCAGCAGAAACAGAAGAAATGAAAGAAAATTGTGAAGAAAAATGCTCCTCCTATGACTGAAAAGTCTCCTAATCATGCAAAATCTGACCCTGAGAAAGAAAATTCCCCTGAGGAAGCAATTCCCTCGCTAAGGCCAATTGAACCAGTGTGTGTAGCCTCCCCTGTTCATGAAGATATTCCTCAGTCTGAGCCCCAAGCTTCTCCTGCTCGTGACGAACCAAATATTTCGGTTCCTCCCTCTGCACAACCATAGATCCCCGAAGATAAATCACAACCACCTCCAGTACAGGTTCAAAAATAATCTACATTATTGCCTTCTACTGCAGCTCATACCAGTGTGCCTTCTGCTCTAGCTCAACTTCAAGTGTTAATTGCCACAGCATGAAGGATTTCAGATGATGCTCCGACGGAAAATAGATCTATTTCTGCTCGTCATACAAACTCCATAGTATATGGTGACAAAGTAGCTTCAGTCGAAGATGAACTTAAATATCCATATCCTCGTGAACAACTGCCATTGTTCAAGACTAGTGCTAGTGCCAAAGGACCGCTATTTATTAGAATACACACCCTCAATTATTTCAAGAGAGTCCATACAAAGGACCACGCACATCTGAATCGCCCCGTTTCTGGAACCAAGAGTAGGCCATCTATTTTTCTCGGATTCGGTATGACAGCTGATACATCTCCAACATATCTATAATTTTTGATTCTTCGATGCTATTATATTATCTGTTTTGGATGTTTTTTATGCATTAATATGCTATTTTAAATTATTTTTGGGACTAACCTATTAACCTACAGCCTAGTGCCAGTTTCTATTTTTCCTCATTTTCGAGTTTTACAAAAAGGAATATCAAACGGAGTCCAAACGAGCTGAAACTTTATGATGATTTTTTATGGACCAAAAGAGAACCCCAGAGCATCGAAGCCAGGCCAGGAGGTGGACGAGTAGTACACAAGCCTAGGGGAGCCCCCCTAGGGGACGCCCCTGGCATGTGGGCCCCTCGAGCGTCCCCCTGACGTGAGACCGATGCCACAAATTCCTATAAATCCCGAAACCCCCAAAAAGAAACCTAGATCGGAAGTTCCATCGTTAAAAGCCTATGTAGCCACGGAAAACCAACCGAGAGCCCGTTTCGGCACCCTGCCGGAGGGCGAAACTAGCACTGGAGGCCATCTTCATCATCCGGGCGGCCACCATGACGAGGAGGGAGTAGTTCACCCTTGGGGCTGAGGGTATGTACCGGTAGCTATGTGTTTGATCTCTCTCTCTCTCTCTCTCTCTCGTGTTCTTGATTTGGCACGATCTTGATGTACCACAGCTTTTTTTACTATAGTTGGATCATATGGTGTTTTCTCCCTCTCTATCTTCTTGTGATGAGTTGAGAATTACCTTTGAGGTTTCACTATTATCGAAGTGAATACTTTTATAGATTTGAGAACACTTGATGTATGTCTTGCATGGGATACCCGTGGTGACAATGGGGTGTTCTATTGATTCACTTGATGTATGTTTTGGCACTCAACTCGTGGATTCCCGAGGTTACATTGGGGTAATCTATGCATAGGGGTCGATGCATGTTTTCATCCTTGTTTCTCTGGTAAAAATCTTGGGGCACTCTCTGAGGTTCTTTGTGTTGGATTGAATATTATGAATTTGAAGTTGTTTGATGCATATTGTATAATTGACCCATGGATACTTGTGGTGACATTGGAATATCTAGGTGACATTAGTGTGGATTGATGTGTATCATATGGTGTTATTTTACTACGAACTCTAGGGCTGTTTGTGACACTTATAGGAATATCTCAATGGATTGATCAGAAAGAATAACTTTGAGGTGGTTTTGTACCCGACAAATGATTTGATCTTATGTTCTCCGTGATATGAACCTTGGAGTGACTCTTTGTCACACGTTGAGGGATTGCCATATGATTTAATTATGTTATCATTGTTGAGAGACTTTGTGCTGGTGAAAGTATGAACCATAGGCCTTGTTTTCAAGCATTGCAATGCCGTTTTCGCTCATCTTGTTACTAGTTACCTTGATTTTTTTATTTTTATATTACAAAAACCTATATCTACCATCCATATTATACTTGTATCACCATCTCTTCGCTGAACTAGCGCACCTATACAATTTACCGTTGTATTGGGTGTGTCGGGGACACAAGAGACTCTTTGTTATTTGGTTGCAGGGTTGTTTGAGAGAGAGACCATCTTCATCCTATGCCTCCCACAGACCGATAAACCTTAGGTCATCCACTTGAGGAAAAATTGCTACTGTCCTACAAAACTCTGCGCTTGGAGGCCCAACACGAGTCTACAAGAAGAAGGTTGCATAGTAGACATGAAGCTCTTTTCTAGAACCGTTGCCGGGGAGGTTAGTGCTCTAAGGTATATTTAGATCTTGCAATTTAATCTTTTAGTTTCTTGTTTTATCACTAGTTTAGTCTATAAAAGCAAACTACAAAAAATGGAATTGAGAGGTTGCCTCATATGCTTCATCTTTTTAATGTCTTTCATGAAAATGATGGAAAGGAAAATTGTGCTCAAGTGTTAGAGGAAGAAGTCAATAAAATGTTTGGCACTAAATATTTGAATGATGAGCATGATTACAATGTTGTTAGTATGAATTCTTTGAATATCCATGATGCTAATGATATGCAAAGCCATAAGCTTGGGGATGCTATGTTTGATGAAGATGATATTTTTTGTCCCCCAAGTTTTAATGAGCAAATTTATTATCATGATAGCATGCTTCCTATTTATAATGATTACATTGATGAAAGTGGGTTTGGAAGAGTGTCAACTCTAGGTAATGATCCCACTATTTTGGAGGGTGTTGAATCTTATAATATTTATGAAAGCGGATTTGGAGAGGTCATGACTTTATTTAGTGATGAATCCACTATCTTGAAAGAGGTTTCAATTGATTTTGATGAGAACATAGTTGCTACTTATGATGATTATTGTGATGACACTTATGTTATAAAAAGTAGTGATAATTATATTTATAAAACATGGCATAATTATGATTACCATTTTTATGAACATAACTCTTTTAATGTGGAAACAATTTATAGTATTCTAGTTTCTTATGATACATCCACTATTTCGAATTATAAGAATTTTGCTTATGTGGAGAGTAGTAAAATTTCTATGCTTATGCATCATGAAAATAATGCTTTATGTGATGGGTATAATGTTGAATTCATTCATGATGCTAATGAAAATTATTATGAGAGAGGAACATATGCTTTTATATATTGCAATAATATCAAGTGTCCTCTCTATGTGTTTAAAGTTTTGAAGTTTTGCTTGTTTCGCCTTCCTATGCTAGTTGATTCTTGCTCGCATAAATTGTTTTTTCATAAAATCCCTATGCATAGGAAGTGGGTTAGACTTACATGTGCTAGTCATTTGCTTCATGATGCTCCCATTATGTTTCAACTCTTATCTTTTATGTGAGCATCATTGACATCATCATGCCTAGCCGCAAAGGCATTAAAGAAAAGTGCTTGTTGGGAGACACCCCAATATTTAACCCTATTTTTTTGTGTGTTGACATGATTATGATACTGTAGTAATCATTTTTTATTGCTTTTGTTTCTATAATGTGCCAAGTAAGACCTTTGGGATGGTATATCGTGATAGTTGATTTGATCTTGCTGGAAAAAAAACTTTTGCGCTCATTTCTAGAATTTTAGAAATTCACATAAATGTGCTTTTGATATGAATTGTTTACACAAGATTGATATCCAAATTTTCTATGTTTTCCTAATTTTTTAGAATTTTTGGAGTCCCATAAGTATACGAAATTTACAGATTACTACAGACTATTCTGTTTTTGACATATTTTCTTTTCTTTGTGATGTTTTCTTATTTTGGTGAATCTATGGGTAGTATCGGAGGGTATGAACCATGGAGAAGTTGGAATACAAGATATAACACCAATATAAATTTAGAATGAGTTCACAACATTACCTAAAGTGGTGATTTATTTTGTTATACTAACGGATATTACGAGTTTTCTGTTGAGTTTTGTGTTGTGATGTTTTCAAGTTTTGAGTAAAGTTTTGGTGGACTACGGAATAAGGAGCGGACATAGCATAAGCTTGGGGATGCCCAAGGCACCCCAAGGTAATATTCAAGGACAACCAAGCATCTAAGCTTGGGGATGCCCCGGATGGCATCCCCTCTTTTGTCTTCGTCTATCGGTAAATTTACTTGAGGATATATTTTTATTCACCACATGATATGTCTTTTGCTTGTAGCGTCTTGCATGATTTGAGTATTTTCTTTTCACAATAATCCTTGATGTACACACCTTTTGAGAGGGACACACATTGATCGTTCATTTATTAGAATACCCTATGTGCTTCACTTATATCTCTTGAGCTGGGAAGTTGCTCTAGTGCATCACTTATATCTTTTTAGAGCACAGCGGTGGTTTTATTTTATAGAAATTGTTGAACTATCATGCTTCACTTATATTATTTTGAGAGTCTCCAAACAACATGGTAATTTTGTTAGGTTATAAATTTAGTCCAAATATGATAGGCATCCAAGAGGGATATAGTAAAAACTTTCATATAAAGAGCATTCGATTCTATGAGAAGTTTGATTCCTTGCATTTGTTTTGAGATATAAAGATGGTGATATTAGAGACATGTGTCGGATTACGAGCTCCACAGACCCTGGATAGATTCGAACTTTGGGGTGCGTGTGAAGAACTCAACCTCCCCAGTCTGCCTACTCGTCTCTCTCACGACCTAGATCAATGAACTGGAAAGAAATGAGACAAGGAAGTTTACCCAGGTTTTGGCCACCTTGTGGTGTAAAACCCTACTCCTGCTTTGTGGTGGATTGGCCTCGAGGTGGGCTGAGGATGAATTGGTACAGTAGAAGAACAACCTCAGGAGGTGTGTTCTTGTGCTGGTGAGGGAGACGATGGTCTAAATGATCCGTCTCCGTCTATGTCTTGTCGTCGTCCTCTAAGGTGGTGGCTAGGCTATCTTTATAGAGGCGTTGGTCCTCTTGCCCCAAAATGGAGGCGGGAAGGGATCCCACAATAGCCAAATTCGAAGGGAGACAACTAGTACATCTTATCCTGACGAAAGGTGGTCTTCGCCTGCAAAGCTTCTGGCCGTGACGCCCTGGTGAGCTCGGCGATGAACTCCATCCTGCCGTCCTGGTGGTATTGGTCTTGTTGCATGGAAATGGAAACCTTTGGCTGATCCCTCGGGACTCCGCGCCTGCGCTTGCCTCCTTAGCACCAAAGAGGAAACTGTTGTACTGCGCCCGCTGGCGGTCGCCTGGCCTTGGTCGTCATTGCTTGCGTCATTCGAGCCTCGCAAGGTGAAGGCTTCGATAGGAATCTCTGCTCCTCAGGAGCCAGCTTGAGGATGCCGCTCCTTCTGGAGGTCTTGGCACTGTCCGTGGTTTGCAGGCAGGCAAGTCTGGGTACCCCTATTCCCAGAACGCCAACAGTAGCCCCCGGGCCCAAGGCGCGCTCGGACTTGGCTTCGAGGTGAAGCTAAAGGGCAAGGGCGGAGCACCGCAGGCCCTAACCGCCCGCGGGCTTGGTCAATTCGTGGTACTTGAAGGGACGTGGGCGTCTCCGCTTCTGCATGTAGCCTCGGCAACTCTTCGACTTGACTAGAGCCTGCGGCATGCAGGGAGGTCATCATTACTGGGGATCATGGAGGCTGGCGGTTGGCCTCCCTCTAGCTGTAAATGAGGGGAGGGGCGGAGCCCCCTACTCATCTCCATCTTCTCGCTGCTTGCCCCTTCTTCTTCTTTCTCGTCTCGACGTCTTGCTCAAGTGTTCATGGCACCAACGAGGAGGTTCTCCGCCGCAGAAAAAGGGGAAGGCCCCCAAGGAGGGACCGGGTTCACCGCCGCCCAAGAGAGGCCGCGGCCGCCCTCGCAAGTATGCCGCGACCCCGGCGGTGGCCCCTTGAGGGTGTGGTCACACCTCTTCGAGGGCTGGCGTCGCCCTAGGCAGCCGTGGCGGCGCTTTCTCTCATGATGGGAGCCGCCGTGGATAGGGCAGCTCCTGTGATGGGGGAAGGCGCGTTGTGGTCGCCCGGCCTCCTCGGCCACACTTGCATTCGGCGGACGCGTCCCCGGAGTTTGTCTTGTGGTTGGAGAGGCCCACCGGCACCTGACTCCCTCTCCTGCGCTTCTTCGCGGGCGCACTGCCAACTGCGGGGCTTGACGGCCTCTAGCTGCAGGCTGACGGCTTCTGCAGCAGGGCTTCATGGGCGGGAGTCAAAGTCACCGCCGCGGGAAATGTGTCCTTGACCCGAGGATGGCAGGCGTTTTCCTGCGTGTGGCGCATGGGCGGAAGGTGCATCCTCCATTTCAGGTACGACGGCCTCGCGACCCTCTATGTGATGGTGTTTGGGGAAGATGGCCGCCGCGCGGGGTGCTGCCCAGAAGATGGCAGTGACGACGACGAGCTTGCCCTTGGCGACGACCGTGGCGACGACGAGGGTGAGCTTGCCCTTGGCAACAGCTGCCCTGCCTCCAGCAGCGGTGGCTCCTCCTCCAGCGAGAGCACCAGCGGTGGTAGCTACGGCAAACCACCACGCTGCCGGGCTCGGATCGGGGAAGGCAACGGGACGTCGTGCCACTGTGCCGCAGTGAAGCGGGAGGAAGGCTCGGGCTGGAGCCTAGCCTCGGGAGCTGCTGCAGTTGTGTGCCCGCTTTTGTTTTTCCTTTCCTTTCTCCTGTATTTGAAAAAATTAGAGGGCTCCGCTGGGGTGTGTAATAAACTGCGGCGCTTGCGCCACTATGCTATGTTTGCTGTTTCGATACTGTGCCGTGATACCCATGTTTCCACTAGGTGCGGTCAGGGTAACTTAGCTCGATGTGCTTGTGGTAGTCTCCTATGTCGCGAGGGTGCGCCTTGCCTAAGGTATATCCCAAGGGCTTCTTTCCCGATGACTCAGGAGACGTCGATCCTTAGGAGGAGTTGTATAGCTGCAGAGTTTTTAGGAGGCCTCATGAGGCGTCTCGTCCTACCTCGCGCGAGGCCCCGACTGTGGGTTGGTTGTGGCTGGTACGCCCCTTCACGATGCCCGGAGGCATGGACTTAGAGGGTGCGCATGCCCATGAGCTCATTCGAGAGCGTCCTGCGAGAATTAAGGACACCGGAGCCCTGGGGAAATAAGGCTTCGACGAGGTGTGGTAGCGGGCGAGCCTAGGAGTACACACCTGCCTAGCCCCCATGCACAAGGAGGAGCGACGAGCAATTGCCGCTCTTCCTGGGACAAGTTTGGAAAGGCGAGCGAACAAGAGAGAAAAATCCAACTCTGGCGAACAAAAGATGCGAAAACTACACATTTCATTCAAGAAGTCGAAAAACCAGCTACAGAAAGCAAGCAAAGAACAACCGCGTCTGGCACCTAGACTTGTCTTCTTTTCTTCCCACCAGCGCGGAGCATGGGGCCTCCACTACGACGTGGGTGGGAGCCCCCGTGAGGCCTAGGGGCGACCTCAGGAGACTCCGGGGCGTGTACATCCCCAACTCATTATTACGTGAGAGTGTCACGAGCGGAGACCTTCACAGGCGTGGGGCCTGGCGTCATGGGTAGAACTTCCAAAGGTGCTGGATGTTCCAGGCGGTCTGGATGGGGATCCCGTCCTGCGTCTCTAGGCGCACGGCGCCAGGCCTGGAGACACGGGCGATCCTGAACAGGCCTTCCCACATGGGCGAGAGCTTGTGCAGCCCTTCCCTGGAGAGAACCTTCCTCAGGACAAGATCACCCACCTCGAGTGTCCTAGAGTGGACGCTTCGGTAGTGGTATCGCCGCAGTGCCTGCCAGTACCTCGCAGCTCGCAGCAAGGTCTGGCGGCGGCGTTCCTCCCCCAGCACGAGGTCCATCCCCCGCATGGTGTCCTGGCATGCCTCGTCAAACGCCAAGACCCGCATGGAGCGATGCCTGACCTCATGTGGGAGAACCTCTTTGGCTCTATAGACGAGGAAGAATGGAGTCTCACCCGTCGACTTGGTCGTGGTGGTGCAGATGGACCACAACATGGACTAGAGCTCATTGAGCCAGCCCCTGCCGCAAGCCTCGAGCTTCTTCTTGAAGTCCCTTGCCTCGAGGCCTCTCAGGACCTCGACGTTGGCGCGCCCAGCCTGGCCATTGCTCTGAGGGTGCTCTACCGAAGCATAGCATATCTGCGTTCCAAGGTTAGCACAATATGTTTTGAAGAGGTTGCTAATTAACTGCGAGCCATTGTTGGTGATGATGCGATTAGGGACCCTGAAACGGCTCACGAGGCCCTTGATGAACTTGACAGCCGAGCCGGCCGGGATGGCGCAGACGGCCTGTACCTCGGCCCACTTGGTGAACTTGTTGATGGCGACGTATAGGTAGCAGTAGCCCCTGAGAGCTTGAGGGAATGGGCCCAGGATGTCCAGCCCCCAGACCGCAAAGGGCCATGAGAGCGGGATGGTTTGGAGGCCCTGGGCGGGTTGGTGAATCTGCTTGGCATGAAACTGGCAGGCCTTGCAGGATCTTACTAGCTCGGTGGCATCATTGAGCGCCGTGGGCCAGTAGAATCCGCTGCAGAACGCCTTTCCCATGAGGGTGCGCGATGAAGAGTGATGCCCGTAGTCCCCGCCATGTATGTCAACCTACAACTCGCATCCCTGCTCCCTGGAGATGCATCATAGAGAAACATCGTTTGGCCATTTTCGATAGAGCTCACAGTCCCTGATGCAGTATGCGGTGTCCTAGTGGGCCACACATTCTGCGTCTTCCTCCTTCTTCAGCAAGGTGCTTTGGAGCGTGGTGGTGCAGATGGACCACAACATGGACTAGAGCTCATTGAGCCAGCCCCTGCCACAAGCCTCGAGCTTCTTCTTGAAGTCCCTTGCCTCGAGGCCTCTCAGGACCTCGACGTTGGCGCACCCAGCCTGGCCATTGCTCCGAGGGTGCTCTACCGAAGCATAGCATATCTGCGTTCCAAGGTTAGCACAATATGTTTTGAAGAGGTTGCTAATTAACTGCGAGCCATTGTCGGTGATGATGCGATTAGGGACCCCGAAACGGCTCACGAGGCCCTTGATGAACTTGACAGCCGAGCCAGCCGGGATGGCGCAGACGGCCTGTACCTCGGCCCACTTGGTGAACTTGTTGATGGCGACGTATAGGTAGCAGTAGCCCCCGAGAGCTTGAGGGAATGGGCCCAGGATGTCCAGCCCCCAGACCGCAAAGGGCCATGAGAGCGGGATGGTTTGGAGGCCCTGGGCGGGTTGGTGGATCTGCTTGGCATGAAACTGGCAGGCCTTGCAGGATCTTACTAGCTCGGTGGCATCATTGAGCGCCGTGGGCCAGTAGAATCCGCTGCAGAACGCCTTTCCCATGAGGGTGCGCGATGAAGAGTGATGCCCGTAGTCCCCGCCATGTATGTCAACCTACAACTCGCATCCCTGCTCCCTGGAGATGCATCATAGAGAAACATCGTTTGGCCATTTTCGATAGAGCTCACAGTCCCTGATGCAGTATGCGGTGTCCTAGTGGGCCACACATTCTGCGTCTTCCTCCTTCTTCGGCAAGGTGCTTTGGAGCAGGTATGCCCTGAACTCCTTGGTCTAGCACCCCTCCTGAGCCTCAAGCGTGAGGAGCAGGCGGGCTCCTGAGGTCGGGCCGCAGGCTGGGGCGCCCAAGAGGGGTGCTGGGGGGAGCTCCTCCTGAGGCAGTGCTGGTCCCACGGCGGGGGGAGCTGCCAATGGCTTGAAGAGCCGCTCCTCATAGTCGCCAGGCTCCCGAGGCAGTCACTGTGACGCCCTTTTGGCAATGTTGTCCGCCTCCTTGTTCGTGCCATGCGGCACATGCTGCAATTCCATGCCCAAGAATCATTTCTCGATTTTTCGTACCTCCTCGAGGTATGCCTCCATGTGCTCGTCCTTCGGCTTGTACGCTTTGTTGGAGAAGTTGACGAGGATCTGGGAGTCGCCCCTGATGGTGAGGCGCCTTACTCCCAAAGCCTCCATAGCCTTGAGGCCGACGATCAGGCCTTCATATTCCGCGATGTTGTTGGAGACCTTCTCACCCTGCTGGAAGCAGAGCTGCACAACGTAGTAGAGCTTGTCCTCGGTGGGCGAGATGAGCACGGCTCCAGCCCCTGTGCCCTGGCGTGCGAACGCGCCATCGAAGTACATGATCCAACCATCTGGTGTTTCACTTCCCGTCTAGAGGGAATAGTCCTCACCCACTTCTGGGTTGGGAAAGTCAGTCCATTCCGCCACGAAGTCGGCGAGGGCCGCACCCTTGATGATTCTAGTGGTGCTGAACTCCAACTGGAACGCTTGCAGTTCGATGTTCCATTCGGCGACCCTCCCTACGGTGTTAGGGTTCTGGAGTACTCTCTCCAAAGGTTAAGCTGAGACGACCTTGATGGGGTGGCCTTGGCAGTAGTGGCATAGCTTTCGGGAGCGACGAGGAGTGCAACCACGAGCTTTTGCGGCATGGGATAGCATGCTCGCGCATCACGTAGCACAGTGCTGACGAAGTATACCGGGTGCTCGAAGAGGGTGGAAGCATTGGAGGAGTCTTGTGCCTCCTAGGGATGAGGATCCCTAGGAGCCTTGTCATCTGTCGGGGCAGCTGTGGCCTCAGGAACCCTGTCCTTAGGAGTCTTGTTGTCTGGAGGATTGGCCGGAGCCTCAGGAGCGGCGTTGACTGTCGGGGCAGCCGAGGCCTCAGGCGCGCCGTCCTGAGGTCGCGGCGCCCCAACTGGGCGTGAGGTTCTTCCCTATGAGCTCTTGATCGGGTGCTCCTCCCGAACTGCCACTAGCGCCGCGCTGGTAGAGTGAGGTGTGGTGGCCTGGTATAGTACCAAAGGTTCAAGGGGCGGGGTGCTACCATCACCGGTGGGCTGGTGAGGTACCTCTTGAGGTCTTGGAAGGCAGTGTTAGCCTCCGGAGTCCACTCGAACGGTCCTTTCTTCATCATCAGCTTGAAGAATGGGAGGGCACGCTCCCCCAACTTGGAGATAAAACGCCCGAGCGAGGTTACGCTGCCCGCCAGCTTCTGCATCTCCTTGAGGGTCTGCGGCGGGCTCATCCTTTATATGGCCTTGACCTTCCCCGGGTTGGCCTCGATCCCTTTGTGCGACACAAGGAAATCCAGCAACTTGCTAGACGAAACACCAAACACACATTTTTCTGGGTTCAGCCGCGGGTTCACTTGGCACAGGCTGGCGAATGTCTCCTCTAGGTCCTTGATAAGATTTCTTGCTTCCAGAGATTTCACTACTATGTCGTCGATGTACGCCTCGATATTCCTCCCGAGCTGCTGTCCTAGGGCAATATGCATCAACCATTGGAAGGTCGCCCCCGCATTGCGCAGCCCAAACGGCATGCAAGTGGAGCAGTATACCCCGCACGGGGTTATAAAGGCGGTCTTCTCGACATCTTGCACCGCCATCTTGATTTGGTTATAGTCCGAGAAGGCGTCCAGGAAGCACAGTAGATCGCACTTGGCGTTGGAGTCGAGGATCTAGTCGATGCACGGGAGAGGGAAAGGGTCTTGAGGACAGGCCTTGTTGAGATTGGTGAGATCAACACACATGCGCTCCTTCCCGCCCTTTTTGGGGACGATGACTGGGTTCGCGAGCCAGTCTGGGTGCTGCACTTCCCGAATGAAACCAGCCTCCAACAACTTGCGGGTCTCCTGGGTGATGAACGACTGCTTCTCCGGAGCTTGTCGTCGCGCCTTCTGCTTCACTGGTCGCATATTGGGGCACACCATCAAGTGGTGCTCGATTACTCTATGTGGGACCCCGACCAGATCCGCTGCCTCCCATGCAAATACATCCTTGTTTGTGCACAGGAAGCCGACCAGTGCCTCTTCTTGTTCTGGAGGGAGGCCAGCGCCTATGGTGAAGGTGGAGCCCGAGGCCCCGTCTTCGCCGATTGGAACCCGCTTCATCTTGGCCTGGCCTTGAGAGAACAACTGCTTCTTCTTTGCTGGTGCAGCCCCCGGGGCCCCCTCCTTGCTTGGTCGCATGACCGCCGCGGCTCTGAAAGCATGCTTGAGGGATGAGAGCGCATCATTGGTGTCCCCACCACAGTGAGGACGTCGCTGCTCCCTGGCATCTTCATGAGATTGTAGGCTGGGTGGTTTGCCGCCATGAACTTGGCCAAGGCCGGGTACCCGAGAATGGCGTTGTACGGAAGGCCGATATGGGCGATGTTGAAGTCGATGAGCTTGGTGCGGTAGTTGTCGTGGGTGCCGAAGGTGACGGGGAGGCGGATCTGCCCTAGGGGGCAGGTGGAGCCATCGACGACTCCAGAGAAAGGCTTGGTGGGGCAGAGCCAGCCGTGGGGCACATGAAGCAGGCCGAATGCTTCCACGGAGAGGACATTGAGGCTGGTGCCGCCATCGATGAGGGTCCTGGTGACCGCTACGTTGAACATGGTGGGGGTGCAAAGCATTGGGAGTGGGCCGGCGCCGGCCGTGGTCGCGTGGTGGTCACTAGAGTCGAAGGTGAGGTCGGCCTTAGGCACCACCCAACCCGGCGGCGCCCCCCACTGTTCGTGGGCGGCGCCCACCTGACGAAAGAACTGCTTGATGTGGCGGTCCGAGAGCAGCGCCTGCGAGCCGCCGAGGAGGGCCGTGACAGCGTGTGGTGCCAGCATCGTGAAGCGAGCGATGAAGAGGCCACGCAGATCCTGCCTGGAGGCCACTGAAGACTCGGGCAAGCCCATGAGCCAGGCGCGTGGCATGCCCGTGAGGGCCATTGGTAGCCAATTTTCCATGGCCTTGTCATCACTGCCGGCCACCAAAACAGCCTCCGCGTATGCCTGGAGAAATCCCGCCGTGTCCGCCGGGCCGTCGTATTGGGGCGGCAGCTCCGGCCTGAACTTGGGCGGCCACTGCACCTGCCGCAAGGCGGGTGTGAAATCCTGGAGACCCACGGTGCCCCCAAAGACATCCGTTGATCCGGTCGGTGGAGCGGCGCTCGCCATGAGGGCTGAGCGGCGTGGTGGAGCACAGCGGGCAAAGAGGCGGATCTCCGACGCACCCCTACCTGGCGTGCCAAATGTCGGATTTTGGGCTCCACAGACCCTGGATAGATTCAAACTCTGGGGTGCGTACGAAGAACTCAACCTCCCCAGTCTGCCTACTCGTCGCTCTCACGGCCTAGCTCGATGAACTGGAAAGAAATGGGACAAGGCGGTTTACCCAGGTTCGGTCCACCTTGCGGTGTAAAACCCTACTCCTGCTTTGTGGTGGATTGGCCTCGAGGTCTGCTGAGGATGAACCGGTACAGTGGAAGAACAACCTCAGGAGGTGTGTTCTTGTGCTGGTGAGGGAGAGGATGGTCTGAATGATCCCTCCCCATCCCTGTCTTGTTGTCGTCCTCTAAGGTGGTGGCTAGGCTATCTTTATAGAGGCCTTGGTCCTCTTCCCCCAAAATGGAGGTGGGAAGGATACCACAACGACGAAATTTGAAGGGAGGCAACTAGTACATCTTATCCTAATGAAAGGTGGTCTTCACGTGCAAAGCTTCTGGTCGTGACGCCGTGGTGGGCTCAGCGATGATCTCTGTCCCGCCGTCCTGGCGGTCTTGGTCTTGTTGCATGGAAATGGAAACCTTTGGCTGATCCCTCGGGACTTCGTGCTTGCGCTTGCCTCCTTAGCACCAAAGAGGAAACGGCTATACTGCGCTCGTGGGCGCCCGCCTGGCCTTGGTCATCATGGCTTGCGTCATTCGAGCCTTGCGAGGTGAAGGCTTGCATAGGAATCTCCGCTCCTCAGGAGCCAGCCTGAGGAGGCCGCTCCTTCTGGAGGTCTTGGCACCGTCCGCCTCGCGAGGGTCTTGAGTTGTTGGTGCTGAAGGTGGGCCTTACCAGGCCGTTGATGGAGAAACACCCTAGGCCACAAGCAGGCAAGTCTGGATACCCCTGTTCTTAGAACACCGACAACATGCTAGTGAGTAATTGTGGATTGGTAGAAATACTTGTGTTAGAGTTTGTGATTCCCGAAGCATGCACGGGGAACCGTTATGTGATGAAGCCGGAGCATGATTAATTTTTAGATTGTCTTCCTTGTGAGTGGCAATCGGGGACGAGCGATGTTCTTTTCCTACCAATCTATCCCCCTAGGAGCATGCGTGTAGTACTTTGTTTCGATAGCTAATAAATTTTTGCAATAAGTATGTGAGTTCTTTATGACTAATGTTGAGTCCATGGATTATACACACTCTCATCCTTCCATGATTGCTAGCCTCTCTAGTACCGCACAATTTTTGCTGGTGCATTAAACCCACCATATATCCTTCCTCAAACCAGCCACCATACCTACCTATTATGGTATTTCCATAGCCATTCTAAGATATATTGCCATGCAACTTCCACCATTCCGTTTTATTATGACACATACCATCATTGTCATATTGCTTTGCATGATCATGTAGTTGGCATAGTATTTGTGGTTTGGCCATCGTTCATATTTTTTATACATGCCACTCTTGATCATTGGACATCCCGGTACACCGCCGGAGGCATTGACACAAAGTCATATATTTTCTTCTAGTATCGAGTTGTAATTGTTGAGTTGTAATTAAATAAAAGTGTGATGATCATCATTATTAGAGCATTGTCCTATGTGAGGAAAGGATGATGGAAGCTATGATTCCCTCACAAGTTGGGATGAGACTCCAGACTTAAAGATAAAAAAGAGACGAAAGAGCCCAAAATAAAAAATAGGCCAAAAGCCCAAAGAAAAAAAGAAAAAATGAGAGAAAAGAGAGAAGGGACAATGTTACTATCCTTTTACCACACTTGTGCTTCAAAGTAGCACCATGTTCTTCATGATAGAGAGTCTCCTATTTTATCACTTCCATACACTAGTGGGAATTTTTCATTATAGAACTTGGCTTGTATATTCCAATGATGGGCTTCCTCAAATTGCCCTAGGTCTTCATGAGCAAGCAAGTTGGATGCGCACCCACTGAGTTTTCATTCTGAGTTTTCATACACTTATAGCTCTAGTGCATCCGTTGCATGGCAATCCCTACTCACTTGCATCGTTATCAATTGATGGGCATCTCCATAGCCCATTAATTTGCCTAATTGATGTGAGACTTTCTTCTTTTTTTCTTCTCCACAACCACCATATTCTATTCCACCTATAGTGCTATATCCATGGCTCACGCTCATGTATTGCGTGAAATTTGAAAAATCTTGAGAACATTAAAAGTATGAAACAATTACTTTGCTTGTCATCGGGGTCGTGCATGATGAAATATTTTGTGTGGTGAAGATGGAGCATAGCGAGACTATATGATTTTGTAGGGATAACTTTCTTTGGCCATGTTATTTTGAGAAGACATGATTACTTTATTAGTATGCTTGAAGTATTATTGTTTTTATGTCAATATTAAACTTTTGTTTTGAATCTTATGGATCAGAATATTCTTGCCACAATAAATAAGATTACATGGATAAATATGTTAGGTAGCATTCCACATAAAAAATTCCGTTTTTATCATTTACCTACTCAAGGACGAGCATGAATTAAGCTTGGGGATGCTTGATACGTCTCCAACGTATCTATAATTTTTGATTGTTCCATGACATTATATTATCTATTTTGGATGTTTTATATGAATTAATAGGCTATTTTAAATTAGTTTTTGTACGAACCTATTAAGCTAGAGCCCAGTCCTAGTTTCTGTTTTTTCCTTGTTTTTGAATTTTTACAGAAAAGGAATATCAAACGGAGTCCAAACGAGCTGAAACTTTACAATGAATTTTTATGGACCAAAAGAGAACCCTGGAGCATCGGAGCCAGGCCAGGAGGTGGACAAGGAGTCCACAAGCCTATCCCCCCTAGGGTGCGTCCCTAGCTTGTGGGCCCCTCGAGCGTCCCCCTGACATGAGACATATGCCAAAAATTCCTATAAATCCCGAAACCCCCGGAAAGAAACGAGATCGGAAGTTTCGCCGCCGAAAGCCTCTATAGCCATGAAAAACCAATCGGGAGCCCGTTCCGGCATGCCGCCGGAGGTGGAAACCATCACTGGAGGCCATCTTCATCATCCGGGCAGCCACCATGGCGAGGAGGGAGTAGTTCACCCTCGGGACTGAGGGTATGTACCAGTAGCTATGTGTTTTATCTCTCTCTCTCTCTCTCTCTGTCTCTCTCTCTCTCTCGTGTTCTTGATTTGGCATGATCTTGATGTACCGTGAGCTTTGTTGCTATAGTTGGATCATATGGTGTTTTCTCCCTCTCTAACTTCTTGTGATGAATTGAGTTTACCATTGAGGTTTCACTATTATCAGATTGAATACATGTATGGATTTTAGAACACTTGATGTATGTATTGCATGGGATACCCGTGGTGACAATGGGGTGTTCTATTGATTCACTTGATGAAAGTTTTGGCACTCAACTCACGGATTCCCGAGGTGACATTAGGTAATCTATGCATAGGGATTGATGCACGTTTTCGTCCTAGTTTCTCCGGTAGAAATCTTGGGGCACTCTTTGAGGTTCTTTGTGTTGGATTGAATTTATGAATCTGAAGTTGTTTGATGCATATCGTAAAATTGACCCACGGATACTTGTGGTGACATTTGAGTATCTAGGTGACATTAGGGTTGATTGATGTGTATCATATGGTGTTATTTTACTAAGAACTCTAGGGCTGTTTGTGACACTTATAAGAATAACTCAATGGGTTGATCGGAAAGAATAACTTTGAGGTGGTTTCGTACCCTACAAAAAATTTCATCTTATGTTCTTCATGATAGGAACTTTGGAGTGACTCTCTGTTGCATGTTGAGGGATTTCCATATGATTTAATTATGTTATCATTGTTGAGAGACTTTGCACTAGTGAAAATATGAACCCTAGGCCTTGTTTTCAAGCATTGCAACACCATTTTCGCTTATTTTGTTACTAGTTACCTTGTTTTTTTTTATATTTTAAAATTACAAAAACCTATATCTACCATCCATATTACACTTGTATCACCATCTCTTCACTAAACTAGTGCACATATACAATTTACTGTTGTTTTTGGTGTTTTGGGGACGCAAGAGACTCTTTGCTATTTGGTTGCAGGGTTGTTTGAGAGAGAACATCTTCATCCTACGCATTCCATGGATTGGTAAACCTTAGGTCACCCACTTGAGGGAAAATTGCTAATGTCCTACAAAACTCTACGCTTGGAGGCCCAACACAAGTCTACAAGAAGAATGTTGCGTAGTAGAGATCAACGGCTGAAAGATTTTTCCTCACGAGTTCCCGGATTTCTCATCCATGAAGAGTGTTGGATGCTTTTGATCAGATACTGGAAGATCTTGAGAATTTCTACCTCACAAACATCTTTGCATTCAAGCATCCGTGGAACCGAGAAATTATCGTTCAGTTCTATGCAACATTATATATCTGGTGATGAATCTGACAGTTCCTAGTGGATCATGGAGTGGATGATTGAAGGGAAACTAATCAAATGCACATCTACATACTTTGTCTCCCATTTTCATTTCCCTTGGTTCGATCATGGCAAAAATGAGATTAGAGTGCACAACATTGATGACGATGATTTCCCCCTCCGGGAGGGAAGTTCCCCCGGTAGAATCGCTCCGCTGGAGAGCAAAAAATCCTCCTGCCCAAGTTCCGCCTCGAGACGGTGACTCTTTGTCCCAAAAGTCCTCTCCTTATTTTTTCTAGGTCAAAATGACTTATATACCAGAAGAGGGGCACTGGAGGTGGGCCGAGGAGGGCACAACCCACCAGGGCGCGCCTGGGGGGGCTGGCGCGCCCAGGTGAGTTGTGCCCACCTGGTGGGCCTCCTCTGGTGGTTATTTGCTCCAGTATTTTTCTTTTATTCTGAAATAATTCTCCATAAAGTTTTAGCTCATTTGGAGATGTGCAGAATAGGTAACTCCGATGTAGCTTTTCCAGGTCCATAATTCCAGCTACCGGTATTCTCCCTCTTTGTATAAACCTTGCATATTATGAGAGAAAAGACATTAGAATTACTCCAAAAAGCATTGTTATGCATAAAAACATAGTAAATAATAGTAGGTAAACATGATGTAAAATGGACATATCACCGGTCATCGGGTAAGTCCACCAAAGTCCATACTTTGTTCTCATACATGGATCTTATCTCGGATTTCATGGCCTCAAGCCATTTGTTGGATTCCGGGCTCATCATTGATTCTTCATAGTTCATAGGTTCTCTATTCTCTAACAACATGACTTCCATGATAGGATTACCATAGCACTCTGGTGCGGAGCATGTCCTAGTCGACCTACGAAGTTAACTAGTAACTTGATCCAAAGTTTCATGATCATCATCATTAGGTTCTCCTCTGGTTGGTGTAGGCATCACGGGAACTAGTGTTTGTGACGTGCTACTTTCCAATTTGAGAGAAGGTATGATTACCTCATCAAGTTCTACTTTCTTCCCACTCACTTCTTTCGAGAGAAACTCATTCTATAGAAAGGACCCATTCTTGGCAACAAAGTGTAACGCCCCGAGACCGATGTGCCAGGTGTCGTTCTGTTATTCGCTGTTGTTGCGTTGTCTTTGCTTGCATGTCATGCATTGCATATCATGTCATCATGCGCATTTCATTTGCATACATGTTCGTCTCATGCATCCGAGCATTTTCCCCGTTGTCCGTTTTGCAATCCGGCGTTCCGTTCTCCTCCGGTGGTCATTTCTACCTTTCTTTCGTGTGTGGGGATTAAACATTTCCGGATTGGACCGAGTCTTGCCAAGAGGCCTTGGTTTACTACCGGTAGACCGCCTGTCAAGTTTCGTACCATTTGGACTTCGTTTGATACTCCAACGGTTAACCGAGGGACCGAGAAGGCCTCGTGTGTGTTGCAGCCCAACACCCTTCCATTTTGACCCAAAACCCACCTAACTCTGCTCCATCATCTCGGTCGTTCGATCACGATCGCGTGGCCGAAAACCGCACCTCATTTGGAGCTTCCTAGCTCCCTCTACCTATAAAAGAGCACCCCTCCCCGAAATTTCGGATCATTTCGCAGTCTAAACCCTAGATCCACTCCTCCCCGCGCCACCGGACACGTCCGCGCTGCACCAGACATGTCCGCCCCCGCGCGCCACCTCACTCCAGCCAATCGGAGCGCGCCACCTCAGCCCCGCCGCCGCTCTCCTCCAACCCGCGGCCGCCACCTGTCCCAGCCGGCTTCCGCGTCGCCCCACTTCGCCGCCGGCCCGCGGAGCCCATCCGGGGCCCGCGCGAGCCCGGATCTCCGCCGCCGCCCGCAGGCACCCCGCGCCTCCTCGCTCCCGTAGCCGGTCGAGGGGAGGAGCCCCTCGATCCGCGCCTCCGCCGCCTAGCGTCTCTCCGCCGGCGACCTCGCCTGCAACCTTCGCCGGAGCGCGCCGCCCTGCGACTTGGAGCCCCGTCCGGCGCCGCTGTCGCCAGATCCGGTCATCACGCGCCGGGATCCGCCCCTTCCTGCTCACGGCCGGCCTCCCCTCGCCGGAGCACATCTCCGCCGGAACCGCGCCGCCGTCCACGGCTTCACCGGAGTCATCGCTCCCTGCGCCAGATCGGGAGGAGCCCGATCCATCTGCGTTGACCGCGCCGCGCCTCCACGTGGGCCACGCCCGAGTCTGGCCCAGCTCGCCGGCCTCCTTCCTCTTCATTTCGGGCCGCGCTCCCGGGCCCATCTCCAGCGCCGGCCTCACTCGGCCTCCTCCCCAGCTCCCTTCGCCAGCCGCGTGGTCCGCAGCACCAGGCCCAGCCGGGCCACCTCCTCCGCACCGCGCCAGCCCAGCTGGCCTGCCTCTCCCTCCGACCGGGCCAGGTCCATGGGTGAGCCACCCCAGCGCCTGCCCTGTTCCAGTTTCAGCCCAATATGTATTTTTCTTCGGGTCCTGCGAATTTGTTCATTATCCAGTGCATTGGCAGTTTTGCAGTATAGTCCCCCTAGTTCATGCATTTAATATCTCACAAACCGTGCATCGGATTAAAATAAGTTATATATAAAACTTGCTCAGAATTTTGTGTAGATTAATAATATCCAACTTTCATCCATGTTAAAAATGTTAAAAATGCTGTTTGCATTAATTTGCTCCTATGCCATGTTAAAATGATTTAATTCATAACTAAATAACCGTAGCTCCGATTTAAATAAACTTTATATGTAAATGGGGTAGAAAAATGCCTAGTTCAACATGGTGACCTTTATTTGCATGTTAAACAACTCTAAAATTGTGTTTTAGGGGCAGAAAAGTACCAAACCTAATTTATGCTCATGAGGAGTTTCCGGAATTGTTGTTTTCGTTGTTTCCGGGCCTCATTTAAATTTGCCTAGATAGGTAGTTTTGTTGTGCTTCCCCTCTTGCCATGTTAATCAACATTTAATATTGTTGGGGTACATAAACGAGAGAGAACTAAATAATTGATGTGGTGTTTTGTCAATATGCATCCCGATGCATATTGAGCTCCCCTTAATTTGTAGGATTGCTTGTGCATTTTGCCATGCCATGCCTCATTAAACCGGACATGCATCATACTTGTTTGCGCATCGTGCCATGTTGTTGTCGTGGTTGTTTACTATGTTGTGTGTTTCTTTTCTGGTGTTGCTTCTTCGGGTTGGTTCCGGTAACGTCGTGTTTGTGAGGAACCGTTCGACTACGTCCGTTTGTCTTCTTCATGGACTCGTTCTTCTTCCTTGCGGGACCTCAGGCAAGATGATCATACCCTCGAAATCACTACTATCTTTGCTATGCTAGTTTGCTCGCTCTTTGCTATGCCAATGCTATGATGCCTACCTTTTGCTTGTCAGCCTCCCAAATTGCCATGTCAAACCTCTAACCCACCATGTCCTAGCAAACCGTTGATTGGCTATGTTACCGCTTTGCTCAGCCCCTCTTATAGCGTTGTTAGTTGCAGGTGAAGATTGAAGTTTGTTCCTTGTTGGAACATGGAGTTCGTTCCTTGTTGGAACATTGTTTATTTGTTGGGATATCACAATATATCTTATTTAATTAATGCATCTATATACTTGGTAAAGGGTGGAAGGCTCGGCCTTATGCCTGGTGTTTTGTTCCACTCTTGCCGCCCTAGTTTCCGTCATATCGGTGTTATGTTCCCGGATTTTTGCGTTCCTCACGCGGTTGGGTTATAATGGGAACCCCTTGACAGTTCGCTTTGAATAAAACTCCTCCGGCAAGGCCCAACCTTGGTTTTACCATTCGCCACCCAGCCTTGTCTTTTCCCTTGGGAGTCGCTCTCTCAAGGGTCATCATTATTTTAACCCCCCCGGGCCAGTGCTTGTCTAAGTGTTGGTCCAACCCAGAGCACCATGCAGGGCCATCGCTTGGCAACTTGGGTTACGTCGGCTCCTGTACGCTTAGCTTATCCGGTGTGCCCTGAGAACGAGATATGTGCAGCTCCTATCGGGATGTCGGCGCATCGGGTGGTCTTGCTAGACTTGTTTTACCATTGTCGAGGATGTCTTGGAGTACCGGGATACCGAGTCTGATCGGAACGTCTCGGGAGGAGGTCTATTCCTTCGTTGACCGTGAGAGCTTGTGATGGGCTAAGTTGGGACACCCCTGCAGGGATTTGAACTTTCGAAAGCCGTGCCCGCGGTTATGGGCAGATGGGAATTTGTTAACGTCTGTTTGTAGAAAACCTGAACTTGACCTTATCTAAAATGAATCAACAGCGTGTGTAACCGTGATGGTCTCTTTCCGGCAGAGTCCGGGAAGCGAACACGGTTGTTGGAGTTATGCTTGACGTAGGTAGTCTAGGATCACTTCTTGATCATACTTTTATCGACCGTGCTTTGCCTTCTCTTCTCGCTCTCATTTGCGTATGTTAGCCACCATATATGCTAGTCGCTTGCTGCAGCTCCACCTCATACCTTTTACCTTACCCATAAGCTTAAATAGTCTTGATCGCGAGGGTGCGAGATTGCTGAGTCCCTGTGGCTCACAGATACTTCCAAAACCAGCTTGCAGGTGCCGATGAGATTGTGCAGATGACGCAACCCAGCTCAGGAGGAGCTCGATGAAGATCTTGTCCTTTGTGTTGTTTCGTTCTAGTCGATCAGTAGTGGAGCCCAGTTGGGGTCGATCGGGGACCTTTGTCGCATTTGGGGTTCTTCTTTTATTTTGGTTCCGTAGTCGGACCATGAGTGTATTTGATTGATGTAATGTTTATTGTGTGAAGTGGTGATTGTAAGCCAACTATGTATCTCTTTCCCTTATGTATTACATGGGTTGTGTGAAGATTACCTCACTTGCGACATATGCCTTCAATGCGATTATGCCTCTAAGTCGTGCCTCGACACGTGGGAGATATAGTCGCATCGAGGGTGTTACACAAAGGTATTACCCTCGGATCTATGTTAGATGGTATACCCAATGGTCTCTTTATGGTATCCTATGAAGACACACTTTTCCACTTTTGGTTCGAGCTTATCAGGCTGAAACCTCTTGACATAAGTGTCACATCCCCAAACTTTAAGAAAAGACAACTTAGGTTTCTTGCCAAACCATAATTCGTACGGTGTCATCTCAACGGATTTAGATGGTGACCTATTTAAAATGTTGTCTTTAATGCATAAACCCAAAACGATAGTAGAAAATTGGTATGAGACATCACATGACACACCATATCCAATAAAGTGCGACTACGATGTTCGAGCACACCATTACGTTGTGGTGTTCCAGGTGGCGTGAGTTGTGAAACAATTCCACATTGTCTTAAATGTGTGGCAAACTTGTAACTCAAATATTCACCTTCACGATCAGATCGCAGAAACTTTATTTTCTTGTTATGATGATTGTCCACTTCATTATGAAATTCCTTGAACTTTTCAAATGTTTCAAACTTGTGTTTCATTAAGTAAATATAACCATACCTACTTAAATCATCCGTGAAGGTAAGAAAATAACGATATCCACCACGCGCTTCAACACTCATCGGACCGCGTACATCGGTATGTATTATTTCCAACAAGTCACTTGTCACTCCATCGTGCTGGAAAACGGGGTTTTAGTCATCTTGCCCATGAGGCATGGTTCACATATTTCAAATGGTGCATAATCAAGTGATTCCAAAAGTCTATCAACATGGAGTTTCTTCATGCGTTTTACACCAATATGACCTAAGCGGCAGTGCCACAAGTATGTGGAACTATCATCATTAAGTTTGCATCTTTTGGCATCAACATTATGAACATTTTTATCACTAGATCGATATTCGACAAGAATAAACCATTCACAAGGTGTGGATGACCATAAAAGATATTATCCATATAAATAGAACATCCATTATTCTTTGACTTCAATGAATTACTGTCTCATGATAAATAAGATCCAAATATAATGTTCATGCTTAACGCAGGCACCAAATAACAATTATTTAGGTTTAAAACTATTCCTGAAGGTAGACATAGAGGGAGTGTGCCGAGGGCGATCACAACAACCTTGGAGCCATTTCCAATGTGCATCGACACCTTGTTCTTAGCTAGTCTCCTTTTATTCCGCATCTCCTGTTTCGAGTTACAAATATTAGCAATTGAACAAGTATAAAATACCCGATGCTACTATGAGCACTAGTAAGGTACACATCAATAACATGTATATCAAATATATCTTTGTTGACGTTGCCAGCCTTCTTATCTGCCAATTAACCATGATCTAAAAAGGTGGCCCAACTTAAGGTTAGTAGGTGATCGTGCGCTTGGCTCTTCGCCTCTTCTAGAATTCGATGATGGTACTACAGTATATATACTTCTGGCAATCTGACACCGAATGAAATGATGCACGTCCACCGCTTGTATAAAGCCCACTATTGTAAGCAAAAGCTTCTCCTTGTGCTGTGAGCCACTGCGCGCACGTGGGCGAGGGGGAGGGCATAGTAAGCAAGCTTCTCGTTGTTCTGCGAGTTGACAGGACACATCAAATTTATTTAGTACTCTCTCCAAAAGGGCTGACCATGTCCATGGAAACCATCCCATGCTCCGTCATTGAGTATGTGCACAATTCACGTGCCATCGAGGAGAAAACATATTGCATAGTACGTGCCATCGAAGTGCACGACCCACTTACACACTGCACCTTGATGATAGATGTGCAACGTGTTGGTAAAAGGATGAACAAAGCTCACATCAAAAAAGAGAGTGGAAGAACCAAGGTTCCCGACGACCGAGAAGGAGCAAGGAACCTCGCGGTGGAGCATCTACACTCATAATATTTTATATTATTCAATGATATAAAATCAACCAAATCTCTCCAGATTTCTATACCATTCTATAGTGTGAGAATAACTTTGAATGTAAGCCATTGATTCACTCTCTCCAATGGTCAATAGTTGGAAAATCCAAACAAAACCAGCCATTGGATCAACTCTTTAGCACTCATATTGTTGCCACCTTGCACATCCTGCTGCAACGCAGAAAGTACCGCGCCGTCTAGTAAACCACCCCGAACATTCATGCAAAGCCGTGGTGACTTGCAGGGCACGTGCTTATGCAACATGTGGGTTCTCAACTTCACATGTTGTCATAGTCAGCTTTCCCATTTCTTTT
This sequence comes from Triticum urartu, assembly GCF_003073215.2. Classification (NCBI taxonomy): domain Eukaryota; kingdom Viridiplantae; phylum Streptophyta; class Magnoliopsida; order Poales; family Poaceae; genus Triticum; species Triticum urartu. The sequence continues at coordinate 258,549,316 of NC_053027.1, read as the reverse complement.
CTTTACTTTTCTCTAAGAAGTACTCCCTTTGTAAACTAATATAAGAGTGTTTAGATCACTCTTTAGTGATCTAAACACTTTTATAGGGAGTACAATCCTGCCCTGTACATGAATAAATCTTGGTTGCTGCATTTACATACATGGCATGACATGGTATCCAATCTCCATTTAGTTACTAATTTTGTGTTACCAAAGAAAACACGTGGTTCATTCTTAAATTAAAGTAGTCAAAACCAGCATGTAGCTAATCAGTCACATTGAACATTCTTTTCTACCAGCAAAAAAATGAACATTTTGTTCTGATATATTTGCAAAAAGATATATTCATAATCTCACATGTTATTGTCGACTACCCAAATGTTAATTTATTACTATTTAGAGCATGCACAATGCTTGATAAGACAATTTTATCTTAAGCTTGTCATGTATTCTAGAGGAGACATCAAAATATGTTGTAGTGGGTTATTTTTAGTCTTATCTTTGATAACGCGATATTTCTAAATATTTAGTGAGACAAATTGTTGGTAAGAGATCATCTATTAATCAAGAGAAGACATGCATTTTCTTTTGGTCTCTCTCATCCACCTCATCATTTATCCTACATGGCAGTCCAATGGTAATACCATTACAAACACGTAAAACCGGTTACCATTATTTTCGTAAGTTGGTTGTAATGTCACCTGCAATTAAATAATAAAAAACATGTAATAAGGTGTAACAATATCTCTATATCATTGGGGAAAAACATCTATAGGTTTGGCATGTGTATTTTAATCAGGTATATGTTTCTGTATAATTGACGTGCAACGTCGAAACACATCACACATCATACATCGCCCACCTCACGCATTCACCATATTCCTCGGCCTCCGTGCGACACCTTGTTATAGTATATCCAGCAACCCATATCGCTTCTCGCTCCTCGTCCTTATAGCCTACTGACTGTACCTTATAATTTCTCTTTGAGCAAAGGGCCTCCCTAAGCCCATGCTTCTTTCTACTCAATGTTGCGTGCAGTTTGAGGATGTTGGCAACTCCACTGCTATGTTGCTGGCTCATCTTGCAATTGATGCTGACGCATTGCAACACACCTGCAAGGCCCAGAGGTTAATTTGGGAACAAGTACATAGAGGTTAATTTGACATACATGACTTATAAGTTGAGAGAATTCATATCATTTTTTCTGGAAAAATGTCGTAAAGTAACGCGATAGACCTCCAATTAACATGTGTTAAAAATGGCTCATCTTGCAATTGATGCTGACACATTGCAGCACTCCTCCAAGGCCTAGAGGTTAATTTGAGAACAAGTACACAGAGGTTAATTTGACATACATGAATTATAAGTTGATAGAAATCATATCACTTTTTCTAGAAAACATTTAATTTCCTTGAATGTATATAGTGCTCCGTCCTATTAGTTGAATTATCCTCGAGGTCCTTGTTTTGGAAACATGTCGTAAAGTAACGGGGTATACCTTCATTCAAGCCAATCAACATGTGTTCAAAAACAAAAAATATCAAAAAGTAATGGGATAGACCTTCTTCAACCCAATTAACATGTGTTCAAAAAACAAAAAATGTCAAAAATTACCAAACAAGGACCTCGAGGTTAATTCAACTAATAGGACGGAGCACTATATCATTCAAGGCAATTAAATGTTTACAGTGACCCATCAAATCAGTTATTTAACATCAAGGCCACTTCGCATCTGGTCACCCATCTGATGACTACTCCAGTCTCAACACAGTTAACTTGGGAGTTCTGTTAGATGAGCTATCGGTAGGGAAGCTGGTCCTTGCTGTTGTAGGATGCCTCTTTGCATCCTTTATTGCATACACGAATGACCATCTGTTTCTTCCCAATGGTCAATGCCACGTTGCCCGTGAATGTAGAAGCTTCCCTCCCTCATCTAGCTGATTCATGCATTTCCCCCTATTTTTTGCCGCCTGCCCACCTATAGAACCGCCTTGCGCCAGCCAATTCCTCTCCAAACACCTTGGGAGGTGGTTGAACCGAACAAGTCTAGACTTGTTTCTAGTGGATATGTTGACGTGGCACTGGAAGGGTGTGATAGCTGACTCTGAAAAAATAATTGACTACCATGTTGGCATACATGAGCATGGGGCCCACTTGTCAGCGTGCTAGACGGAGGAAGGAACACAAAGACAAAATGGAGCGTGGAAGGGTGTGAATCGATTGGCTCATGTGTGATGACCACTGGAGCAACCTACTCAGATAGTACGTTAAAAAAATCATGCAAACATGACCGGATTTCATTACTGGAGCAATCCACTCAATGTTGCATGCACTTTGAGCATGTTGGCAATTCCACTGCTAGCTTGGTGGCTCATCTTGCAATTGATGCCGACCCATTGCAGCACTCCTGCAAGGCCCAAAGGTTAATTTGAGAACAAAAACCTCAAGGTTTAATTTGACAGACATGACTTATAAGTTGATAGAGGTCATATCACTTTTTTTGTAAACATGCCGTAAAGTAACGTGATAGACCTTCTTTCAAGTCAATTAACATGTGTTCAAAAAAAGATTATCAAAAAGTAACGCGATAGATCTTTGATTAACATGTGTTCAAAAAAGAAAATTGTCGAAAATTACAAAACAAAGACCTCGAGGTTCAACTAATTGGATGGAGCACTTCAAACGTTTAATTAAGCCAATTAAACCTTTACAGTGACCCATCCAATTAGTTAATAACGAGTCCACTTCCCATCCAGCCAGCCATCTGATGACTACTCGAGCCTCAGCATAGTTAACTTGAGAGTTCTGTTAGAGGAGCTATTGGTAGGGAAGCTGGTCCTTGCTGATATAGGATGCCTCTTCATATCCTTTATGTTACACTCGAATGACTGCATGTTGCCTCCCAATGGCCAATGCCACGTCCCCCGTGAATGTAGAAGCTTCCCTCCCTCGTCTAGCTGCTTCTGGCGTTTCCCCCTGTTTTTTGTTGCCTATCCACCTATTGAACCGCCTTGCGCCGACCAATAGCTCTCCAAACACCTAGCGAGGCAGTTGAACCGAACAAGTCCAGACTTGTTTCTAGTGGATTCGTTGACGTGGCACTGGAAGGGTGTGATAGCTGACTCTGGAAAAATAATTGACTACCACATTGGCATAAATGAGCATGGGGCCCACTTGTCAGCATGCTGGATGGACGAAATAACACAAGAGGAAATGGAGTGCGGAAGGGTGCGAATCGATTGGATCATGTGTGATGACCACTAGAGCGATGCACTCAGATTAGACATAAACAAATTCGTGCCAACACAATCGAATTTCATTACATTTACATAAATTAACCGGTTTCAACGCGGAGTAGGTTTCTCAGATTCCATGCAAGTTTAATGTAGGCGTTTAAATGCGGGGAGGAGGCTTGTCCAGCCGGGCATGCAGTGGGCGACGCCCTCGGCCAGCGTGCCGCTTCAATGGCGGACACAGTGAGAGGGCGCGTCCGCCCTGTGCTGCCTTGACCGGGGACCTTAGCACGTTAGTCGTTTGATTCATGGGTGTCGGTGCAACAAACCCTGGGTCTGTAGCCCAGACTGTGCATCGGCACAAGAGCCAAGACCAGGTCAGAGTACAAGAAATGAAGAGATTCGAAGAGCCAGCATGCAACTCAGAGAGACTAAGCCACTAACGCCAAGCCAGAGAATCAAGATATCGCCAAGAGAAGGGCCTCCCTTGACGGACAGGCGAGCCCGGCAAGGGACAAGGCCACCCCCAGAAGTAGATGACCAAGACACCCCATCAGGGCCTGCTGGGGCTCGCGGAGGCAAAACCACCTCACCAACCACTCCAGCACGACCTACGTCGTCGATCAATGCGATGTCAAGCCGCAAGATGATTAAGTGGCAGCCATTCGCCACATGCCAGCCATTTCCTACAGAACAAACCCACAGATGACACCCGTCCTGTGACGTGTCAAGAGAACAGGTGCGGAGCTGGCAAGATAGCCTGGCAAGCTTTCCCGGGCAACCGGTGATGTGACATTAAGCGGTGCATTTAATGTGCCCCGTCAGCCTACAGAGTTAGGTATTATAGCACTGTTTGCTATCATATTAGTGCATAATGAATACTTTGCCATTGTGGTGACCCCTTGATCTATAAAAGGAGGCCCATGGCAACCGTAGAAAGGGTTGGGAAGTTGATGAACCCACACCCCCATACACGCGTAGTCGCTACTGCCCTAATGCAACCCCTGCCGGGCAAGTGTACTATGCTTCACCACCTCCATTCCACCATCAGTCCACCAAAGCAGGAGTAGGGTTTTATGCCTCGCGGTGGCCTGAACCTAGGTAAATTGCTTGTGTGCTCTCTGCCATGCTGCCGTATGCTGGTCTGCTCTTTGTGCAACGCGACGTCCCCCTGCCGAACCAGCAAGGGGCCTCCCGGTCCCATAGGTGGCCACAGATATCCCACGACATCTTTGGCGTGCCAGGTAGGGGGATCGCTTACGCAAACCTGAAAGCATGCACAATGCGTCATCTTCATCACCATTTTCATCTTCGATGACGCCATCGACCATGGCGCCTAAGAAGAAGTCCGGTGCTTCGGCCCAACCATCCACCTCAAAAGCTCCGCCGCCCGCGGCCTCTAATGTCGCGGGGGATGCAGAGGCACGCGAGGACGTGAACACTACTGGGGACGTGGTTGGAGCAGGTGGCACCATCACCACTTCCCCCGTGACCGACACTGGGGTAGGAGATATCGGAGGAGAACAACATCAGCAGTGTCTCAATGGTCGTGCTCCATAAGGTGCAAGCAAGGGATTCACCCCGTCCGCACCGCCTCGTCTCACTGATGGGCACAGCCGCAGCAACATCACTCGGTCTGGGGTAAGCCATCGCCCTCCGGCCGCCCCCACCACGGGAGTGACCGCGATGCATGCGCCTCCTCCCAGACGAGCCAACCAGACCGCTGCACTCAACGGAGCCACTGACCCTCGAGCACCACTTCCGCCCAACCTCGCTGCGCAGGTGGTCGTCCCACAGCAGCGTGGGCACGGTGCCACCACTGCCGCCGTCACTGGCACCATCAGGAGCCAGGCGACGGTGCGGTCGACGTCATCAACATCTATGCCAAGCACAACCACGGAGGCTATGGAGCGAGCCCAGCTGCTGCTGAGAATTCCGCCAACAGTCGAGCAGATGGATGAATGGAATGTCAGTAGCCAAAGCCTGCTCGGTTTCGCCAAAGCTGGGCTCACGACGAGCTGGCCCGCCACAACCTCCCCAAACAACAGCAACCGCCCGTACTGCTGGCCATACGGAGATGGCCATCCCCATGGTGCATTCTCCACCACGGCAGCCGGCACGGGTGTAGTAGAATCAAGATTCTGACGATGTCTCGATGGCCTCTTCTGACCCTCGAGCACGTCCAGGCCAACATCGAGCCCTGGAGGATAGGCGGCAGGGAGACGCGCGCATCGTCATAGATCGTTGCCGCGACGACCTTTGCCAAACCGACGGGTACGATGTCCCCAACATTGATGAGCCTGCGCTCGGTGTTGGCGAGTGCCTACCTTTCGAGGTCGGCTGCCCTGCCTTTACACGAGAACTGCAGCAAGGTCGTTCGTCGTCCATTCGGACATTCAAGCCAGAGATACCTGAGAAGTACGACAGGAGGCTGAATCTGGCAGAGTTCCTGAGCATCTATACCATCGCTGTTGAGGCTGCCGGGGGAAGAGATGAGAAGGTGTTCGCCAACTACTTCCCTTTGGCCCGCAAGTCCAACGTGAGGTCTTGGCTGATGCACCTGTCGTAGAACTCCATCTCGTCATGGGCATACCTATGCCACGAGTTCATCGGTGCCTTCACCGGTGGCCACCAAGAGTCCGGCAGGCCCAGCGACTTGCAACTTCTCCAACAGAAGGAAGGAGAAACTCTCCGTAAGTATTTGCAGAGATTCAGTAAAGTTCATAGAAATATTTTAAATATCCATCCAGCAGCCGTTATAGCAGCTTTCCAGTCTAATGTGCGCAACCGTCGCATTCATTCCAATATGAATGTGCGGTTGCCCAAGAGTGTGAAGGAGCTATACACACTGGTGGATAAGTGTGCTTAGATGGAGGAAGGAAGGAAGTTGCCCGGAGAGGAAGATTGCACCAATGTTGATTCAAAGGATGAGGATGAATCAACCAGTCAGAGAAAGGGCAAGAAGCGCAGTAAGAAGCCAAGAGATAAGGTAGTGATGACTGTGGAAGGTTCGGGCACACCTAGTACCGGCGAGAAGGCCAAGGCTAAGGCCACCGGCAACGAAGCCTGCCGCTTGCGCTGCCTGCAGGGAAGCCGCTGCCGCCGAGAAAGCTGGGAAAGGCGATGGGTCGTACTGCAAGATCCATCGGACGAAGGGCCACGACCTCCAGGAGTGTTACCAGGTTGTGACGCCTTGAGACCGTTATGCCAGGTGTCCTCCAGTTATTCGCTGTTGTTGCTTTGTCATTCGCTTGTGTGTTTCATCTTACCATGTCATCATCTGCATTGCATCATCATGTTTTCAAAACTTGCATTCATCCGGGTTCTCCAAGTTCTCCCCGTTGTCCATTGACGGTGTCCTGGACTAGGGGGTACTCACCACGTCGTCTCCCAATCTATTAGATTGGGCCGAGGACCCCCGTGGCCGTATACTCATGGGCCAGTTCGGACGGCTACCGCATACAAGGAAGATTCCACAAGACTTGGCGATCAGGACAAGGACTTCTCCCCACCGGCCTATTCGGCTAGGACTCTTGTTATCCTAGGCCTCTGGTGCATTATATAAACCGAGGCCAGGCTAGTCGATAGATATACAATATATACAACAATCATACCATAGGCTAGCTTCTAGGGTTTAGCCTCCTTGATCTCGTGGTAGATCTACTCTTGTACGACCCATATCATCAATATTAATCGAGCAGGACGTAGGGTTTTACCTCCATCAAGAGGGCCCGAACCTGGGTAAAACATTGTGTCCCTTGTCTCCTATTACCATCCGCCTAGACGCACAGTTCGGGACCCCCTACCCAAGATCCGCCGGTTTTGACACCGATATTGGTGCTTTTATTGAGAGTTCCGCTATGTGATCGACAAAAGGATCGATGGCTCGCCTGCAGATCAACTGCGACTTCGGCGTCTTCGTCACCAGTTCGACTGGTCACCTTGGTTCGACCAAGAATTGCGCCCCGTGTTCGGATCACCATGTTTGGACGAGGGCCTTCATCAAACATCAACTCCGCTCTCTATCAAGATCACGGAGGAATTATCTATGGAGCTCGGGGGCTCAACGTCAACATTGCCCTCGGGCGACCGTGCTGTTTTTCTGGACAGCGAACTTGTATCCGCCGCCACCGCCTCCTCAAGTGTTGTTTTAACGATTGCTTTGGTGGGATTGTGCGGAATTGGGTCTACAACAATCCTGGAAAATTTCGTCGAGTTCCGATGGAGGAATCTCTGGCAATCCGCGATATACCGGAGCTCTGTCAAATCTGGATGGGAATCTGGACGAGTTTAGGGCGTGGTTTCCAGCTTCTAGCTTGGACGTCCTTTGGGAGATCCAAGCGTTGATCGGCTGCGGAATTCCTATATCTCCCACCTCTAAAAATTTCGGCTCGATCCGACCGTCCAAACTCCGGGAACCTTCCGATTAGTGCATCACTTTTCGGATCTATTTTCTGCGCGAAAACGAATCCGACCCGAGTTCATCTTTTTTATGAACGGGATTTCGGACATCCCTTTTGAAGGAAGTTTTGTATGGGGTATTGTGTTTTGTTTCCGAACACATCCCACTAACTTTAAAATCTTTTGAAGATGATCTTCCATATCATGCTGGTGTCAAACCAGTCCGGCAATATTGCTCCACGGCTGCTGACCTGCGCTAGACACGTCGTCACTTTATTCAGCCGAGCTCAACTTCTTCGGATCATCACCTCGGCAAGCTGAACAACAGTTCGGCATCGCAAAGAATAAATCATCACCAACATTGCCGCCCCATGGGTTACACGAAGTGGGCACACCGGCATCGCCGCACGGTCGCTTCATCAAGCCGGCATCGACCACGTCACGACCTGCATCGATAGGGCCGCACTATTGCTTCTTCAAGCTGGTGTTCATCACGCCGACCTACTTCGGCTCATCGGCTGACGTCGAGGCTTCGACATCTCGGCTGGACCGGGGGCTTCGCAATCTCTTCAACAACCTACTTCGGACACTTCGGCGTCACTAACCGACCAACTCCGTCACGTTAGCTGGGCCGAGGGCTTTGCCTCGGTGAGTCAACCTTTACCAGCATTGCCATGCCATCGTTTTATCGCCTATCAGGCAATGGGTGTGCGGAGTGAGTCCCAATTTTGGGAATCACCTTCCTTCGGATTGCTACAACAAATAAACCAGGTGCTATTAATCCCAGTATTTTTTGCTTGTTTGGGTTCATTTTTCCCAAGGAATTATTACTCTGGTTTGTCCATGATATGTACACATGTCTATCAAATGGTGACCGCATTAACAACGGTCGCGTGGTGGTTCGATCAGTTTCCGTACATAGTCCGGCGAACGCCGCATCGGAGCTCGGACCGACCTGTGAATTCAGGCTTCACCATGCCTTTACTACATCACGCCGACGCCCTGCATCGACATTGACTTCGGCGTCAGGCCATATTTCTTCTATTCCTCACTTTACATAAATTATTTATTATGCAACATTTTTTTTAATTATCATTATTACTATTATCTCCGGTTTGCACTATTTTATGTGGCACAGGAAAATGATCCAGCCGGACTATATCCTTTGGCGTCACCTCGGCTGGACGGGGGGCTTCGTCAACATTTCATTACCCCATGCCGGGGACTTCGGCATCACTCTGCCGGCCTGCATTGACCATGCTATGTCACCACTTCGGAGTGCTGAGCTCTTTGCTCCGCCACCTCGGGACCGGCTTGGGGGATGGCACCTTGTCCCGCATCAAGCTCGGACCGCGTCATCAATACCGAACACATTAACCAGCTAAATTGCCTTCATGCTCAAAGTTTTAAATTTTTAACTTGTGTTCGGTTCGACCCAGCATTATACTTTTTTGAAAAAAGTTGCTTCTAAAAAATTTCCTTGTCCAAACTTTGTTTGTGACGCATAAATTCAAATACCCCGTTTACTTGGGGGCTTCCTTTATGAAGCTTTTCCTGTTGCATATGATTATACTTGTACGGCTTCGTTCCTTGTTCGTGTATTACGCCACAATATGCACCACATTGACTTAAGTAATTTGCAAGCTGGGTTGCCTCTCTCCTGTGTTTACCCCTACGTTCCCGATTGTTCGGCTAGGGAGTAAAGGGAGCACCTCTGCGATTGTCACGATCGGGTCACCCAAGCCGGACCTCAGACTAGGTGAAGCCGAAAGCTAGCTCTCTTATAGTTATTCAATGATGGTCGGCACACAACGGAACTCATGAGTACAAAAAATCTATTGCACAAGTCTCATAATAACAATGAGCACCGAAGAAAGGTATCGGTGGGGGTACTATTTTCTTCAAAGATGCTTCTTACTCTTCACAGTAATATTGCATAAGTTCCCTGAGCGCGCTTTGTCTGTTACAGGCTTATGGCATAATTGCTTGGTTATTGGAAACACCGTCGATATTCTCGACCGATGGAGTACATAACACTTTTCGGTCCTTAACCGAAGAGGGAGAAGTCGACGGTCGGTTAAGACATGTTTAAAGTTCGGTTGAACATAGATATGATATAAGTACTTCGGTACACGCAATCATTCTTCTACCCAAGTCACTTGGGGGCTCTTAAGTTTATTTGAGCCGTTTTATAATAAGTGTTCTTCTTCTCAGTCGTTGCAAAGTTCTATTTATCACTCCTTTTTTCGACGCGAGTGTGCAGTCACTAGCCGGGGAGCCTAATTTCTCTCTCAAAGCTGCTAGAGTTTAGTTTGCTAAACTGGCCTAATGAGAAGTACTCCGCCCTCGGGATAGGAGGTTGAAGCCGTAGGCTGACCCGGTCGAAGTCTTGAGATAGGATGTGTTATGTTAAAGGACGACAGAAGCACTTCTTTTTTCTAAGACCAATTTTCGGATTGGCACCGAACACTTGATCTTGTTCGGACGTCATGTTTTTACTGACGTTTCTTGGTTTTCCAAGCTTTTTGTCACTTTTAAACTATTTGTGCTTTTCCAGCATTAGTCTCGCAGTGCAATGCCGGACACCTTTGGATTCAGCAAAAACATTCTCAGATATTGCTATATATGCATCGGTTTTGAATTGTGTCTTCGGTCAATAGTTGGGTTGCCCGGCTCCTGCACTTGCTTCCTACGTTCCGTTTTGTTCGGCTAGGCGTGCAAAGGGAGAACCACTGCGATTGTGCTTCCAGCTCACATGGTTAAGCACCTTAGTGGAGAAAGCCGAAAACTGACTGTCACAATAAGCGTAAACTGGTTAGCGATCCGATGACTATGACGGGCCATTCATAACATTGGCCGAAGTGTTTATGGCTTGACCTCGACTGTCGCCGAACACTACCGGGGGCTATTAACTGGCCTCCCAAACTAAATCCTCGATATTTTGCTCTTACATTCGAGATGAGGTTTCATGATCATGCTTAGCATGACAACCCAAAGAAAGGAACCGATAGCGGGACTATTTTCTTTGGAATACATTTCTTCTGTTAAACAATAATATAACATATCTCTCTGCGTACCTTTGTTTATAAAACCGTGTGGCCAGATTGCCTTGTTTGTCGTAAATCTTTGCCCTCATAAAGGCTTTATAAAGTAGGACAAACACTCCTCGACTACTGGCCAAGGAGGTGGAAGCCGATGGTCGGTCAACAAAGTTTTGTACAATGTGGATCCGAGCATTAATGACGTAAAGTACTTGGATACATAGAGTCATTACACATAATTTGTGATTTTACTATGGATATTGATCCTTAATTCGGCCACCCGTGCCCGCATTAAGGCTTGGGGGCTATTGGGCTTCGGGCTTATTATTTACAAATATTAAAGGGGCACATCGATCCCTTGATCTGGTGTTGCCACCCGACCAGTGTCTCGGGGGCTACTGCATTGCTTGTCCAATGCAGAAAATTTTATGTGCAATATAGTTTCCGAGGAGATTTTGATCCTCAGGTTGGTCGGCTGCACCCAACCTGAGTCTTGAGGACTGAGCACGCCGCTTTTGTGTCCTGAAGTATTCTGCCGAGCTAGGACTTGATCCTCAGGCCGATTTTGCAAATCAACCTGAGTCTCAGCGGCTACTGGGATCAGCGGTCTTATGTCATCCTTCATGTGCATCTCGGGTTTTAGACCGATACACACCTTGAGGGCTACTGGCTATATATCTCGGCAGAGAATAAATTGCACCAATAAAAAATATTGACAAAAAATCGGCCCATAGTCGGGGTGGTGCACCACCTCGGAAGCAGTCCAGCATAAAGCTCGGGCGCTAGTGGCTGGCTCCATAGAGGGCATTTCCGGCATTAAGCTCGGCTAAACTCCTTCAACTTTTTTGAACCAAGGTGATATGACACCTCGGATATACAGTCCGGCGTTGGAGCTCGGATACATAGTCCGGCGTTGGAGCTCGGATACATTCCGGCGCTAGAGCTGGGAAGCGGTCCGGCGTTGGTGCTCGGCTGCAAAAGATACCTCGAATGCAGTCCGGCGTTGGAGCTCGGACGCAAGAGGACACTGCCTCCCGGGAACAACTTCAAACCCGAGGTGTGGCATAAAAATAAACAAGGCATTGATAAAGGCCGGAAATTTAAAGGGGCTCCTCGGATACCCAACGTGTAAACTCGTCGAATGAATTTCGGCGATCCTCAAGATCGAAGATAAAGAAGATTTGTTGAACCAGTTTTCAAGACCGGCAACCGAAGATGAAGAACAGTTCGGAAGAATCGAGGAGCATCCCTAACTTGAAGACCGGTTCAGGGGGCTACTGACGGTGTCCTGGACTAGGGTGTACTCACCACAACATCTCCCGATCTATTAGATTGGGCCGAGGACCCCCGTGGCCGTATACTCATGGGCCAGTTCGGACGGCTACCACATACAAGGAAGATTCCACAAGACTTGGCGATCAAGACAAGGACTTCTCCCCACCGACGTATTCAGCTAGGACTCTTGTTATCCTAGGCCTCCGGTGCATTATATAAACCGAGGCCAGGCTAGTCAATAGATATACAATATATACTACAATCATACCATAGGCTAGCTTCTAGGGTTTAGCCTCCTTGATCTCGTGGTAGATCTACTCTTGTACTACCCATATCATCAATATTAATCGAGCAGGACGTAGGGTTTTACCTCCATCAAGAGGGCCCGAAACTGGGTAAAACATTGTGTCCCTTGTCTCCGGTAACCATCCGCCTAGACGCACAGTTCGGGACCCCCTACCCGAGATCCGCCGGTTTTGACACCGACATCCGTTCTGAGCCCAACCACACTTGCACGCGCCCACGGCAAGTCCGAAATAGTATTTTATAAGTGGCTGGAAAATGTTCTCAGAATGGGATGAGAGTTGGCGTGCGGTCTTATTATAGTGTAGATAGACCGCCTGTCAAGTTTCATCGCATTCGGAGTTCGTTTGATAGCCCAACCGTTAAACTATAGCGGCAGTATAGCCGGTATTTTCGCCGGACGTTTTCGGTCTCCGAAAACCGTGCCGGGCTGTTTCTCTCCCCTCTTCTCTCAGACCAACCCGCTCTCCACAGTCCACCTAGGCCCATGCCTACCCCTCTTTGTACGGTGCATTGGCCCCTCGCGCGCGTCCGAAAGTTGTCCCGGACCCGACCCGAGCTGTCGCTACCGTTGTGTCCGGAACATCCCCAAACATCTACAAAATATCACCGTTTCCTTATTTGGGCTACCTAAGCTATTTTTTTCCATCCGTCCGATTACGATCGGAGGGATGAGATAGCCCCTAGCCTAACCTACCCGCTATATATATTAGTCTATCCGAAGACCAAATCCCTAATTTCTAGGGATCCTCCGCCGCCGCCACTCTCTTCCATCTCCCTCAGGATCCTTTTCCGATCTGCCCCACCTCGTTTTCTGCAGCCAACCAACCCGCATCGCTCACCGATTTCCTCGTGCCCGAGGCCTCCAAATCACTCCTCGCCGGCAACCAGCGACACCAGGCCGTGACCTCCGCCCCTTCTCCTCTTTTCCTGCCGTCTCCTTCCTCCTCTGCTCTAATCCCTCTCTCTCTCTACTTCTCTTGCTTCTGCAGGAACCAGAGGAGTTCTGCCTCGAGCTGCCATGGATGGAGGCCGCCAAGTCCCCCAAACTCAGCCTTCCCGTACGCCGCGTCGCCGTACCTCCTTCGCATCCCCGAGCGCTCCTCACGCGCCCCTGCTTCCTCGTCCTCCATCCCCGTCCCGCTCGTCCAAGCCTCCTCTGTTCGCCGCTACGGATGCCGCCAGCCGAGCTCCTCAAGCTGCCGCCGTCCCAGTCCCGTTCTGGTCGGTCCTTGCTAAGGCCACCTTGCCAGATCTCTGCCGCGTCGCGCCAAGTTTCCCGGCGAGAACCGCGCCCCTGCTTCGTCCGGATTGGCAGAGCGCTGCCGTTTCCCCTGTGCTGACCGATGCTAAGTCCCCCCACGCCTGGAACTGCTCGACCGCGCCCGTTGACCATGCCCGTCTCTGCCTCTATCCAGTGGGATTGGCAGGGGCGATCCATCCAGCGCCCGAGTGGGCCGGCCTGCCAGCGCCGGGGCCCAGATGCGTGCCCTGCCGGCCTACCCCTCCTCCTCAAACGGGCCGAAGCCCATGGGTGAGGCCACCCCAAGCGCCCCCTCCTTTTTTTATTACTGCTGGGCCAGTTCAGTTTCGGCCCAGAGGATGTTTTTTTTGGTTCTGTGAATTTAGCAAATTTCCAGGGAATTATAGTTTTATAGAAAAGCCCTTGTTGATCATGCATTTAATATCTCACAAACCGTGCATCGTATTAAAATAAATTATATATGAAACTTGCTCAGAATTTCATCTAGTTTAATAATATGCAACTTTCATCTAGGTTTAAAATGTTTAAAATGCTGTTTGTATAAATCTGCTTAAATAACTTGCTAAAACGGTTTAATTCATAACTAAATAACCGTAGCTCGGTTTCAAATAATCTTTATATGTAAATGGGGTGAAAAATGCCTAGTTTAACATGATGCAATCATCTAGCATGTTTAACAACTCTAAAATTATGTTTAGGGCAGAACAGTACCATAACCAAAATATGCACATGAGGAGTTTCCGGACTTGTTGTTTTGTTGTTCCGGCCTCATTTAACCTTGACTAGATAGGTAGTTTTACTTTGCTTCACCCTCTTGCCATGTTTAACAACATTTAATATTGTTGGGTAAATAAATGAGATCGAACTAAATAACTTGTCGTGGTGTTTCATCAATATGCAACTCTTTGCATATTGAGCTCCACTTAATTTGTAGTATTGTTTGTGCATTTTGCCATGCCATGCCTCTTTAAACCGGACATGCATCATACTTGTTTGCGCATCGTGCCATGTTTATGTGGTGGTTGTTTACTATGTTGTTTGCTTCTTTCCGGTGTACTTCTTCTCGGTAATCCGGTAACGTCACGTTTGTGAGGATCCGTTCGAGTACGTCCGTTTGTCTTCTTCATGGACTCGTTCTTCTTCCTTGCGGGATCTCAGGCAAGATGACCATACCCTCGAAATCACTTCTATCTTTGCTTGCTAGATGCTCGCTCTTTTGCTATGCCTATGCTACGATACCTACCACTTGCTTATCATGCCTCCCATATTGTTGAACCAAGCCTCTAACCCACCTTGTCCTAGCAAACCGTTGTTTGGCTATGTTACCGCTTTGCTCAACCCCTCTTATAGCGTTGGTAGTTGCAGGTGAAGATTGAAGTTTGTTCCTTGTTGGAACATGGAGATGTTGTTCCTTGTTGGAACATGTTTACTTGTTGGGATATCACAATATATCTTATTTAATTAATGCATCTATATACTTGGTAAAGGGTGGAAGGCTCGGCCTTATGCCTGGTGTTTTTGTTCCACTCTTGCCGCCCTAGTTTCCGTCATATCGGTGTTATGTTCCTGGATTTTGTGTTCCTTACGCGGTTGGGTAATAATGGGAACCCCTTGACAGTTCGCCTTGAATAAAACTCTTCCAGCAATCCCCAATATTGGTTTTACCATTCGCCACCTAGCCTTTTCTTTCCCTTGGGTTTTGCAGACTCAAGGGTCATCATTATTTTACCCCCCCCCCCCCCCCCCCCCCTGAGTGTTGGTCCAACCTGTCAGCTGCCGGTGGCCACCAGGGGCAACTCTGGGCTGGCCTACCCGTACCTTGGACAATCTGAGTGTGCCTATATTAATTGAATATCCTTTTTGTTTTACGAGATTTTTGCTAAAGTTTCATCTTTCGATTCATTTGGCTCTCACGCTCCTTTTTTTTCCATAGCTATTTCCATATCTTTTTTTAACTAATGAGCCTATCCTCTATCTTCTTTTTTATGTTTATATTTCAATATACCGAAACCTGAGAAAGAGATATGTGCAGCTCCTATCGGGATTTGTCGGCACATTCGGGCGGTGTTGCTGGATTTGTTTTACCATTGTCGAAATGTCTTGTAACCGGGATTCCGAGTCTGATCGGGTCTTCCCGCTAGAAGGAATATCCTTCGTTGACCGTGAGAGATTGTCATGGGCTAAGTTGGGACACCCCTGCAGGGATTTGAACTTTCGAAAGCCGTGCCCGTGGTTATGGGCAGATGGGAATTTGTTAATGTCTGGTTGTAGAAAACCTGAAGTTGACCTTAATTAAAACACATCAACCGCGTGTGTAACCGTGATGGTCTCTTTTCGGCGGAGTCCAGGAAGTGAACACGGTGTTGGAGTTATGCTTGACGTAGGTTGTTCTAGGATCACTTCTTGATCATACTTTTATCGACCGTGCTTTGCCTTCTCTTCTCGCTCTCATTTGCGTATGTTAGCCACCATATATGCTAGTCGCTTGCTGCAGCTCCACCTCATACCTTTACTTTTCCCATAAGCTTAAATAGTCTTGATCGCGAGGGTGCGAGATTGCTGAGTCCCCGTGACTCACAGATACTTCCAAAACCAGCTTGCAGGTGCCGAGGTTACCGTGCAGATGACGCAACCAAGCTCAAGGAGGAGCTCGATGAAGATCTTGTCCTTTATGTTGTTTCGTACTAGTTGATCAGTAGTGGAGCCCAGTTGGGGTCGATCGGGGATCTGTGTAGCACTTGGGGTAGTATTCTTTTATGTTGGCTCCGTAGTTGGGCCCTGATTGTATTTGGATGATGTAATGCTTTATTCATGTAATTGTGTGAAGTGGCGAGTGTAAGCCAACTATGTATCTCTTTCCCTTATGTATTACATGGGTTGTGTGAAGATTACCTCACTTGCAACATTGCTTTCAATGCGGTTATGCCTCTAAGTTGTGCTTCGACACATGGGAGATATAGCCGCATCGAGGGTGTTACAAGTTGGTGTCAGAGCCTTGCCCGACCTTAGGATCCCCCACTACTTGATCGAATTAGCGGACGAGTTGAGTCTAGAAAATGTTTTGAGTCATTTAGGATAATATATATCGGAGAGTTAGGAATTCTTTTTACTCCTCAGTCCCTTCGTCGCTTTGGTGAGGCCTCCTGACGTAGAGTTTTGACTCTTCTCTTCTCAAATTTCACTAAAACTTTTTTTAGGATCATGCGGCTATCATGGAATCGTTCTGATCGATTTGTGACGAGAACATTGTTCTTGGTGCCTCCTGTCATTTAGGGGTTGTGGCAGTGTCCCGGGGAGTTGAGCTCCGAGGTGTTGTCGTCACAATTTTATCATTGCAGTTCTGGAATACCTAAGATTAGTTTCGCCGACATCGAAAATCTCTTTTATGCAGTTGTTGGTGAGATAACCTCGACGCCACCCAGTACTGGGGCGGGAGTTCGGGAGTATTGCCATAACTTGTATAACGGATGCTTTTCGAAGGTTGAGGTAGAAGATTTCCGAAGGTTTCTTGGTTATGTGTTGAAGGATGGATACAGCTGGATGTAGGATTTGTTAGTTTTGGGTGAGATATTATGCTTCCCCTGTATCCCCAACACCTGATTGCATAACCGGAAAATTTCGGGAGTTTATAAGTGGGAATTCAAGTAGCTCTTAGGATATCTTTCCGACAGATGTATGATATGAATTTGGGGTTCGACGTCTAGTGGTCCGCCTATCCACGGTTGGTTTTATAGTGGTCTCGTTGTGTCTTAAAGAGTCCTTGGCTATGCCGACTCGGGGACGCTTCGTATGTCATGTGCACTGCCTTGTACATGATGGTGCTGTACGATCGAGCCCGTGTAGGCCCCACCACGAAAACTTCGGACGAAATCTCTATCATATGTTTGTTCCGGCTTATTCTGCAAGCCAATCCTTTGTTTTTGTTTTGAGTTGTGGTATTCGAGTTGCTTCAATGTCAAGTGTTGATTCCATACCTTCCCCAAATGGTGTTCTCATACTCCGATGTGGATACCAATCCTTCTTGATCATCAAGATTGTCTTGTCAATCCTTTTCACCGGCGTGTTTTCTCTTCAAGTGGATCCGATCATTTCAACATCAGCAAGATCAATTATCATTTCTTCTCAACGGTGTTTGTTTCATCCGTCCCCAAGTTGCCTTTGTTTTCCCACCCACCCACCCTTTTTCTTCGACGACTCAGATTTCTTAATCAAGTATCCTTTTATTATTGTGAAGTCTCTCCATTCCTTTTTCCGTCAATGTTCTTACCCGGTGTTTTCCATGAAGATGTTCTACTAGCTCATCTTTCATCATTCTTTTTCTTCTCCAGTGGATTCAATTTAAGCTTTTGGTGTTGATCATAGCCTTTCCTCGTTTCAGAAGTTTTATCATACCGGTGCTCATCATATTCATTCATTTCTCGCTATTCAATTATTCTGGAGTGCTGAAGATATCTCGTAAGCCTCGTCTTTTCCTTCAAGATCCGTTCAAACCTATTTCGAGGTTGTTATATCATTCAAGCCATTTAAATCAACCGGTGCAACCTCTCTTTTTAATCATTTCAACGGTGTTTCTTTTGAGTGGGCCCTAACCCACAGGTCTTTTTCCAGGATCTTACCTGACTCTTCTTATTTTCCTGGAGCTATCCAAATTTCTTTTCGAAGTGTGACGTAAGAATGAATTTTCATCAGTCAGAGGGTTTCTCCAAGATCTTTCAAATTCTTTTCATCGTTGGCTCAACCTCTTCATTTTTATTCTTCCGGAGTGCCTAAATAATTCATGGTGGTGTTTCTCATCGTCATTCTCTGCATTTGAAGACCGAAGAAGAGTTTTCCCTTGAATCTTGTTTCGTTCTATCAAAGATTCATGGTTCTAGCTTGATGTCTTCCTCTCATAATTGTTATCTTTGTGACTATTCTTTTCACCCATCCGGTGCAAATTCAGGAGTCTTTTCAGATTGATTATCCGGAGTCCATCAATTCAGGTTTATTCATTCTCAGTTTGAAGTTATCATTCTCCGATCTTACCGGTGCATCATTCAAGTGATCTCTAATCGGTCCATGATCTATTATATTCACTTTTATCTAAATTCTCTCAAGCATCTTCATTCATTTGCTAATTCTTCCCGATGTTTTCTTTATCTTCTCTTCGTTCATTTTTAATTCTTACGGTGGTTCGTTCAAGATTTGTCTTCTTTATCAATTTATTCGTTGTTTCAATCCTACCGGTGGTTCGTTGAAGACCTTCTCAAGCTTAAGTTATACCTCTCTTTAATCCTTTCCATGAGAATAAGTAGTATGCCAAATCTGTTGATTGTCATCAATCTAATTGATGAAGGATAAGCATAATGTAATACTTATTCTTTTTTCAACCAAGTGATTAATTCCCTATTCCGGAGGCTCATCAAATTCCTATTTTCAATTGTTCATCTTCTCTTTTTCCCGGAGTTCCGACCTCTTTCAATTATATCACCACGGAGATTCTTCTAAATCATTACAAGGTTTCACCTTGTGTTTCAACTTCTTTTTCCTTCCTGTTTGATCATCCTTTTGTTACCGGAATTCTTCATGAAGGTTCTACATGATGGTTCATCAAGGATTTAATTCCTTCTCGAAGTTTTTCATCGAGATTCTTTTAAGGAGATCAAGTTTTCTTCATCTTGCAATCCGGAGTGCAATTCTTTCAACCGTATCATTCGAGGTGGTATTATGTCATTCCTGATAATTTGAGTTCATGTATCATGATACACATGTTGTTAAGAATGAGGTATTTAAAATCCATCAATCTCGTCATTGGATTTATCTGGGGTTATATTTCGCCTAAAGCTTTCCCTAAGGATTAATGCTATTAATGGTGATAATATATGATCCAAGTTCTCCATCTACCCTCCCTGTGAAATAAGTTTCTCATCTCCTTGTTCTTATCAATCCAATTTTTTTCGTGAGTGGCAGGTTTTCAACTCATAATTTGAGATGTATTCCATAAGACCATATCAATCTTATTCTTATCGTTGTTGGTTTTCCAACAACACCGTTCTAGCATTTGTTGTAAGCATGCTCTCGTTTTTCCCCTTCGTTCATTCCATTCTTACTTTTGTTCCGGAGGCATTGTGATGTTGCTCTCTTCAACTGTCTTCTGTTTTTGTCAGGATCATGTTCTCTCCTGTGCTTATTCAACTAACCGAAGTGTTGTGTCTTCTCTTCTAGTTCTTTTGATCTTATAAAGTCTTGCATCCCTTCTCAACCGGAGTGCTACCCAAAGTTGTTCTTCCTTGTTCCTCTTTGCTAACGGAGTGCTTTCAACTTCATTTATCTCCGTTGTATTATTTTCTCAAAATGGCTTAACCTTTTCAAGGTTCTTTGGTTTCACTCGTTTGTCAAAGGAGCAACTTAGTTTTACCTCTTCTCTTTCTCTTCCGTTTTCCCTCCGGTGCCATTCTAGATCTCGGGACGAGATCCTCTCGTAGTGGTGGAGTGTTGTGACGCCCCGAGACCGTTGTGCCAGGTCTCCTCCAGTTATTCGCTGTTGTTGCTTTGTCATTCGCTTGCATGTTGCATCTTACCATGTCATCATGTGCGTTGCATCATCATGTTTTCAAAACTTGCATTCGTCCGGGTTCTCTGAGTTCTCTCCGTTGTCCGTTCTGAGCCCAACCACACTTGCACGCGCCCGTGGCAAGTCCGAAATAGTATTTTATAAGTGGCCGGAAAATGTTCTTGGAATGGGATGAGAGTTGGCGTGTGTCACACCCTGATTTTCATGCCACAACACTTAAGCTAACAATCATGATAAAATGTGGTTTGACAAAAACTATTGAGTGTTTTGTACCTTGCCTTATTTGGACCTTGTCTGTTGTTTGCAAGTGCTCTAAAAATCAAATAAATCCTCCAACTCCTATACTACATCTCCTTGCTCCAAACTCTTGAACCAATGATCATGCCATGTGTATAGAGCAATATAGTATTTTCTTACAAAAATAATTTGGCCAAAAAATTATTTTCAAAAATTAGTTTTCCAAAACCCCTGAATTGAGGTTTGCACTGCAAGTACTTGATTTGGGGTGTGAAAAATCTTTCAAAAGGTATATTTGAACCCTATTAGATATAGGACTCCCATAAACCACAAAAATATAATTTTAAAAGTTATTTTCCTATTTTATTTAAAAGCTTTTTCTTAAGGCCAGAAATGGTCTTTAATAGGGAAAAATTATTTTATTGTTTCAAAAATATTTGACAAAAATCATGGAAACTCAATGGACATATATTGTCCATATATAAGAGTTTAAACACATGGTCATGTTCAAAATATTGGTCAAATCCCTCAAGAACCATTTCTGCCCATTTCAAGGATTTGAAATATTTCTACAGGAAATATTCCCCAACAATTCCAAGAAAATTCTAGCATGTCACATATGACATGTTTGATGATCTTGCCAAGTATCATGTCATGGAGAATAGAATAACCCCATGAAATCTCCCCAAAACCATTTCTGTCCATTTTGAAGTTTGAGCAAATTTACATTGCCAAACATGTCCAAATGTTCTCAAACCTTGTGAACATGCTCAAATGGTCTAATTATTCATCTAGACCAAATGGCACAAGTTGGAGAGAATGTTATCTTGCTCAAAGTGTCCCAAAACCCTTCCTGTTCAGAACCAAATTTGAACAACTCTACATTGGCAACTTTCTCCTTTTGATCTCAACTTTTGTGGACATGTTCATAACCTCACATGATGACACTACACCAAGTGGTGCATCAAGGAGAATAGATTTGCATGACTAAATCTTGGTAAAGCCATTTCTGTTGATTTCTAGGGTTTACCAAAGTTACATTGGCTACTTTGCCCAAATGAGCTCAAACTTGGTGGAACATCCTACTTCTATGTGCCATTCCATCCTGTTAATTCTCATGGCAAGTGGAATTAATTTTCTTGCCTAAACCAACAACAAACACCTTCTGCCATTTTCCCAAAATCATCATTTTGACCCCTTCCACTATTCTTCATGAGCTCAACCTTTTACCACAGCTTAATCTAGTCACCTTATACCTCCAGTAGCAATGGCAAGCCCTTAGATCAATTATTTGGGGGTGAAACCCTCACTTTCTCTCTCTGGACAGCCCCATTTCCACTCTTCTCCTTCCTCTCTCTTCACCCACTGGCCATCCAAAGCATCCAAGGCCAAGATCCCTTCCCTAGCACCCCCCAAACACTACTGGACATGCAAGGGCGCGCCCACAAGCATAGAAAATGGCTTGGCATGCCATTTGGGCGCTCTGGAGCGCGCTACAGTGCGCTCCCGCACTGTAGCCGCCCCCTGCCAAGCACCTCCGGCCACCTCGGGCCTCCCTAGCGCGCCCGACGAGACGCCTCGGCGTCCGGGACACGGCAGCTGGTCGGCCCCCTCCTCCTTCTCCCTCCCGCTGCCCTTGCTCGCACGCTCGCCGGACGCCCGAGAGCTCCAATGAGCGGCCTCACACGCGCGGCGTCTCTGACCCTTCCCCGCTCCCTCTCTTCACCCCCTGGGCGTAGTCGACCCCCACGAACACCCTAGACTCGGCGCAGCACCCTCCCGAGGCCCGTAGCGACGAGCACGAGCTCGCCGGTGCACGAGCCCATGGTGGACCGCCGCTCGCCTATATAAGGCATTCCCAAGCCCTCCTCTCGTCACCACTCGTCCCCTCACACTCCAAATAGCCCCACTGGGCCTCCCGTTCATCCCCAGAGCCACCCAAGCTCGAGATCGAGCTCGAGCTCCGCCGCCTCGGGTCGTCGTCGATCTCGGGGTACGGGCTCCCTCCGCCCCTCCTCTCTCTCGATCTGGACCCTCCACACCTCCCTGATCATTTCCCCTCTGTTTCCCCTCTCTCTTGTAGTCGGAAACGGCTGGAGCCATCAACGCCCGAAGCTCCTCCGCCGCAGCTCCTCGTCGCCGGCGAACCAGGCACCCCCGCCGGCCAAGCCCACCACCCACCGACGTGCGGCAGTCCCCTGAAGCCATCCCCGCACTCGCCGGAGCTCGTCGTGGCCTGCATCGTCGCCGGTGAGCACCGCGACCCCCTGTCCACGGGTTAGTGATGACAGGTGGGCCCCGCCTGTCATCCTCTCCCTCGTTCCCGCGCCCCTCTCTCTCTCTGACCTGCGGGCCCCAGCCGTCAGGTTTGAAATGGGTGGGCGGGCGCGCGCGCTGTGCGCTGGCTCGGCTGGGCCAGCCCGCTGGCTGGGCCGCTGCCCTGCGGCTGTTCTGGCCCAGCAGGCACAGAACCCTTTTCCCTTTTCTTTTCTGAAAAATTTGTAAAATCCATACATAGTTCAAATTAACTCCAAATTGGATGATTCAAATTTCTAGTAGTTCCTAAAATCATGCCCTATCACATGGTGCTTTTTGCACATTTTTCTAGGACATTTCCCTTCACACATATTAAATAATTCCTATTTTCTTATTTCTGTGCTGAACTTTAGAAAATCACAGAGAGCCCATTTTTGATCCAAATTCCATGATTCAAAATCCTAGATGTCTATAAGTTCAAAACTTAGTTTTTGAACATTTTTACTAATACTTTCTGTATCACCTCAAATAATGGTCTATTTCTTCATATATAGCCAACTTTGTAAATTCATAGGAAAATCATTTGAACTCCAAATCCAGTGAAAGCAACTCCTAGATGCTCCTAAAATCATGGTTTGTTAAATGGGTGCCTTTGCTCATTTTTCAAAAATATGTTTCTCTACACTTCTTACAAATCCATAAACCCCTTGATTCCATCATATCAAAATGTTTAGAAATATCCATTGATCCAATTCCAATGAAATCACTTTGGTCATTCCTCACATGACCAGAGGTATCCTAGAAAAGTCAAATCAATATTTTTGGAGCACTTTTTTTTCTGCCTTGTTGTGTTGCTTATTATGGTTGCTTTCAACGATAGTTGACGAAGTAGACGAAATGCTTGGAGTTGGACCAGAGCTATTTGAAGACCTCGAAGACTTTGTTAAAACAGGCAAGCAGCCCTTTGACCATGTCTATGAAACCCTTTTTATGCATGTCATATAGCACTTTATTAGTGTTGCATCGGAATCATGATGAGATGGTAACCACTTTAATGGGTTGCCTCTATTACTTCCTCGTTGATACTTGCATTGTGCATGACCCTACCTCCTTATGAGGGTTATGCCGGTGGGAGTAGATAGGATGCTAAGTAGTGCTACGCAAAAGGGACGGGTATATGCATGGTGATGGAGACAAAGTATTTTCAAAAGACTTTTCGAAAACCCCCACCGGGTGCCACTTATGCCCGGGGGAGATGATGAGTTGGGTAACCACTTTATGACGAAGTGGTGTACCGAGGCAAGTGTGTGTGTTGTTTTTCAAAACGGATTGGTTTAAGTTGCGACCGTTATTCCAACCTTACATGCGCAACCACTCTACCCTTGTATGGGAAAGGGCATTATTGATTACCTAGGCCGATACTAGCTTGGAGCCCGCATTACTAGTGACGGGAGAGTTGTTGGTGCGCTCTCTCGGGACGGGGTCGTGCCAGGTAGGGCGGCCAAGAACATTTTTGTGGGGCACCGGACACACCATTGGTACCCCGTGCCAGTGGTATGTGGTGAATATGGGAGCAAGGCTCCACAATTTTTAAGTTGTGAAATGTTGGGCACGAGGGTTGCTACCAATCGAGTGGACTCCATGTTAGTGTCGTCTAGGGAAAGATAGTGATCGGGTGCTTACCCCGGGTACTTGAGGTACCGCGGGTCGTGGATGACACGGAAGTTCCCCGGATCTTGTGGGTAAAGTGTGCAACCTCTGCAGAGTGTAAAACTATTCGAATAGCCGTGTCCACGGTCAAGGATAGTTGGGTAACCGCTCTTGGGCTACGTCCACTTGTCTACAAACCAGTGTGTGTGTTGGATAAGTGGGAAGAACTACTTGGGTCAAGTCAAGGACTTGACATGATTGAGTTGGGTTGGTGCCCACTCTACTTATGTTGATATCTGTAACCTGTCCTCATGGTTAATTGAATTCACCTGATGCATGCCTTACAAGTTGTTGAGCATGTCATCGCACTCAAAACTAGCTTTCCGCAAAAATTTACCTATACCATGCATTGTTGTTCCTTGAACCAAAACATGGGTTGCTTGCGAGTACATTCAAAGTACTCATTGGCTTGCCACTGGTTATTTTATTGGCCAGGCATGAAAGAACATGATATGAAGAAGAGTACCTCGGTGCCGAACATGCGAGCTAGGACGCTTCCCAGTCAGAATGCCTGTAGGGTTAAGGCAGATGGCATGGGTCCAAGTTATCGACGAAGATTTCCGCTGCGATGTTATACTCAAGACTTGACCATAATGGTCCTACTTGTGTAATACGGTATGTATGGATGTAAGACTCTTGTTATTCAGCTTCTGTGTGTTCGTGAGCATTGATCTCTGGGATCACTGTACACGTGCATTCGGTGATCACAACTTATGAGTCGGGGTCCCCACAGAGCATGGTCTTATTATAGTGTAGATAGACCGCCTGTCAAGTTTCATCGCATTCGGAGTTCGTTTGATAGCCCAACCGTTAAACTATAGCGGCAGTATAGCCGGTCTTTTTGCCGGACGTTTTCGGTCTCCGAAAACCATGCCGGGCTGTTTCTCTCCCCTCTTCTCTCAGACCAACCCACTCTCCACAGTCCACCTAGGCCCATGCCTACCCCTCTTTGTACGGTGCATTGGCCCCTCGCGCGCGTCCGAAAGTTGTCCCGGACCCGACCCGGGCTGTCGCTACCGTTGTGTCCGGAACATCCCCAAACATCTACAAAATATCACCATTTCCTTATTTGGGCTACCTAAGCTATTTTTTTCCATCCGTCCGATTACGATCGGAGGGACGAGATAGCCCCTAGCCTAACCTACCTGCTATATATATTAGTCTATCCGAAGACCAAATCCCTAATTTCTAGGGATCCTCCGCTGCCACTCTCTTCCATCTTCCTCGGGATCCTTTTCCGATCTGCTCCCCCTCGTTTTTTGTAGCCAACCAACCCGCATCGCTCGCCGATTTCGTCGTGCCCAAGGCCTCCAAATCACTCCTCGCCGGCAACCAGCGACACCAGGCCGTGACCTGCGCCCCTTCTCCTCTTTTCCTGCCGTCTCCTTCCTCCTCTACTCTAATCCCTCTCTCTATATACTTCTCTTGCTTCCGCAGGAACCAGAGGAGTTCTGCCTCGAGCTGCCATGGATGGAGGCTGCCAAGTCCCCCGAACCCAGCCTTCCCGTACGCCGTGTCGCCGTTCCTCCTTCGCATCCCCAAGCGCTCCTCACGCGCCCTTGCTTCCTCATCCTCCAATGCCGTCCCGCTCGTCCAAGCCTCCTCTGTTCGCCGCTACGGATGCCGCCAGCCGAGCTCCTCAAGCCACCGTCGTCCCAGTCCCGTTCTGGTCGGTCCTTGCCGAGGCCACCTCGCTAGATCTCTGTCGTGTCGCGCCAAGTTCCCCGGCGAGAACCGCGCCTCTGCTTCATCTGGATTGGCAGAGCGCTGCCTTTTCCCCTGCGCTGACCGATGCCAAGTCCCCCCGCGCTTGGAACCGCTCGACCGCGCCCATTGACCACGCCCGTCCCTGCCTCAATCCAGTGGGATCGGCAGGGGCGATCCATCCAGCGCCCGAGTGGGCCGGCCTGCCAGCGCCCAAGGCCCAGATGCGCGCCCTGCCGGCCTACCCCTCCTCCTCAAACAGGCCGAAGCCCATGGGTGAGGCCACCCCAAGCGCCCCCTCCTTTTTTATTACTGCTGGGCCAGTTCGGTTTCGGCCGAGAGGATGTTTTTTTTGGTTCCGCGAATTTAGCTAATTTCCAGGGAATTGCGGTTTTACAGAAAAGCCCTTGTTGATCATGCATTTAATATCTCACAAACAGTGCATCGGATTAAAATAAATTATATATGAAACTTTCTTAGAATTTCATCTAGTTTAATAATATGCAACTTTCATCTAGGTTTAAAATGTTTAAAATGCTGTTTGTATAAATCTGCTTAAATAACTTGCTAAAACGGTTTAATTCATAACTAAATAACCGTAGCTCGGTTTCAAATAATCTTTTATGTAAATGGGGTGGAAAAATGCCTAGTTTAACATGACGCACTCATCTAGCATGTTTAACAACTCTAAAATTATGTTTAGGGCAGAATAGTACCATAACCAAAATATGCACATTAGGAGTTTCCGGACTTGTTGTTTTGTTGTTCCGGCCTCATTTAACCAAGACTAGTTAGGTAGTTTTACTTTGCTTCACCCTCTTGCCATGTTTAACAACATTTAATATTGTTGGGTAAATAAATGAGATCGAACTAAATAACTTGTCATGGTGTTTCATCAATATGCAACTCTTTCCATATTGAGCTCCACTTAATTTGTAGTATTGTTTATGCATTTTGCCATGCCATGCCTCTTTAAACCGGACATGCATCATACTTGTTTGCGCATCGTGCCATGTTTATGTGGTGGTTGTTTACTATGTTGTTTGCTTCTTTCCGGTGTACTTCTTCTCGGTAATCCAGTAACGTCGCGTTTGTGAGGATCCGTTCGACTACGTCCGTTTGTCTTCTTCATGGACTCGTTCTTCTTCCTTGCGGGATCTCAGGCAAGATGACCATACCCTCAAAATCACTTCTATCTTTGCTTGCTAGATGCTCGCTCTTTTGCTATGCCTATGCTACGATACCTACCACTTGCTTATCATGCCTCCCATATTGTTTAACCAAGCCTCTAACCCACCTTGTCCTAGCAAACCGTTGTTTGGCTATGTTACCGCTTTGCTCAGCCCCTCTTATAGCGTTGGTAGTTGTAGGTGAAGATTGAAGTTTGTTCCTTGTTGGAACATGGAGATGTTGTTCCTTGTTGGAACATGTTTACTTGTTGGGATATCACAATATATCTTATTTAATTAATGCATCTATATACTTGGTAAAGGGTGGAAGGCTCGGCCTTATGCCTGGTGTTTTGTTCCACTCTTGCCGCCCTAGTTTCCGTCATATCGGTGTTATGTTCCCGGATTTTGCGTTCCTTACGCGGTTGGGTAATAATGGGAACCCCTTGACAGTTCTCCTTGAATAAAACTCTTCCAGCAATGCCCAATATTGGTTTTACCATTCGCCACCTAGCCTTTTCTTTCCCTTGGGTTCTGCAGACTCAAGGGTCATCATTATTTTACCCCCCCGGGCCAGTGCTCCTCTGAGTGTTGGTCCAACCTGTCAGCTGCCGGTGGCCACCAGGGGCAACTCTTGGCTGGCCTACCCATACCTTGGACAATCTGAGTGTGCCCTGAGAAAGAGATATGTGCAGCTCCTATCGGGATTTGTCGGCACATTCGGGCGGTGTTGCTGGATTGGTTTTACCATTGTCGAAATGTCTTGTAACCGGGATTCCGAGTCTGATCGGGTCTTCCCGCTAGAAGGAATATCCTTCGTTGATCGTGAGAGCTTGTCATGGGCTAAGTTGGGACACCCCTGCAGGAATTTGAACTTTCGAAAGCCGTGCCCGCGGTTATGGGCAGATGGGAATTTGTCAATTTCCAGTTGTAGAAAACCTAAAGTTGACCTTAATTAAAACACATCAACCGCGTGTGTAACCGTGATGGTCTCTTTCCGGCGGAGTCCGGGAAGTGAACATGGTGTTGGAATTATGCTTGACGTAGGTTGTTCTAGGATCACTTCTTGATCATACTTTTATCGACCGTGCTTTGCCTTCTCTTCTCGCTCTCATTTGCGTATGTTAGCCACCATATATGCTTGTCACCTGCTGCAGGTCCACCTCATACCTTTACTTTTCCCATAAGCTTAAATAGTCTTGATCGCGAGGGTGCGAGATTGCCGAGTCCCCGTGACTCATAGATACTTCCAAAACCAGCTTGCAGGTGCCGAGGTTACCGTGCAGATGACACAACCAAGCTCAAGGAGGAGCTCGATGAAGATCTTGTCCTTTATGTTGTTTCGTACTAGTTGATCAGTAGTGGAGCCAGTTGGGGTCGATCAGGGATCTGTGTAGCATTTGGGGTAGTCTTCTTTTATTTTGGCTCCGTAGTCGGGCCCTGATTGTATTTGGATGATGTAATGCTTTATTCATGTAATTGTGTGAAGTGGCGAGTGTAAGCCAACTATGTATCTCTTTCCCTTATGTATTACATGGGTTGTGTGAAGATTACCTCACTTGCGACATTGCTTTCAATGCGGTTATGACTCTAAGTCGTGCTTCGACACGTGGGAGATATAGCCGCATCGAGGGTGTTACACAGGTTAAGCAACTTGTCAAGAAACGGAGGGAAGAATATGATAAGTGTGACAAGGTAAATGGTCAGAATGCCGCTGGCAGTAAGGGCCGAGGCGGTGAAGTAAATCGCCCCGGAAAACCCTTTCGTAACCAAGGAAAGCCCGCCAGGGGTCAAGAGAAGGAAATCTATGATGATGTGAGTGATAGAGGGGATGAAGAGGAAACCAGTGAGTAGGAGTTTTAGAAGGCCACTAACGCCCTATGCATTGATGGGGGTGCATCTTTCATGCCTCTCACCACCAGCTCAAGCGATGGGCAGGAGAGATCAATGTTGTGGAGCCAGCGCTAGAGGCCCGGAAGCCGCTCAAATGGTCCCGCACGCCCATCATCTTTGACGAGGAGGATCACCCTGGCCGCACCACTATGGTAGGATGTTTGCCATTGTTGGTCTCCGCAATAATTTGCAACCTCAAGGTCACAAAGATGCTAGTGGATGGCGGGGCCGGGTTGAATCTGATTTCCTCGG
The DNA here is from genome assembly GCF_003073215.2 of Triticum urartu. NCBI lineage: Eukaryota > Viridiplantae > Streptophyta > Magnoliopsida > Poales > Poaceae > Triticum > Triticum urartu. The sequence goes on along the minus strand of NC_053027.1, from coordinate 258,520,046 downwards.
TAGTCATCAACCAGCTTCAGATAGAGAAGAAGATCTAGAGGTTACCGGCATGTTTCAAGCAGTTAATCCCGGCAGGAGCCATCCTAAAGGGAAGATTACGTTGCTCATGATGTTTGGGGGGAGAACTGAACTATCGTACTGAGAAGATTGTGTTTGATGTGGTTGATCTCCCCCTACCGTACAATGGGATTCTTAGACGCCCGGCCTTGGCCAAGTTCATGGCGACATCGCATTATGCTTACAACACCTTGAAGATGCCCGGGCCACTGGGAGTCATCACTATCCCATCGGATGAGAAGGATGCAATTATTTATGTGGACAAGATGTACCGAGATGCAGTCGTGGCAGAGGCAATGGCAGCGGCAGCTCCCGCCAAGGAAAGCAAAGGAAAGAACAGGGATTATAGGACCTCCAGCAAGGAGTCTGGGAAGCGTGCCCCCTCTGAGTGCATGACACCCGTTGACAACATGCCGGAGTGTTCCAATGGCAAGAGATCCAAGGTTGCTGCACCCCAAGTGAAGAAGGTCTCGGCAGGGCTGGCTGGCGTTGATGGTGGTTTCACTATTAGCGTCGCCCTCGATGATAAATAGGAAAGCATGCTCGTTGCCTTCCTGCGGGAGAATACCGATGTGTTTGCCTGGCAACCATCTGATATCCCCGGTGTTCCCATGGATGTAATCGAGCACCACCTTGCTATCTGCCCATATGCCCGACCTGTCAAACATAAAGTCTAGAAGCAGGCCTTGGAGAGGCAGCAGTTCATTGCCGAAGAGATCAAGAAACTGGAGGCAACTGGTTTGGTCACAGGAGTACTGCATCCTACGTGTTTAACAAATCCAGTGCTAGTCCGGAAGGCTAATGGGAAATGGAGGCTTTGCATTGATTTCACAGATCTCAACAAGGCTTGCCCGAAGGACCCATTTCCCTTGCCGCGCATCGACCAGATTGTGGATTCCACTTCAGCTTGTGATTTGCTCTACTTTCTGGACGCGTACTCCGGATATCACTAGATCTTCATGTCCAAGGAAGATGAAGAGAAGACGTCACTCATCACTCCATGTGGTACATACTGCTTTGTCTACATGCCATTCGGATTAAAAAGTGTCGGATCCACTTTTGCAAGGGTAGTCTAGATTGGTTTTGAACCATAGTTCCATAGAAATATAGAAGCCTATATGGATGATATCATGGTCAAAACCAAGGATAAGGCCACCCTTATACAGGAATTGGAAAAGACATTTGCTAATCTGTGTAAGATCAATTTGAAGCTTAATCCGGAGAAATGTGTGTTTGGTGTTCACTCCAGCAAGCTATTTAGTTTCTTCGTGTCCCATCGGGGGATCGAAGCTAACCCCGACAAGATCAAAGCCATCGAGCAGATCCAAGCGCCAAGGACAAAGGATGTGAGGTGCTTAACAGGATGCGTGGCCGCGCTAAGTACATTCATCTCCATGTCTGCCGAGCGTGCCCTGCCATTCTTTAAAATTTTGAAGAAGGCAGGGCCTATGAAGTGGACCCCGGAAGCAGATGCAGCTCTACAGGAGTTGAAGGCCTACTTATCATCTGTGCCTACCTTGGTTGTGCCCAAACCCCAAGAACCGTTGTTGCTATACTTGGCAGCAACCAACCAAGTGGTTTGTGAGGCCTTGGTAGCACAGCAAGAAGTGGATAAGTCAAAAAGTGAGCAGAAAACAGCTGAGTCAGAGAGGGATCATGACAACAATTAGCACGACAATGAGAACAACCCCATGGACGCGGCGAGTAAGAAAGTGGTGCAGTGCCCAGTGTACTTCGTCAGCTCCTTGTTACAGGGGGCTAGATCGAGGTACTCTGGTGTGCAGAAGTTGATATTTGGTCTCATTATGGCCTCAAGGAAACTGCGCCACTACTTCCTAGCCCACGAGATCATGGTTGTCACTCATTTTCTGCTGCAAAGGATATTCCGAAACACTGAGGCTGCCGGCAGAATAGTGGAGTGGGCTTTGGAGTTATCCAGCTTTGGTTTGAAATTTGAGAGCACATCAACTATTCAGAGCAGGGCACTGGCAGAGTTAATTGCAGAATGGACGCCAACCTCTCATGAGGAAATGACAGAGACAGCTATCCCAGCAAGGAATCACCCCAAGAATGGATTATGTATTTTGATGGTGCTTTTTACCTACAAGGTGTAGGGGCTGGCGTGCTTGTTGTTGCCCCCTCCGGGGAGCACTTGAAGTACGTCGTCCAAATGCATTTTGCCTAGGAAGAAGCCACCAACAATATAGCTGAGTATGAAGCGCTCCTTGCCAGGCTTAGGATTGCAACAGAATTGGGAATTAAGAAGCTGATCATTCGAGGAGATTCATAGCTTGTGGTGAGACAAGTCAATAAGGATTATCAAAGTCCATTGATGGAGGCATACGTCGAGGAAGTGAGGAGATTGGAGGAGCACTTTGACGGGTTGCAAACATAGCACGTACCCCATGCGGAAAACAACATAGCTGATCACCTGTCAAAGTGTGCTACGCAGAAGCTTCCTATGGAACCATGAACTTTTGTTCTCCGTCTCTCTCAGCCCTCCGTATCACCAACAACAATGGCCCAGAAAAGGATAAAGTTGGACTACAGTAAGCATCTCCCGGTCAAGTCGTCCGCTCCCGGCAGAGACCCTGCTGGAAACAACTCCTCACAGCCCGCCGCACCACCCTCTCTGTCGGTGTCCTGGGAACGAGTGTCCCCAGACTTTCCTGCCTGCGACCCACGGCATGGCTTCGTCAAAGGCCCCATACGACCCATCTTCACCAGCAAACACTCAAGACCCTCGCGAGGGGCTGAGCCTTGCGAGGCGGATGACACAAGACCTCCTCAGGGGTGGCCTGACGAGGCTGGCTCGTGAGGGGTGGAGAGATCAAGGCAAGGGGCACCTCGCGAGGTTCCTGTGACGCAAGCCATGACGACCAAGGCCAGGCGGGCACCAGGCGGGCGCCAGCGCGCACAGTGTCCTCGTTTACTCTTTGGTGTGATAGAGGCAAGCGCAGGCGAGGAGTCCCGACGCATCAGGCAAAGGTTTCCATATCGGTGCAACGAGACCAAGACCAGCAGGACAGCAGGAGGAGGTCACCGTGAAGCCCAGGATGGCGTCACCACTAGAGCCTTTGGCAGGCGAAGACCATCTTTTGTCAGGATAGCTTGTACTAGTTGTCCCCCTTCAAATTGGCCATTGTGGGATCCCTTCCCGCCTAATATTTGGGAAGAGGACCCGGGCCTTTATATATAGGACTAGCCACCACCGTAGGGAGGCATCTCATCTTGGACCGGATCCATTCCACCAAGGCCACCACACAAACTCACCAAGCACAAGAGCACCTCTCCTCTGGAGGCTGTTCTTCCCTTGTAACTGTCCATCCTCAGCCCAAGAGGCAATCCACCACACCAAACTGCAGTAGGGTATTACACCACAACGGTGGCCCGAACCACTATAAATCTTGTGTCCCTTTGTTCTGCGAGTTCGACGCGCTGAGCCTTGAGATCGCGGTGAGGGCGTGAGCTAGAGGGAGGAGAGATCTTAGTGCACACCCCAGTGTTCGAACCTCAAGGGTTTTGCTGGAACCCGAAATCCTACATTTGGCGCGCCAGGTAGGGGTGCGCTGAAGCTTTCCTTTGGTTGATCCGCATTCCACCGCTCCACCGCATCCATGTCAGATGGGCATCGAGATCGCGCCAAGCGCCGGACCGCTCTCACCGCCCGTGTCGCTCAGATAGCCCCTGTCGGAGGGCCTCCCTGTCGTTGTCCGTCTCCTGTTGCCAACGCCGCTACTGGCCCGGCAGCGAACGAGCAGCAAGCACCATCACTACACCCCTCCATGCGGCGGGACGGCCGCACCGCCACCCCGTCGCTGACTCCGGCCGGCTCATTGTCTCATGCTCCTTGCGCAACCACGGACGCATAGGCTGCGCTGCTCATGGGAAGCGAGCTCCTGCGCTACCGCCCGGTTGACGACCTCTGCGAGGACTGGTTAGACTGCATCACCGAGCTCGTCAGCGCCGCTGGGGCTCTCCTGCACCATCCCTCTCGCTGCCTCGCCCACCTCCAGCCGCGGGCGATGGAGCTCACGGAGCACCTCCGCCCCCTCTACGTCAAGAGGTTCCCTCGCACAAAGACGCACAACTCACGGAGCGCCACCGCCCCCTCTGCGTCAAGACGGTGTCCTCGCCCCAAGACGTGCGGTCCCGCGGCGTGATCCGCCACGCCGTGTGCCCGTGCATGAAGAAGGAAGCTGCCAAGAGGTTCCCCGGCCGCAAGAAAACGCTCCACCACTCCCGGCGCCACGAAAAGACCGCGTGCCGCCTGCGCCAGCGGTGCACGAACATCAAGGGCAGGCTCCGCCCCTACAGAGGGCCCTGGTGGCCACCGCAGGCTGCCGCGCCTTCGCTCTCGAGCTGCACACCGTCGTTTGGCCAGGCAAGTTCAAGATGGATCTGCCTCCACGCTACGACGGCACCCCCAACCCCGCGGAGTTCCTGCAGCTCTACGAGCTGAGCATTGAGGTGGCCAACGGCGACGAAAAAGTCATGGAGAAGTGGTTTCCCATGGCTCTCAAGGATGGCGCCCGCTCATGGCTCCTCAACCTGCCCGCGGGATCAATCTCCTCCTGGGGAGAGATGTGCAACCGCTTCATTGCCAACTTCTAGGGTACTCGCGACCGTCCTCCGACCGCAGGTGACCTGCGCCGCATCAAGCAACAACCGGGATAGACCCTACAGAAGTACATCCAGCGCTTCAACAACGTTCGTCTCAAGATCCCCAAGGTGACGGACGAGGCCATCATCTCAGCGTTCATCGATGGTATCCCCGACGTCAAGATGAAGGAGGAGCTCTCCATCCACGAGGAGCTATGCACGACTCTGGAGTTGTTCAACATAGCAACCAACTGTGCAAGAGCTGAGGAGGGGCGTCTCTCCCTCCTCGAGCTCCCTGCTACCGACCTAGAGGAGAAGAAGGCCAAGATCAAGTTCGTGAAGTGCAAGGGAGTGGCCGTACTCGCGGTAGAGCCGGACATGAAGCGCGTCCGGGACCACCTCGAGTCGTCCAAGGGCAGCCGTCCGTTCTGTGTCTTCCACAACGTACACAGCCACAACACCAACGATTGTCAAGAGCTCAGGGCCATCCGATATGGACGCTTCGGTCGACGCTCCGAGCGTAATGACCGGGCTACGCCCGAGGAGGAGGACGAGGTGGAGGACGCTGGGATGACCGTGGCCCCCGCCAGGAGTGGCGTGACCGGCCTCATGAGGACCACTGGCAAGAGCAGCCTCGTGAGGGCGCCTGGCGCGACCAGCCTCGCAAGGACCATCCTTAGGGTAATGCCGGCCTCCCTCCGCTGCCGCCACCACCAAGAAGGAACGATGACCACCATCAGGACGAGGGGGCTGGGGGTTTCCTGGAACCGCGCGCCATTGCTTGCATCTTGGGTGGTGCTCAGGACCCGGCTTCCCAACGCATCTTCAAGCAGTTCTCTCGCGAGGTGAATGTAGCCCTCCCTAGGCCCGAGGTCACGCGCCCACTCAGGTGGTCCAAGTACGCCATCACCTTCAGCTCGGCAGACCAGCTCAAGTGCGCGGCGACCGCCATCGTCCTCCCGATGCTCTGTTCACCCGTCATCAGCAATGTCCAAGTCACCAAGACCCTCATCAACGGTGGCGCGGGGCTCAGTGTCCTGTCCGTCGAGACGTTTGACAGCCTCCAAGTGCCATACGATCAGCTTCAACCCACCGAGCCTTTCTCAGGAGTGACTGACGGCTCCACCACCCCGATAGGGTAAGTTCGTCTCCCTGTCACCTTCGGTCAGTGCAACAACTACCACACTAAGCTCGTCGACTTCGACATCGCCCACATCTGTCTGCCATACAACGCCATCCTCAGGTATCCGGCCCTGGCAAAGTTCATGGCAGTGACCCACCATGGCTACAACGTCCTCAAGATGCCAGGAAGCGGCGGGATCATCACAGTCCCCTACGAAGAAAGAGATGCGGTGTGCTCCCTCGAGCGTGCCTTCCAAGCAGCAGCAATCAAAGACCCTGACAACAAGGGCGCGTACCCTCCTGAGGCCACCCCCAAGAAGAAGAAGCAACTACTGTGCATAGGGCCTCAGGGGAGCGGCGCCTCTAGCAGTGCCACATCAGGATCGGCGCCCGCACCTGGAGCGCCTCCCTCCCTCGCATAGGAAGGCGCGCCCGATGTCCTCCTCGGGCAGGGCTCGGGGGCTCTCTTCTGGAGGGACTCAGACCTGACCAACATCACGAGGGAGGCGTTCGGGCACCACGTGGAGGCGTGCTTCACGGCATGTTTCCCTTAGGAGGGCACCGGGCGAGGAGCGCCCGACGCTCAGGAGTTCATCGACAAGGCCACCCAGGAGCTTCAGGAAGCACAGGCGATATGCGGTGACCACCGCCCACCTGGTGCAGCTCCCCATCCAGGCAAGGGTGGCGAGCTGCGCGTCTGCATCGACATCCCAGGGCTCAATAGGGCTGCATCTCAGGAGTGCTTTTGGCCTTCGCGCGTGGGACGTTGCGAGGGCCCACCTCACAGCTATGTTCGCATGCCATTTGGCCTGCCAAGTGTAGCAGCCACCTTCCAGCACAACCTACGGAGCATCCTGGCAACCCAGGAGGCCAAGCATCATGCAGTCCTGGCGGAGATGGAGACGGTCCTCAGGGAGCCACCCAAGCCCCCAGATCCTCCCAAGGCTCGGGGTCTTGGCGGCTCATGAGGAGCGACTTCTTCAGCGCGTGCCTTCAGCTACCCCAATGCTCCTTCGACAACCAAACCAGGTGACATTTTCCAAGTTCATTCAGCTGCGAGGGCCCCTCGGCCTGCATTATTCCCAGGTCGCGTGGGCCTGTCCCTGCAGCATGTATCCTTTTTATGTCTTTAGCTTACTTTACCGGGGGCGCCCCTCGCGCTGCATCATCCCCAGGCCGCTCGGTTCCGTCCCAGCGGCATGTATCATTCTTGCATATATCTAAGCTATCCGGTTCCCATGCATGAGTTATTTATAGTTATCACCTGCTTGGTTTCCACCTACCACAGGAGCCGCGCGCTGATCGTTTTTTTAAGATCCTTCGCATGAGAAGACTAGGCACGACACCTGTGCTCGGGTCCGTCCCTGTAGCGTCCATAAACCCAACGGCTGAGCTCTGTCTGGCGGGCCGGCCCCGTTCACGTCACCACCTGGGATCGTTGGTGCTTGGCCTCCTCATGCGATTGCCTCAGGAGATCCGCTCGGCGCAGGTTTCCTAACCATCTCGCAGGACCACCACAGCCATCAGAGCTAAGACCAGGCGCGGCCCGCCTTGAGGTAGGGCCTCGTGAGTCCCGCGCTGGCTCACGAGTGCCCAGACACACCTCGTATAGCACTAGCGTGCAAGCCACGTGTCAGGGCAGGGCTGTACATGCCCCGGGGGCTCCACTCAGAGGGAGCCCTCACCCACGCACCAGTGGAAGCACCACGCTCCGCGCTGGCAGTCGACACTGCCGAGGAGCGGCTATGCCCTTGCAAGTGCCGAAGCACTATGCTCCGCGCTGGTGATAAACAATTGAGGGCGGCCCCATGACCGTATCAACCTCAGGGAGCCTCCGAGCTCAGTGTCTGGCCTCATCGCAACACCTCCCCTCAGGAGAGTCGCGCGAGGGGGCTGTGCACAGGGGCTGTGCTCGGGTCACGCCCGAGCGTACGCCACCCTGCCAGGTCCCTCGGACCTGGTCGTCACGCGCCCTCCCAAGCGGAGCCAAGGTATGAAGGTCGTTTGGACGTCAAGGGGGACTCCTGAGCATCCCGACTCAGGAGCCTAACTGGCCACGTAGCCCCTCACTCCTTGGTCCGTCCTAGTGATCCGGACGGTCCAACGACGGCTGAGGTATGCGAGGGGTCGGGCCCTGCCGACGTAGAACACTAGGCCTACTCTCGCATCTCCTTTCTATAAGTTGTTTGTGCGTCAAGGGGGACTCCTGAGCATCGCGACTCAGGAGCCTAACTAGCCACGTAGCCCCTCACTCCTTGGTTCGTCCTGGTGATTCGGACGACCCAATGGCGGCTGAGGTATGCGCGGGGTTGGGCCTTGCCAACGCAGAACACCAAAGCAAACGGAAAGGAAATCACGGAATTTCAAAGAAATATTACAAGACATACTGTTTCTCGAATACCAAGCGCAAGTTTAAACGCCTCCATGAGACATGGTTCATGTTGCAGAAGCAAAGCAGGAAAAGGAGCCGCCGGCAAGTCATCCCATCATCCCTGGACGCCGTCGTCTCCTGCAAGAGGCACCACTTCGACGGTGAGGCCGCCCTCACCTGAGCCACCAGCTGGAGTTGCAGGCTCATCAACGTCACCAGTTGGGGGCGCAGGGTCGAAGGCGCGGAACTTCTTCAGCAGAGCTTCCACTTGACCCTTCATAGCTTCGGCAGCGGCGGCACAACGCTGGTCGTCCACAGGCTCCAGCAGCTCGTTGAGCTCGGCGGCAGGGTCACGAAGATGGAGGTGGCTGAAGACGTGTGTCAGCGCGACCGAGGAAAGTGTGCGGGATTCTCCTTCCACCAAGGGGCCGATTCCGTCCACAACCTCCTCAAGCGCCCCGACCAGATGAGGAAGCAACTGGGTGGGGCCCTCATCGATGGTGGCTAGCGGATGCGCAAAGCCCTTCTCGTAGATTGACCGCAGCGCCACGACGGACCTCTCCTCAAGGGACTTGAAGGCCACGCGGTCCTCGGCTAGGACCTTCACCTTGGCGTCAAGCTCGGCCTTCTCCGCTTCCATCTTCCGCTTCAGCTTCTCCAGCCAGCTTTGCTCCGCGGCCTGCACCTTCCCCAACTACTCTAGCTCGGCGTCGCGACCCCTGACGGTGTCCTCCCAGGCCTTCATCTTCTCCTCCTCCGCCTTGCAGCCTCGTGCCTCAGCCGCACGCTCGTTGCGCATTGTCTCCAGCTCGGCCTCCAGTGGCTGACAGCGATCCTGGGCAGCCCCGACATCTTTCAGCGCCACCTCGCGAGCGGCCGTGGCCTGCTAGTCCTTCTCGGAGGTGTCACACCCTGATTTTCATGCCACAACACTTAAGCTAATAAATCATGATAAAATGTGGTTTGACAAAAACTTTTGAGTGTTTTGGAACTTGCCTTGATTTGGATTTTTGTCTGTTGTTTGCAAGTGCTCTAAAAATCAAATAAATCCTCCAACTCCTATACTTCATCTCCTTGCTCCAAATTCTTGAACCAATGATCATGCCATGTGTATAGGTCATAAAAATAATTTCTTACAAAAATAATTTGGCCAAAAAGTATTTTCAAAAATTAGTTTTCCAAAAACCCCTGAATTAAGATTGTACTGCAAGTACTTAATTCAGGGCAGTAAAAATCTTTCCAAAAATATGTTTGACTCCTATTAGATATAGGATACCCAGAAACCACAAAAATATAATTTTAAAAGTTATTTTCCTATTTTATTTAAAAGCTTTTTCTTAAGGCCAGAAATGGTCTTTAATAGGGAAAAATTATTTTATTGTTTCAAAAATATTTGACAAAAATCATGGAAACTCAATGGACATATATTGTCCATATATAAGAGTTTCAACACATGGTCATGTTCAAAATATTGGTCAAATCCCTCAAAAACCATTTCTGCCCATTTCAAGGATTTGAAATATTTCTACAGGAAATATTCCCCAACAATTCCAGGAAAATTCTAGCATGTCACATATGACATGTTTGATGATCTTGCCAAGTATCATGTCATGGACAATAGTATAACCCCATGAAATCTCCCCAAAACCATTTCTGTCCATTTTGAAGTTTGAGCAACTTTACATTGCCAAACATGTCCAAATGTTCTCAAACCTTGTGAACATGCTCAAATGGTCTAATTATTCATCTAGACCAAATGGCACAAGTTGGAGGGAATGTTGTCTTGCTCAAAGTGCCCCAAAACCCTTCCTGTTCAGAACCAAATTTGAACAACTCTACATTGGCAACTTTCTCCTTTTGATATCAACTTTTGTGGACATGTTCATAACCTCAAATGATGACACTACACCAAGTGGTGCATCAAGGAGAATAGATTTGCATGACTAAATCTTGGTAAAGCCATTTCTGTTGATTTCTAGGGTTTACCAAAGTTACATTGGCTACTTTGCCCAAATGAGCTCAAACTTGGTGGAACATCCTACTTCTATGTGCCATTCCATCCTGTTAATTCTAATGGAAAGTGGAATTAATTTTCTTGCCCAAACCAACAACAAACACCTTCTGCCATTTTCCCAAAATCATCATTTTGACCTCTTCCACTAATCTCCTTGAGCTCAACTTTTTACCACAGCTCCTCCTAGACCTCTTCTACCTCCAGTAGCAATGGCTGCATCTCAGATCAATAATTGAGGGGTGAAACAACCTCTTTTACCTCTCTGGACAGCCCTTGCACCTCTCTTCCTCTCCTCCCTCCTCACTCCAGTGGCCACCCAAGGCATCCAAGGCTTTCCCCACATTCTTTACTCCTTCCTAGAGCTACCAGACATGCTTGTCCGTGCCCACTTTGCAAAAAAAATGGCATGCCGGCCATTTGCACGCTCTGGAGCGCGCTACAGTGCGCTCCCGCACTGTAGCCGCCCCCTTCCAACCGCCTCCGGCCACCTAGGGCCTCCCCCTCGTGTCCCCCGAGGTCACCTCGATGTCCGCAACACGCTACACTGTCGTCCCCCTCCTCCTTCTCCCTCCTCCTGCCCCTGCTCACACGTGCGCCGGCCGCCCGAGTACACCAGTGAGCAAGCTCACACGCGTGGTGCCCCTGGCCCCCCTGCTCTCTCTCTTCTCTCCCCTAGCTCTGGACCGAATCTAGGAACACCCCAGACACACCGCGACGAGCTCCCGTGGCCCGTAGCGACGAGCACGAGCTCGCCGGCGCACGAGCCCACGGTGCACCATCGCCCCGCCATAAAAGGCCACCCCCGAGACCTCTCCAGCCTCGGTTCGCCCTCTCTCCCTCCCCTGGACCCCCCGGACCGCGCCATTCTTCCTCCCGTGCCCTCCATCCACCTCCAAGGCTGAAGCCGAGCCGCCGTCCATCGCCTAAATTCAGCCGAGCCCGAGCTCTTCTCCCTCTCCTCTCTCCACCAGTAGGCTCCCCTGAGCAAGGCGGAGCTCCCACGCTCCTTCCCTCGTCCGAGGGCGCACCGTAGCGCCGTCCCCAATCTCGCCCGACGCTATCGTCCGCCAGCGTCCAAGCCGTCGTCGCCTCGACCATCCCCGACAGCCGTGGCATACATGAATGGATGCGGCGTTCGGCGCCGAGCTCATACATAGCCAGAGCGTCGCCGGAGGTGCTCCGTAGCGCCGGCAGTCGCCGTCGGGGCTCTCTGCCCCCTCGGCCAGGCAAGCGCGCGGGAGGAAGAGGAAGACGAAGGCCCTGCAGGCGGGCCCCGCTCGTTAGTGGCCGAGCCACCGGGCCACGCTGGCAAGTGGAGGCGGGTTCGCCCCCTCTCGTGTCCCCGCGGTGAAGGCACACTTCGCGTGGGCGCCTTCGATGTCGCGTCGGTCACCCCGTGCGGCCATTCAGCTGGGCCGGCCCACGGCCTATCTGCCGCCTAGTGCGCAGGATAAGGTTAAAACCTTATTTCCTTTTTCTTTTTCCAGTCAACTTCAAAAATCCATAAACAATTCAAATTAACTCCAAATTTGATGATTCAAATTTCTAGTAGTTTCTAAATTCATTCCCTACCACATGGTGCTACTTGCACATTTTTACAGAAATATTTCTTTCACAAATATTTAGCAAATCCTATTTTCCATTTCTTTGATAAACTTTAGAAAATCACAGAGAGCCCATTTTTGATCCAAATTCCATGATTCAAAGTCCTAGATGTCTATAAGTTCAAAACTTAGTTTTTGAACATTTTTAGTAATACTTTCTGTATCACCTCAAATAATGGTCTATTTCTTCATATTTGTCAACTTTGCAAATTCATAGGAAAATCATTTCAACCCCAAATCCAGTGAAACCAATTCCTAGATGCTTCTAGAATCATCCTTTGTTGAATGGGTTCCTTTGCTCATTTTTCAAAAATATGTTTCTGTACACTTCTTGCAATTCCATAAACCCCTTGATTCCATCATATCGAAATGTTTAGAAATATCCATTAATACACTTCCAATGAAATCACTTTGGTCATTCCTCATATGACCAGAGGTATCCAATAAAAGTCAACTTCATATTTTTAGAGCACATTTATTCTTGCCTTGTTGTGTTGCTTATTGTGATTGTTTCCGACGTTAGTTGCCGAAGTAGACGGAGTACTTGGAGAAGGACCAGAAGATCTCAAGACTCTGATGAACCAGGCAAGCAGCCCTTTGACCATGATGAACCATTTTTTTCATCATAATAGCATTTTTGTTGTTTCATCGAGTGCATGATATATATCTTGAATGGCAACCTTGCTAGGCTTGCCTCTGTTGCATACTCCATTGATACTTGCATTGTTCATGACTCTACCCTTGCTTAGAGTTGTGTTGGTGGGTTGTAGAAATATGCTATAGTAGATGGCTACGCAAAGTGGGTCAGGGTTATGCATGGAAAGAAACAAGTGTGGGTTGACATACTTGCAAACAGCCCAGTGGGTGCCACTAATGCCGCTGGGAGATGATGATGAACTAGGTCACTACTTGGTGGAGAGGTAGTGTACCGAGGCTCGATAAAAGTGTTGTTTATAGAGACAGATTAGATTTAAGATTTGTCGACTGTCCCAACCTTACATGCGCAACCACTCTACCCTTGTATGGGAAAGGGCATTATTGATTACCTAGGATGATACTAGCTTGGAGCCCGCATTACTAGTGACGGGAGAGTTGTTGGTGCGCTCTCTCGGGATGGGGTCGTGCCAGGTAGGGCGGCCATGACTGTTTTCACAGGGCACCGGATACACCGTTGTGTCCCCTCTCAGACGTTACGATCTCGAGTGAGTCTCGTATGATGTACATCGGGAGGATACGGAACAAGGAGTGGACTCCTTGTTAGTGTCGTCTAGGGAAAGATAGTGATCGGGTGCTTACCCCGGGTACTTGAGGTACCGCGGGTCGTGGATGACACGGAAGTTCCCCGGATCTTGTGGGTAAAGTGTGCAACCTCTGCAGAGTGTAAAACTATTCGAATAGCCGTGTCCACGGTCAAGGACAGTTCGGTGGTGCTACTTAGACTACGTCCATATATTTCTGACAAACAACACGGTTTGGTAAATCTGTTGGCATGATTCATGAGGAAGTCACGATGAGCTTGAGTATGAGTTGTTCACAACTCTATCCCGATGTTGATGTCTCTAACCTCCTGATACTTGTTGCAGACGCATTCATATCCTTGAGAAATGTTGATCATACTTGCATGAGAAAAACTAGCTTTCCGCAAAAATGCCAAATTAGCAGTAGTGCCTTGCATAATTATTCTATTATCACCCTTGGGTTGCTTGCGAGTACATTCAAAGTACTCATTGGCTTGCCACTGGTTATTTTATTGGCCAGGCATGAAAGAACAAGATATAATGAAGAATACTTCGGTGACGAGCATGCGAGCTAGGACGCTTCCCAGTCAGAATGCCTGTAGGGTTAAGGCAAATGGCATGGGTCCAAGTTATCGACAAAGATTTCCGCTGCAATGTTATAATCAAGACTTGACCATAATGGTCCTACTTGTGTAATACGGTATGTGTGGATGTAAGACTCTTGTTATTCAGCTTCTGTGTGTTCAGTGAGCATTGATCTCTGGGATCACTGTACACGTGCATTCGGTGATCACGACTTATGAGTCGGGGTCCCCACAGGAGGTTGCTGCCGACTGGCTCAACGCCGCCCGAACGGACATGTCTGAGTGAAGCCAGCCAGAGACCAGTGTAACACCCTCGATGCGACTATATCTCCCACGTGTCGAGGCATGACTTAGAGGCATAATCGCATTGAAGGCATATGTCGCAAGTTAGGCAATCTTCACAACATCCGTTGTAACATAAATCATAAAGGGGAGATAACATAGTTGGCTTACACTCGCCACGTCAAACAAGTACATAAATAACATTACATCAACCAAACACTCATGGCCCGACTACGGCGCCAAAATAAAAGATAACCCAACATGTGACATGGTCCCAATCACCCCCAACTGGGCACCACTACCGATCATCAGGAAAGGAAACATAGTAACGTTGAGAGTCCTCGTCGAACTCCCACTTGAGCTCAAGCGCGTCTCCTGGAGCGGAATCATCAGGCCCTGCATCTGTGTAATAGTAATCTGTGAGCCACAGGGACTCAGCAATCTCGCACCCTCGCGATCAAGACTATTTAAGCTTATAGGTATGGTAAGGTAAATATGTGGAGCTGCAGCAAGCGACTAGCAAGTATGGTGGCTAACTTATACGCAAAAGAGAGCGAGAAGAGGAGGCCAAGCGCGAGCGAGAAACTAGAGAACAACCTGCGCAAACATTACTCCAACACCGTGTCCACTTCCCAGACTCCACCGAGAAGGGGCCATCACGGTAACACACTCAGTTGATTCATTTTAATTAATTTAAGGTTCAAGTTATCTACAACCGGACATTAACAAATTCCCATCTGCCCATAACCGCGGGCTCGGCTTTCGAAAGTTCAAATCCCAGCAGGGGAGTCCCAACTTATCCCATGACAAGCTCTCATGGTCAACGAAGGAATAGACCTCCTCCCAAGACGATCCGATCAGACTCAGCATCTCGGTTATTCAAGACACTTCGACAGGTTAAAGCAAGACCAGCAACACCGCCCGAATGTGCCGACAAATCCCGATAGGAGCTTGACATATCTCTTTTTCAGGGCACACTCAGATGAGCCAGACGTCGGGTAGGCCAGCCCAGAGTTGCCCCTGGTAGCCCCGGACATCGCTCGGTGGGACCAACACTCAGAGGAGCACTGGCCCGGGGGGGGGGGTAAAATAAGATGACCCTTGAGTCTGCAGAACCCAAGGGAAAGAAAAGGCTAGGTGGCGAATGGTAAAACTAAGGTTGGGCATTGCCGGAAAAGCTTTAATCAAGGCGAACTATCAAGGGGTTCCCATTATAACCCAACCGCGTAAGGAACGCAAAATCCGGGAACATAACACCGATATGACGGAAACTAGGGCGGCAAGAGTGGAACAAAACACTAGGCGAGAGGCCGAGCCTTCCACCCTTTACCAAGTATATAGATGCATTAAGATAACATAGCAATATAATGATATCCCAACAAGTAAATAAATGTTCCAACAAGGAACGGCCTTCAATCTTCACCTGCAACTAGCAACGCTATAAGAGGGGCTGAGCAAAGCGGTAACATAGCCAATCAACGGTTTTCTAGGACAATGGTGGGTTAGAGGTTTGACATGGCAATTTGGGAGGCTTGAAAGCAAGTGGTAGGCATCGTAGCATTGGCAGCAAAAGAGCGAGCAATCTAGCATAGCAAAGATAGTAGTAATTTCGAGGGTATGATCATCTTGCCTGCAAAGTTGTCAAAGTTGACTGGATCCTCGAAAGCAAACTCAATGGGCTCCTCGTTAGCGAACTTGTCTCCCGGCTCTACCCAAACAAGACAAACAAGCAACAAGGATACAATCAACCACGTGCAAGGATCAAGCAATATGATACAATGATGATATGCTATGCGGGATGCGATGCGGGATGCAAAATGCAAGATATGACAGGAAATGCAAGAACCTGGCCTCAACTTGGAAATACAAGTGTGCCACTGGAAAGATGAGATGAAATCGCTTGAAAACAATATAAAGATCATCGGAATCGGAGTTACGGCTTGGAAATGGCAAGCGATTCAAAAATGACACCGGTATGCGATTTACAGCAAGTAGCCAACTAAATACAATGAGATGAACATGCTACAGCACCCAAACATGACAGAAAAATACATGGCAGGGATGCATTCAAGACTCTTAACAAAAGTCTAGCACTAAGCTATGGCCAATTCATCCATTAACAGGTTCAAACAAGCATGGCAGAAATGCATATGGCAAACAGATCTCAGACTTAGTGAAATTAACACTTGTCTGGAATTTCAGATCAGGTAGCCCTATTCGGAGCAACAAAACTACATGCTACAGGACCTGAACATGGAAAAGTAAAGCATGGCATGGAGCTACTCAAAGAGATTAAGAAAAGTTCCTTAGTGACCTTGAGCCAAAAGGGATCAGAAAATACAATTGCAAGCATGTGAACATAGCAAAAACATAATCAGTTTTCAGACTTGGTGAAAACTGACACATGCTGAAACATAACTCAAGTAGGCATGTTTACGAGCTCGATGCACTCACTACAGTGCAAGTCATGATAAGATAAGCATACATCCATTAATAACACACAAAATGCAAGCTATACATGGCAAGAACAACAACATAGCATGCACGGATCAACTACAACATCATCGGCAAAATTGCAAATAAGTTGACAATCTGCCCAGATTCACAAAGTAGCAAAAGTAGAGCTCGATTGACTCAAGCTAGGTTGCTCCATAATTGCAAACAAAGACATGGATGGATAGAGCACTACAATATTAACAAAACATCCTTACTGATCATCCTCAAAAGAGGCACGGATCACTAGGAAACAACATGAACATATGGCATCATGAGATAAACAGCTCAAGGACTTTGCAAGCTTGTGCTAGTCACCACACACATCACAAAAATACATGGGTTGCACCTCTGGAAATATGACAAAACCCTTAACAAAACATATGTAGAACTCAGGGCATATCATGCACACAATAATCATGGCAAAAATGACAAAAACCTAAATGGAGCAGCAGATCTGACAATTAACTCAAGTAGCCTCCTTCTAACAGCATTTCGGGCATCAATATGAACTCAAATGAAAATGATGCAATAAAATGAAATGATGTACTCTATGAGATGAACATTTTGATATGCTATATGCATGAATCAGAGCTATGGATGAAAAGTTACGGGGCTACGAACAGGAGAACTTGGATCTGCAATTCCAAGGACTTAGAAGAAAAAAACAATCTCCTAGGGTTTACTGTTCACGGATCTGGATTGGGTGCGAAATCCGATGTTCGCCGGAGGGCTGCTTCACTGGAGAGGACGCCGGTGGCCGGAGCGGTCTTGCCGGCGACGATGGCGGCGAGGCGGCGCGGAAGCCGAGGTGGTCACGGGCGGCGCGAGCGGCGCGAAGAGGTGGTGAGACGGCGGTGGCGCGAGGCGGCCGGGGCGACGAGGTGGCAGCGGCGGCGAGCTTGCGCAGCGGGGCGGCGCGCCAGAGTGGGCGGCAGGGCTGGCGCGCGGTGGGGAGGAGGACGACCCAGCCGGCGGCGACGGATCGGGGCCGCGGGGGCCCTGCCTGGGCCTGGCGGGCCGCGGCGGGAGGAGGTGGCTGCGTGCCACATGGCGCCCTGCCAGTGGCCGCGGGTGGCGGCGCGGCGTGTCCGGCGGCGGACGGACACGTCCGGCGCGGAGAGAGATCAATTTAGGGTTTCGGACGGGGGGGATCCGGATTTCGGGGAAGGAGTCTATATATAGGCATTGGAGGAGCTAGGAGAGTCCAAATGAGGTGCGGTTTTCGGCCACGCGATCGTGATCGAACGCTCTAGATGATGGAGCAGGTTTAGGTGGGTTTTGGGCCAAATTGGAGGGGTGTTGGGCTGCACACACACGAGGCCTTTTCGGTCCCTCGGTTAACCGTTGGAGTATCAAACGAAGTCCAAATGATACGAAACTTGACAGGCGGTCTACCGGTAGTAAACCAAGGCCAGTTGGCAAGTCTCGGTCCAATCCAGAAATTTTTAATCCCCACACACGAAAGAAAGGTAGAAATGACCACCGGAGGAGAACGAAGCGCCAGAATGCAAAACGGACAACGGGGAAAATGCTCGAATGCATGAGACGAACACATATGCAAATGCAATGCACATGATGACATGATATGAGATGCATGACAACGACAACAACACACGGAGACAAAGAACCCGAACCCAAGAAAATAAAATAACTTAACGCCGGAAACGGCAAGAGTTGGAGTACAAATTGGGAAAGTTACATCCGGGGTGTTACAACCATCTCCAGGCGGCAGGCCGCCAGGTGACGATTGGTGTCTTGAAGATCCTCTTGCAGCAGGGTCAGCGCGGAGAGAGCACGCTGCAGGACGTCAGTGGAGGCAGAAGGATCCAAGGTCGGTAGTGCGGCGGAAGGAAGAGGAGGCAACGTCGTCACCATGGCCTGAGAGGCTAGGAGCTCCTTAATTTGGGGGACCCCAGCAACTGAGCTGGATGTTGGCACCTCCGGAGCCGGCGGGGCTACGGGGGCTGCCTCCTCCGGAGGTCGCTTCCCCAAGTCTCGCAAGGACGATCAGGCTGGGGAAGCACGAGCACTCTCACTGCCCTTCCCCGCAAAGGAGGGTGCGGCCGCTGTAGGAGATTTGGTCCCGAGCGGCACCGCCGCTTCCTCCTTCCTCTTCTTTGCTGCGGGCGTCGACCTAATTACACAATGGAGGAGCGTCAAGAACCAGCAGCAGAAGCAGAAACAAGATAGGACAAGAGTACTTACTGGTCCATCACAGTGTAATCTCTTTGCCTCCTAAGCTTGAGGCCTGAAAGCTTCGCCTGAGGCGCAGGCGTGCAAGCACCTAGAAGAAAGAAGAAGCAGCAGGTGGGTTGGAGGCAGCTCCAGGCAGCGTCAGAACAGGGGCATCGTCTCGTGGAATCAGCGTCGATCTCCCTCTCGTCGGAATCGCAGTCGGGGACCTCCTCCGAGGACTGGTCTTGGACCTCAAGGATCCACCGGCCGCATGCAGCTCCCTCGTTTCTAGGAGGACACCGGCCTCATCATCGTCGTTAGGCAGGGTGCGGAGGATGCCGACCTGGCACAAAGGGGAGGTCTCCCCCTCCCCTTCGTGGGTCGCCTCAGAGTCGCCCTCCTCCTCCTCCCCTTCTTCCTCCTCTTCCTCTGCCTGAGACTCGTTGGAAGACACGTCCACTGGACTCGTCATCACCGGGACGCTCGAGGGCGCAGGCGGCACGAGCCCACACTCGTTGAAGATAGGCAGAGTGGCGACAACCTTCACCCCATCCGGACGGCGGTAGAAGGGAACAAAGGAGTTCGGCGGGTACCCTTGGTCGTGCCCAACCAAGGAGAGAAGGTCCGAGCGTAGCTTCCTGTCAGAAAGGGCCTCCTGGCACAGGCGGAGGTCGTCCCCTTCGTCTCGAAGCTTCCACAAGGGGCGCGGACGCGACTGGAGGGTAGCAACACGCTGCTTCATGAATTCTTTGACGATCATGGCCCCCGTCAACTTTGCCTCCCTTGAATCACCAGGCCTTAGGTCGTCAGTCATCCTCTCCAACACCTGCGCCGCCCTGGCGTCGGTGAGCTTCGCACGAAGCCACCCCTCATGGGACGCCGGCATCTCCGTCGGCAAACCAGTTGGGGCTGGACGCGCTTGGCGTCCATCAAGAGCCACTTGCCCCTAAAGCCCTCGGCCTTCTTCCTGGCCTTCGTGACGGCGTTGGGATTGTTGGCTGCGATGAAGTCAACGCACCCAGAGCAATAACCCTCTTTGATCCGGAGTAAGAAGAAGTGGCGCAGCAGTGCCACAGACGACATCACCACGACATACGCCTCACAGTAGAAGGCGAAGATTGACATGAGGAGGACGGAGTTAGGATGAAGATGGAGAGCGTGGATCTTGTAATGGCTAAGGACAGAGTAGAAGAAGTCAGAGATAGGGGGAACCAGCCTGGCGACGATGCTTCTCATGAAGAAGGGGTAGAATGTGCTGCCTGAGGCCTCCGGCTCGTCGGAGCTAGCCCGGAGCATAGTCTTCCTCTTCTTATCACCATCCGCTGTCATCAGGAGCACAACGACAAGGTTCTTCTCCGAAACGCTCGACGCATGGAGCACCGGCTCGTACCAATACGACGAGGGAGTGGCCTGAGCTTTCTAGGGCGCCATCTACAGCAAGCTCGGAGGAGGATCTGGGCGGATCTGGAGTCTTCGGAAGAAAGGAGCAAGAAAGGGGATCTGGAGCAAGATGAAGGAAGACAATGAAGGCAAATACGACCTGCGCCAGCCTTTTGTCAGTCAGGTAGTTGCTGAGACATCATGGGGAAGTGGAGACGCCCATGTCCCATCAATCGCCATGCGTCAACTGAGGCCGCAGGCAGTTGGGGCCTGCGGTGCTCCGCACTTGCCCCTTGGCTTCGCCTCGAAGCCAATTCCAAGCGCGCCTTGGGCCCGGGGGCTACTGTCGACGTCCTGGGAACTAGGGTCCCCAAACTTGCCTGCCTGCGGCCCATGGCGTGGCTCCATCAGCGGCCCCGTATGGCCCATCTTCACCAGCAAAAACTCAAGACCCTCGCGAGGGGCCGAGCCTCGTGAGGAGGATGACAGAACACCTCCTCGGGGGCGGCCTCACCAGGATGGCTCGCGAGGGGCGGAGAGATCAATGCAAGGGGCACCTCGCAAGGTTCCTGTGACACAAGCCATGATGACCAAGGCCAGGCGGGCACCAGGCGGGCGGCAGCGTGCACATTGTCCTCGTTTCCACTTTGGTGCTAAAGAGGCAAGCGCAGGCAAGGAGTCCCGAGGTATCAGGCAAAGGCTTCCATATCGATGCAACGAGACCAAGACCAGCAGGACACCCAAACGGAGGTCACCGTGGAGCCCAGGACGGCGTCACCACCAGAGCCTTTAGCAGGCGAAGACCATCTTTTGTCAGGATAGCTTGTACTAGTTGTCCCCCTTCAAATTGTCCGTTGTGGGTTCCCTTCCCGCCTAATATTTGGGAAGAGGACCCGGGCCTTTATATATAGGACTAGCCACCACCATAGGGAGGCATCTCATCTTCGACCGGATCAATTCCACCAAGGCCACCACACAAACTCACGAAGCACAAGAGCACCTCTCCTCAGGAGGCTGTTCTTCCCTTGTAACTTTCTATATTCAGCCCAAGAAGCAATCCACCACACCACACTGGAGTAGGGTATTACACCACATTGATGGCCCGAACCAGTATAAATCTTGTGTCCCTTTGTTCTGCGAGTTCGACGCGCTAAGCCTTGAGATCGCGGTGAGGGCGTGAGCTAGAGGGAGGAGAGATCTTCGTGCGCACCCCAGCGTTCAAACCTCAAGGGTTTTGCCAGAACCCGAAATCCGACACCCTCCAACCGGGCCCATGGACCCCACGAACGAGGCTGGTGCTCCTGCAGCAGAGGAGGTGCTGCTAGTCCTCGTTGCCGAGCCCCAGGCTCCAACTTGGGCAAGGCACATTGTCCACTTCCTCCAGACTGGTGAACTCCCCGACGACCAAGATGAAGCTGAAAAATTAGCCCAGACGGCCAGTATGTATCATTTTGTCAATGACCCTCTATACAAAAGGAGGCCCAACGGTGTGAAATTGAAGTGTGTCTGCTGGGAGGATGGATAGGAACTGCTGGTTGAGATTCACAAAGGAATGTGCGGCTCCCACACTGTATCAAGGGCATTAGTTGGGAAAGCATTCTGGTAAGGATTCTATTGGCCCACAACCCTCCAAGATGCGGTTGAGTTAGTCACGAAATGTGAAGCCTGCCAGTTCCATTCCAAGAAAATACAACTGCCTGCCCAAGCCATTCAGACAGTCCCTCTATCACAGCCATTTTTGTTCTCGGGGCTCGACATTCTCAACCCCTTCCCCCAAGCAATCGGGGGCTTTGAATTCTTGTTTGTTGCCATCGACAAGTTTACAAAGTGGTCGGAAGTGACTACCGTGAGAAAGGTGACTGCTCAGTCAGCTATCAAGTTCTTGAAGGAATTGGTGTGTCGTTTTGGATTTCTGGCAAGGATCATCACCGACAAGGGCACCCAGTTCACGAGCCACGCCTTCATGCAATATGTTTGTACCCTCAAATGCAAGATCTCATTGGCCTCTATGGCACACCCTTGGAGCAATGGACAAGCTGGGAGGGCGAACACTGAAGTGCTTCGTGGACTCAAGACGAGAACTTTTGATACGTTGCAGAAGCACAACAGACGGTTGATCGAGGAGCTTCCGGTAGTTCTCTGGTCCCTTAGAACGACACCTAAACGAGCTACCGGGCAGACTCCCTTCTCCCTGGTCTACAGGGCAGAAGCAGTTATCCCCACAAAACTCATATACGGGTCCCCTCGAGTGCTTGCCTATGATGAAGTAGCGCAAGATCAGCACCGGTGTGATGACGCTGTGCTACTCGACGAGAACCATCTCCGGGCTACTACGCGTGCTGCACGCTACCAGCAAGCCCTGCGTTTCTATCATAGCCACATGGTTCATGCCTGGTGTTTTTGAGGAAGGTGACCTTGTCCTTAGGCGCGTTCAGTCCGCCAAGGGTACACACAAGTTGTCACAGAAGTGGGAAGGCCCTTACCGGGTAGTACGATTCACCAGACCTAGCGCAGTCCCTCTGGAGACCAGAGATGGCAATTAGTTGCAAAACTCATGGAATATTGAGCATCTTCGCAAGTACTACCCGTAAGGCGCGGCTGTCGGGCCCTGCCCGGCATCCACCCTTTTGTACAGGCATTGCCTCAGCTGCATGTAACCCCTTGTACAAAGGCAGGGCGATGAACCCGTGTAGGGGGGCCCCAACTAAGATTGCATGTATGCCTGAGCACACCAAGATCACTGCATAAGCATTTCATGAGCATCTGCACAGGCATATAGATAGGATCGCATCTTGCATGAAGTTGCAGGTTCCTACCGTGAACTTGGCGTCGTCAAGGAGTTTAGAAGATGCCCCGGCACTGCAATCCCCGGTAATCCAAATAGATAAGTTCTACCTCTTGGCTATTAGTCGTTTGTAAGCAATAACTTGTGCATAGAGAAACCTCACCACTCTCTTGAAACTAAGGTGCTCCCATCTTTGGCTCGAACATCGCTTCAACCAAGATGGTCGTAGTGACCTTTTTGACAAAAGAAGTTGGCGGCGGGCTGGCCCCTCTGTCTGTTCCCCGACAGACGTAGCTCTCTGGCAGACAAAGAGGGTGCCGGCAGGATAGCCTACCGGGGAAAACTCATTTATTTACATTAAAGAGGCATCTCACCTCGGTGTGGACATACACATGCACGAATTCCCGGCAAGGTTCACCTTTTTCATTCGTATGCTAACACAAGTACAAGCATTATAGAACACAAAGATGGACACAAGGGTTTACATTATTTGAATTAAAATTTGGCGAGTTCCTACAGATTTATGATTGAAAAAAGATTAGTGCCCCATTACGCCTTTGCCCTTGTCCATCTCCCTCAAGGTATTACAGGGAGGGACTAAAGAAGCAAGAGGCGGACTTGGCTTGGATTCGGTGCCTCCCCAGGATCAAGACGACGTCGTCCCCTGGACGGAAGGCGGAACCAAAGGGCAGGAGGAATGGTGGCACTGAAGGGAGCCCAGACGGGAGTAGCGGAGTCACCGGCAAACACGAGCCGTCAGAACGGCCACCCCCGTTCTTGGCGCGTCATGGGTTGCTACTACCTCCCATACCGCTGTCGTTCGACGATCCCGTCGCGGTATCCTAGCTGGGCACCATGCTCTCCGAAGGACTCCCCACAAAGAGCATGGTCATCCCCAGCGGCCCTGATATCGGAAGCCACCATGCGCCCGGAAGACGTGAGTTGGAGCGAAGATCCCTCTTGTACGGAGGAA
This sequence comes from Triticum urartu, assembly GCF_003073215.2. Classification (NCBI taxonomy): domain Eukaryota; kingdom Viridiplantae; phylum Streptophyta; class Magnoliopsida; order Poales; family Poaceae; genus Triticum; species Triticum urartu. The sequence continues at coordinate 258,496,363 of NC_053027.1, read as the reverse complement.
GGACGACGCCCAGGAGGAACCAGATTCGCCCCTACTAGCGTTGGATATCTTTCATGGTTCCACCCCAGCACCGCAAGAGGAAGAAGAATGGGGAGCGATCGACTACCACACGCCATGCCTATATCAAGCCACGACACGGTGTTGCTCACGACCCCTCCCATTAAAGTCAAGGCCATGGGCGGCCCGTCGGCAAACACACAAGGCATGCCACTCCCAGCGTCAGTGCCGCGCCACCCGAATCTTCCTCTCAGATCCAAGGGAGATCCCAAGCAGGAGCCCGAGGGCTGACCCCAGGACCCACTCTTCGACATAGCCCGCAGAAGCGAAAGATAAGAAGAGGAGGAATGCAAAGATGGATGACTCCGCCCTCCTCTGCCCCTCCCTTATTATAGGCAGGACGAGGAGTAGGGCTGCTCCATCAACAGGCAGCCACCGTCCTCCTCCACCAATTCAAGGCGACCGGGCCCTCACCATGATGCTCTCCCGCGCCATGTGCCTCCGTTACCTACCCCGCGTGATGCATGCAGCATACGTGGCCAAGGATAAGGGCGCACTGTGGGAAGAGTAAATTGGCAGTATCTACCCCGTGCGTTAAAGTCATTCACGGGCCATAACTAGAGCGGCCCCACCACTATTGGTTTCACACCACACGCAGGGAAACCAGAAACTGGCCCGGGATCAAGGCTGATGAAGAAGCAATGAAGACCTCAAGGGGCCGAGCCCTTCAGTAACCCTGCATGTGCACTTATTAGGTCCAACCCCGATGACGCTTGGCAGCGCATTCGGGGCAGGCCCGGGGGCTTCTGTCGGTGCAACAAACCCTAGGTTTGTTGCCCAAACTATGCATAGGCACAAGAGCAAGGTTCATCCGCCAACCCAAGCCAAGACCAGGCCAGAGTACAAGAAATGAAGAGATTCGAAGAACCAGCATGCAACTCAGAGAGACTAAGCCACTAATGCCAAGCTAGAGAATCAAGATATCACCAAGAGAAGGGCCTCCCTTGCCGGACAGTTGAGCCCGGCAAGGGACAAGGCCAACCCTAGAAGCTGACGACCAAGATACCCCAGCAGGGCCTGCCGGGGCTTGCGGAGGAAAAACCACCTCAGCAATCACTCCAGCACGACCCACGTCGTCAATCAATGCGATGTTAAGCCGCAAGGTGATTAAGTGGCAGCCAGTCGCCACATGGCATCCATTTCCTACAGAACAAACCCACAGATGACACCCATCCTGTGACGTGTTAAGAGAACAGATGCGGAGCTGGCAAGATAGCCCGACAAGCCTTCCCGAGCAACCAGTGATGTGACACTAAGCGGTGCATTTAATGCGCCCCGTCAACCCGCAGAGTTAGGTATGATAGCACTGTTTTCTATCATATTAGTGCATAATGACTACTTTGCCATTGTGGTGACCCCTTGATCTATAAAAGGAGGCCCAGGGCAACTGTAGAAAGGGTTGAGAAGTTGATGAACCCACACCCCATACGCGCCTTGTCACTACTGCCCTAAGGCAACCCCTGCCGAGCAAGTGTACTATGCTTCACCACCTCCATTCCACCATCAATCCACCATAGCATGATTAGGGTTTTACGCCTCACGGCGGCCCGAACCTGGATAAATTGCTTGTGTGCTCTCTACCGTGCTGTCGTATGCTGGTCTGCTCTTTGTGCAACGCGATGTCCTCCTGACGAACCAGCAAGGGGCCTCCTGGTCCCATAGGTGGCCGCGGATATCCCGCGACAATAGGATTGAATCCTATTGGAATTTTTACTATTATGGAATCATGTGTACTACTACAACATTTCATTGGAAATCTAGAATCTGTTCCAACTTTTTTTCACTTCCTTTCTTTCTCCTGTGGCATCAAACACTTAGTGCTAATACTATGGGATTCAAGTGGACATGCCACTCGAACCCTTTGTTTTTCCTATTCATGCATTTTAAGAATCCTAGTACTTGCTCTAAATGATGTGCGAATCAAAGAAAAGAAATGGAGGGAGTACTTGCTCCAAATGATGTGGAGTTCCGTTCCTCTTCGTCAATGTGTAATTCTCTATATGTATAGTCTTTCACGGAAGGAGGGAGTAGGTTGAGCACTTGAGCGTGAGCGTGTGTGTTGCATCGTGTGCTGTGTGCCGCATGGATGCGTGAGTGTTACATGTATGCATGTGTACATGTGAGTGTTGCATGCATGCATGCATGAGGCTTCTACCCCCTCCCATTGACATGTTCATATTTCAAGCTTCATTAAAATGTTGCATGCAATAATTAAGAGAAAACTCACCTCTACATGTAAAAGTTCTGGTCTTTTGTTCTTCACACATGCATGCATTCCAATTAATACATTTGTAAACACAATTTTTGTGAGGAAAACAAGCCCATTATTGAGTACATCATTATTGAGTACTACCTTGGTTGATGATTTTTTATGGACCTGCATATAAACTGGAAGGAGGGAGTAGGTACTAGTAGTACTAGTAGTACTCCTACATAATTTGCGTCGGTTGCCTTGGCCAATGGTTCTTGTTGTTGGACAGGATGAGAGTAGAGGCATAGGGATACTGTAGATAGGAAGCCCTGGGAATCCATTATTCCCATCTCTGTCAGATAGAACTATTTATTCACCTAGTCAGTGAAGTGAAAATACATGCTGCAACAGATGGGACACTTAATAAATAAGTTGAGCCAACGTGTTGGTGTTACTAAACGAGCCTTACCCTGTACTGCCATCATGTTTTCAAGTGGAACATGCTTCCACAAATACGCCTACGCACCTCTCTCTTCCATTAACTAACATATGGGCCCTCTTGTGGTAGACCCACATGTCATTGGCTTAACTATTTACACTCCGAAGGACGGAGGGCCACGGAGGGTAATCCAGAATTATTAGGCCCGACGAAACTAAGACCCTGCTTTTTTGCTTGGCTCTGTTGGCATTGCGTTTACTCATTCAGTGAATTAACTTGCCGAGAAAGAAGGGACTGCATACAAGCGGGACAGTCAAGATTAAATGCAAGGAGGAGAGAGACGGGGCTGCATGCAATCGTATTAATTAATATAAGCAGCCAATGCATGCCCAATTTAAGGGATCTTTCTCTCTTTCCCATACCCAGCTGTGTACGTGGAACCGATTACTTTCTGTAACTGTCCAAAGTTATTTTTGCCTTGGTCTTAGAGATTCTGTCGATGGGTCTTTTAAACCCGGATGGATGTACTCCCTCCTTCCATCTATATATGGCCTAATGTATTTTTCGAGGCTAACTTTGACCAAGTGTTAGAGCAATAATATATGACATGCAAGTTACACAAAGCATACCGTCAAATTCATACGTGAAAGGAGCTTCCAATGATATCATTTTCACATTATACATCTCATGTATTATTAATCTTATCAATAGTCAAAGGCGGTCTTGAAAAACACATTAGGCCCTATATAGATGGAAGGAGGGAGTAGTACCATTTAGTACTCTCTCCAAAAAGGGCCGACCATGTCCATAGCTAATACCTACGTCTAGGTGTATAAGTCATCGGTTGTGCACCATGAATAAGGTGAGGGGGAAAACAAGATATTTTAATGCTTATTTGCTACTCCCTCCGTTCCTAAATATTTGTCTTTCTAGATATTTCGGATGGAACACCACATACGGATGTATATAGGCATATTTTAGAGTGTAGGCTCACTCACTTTTCTCCGTATGTAGTCACTTGTTGAAATATCTAGAAAGACAAATATTTAGGAATCCAGGGAGTAATTAATAGCATTGCATGCAATGAACTGACCACTGCATTTCGTGTTTGAAAGTCTAAGTCATTGATGTCATACATGCCCCACATTTCTTATTAGTTGATTCCTTTATTTATGTCAAGAAACAAGAAATGAGGTGAAAGTTCACGCACCGCGTCCAAGTGTTTTGGGATAATTTGGTTTTCATAAGATGACTACACCTAGATGGTGGGAGTACCACCCCTTGCTCCGCCATTGAGTGCGCGCATGATTCATGTTCCATTGAAGAAAATAATGTTGCGTATGTGCCATCGAATAGAATAGCTTCATTTGTAAATAACGCGCCACCGCGTCATCGTCGAAGTTTGATTCGTTCATGCCTGGTTCCCGACCCACCTCTGACAACTACTACTCTCACCGAATTATCACATGAGCTATCTCTTCTTACAGATATGAGCTCACCATGTACCCGCACTTGTGTACGAAAGAGGCAAAGAGTACATGCGTCGGTGCCTGCACCTCTTCTCTTCGTGCTCGTATTCCTTTTTTCGTGTGATTCGTGCACGCACTCCACCTACATTCATGACCGTTGGTGAGTCTCTCCTACTACTTACTCCATTTTCTTGCATGACCCGTGGACGTGGATGCTGGATGCCCCATTTGTCGGCAAAACGAAGGAGAACTCTTTTCGACAACCGAGAAGGAGTAAGGAACCTCGCGGTGGAGCATTCTGGACTCTTAATATATTTTATATATTCAGCGATATAAAATCAACCCAGTCTTCCCCACATCTAGTAGACCTCCGAAACACGACATCCTAGCGTAGTTTACATCATACATGGCACACCTCATGCTATCATCATATTTCTTCGCCTCCGTGTGACACCTAGCTCTAGTAATCCACCAGCTCGTATCACTTCTCGCTCCTCGTCTCTCTCAAAGTGCGGCGAGCTGGCGATTTGCCGTCTATTGAGGTTGATTAGTGACATGCCAAGAGCATTCTAAAAAAAATACTGTACTCTATTGTTATGCCAAGAAGAGGAAGCGCTTTGACCGATGGACCAAACGAGATAGGTGTGTCGTGTCGTTAGTGGGTCTACTTTCTCGTTTTTAACTTGTTTAGTGTAGTAGTAACACTTTGTTTTGCACCTTCATAGAATGATGGAATCCCCACTAAAAAGGCGCTTTTCTTTCTGCTAATCCTGTCAACCGTTCTTGGTTTGTGCATTAAGTTATTAAGTGCCATGATTAATATATAATTAACCAATGCATGTAAAACATTCTTGTTTACTGCTGTAGTACTCCTCACGCATGCATGCATTGCGATTATCCCTTCATCCATGCATTGTGATTAGTAATGTATTCTTTGAGGTTGCCTTTGACTATTGATAAGATTTTATATAATTTGAAAATTATATCAATCAAGATCCTTTCACGTACGAAATTGACGGTATGCTTTGAGCAACTTGCATGTCAGTTAGTCTTGAAAAATGCTTTAGGCCCTATATATACATTGACAGACAGAGAACATGATACTAGCAAACGTTTAGCATCTAGAAGTTCATTGGTTGGTTTCGATTTTTTTATTGAGTAGTGCTAGTACCCTTGATTTTGTGCTGCTACCATCCAATATTCACATGTGGTGGTTTCTAGAATAAAAAAAGGAGGTAGTACTTACTGTGGGGAAGGTGAAGTGATGGTTGCTTCGTCCGAGCAACTTCGTACTCTAGGAATATTGGAGTAACAACGGATTCAATGAAAGAGTGAGATGACGGTTGCTTCGTCTGAGCAACTTACTGTGGCGAAGGTGGGGCTCTGTGATTTGACTGCTCACTACTCATTATTACTGTGGCGCAGCAACCGGTTGAATCTTCCTTGCAGTTGTGCACTCAATATTGGTGCATGGCAGGTGGAGCCGAATGAAGGATGTCCCGCATGTTAGCGAAATGAAGTTGAATGGTTTCTGAAATTGCTATCAATCTTTCAATATTTGCTTATATGTACGCATAATTTTCCAGCATAATGAAATTGTACTGTAATTCTATGAAGGTTCCAACTTTGGTTCCCATAGAAAAAAGGTTTCAACATAGGATTCATGTGTCCTCTTGTCTCAAGATTGTCTCGTTACAACATTCCATCAAATACAAATTAAACTACCATGAGTGCTAATGCATCTCAATGATTAGCAGATCAGCGTCAATATTCCCATCACAACTAAAGACAAAGTTGTGAGAAGGTGTACAAATAAAGGAAAATGGAGTATAATTGACCGATGTTGTTCGTAGGCATGGCTCCGTTTCCTGGCCACAGTGTTCATTGGTTGGTAGCTAGTTTCACGCAGCTCTATAGCCAAGAAAGTGGTGTATGGAGGACATCACAATCCAATCATTTTGTGCAGTTTCACTAAAATCGAGCTGATCATCCCTGTTTGCGAAAATATCCAGTCAATGTGATTACAGTAATCACAACAAAAAAAGACACATCTATGACATCTTGGGCCAAATGAATTTTTTTTCTGTCATTCTTATGACAGTTCTATGACGATAATTGTGACAAAACCCGGTATCATCATAGATGTGGCGGGCTCCTACTTCTATGAAAAAAAATCATGACAGAAAAATGGGCTTTTCGTCCTGGGCAGGCCAGAGACGTAGCTGCATGACATTCTTTGGGCCATACATGACGAAAAAAACCATGGTAGAAGCGAGGGCAAGGAAAATATCGGTGAGTTCCTGGTTACGGTGGGTGGTTGGGGGCCGAGCGATGCGTGTTTCTCTCATACACGTACGCGCGTTGGTGCGAGGCGTTTGGCTCTAACTAAACCCAAGTGAGGCATTCGCCTACTGACCCAAGCGATTGCACTGCAGGCTACACGTTACTGAACCCGAGCGATTATTCGATTTGGCTGTTAACTGAACCCGATCGAGCGATTCCTTTGCCACTTCTGCTAACTGAAGCTGATCGAACCCTGCTGCCTCATTCCCTTGATGAACAGTGAGCATTGTTGGGGGGGGGGGTTGGATGAACAATTCTCGGTGGTGGTGGTGGTGGGGGGGGTGGATGAACAGGACCCCGTGGTGTTGCCGATGGATGAACATGACCCGATCGATTGAGCCGGTTGGGTGTGGATGAATAGGACCCCGTGGAGGGCTGGATGAACAGAACCCCATGGAGGGCTGGTTGAACAGTAGCCGATGGAGGGCTGGATGAATAGTAGCCCGTGGAGGGGTGGTTGAACAGGACCTCGTGGAGAGGGCTGGTTGAACAGTAGCCGGTGGAGGAGCGGTGGAGGCTGGATGAACAGGAGCCCATGGATGAACAGCCGCAGGTGGAGGCTGGAGGAGGTGACGGTGGATGAACAGTAGCCCGTGGAGGCTGGAGGAGGTCGATGGTGGAGATGAACAATATCCCATGGAGTCGCGTTTTGTGGTACGCCACACCCATCTCGATGAACATGACCCCCGTTTCGACCGTAGCACTCCAACACAAGTCCGTTTCCTCCGTTTTGCAGTATGCCACACCCCTCCCAATCAACAGGACCCCGTTTCGACCGTAGGAGGTCAAAGAGAAGTCTGTTTCCTACGTTTTGCAGTACGCCATACCCCTCCCGATGAATAGGATCCCGTTTCGACCGTGGCCGGTCGAACACAAGGCCGTTTCCTCTGTTCTGCGGTACGTGAGGCCTCGTTTCAATCGGCTGTTCCGTCCAAGCCGTCTGGCTCCTGATGAACACGATGCATTCTGACCCAGTCGGTTGCCTCCTGATGAACAAGACGTTGTTTCTCTGTTCCGACCCAGTCGGTTTGCTGCCCGATGAATAGGACGCCGTTGCTGCCGTCCGTTGCCTCTCCATGTACACAAGCCCTGGCCGTCCGTATATATGCGCGAGTACGCTCTCGAGACCCCGCCCGTATGTACGTACGTGGTTGTATTTTTTCCCTGTGGTTGTAGTACGTGTACAGGACTTAGATAGGACCGCATGAACTGCTATGTCGGGTGCTCTACAATGACACGTGTCGCTACTTACTTGGCCATGGTTCATACTTGCGGAGAGACCGATCGACCAGTATGTACGTACATGTTTGTGACCAGATAGACAACGCTACGTACGCTTTGACCGGGTGGGTTCCAACGGTCAGGGAGGATAAGGACACACTTCCTTGCGTGCGAAGATATAGCTGCTCGGTCCCATCTGTCAGGGGGAGGAATCGTTTTTATTTTGTGAGTAATAAGGAGGCACTTCCTTGTGCTCGAAGATGTAGCTGGTGGGTCTAGCTGTCAGCCTCACCGCCTAAAGTCCTCTTCGGATGGCTGCCCTTCGTTGACCACGTTGACCACAACACGGCGAAAGCACTAAGGCGGTGGACGATGGCAAGGCATAGGAAGGGAACGACATAGAGGCGGGGAAGACGCGACAGTGGATGCCCACGTGGAGGGGAGTACGTGGGTAGACTACTTCGGCTGCGGTGTGAGGCTGCCATCGCCGGAGAATAACAGGAGGTGTGGGTGAGTATAGATGGATGGCATGGCCAGTGGTGGCAGCACAGCCGGACACAGGGGGCAGGAGCAGGAGGCATGGTCGGCGCTGGTTTGGGCGACTTGAGCAACAAGACCAGAGGTTGAAGAAGCACGACGGCCGTTGGATGGACATCGTACGGTCACTTTAGCTAGAATTGTTTATACTGACTAAGCTGACAAAGCCCATGGTACGCATCAACTTAGTAGACCCATAGGTCAGCCTCCGAAACGGTGCCCCCAGATGTCAGTGGGAGGAATTATTTTTTGGGCGGCTGAAGCAAGAATATCCGAGATTGAAGAAGAAGCACGACATCCATTGGATGGACATCCAATGGCCACTGCTGCTAGATTGACAAAGCCTTGCATACGCGTCAACTTTGTAGGCCCACAAGTGTGTGGTAGAGAACATATAGCGCATTTGCGATTTGTAAGAATGTACAACTCATTTTTGAATTCTAATGGAATTTACTATAACCCATTTACAGTCTGTTAAAGTACAACCCATTTTCTAGCTAGGAAAACGATTAATAATTTCAACCAACCGCTCAAAATAGAATTCAACAAAATTTCCCACATTTTGATGGGATCCGAAATATTTTTATCCAAAAATTTCTAGTCAGATTAAAAATAATTTCAAAATAAAGTTTTATTACGTAAAATCCAATCAAATATTGCGCGTGCAGAAATTAATGAAATTAAAATTTTCAAAATCCAATAATAATATTTTTTAAAACTAATTACGTCTTTGGTGCATTTTTATAGTTACTGCCCAGTTGTTATAATCACATCCCATTTATTATTTCTTAAATCTCATTTTCTTGTTAAGCCTAATGCATCCCTCCTAGGAAAGATTTGCAGCCCAGCAGGGCGGAGAATAACAAGTTGACCTTGCCTGGGTATTTCTCAAAAAGAAGTATAGCTGGGCTAGTCATTTTCAGCTTGACAAAAATTAATATCTGTGCTCGATATCTGTCCTAGGCTAGATGGGCCACAGCCCGCCCAGTTATTACCCTGCTCTCCTCTGAACAACAAAAAAACATCGCTCAACCAAAACTCAAAAACACAAAAACTGCTCGAGCTTCTTGGTCCTAGCCATCGGCTGCTCCTTGTGCAATTCTCTCGTTTATTGACTACATACGTTGACAATGGTGTGGGACCGTGATGTCAAGAAACCAGGAGGAAGCAAAAAAAAATTATAGTTGTATATAATAAGGAGGCACTTGCGTACGTGCGACTATGGCCCTGGTGGGTCCCCACTATCTTCCCCTCCAAGTAAAGGCATCTCCTCATTCCTCATGTCCGTTGACCATGTTGACAACGTGAAACGGCGGTGCCACGACGAGCGCAACAACTTGAAGGAGAATGGAGAGGACCTCGTGGGCCCTATGGATGGTCTGATACAGCGCTCGCTGCTCATTCAGGAAGCCAGGATCATAGGGCCACATGTCCGCGACAACATTATCGTTCGCTTCTTCGCCGGTGCTCGTTCAGGAGACGGAGGTTGCAGCACAGGCCCTCCTGCGCTGGTAGCTCTTCCGCCATTTGGGCGTTGAAGTGCAGCCGCACCTGCTTTATGGTGAACACGGCATGAACCGGCTTGGGCAGTGGCGCCGGCTCCTGGTCGAAAGCTACATCCATCGTCTAATTGTCATCACTCAGCTCGGCAAGCTAGCTGGCGAGCCAGCATGTCCGGCTGCTGGACCGACCCGTTGCAAAGCACGAGTCTGACCGCCCTGGGCCACTCAGACTGCCTCCCTCACCTGTGCGCGCTTTCTGCCCGAAACGGTCAGCGCCACCCGCACCGCTTCCCGGTGCAGGCGACTGCTCCGCATTCAAAAGGCACAAGTGCTGTCCGTCCATCTGTCTGCCGCCCACATTAATGATATGCGGTTGCCGAGGCGGCTACTCTGGCGCCACCCACACGTCCCTCGGCCGCCCACCATTACTATATAAACTGCTACGCCACCCATAGCCGTAGTCATCTGCCTCCGTTCTCTTTCTCCTGTTCACACCACTACTGCCCACCATGGCTTCCTCGCGCTCCAGCACTCTTCGGGATGAGCGGACGACGGACCACAAGGAGATGGAAGCCCTTGCTGTCAACTGGCTGGCCAGCAGGCAGCCTTTGGACGATGTCGTCCCAATGGAGAACATGGTAGTCAACAATCCAGCGCCAACCCCCTCCTCCGTGCCATCCTCGCTGGTGCATTGCACCATGACCATCGGCGAGGCTGATTGCTCTCTGGTTATAGTGCCAGAAAAGCTCCTGTCTTCTAGGACTACGTCGGTATTTCCCCAAAGAGGAAGGGATGATGCAGCACATCGACGGTAGGTATTTCCCTTAGTGAAGAAAGCAAGGTTATCGAACCAGTAGGAGAACCAAGCAACACAACGTAAACATCACCTGCACACAAATAACAACACCTCGCAACCCGACGTGTTAAAGGGGTTGTCAATCCCTTCCGGGTAATGATGCCAGAAAATTGTAGTAGATTGAAATAATAGTTCGCAAATAAAATAAATTGCAGCAAAGTATTTTTGTATTTTTGGTTTAATAGATCTGAATAAAAATGCAAAGGAAAAGTTGATCAAAAGAAAATATATGAGGAAGAAGACCCGGGGGCCGTAGGTTTCACTAGTGGATTCTCTCGAGAAAAATAGAAAATGGTGGGTAAAAAAATTACAGTTGGGCAATTGATAGAACCTCAAATAATTATGACGATATCCATGCAATGATCATTACATAGGCATCACGTCCATGATTAGTAGACCGACTACTGCCTGCATCTACTACTATTACTCCACACATCGACCGCTATCCATCATGCATCTACTGTATTAAGTTCATGGAAAAATGGAGTAATCCAATAAGAACGATGACATGATGTAGACAAGATCCGTTTATCTATTGCGTAGATATAGATCCCGTCTTTTATCCTTAGTAGAACGATACATACGTGTCGGTTCCCTTTTCTCTCATTGGGATCAAGCACCGTAAGATCGAACCCATTACCGGGCACCTCTTCCCATTGCAAGATAAATAGATCAAGTTGGCCAAACAAAACCCAAATATCAGAGGAGAAATACGAGGCTATAAGAGATCACGCATATAAGAGATCAAAGAAACTCAAATAACTTTCATGGATATAAAAAGATATGACTGATCATAAACTCAAAGTTCATCAGATCCCAACAAACACACCGCAAAAAGAGTTACATCATATGGATCTCCAAGAGACCATTGTATTGAGAATCAAGAGAGAGAGATGAAGCCATCTAGCTACTAACTATGGACTAGAAGGTCTATAAAGAACTACTCACGCATCATCGGAGAGGCACCAATGGAGGTGGTGAACCCCATCCGAGATGGTGTCTATATTGGGATCTGGTGGTTCTGGACTCTGCGGCGGCAGGATGAATATTTCGTCGACTCCCCTAGGTTTTGGGAATATTTTGGTATTTATAGAGGAAAGAGGTGGTCCGAGGGGCACCCGAGGTGGGCACAACCACCAGGCCGCGCCTAGGCCTCCTTTTGCCCTGGTGGGTTCTCCCCTCCTCGGGACTCCCCCTAGGCGCTACCAGGGCCCAACTTGTTCCTTTTGGTCCATAAAAATCTCCGTAAAGTTTCGTGGCATTTGGACTCTGTCTGATATTGATTTTCTGCGATGCAAAAAACACGGAAAAAACAGGAACTGGCAGTTGGCACTACGACTATAGGTTAGTACCAAAAATTGATATAAAATGACTATAAAATGGTTATAGAACATCCAAGATTGATAATATAATAGCATGAAACAATCAAAAATTATAGATACGTTGGAGACGTATCAGAGGCCCGTGCCCAATACATGGACACAATGAGGCAGAAGCGTCAGGAGCAGTTCCGGGAGGCGCAGGCCGACGCCGCCTACAACCACCATCTCCTCCAGGAGCACTTGCAGGCGGAAGAGAAGATCGCCACGGAGCGGGCAAAGCAGGAAGTGCTGCTTGGCTCGTACCACTCCGCCCGTGAGAGCCGCCTCGAGCGCTGGCGGTACCGCATGCGGGTGGCGGAGGCTACGGCCGCCTACAAAGAAGGCGATGAAGCAGGCGAGGCACTGTTTGGCAAGGCCGAGGATGAGGCAAAGGACAATGCCGGCTCCGATGAGTCCCCGCTCCACTAGCGTCGACAAGGCCCTGCTCCGTCGGGGCCCCGCGACGCCAACAACGAGGCAGAGGACACCATCAGCTCCGCTGATGCCCCGCCCCACTGGCACCGAGGCGGAGCATTACGCTGGCTTCCGCGAGGCTCTACTCCGCCGAGGACCCGCCGCGCCAACAACAAGGCACAGGACATCGCCGGCTCCGCCAAGGCCCCGCCCGCTGGCACCGAGGCGGAGGACCTCGCCGGCTTCGGCAAGGCCCTACTCTACCGAGGCCCTGCCCCACCAACAACGAGCCAGAGGACATCGCCGGCTCAGCCGAGGCCCCTCCCCACCGGCAACGAGGGGGAGGATTTCCCCCGCTCGGTCGAGGTGCCGCCCCACCGGCAACGAGGTAGAGGACATCGCCATCTCTATCGAGGCCCCGCCGAGCTGCCAACGAGGTCGTGCCACACAGAAAACGAGGAAGAGTAGAACACGGTAGGTCGCGGCCGCTCGGGTCCAAGTAAGGCAACCGCCGCTACCCTCCGGTTGAAGCCAAGCTAGGCGGGTTGACCATTGATGGCCGATTAGCTTCATGGCGGCAACGTGGAGTCGGAGAGCTGTGTCGGAGAAGAAGCTTCTGTTCAGCTCAGCCGAACACGGGTGGGTAGCTTCGGTTAATTAATTATACCTCCAACACACCCCTTTTTAATTGAAGAATGTATGAAATGTAATGAAATTTGGCATGTTTATATGAAAATCCGACCATGTATGAGTGAATTTAGTTCGATTAGTTTGAATTCTTGTATCACTGGCATTGGATGAACATGCAAAACAATACGTACTAGCATTATTCCCAGGGTGATCACGTCGTTTTCTACTCCCTCCGGTCCTTTTTAGTCTACATGTAAGTTTTGTCTGAAGTCAAAGTATTTCTACTTTGACTAATCTTATAGAGAAAAGTATGAACATTCAAAATGTAAAAATCAACTGACTTGAAAGAAAACTAATATGCGAAGTAAATTGAGAAGCTTTTTAGCATTCCTGTACATTGCAATCAAACACACAGGCCTGGCAATTCATAGGGAACATTCAAAACAATTGATTATTATGCATCTCAGCGATTCACATGTCAGAGCCAATATTTACTTTACAATTAAATAATAAAGAAAAATCGATCGATGCTGGTGATAGCAAAGGGCGTCCCATTCAAAAATATGAAACACATGTCTTCTTGATAACATCAATGAGCAAAATTTGACAAGGTTGTCCAATTCCAAGATGTAAAATGTGTGTTGTTTTGCGTACATCAATGAGCAAACATTGACAAGGTTTCCCATTCCAAAATATCAAATGCCTACTATTGTGGCATGGGCAGGGTTTGGCATCAGTTCTGACATTGACATGGCACCTCGTGCTAAATAAACCAGCTGTTCTTTTTGTGCAGTTCCACCAAAATCAACCAAATTCGCGCGTAGCTTGTATGATTTCGCCTTTATATGTTGCAATGCCTTGAACATATCGACACCTCCTTTCTTGTGGCGGAAATGAATGATTCGATGTATTCATGAACATTTTGTGTAGTTCCCATCGAAATCAAGCTGAGCACCACTATTTACACAAATACAAAAAAGTGATTAGTATAAAGCAAACTATACTATGAATTGACAGTTTAAACAGGCAACCTACATGATCCATGCAGAGCACACATTTAAAAAATGGAACTCACCGGAAGGAATCCTAACACAACATTGTATTGGCCATCACAACAACAAAGATGGAGATCCGTGAGTCCTTCTGAGCTGAAGTTAGTTTGTTCTTGTGGGCAATAATGTAACCATCTCAGCCGCTCCCTTCTTAGGAAGAGAGGCTTGGATTTTATCCTGGCATAATCGAAACTAGGCACTTCACGTACTCCATATTCTTTTTCAGAGGAGGATGATCCTGCTGTGCAAAGACAAGAGGACAACTAAATGCTAGCATCCCTATTTGCTCGAAAAAAGGAAAGGAAATATTTAAAACAACACAGATGAAGCACTTCTCAAGGACAATACCACTTTCTCATGACAGTATCTAAACAGTAGCACAACACCAATAGAGATGACAAAGCTCAATCATATGGATGAAATCCGTGGGTGAGTACCAACCTTTGTCGGGAGGCTTATTGTGTAGAGCATACAGATGAAGCACTTCTCTGGAACCATCTGTTGTTATTTATTGTGGTTGCCATGCTTACTATATACTCCTCGATTAGTTTAATGTTTCCAACATCTTCTTGTGTAGTTCCACTAAAATATATGTTATCTTCAAAGAAGATCCCTGTTTGGACAAGTAGAGATAATTACATATTACATTAAGAGTGGCATCAAATCAGTGGCAAAACAATTGCTCGTTCCAGCCATAGCAATAAATTAAGATGCAAAACTATATCATTACTTGTGTCATCACAGTTCCAGTGCTTGATTATAGCACCGGGAGTTGATTTTTGTTTTTCTTCCGCTTGTTCTTCCCCTTCATCACTTGGTTCAATAACAAACAAGCTTAGCCTTCAATGTATGATTTGGCATGTCAATTAGGGAGCACAAGTATAGGAGTAAACAACGACATTAATTTTTTGATGATAGTGACAAAATACAGGTCAACAGTTGTGAAATATCCTTATCTTACCTCAATGGGATATTACGACGCACATACAGATTGGAAGTCTTGTGTCCATTTGTGCAGTTCGCTAAAATCAAGCAACATTACCGTATAAGTAGCACAACATATGAAAGCACACTCCACAATCATGTGAAAGAAGGCTAGTACTAACCTCTCATGATGCGGAATTTAAACAACTCACAGGAGGAAGATCTGAACCAAATTTGCCAACACAGATAGGAAGTCAGATCTGCTCTTGTGCAGCTCCACTAAGATCAATCAATCAAGCAACATTGTCGGTGTGACATTTTGGTTGAACTGCACAAAACACTCTTAAAATAAAAGTGTTTTGTGTAGTGCAACAAAAGGTCATAATAGCAACGAGGTGAAGTAGATAACCCTGTTTACATAGAGGTGCAAAAGAAACAACTAGTGGTCAATAATGGTGGATGACACATAAGCCAACAAAAAGAAGCATCTAACTTATCTAAATGGGAAAGAAAGCAAGACAGTAGCATTTCTCGAATGGTGGCATTGATTCATATTAACAGAAAGATTATATTAACAATAAAGTTCATTAAACATGTAATTTGCTTTTAACTGTGGCATTGCATCAATTTTCCAGTGGCATTATTAGAGGGTATTTGTTTACGGGGAATTTTTTATGTAGGGACTAAAAAGTCCCTTTCAGTCCCATCTAAACCAAACAGGAGGGACTTTTAGGGACTAAAAGTGGGCATTTGGGACTAAAGAAAGAAGACCCTGAGGCCGGACTTTTTCCAACAGTTTCCCCTGCCCCGCATCACACCTTATCTCTATTAGTTCTTTACTAGGGGTAACATGGTCTTTTAGCATGTCATTTAATAACCTCTAGTCCATGTTTAGTCCCTGGAACCAAGCAGGTAGGGACTAGGGACTTTTTAGTTGGGCCTAAAAAAGTCCTAGGACTCTTTAACCAAATAGGGCCTTAGATTAACAATAGCTAAAGAGTTGCACGGGATAGTGGACGTACCAGCACCATGTGCATCTACCGATGTATAAAGGGGTGATGCACAGTCTGTTGCAACAAAGAACAAATATTTGTGTTTGGTCCCAGTTTTTTATCATTAGACACATTTCCCTATGTGAGGGCAGCAAAGCTAGTCCGGCTCAAACTCTACAGCCATGTCCCCTGATAACCCACAAGTATAGGGGATCACAATAGTTTTCGAGGGTAGAGTATTCAACCCAAATTTATTGATTCGACACAAGGGGAGCCAAAGAATATTGTCAAGTATTAGAAGTTGAGTTGTCAATTCGACCACACCTGAAAGACTTAATATATGCAGCAAAATATTTAGTAGCAAAGTATTATGGAAGTAACGGTAACGGTGGCAAAAGTAACAGTAGTAGTTTTTGTAGCAATCGTAACAGTGGCAACGAAAAAGTAACTAAGTAAAGATCAATATGCGGAAAGCTCGGAGGTAATGGATCAATGATGGATAATTATGTCGGATGCAATTCCTCATGCAACAGTTATAACATAGGGTGACATAGAACTAGCTCCAGTTCATTGATATAATGTAGGCATGTATTCTGAACATAGTCATACATGCTTATGGAAAAGAACTTGCATGGCATCTTTTGTCCTACCCTCCCGTGGCAGCGGGGTCCTATTGGAAACTAAGGGATATTAAGGCCTCCTTTTAATAGAGTACCAGACCAAAGCATTAACACTTAGTGAATACATGAACTCCTCAAACTACGGTCATCACCGGGAGTGATCCCGATTATTGTCACTTCGGGGTTGCCGGATCATACCACATAGTAGGTGACTATTGACTTGCAAGATAGGATCAAGAACTCACATATATTCATGAAAACATAATAGGTTCAGATCTGAAATCATGGCACTCGGGCCCTAGTGACAAGCATTAAGCATAGCAAAGTCATAACAACATCGATTTTAGAACATAATGGATACTAGGTATCAAACCCTAACAAAACTAACTCGATTACATGCTAAATCTCATCCAACCCATCACCGTCTAGCAAGCCTATGATGGGATTACTCACGCACGACAGTGAACATCATTAAATTGGTGATGGAGGATGGTTGATGATGATGATGGCGACGGATTCCCCTCTCTAGAGCCCTGAACGGACTCCAGATCAGCCCTCACAAGGAAGATTAAGGCTTGGCGGCGGCTCCGCATCAAAAAATGCGATGAATCCTTCTCTCTGATTTTTTTCTCCCCAAAAGTGAATATATGGAGTTGGGGTTGAGGTCGGTGGAGTCCCAGGGGGCCCACGAGGCAGGGGGCGTGCCCCAGGGGGCGCCCTTCACCCTCGTGGACAGGGTGTGGGCCCCCTGATGCTGATTCTTTTGCCAATATTTTTCATTAATTCCAAAACATGTCTCCATGGATTTTCAAGTCATTCCGATAACTTTTATTTCTGCACAAAAATAACACCATGGCAGTTCTGCTGAAAACAACGTCAGTCCAGGTTAGTTCCATTCAAATCATGCAAGTTAGAGTCCAAAACAAGGGCAAAAGTGTTTGGAAAAGTAGATACGCTGGAGATGTATCAACTTCCCCAAGCTTAAACCTTTGCTTGTCCTCAAGCAATTCAGTTGACAAACTGAAAGTGATAAAGAAAAACTTTTACAAACTATGTTTGATCTTGTTGTTGCAAATATGTAAAGCCAGCATTCAAGTTTTCAGCAAAGATTATGAACTAACCATATTCAGAATAACATTTAGGTCTCATGTTTACTCATATCAATGGCATAATCAACTAGCAAGCAATAATAATAAATGTCGTATGACAACATTTTCTCAAAACAATCATAACATGATATAACAGGATGGTATCTCGCTAGCCCTTTCTGAGACCGCAAAACATAAATGCAGAGCACCCTTGAAGATCAAAGACTGACTAGACATTGTAATTCATGGTAAAAGAGATCCAGCCACAATCATACTCAATGTAAATTAATAGCAATGCATGCAAATGACAGTGGTGCTGTTCAACTGATGCTTTTTAATAAGAGGGTGATGACTCAACATAAAAGAAAATAGATAGGCAAGCAGGGATTTGCAGAGGTGCCATAGCTCTAGTTTTGAAACAGAGATAAATAATATTTTGAGTGGCATACTTTCATTGTCAACATAACAACCAAGAGATATCGATATATTCTATGCTACACACATTATAGGCGGTTCCCAAACAGAATGGTAAAGTTTATACTCCCCCACCACCAACAAACATCAATCCATGGCTTGCCCGAAACAACGGGTTCCATCCAACTAACGACAATCCTGGGGGAGTTTTGTTTGCAATTATTTTGATTTGATTTGAGCATGGGACTGGGCATCCTAGTTACTGGACATTTTATCATGAGTGATGAGCGGAGTCCACTCATCGTGAGAATAACCCACCTAGCATGGAAGATATAGACAACCCTAGTTGATACATGAGCTATTCGAGCATACAAAACAAAATTTCATTTGAAGGTTTAGAGTTTGGCACATACAAATTTACTTGGAACGGCAGGTAAATACCGCATATAGGAAGGTATGGTGGACCCATATGGAATAACTTTGGGGTTTATGGAAGTGGATGCACAAGCAGTATTCCCGCTTAGTACAAGTGAAGGCTAGAAAGAGACTAGGAAGCGACCAACTAGAGAGCCACAACAGTCATGGACATGCATTAATATTAATCAACACTGACTGCAAGCATGAGTAGGATATAAATCACCATGAACATAAATATCGTGGAGGCTATGTTGATTTTGTTTCAACTACATGCTTGAACATGTGCCAAGTCAAGCCACTTGAATCATTCAAAGGAGGATACCACCCTATCATACCACATCACAACCATTTTAATAGCATGTTGGCATGCAAGGTAAACCATTATAAACTCCTAGCTAATTAAGCATGGCATGAGCAACTATAATTTCTAATTGTCATTGCAAACTTGTTTCATTCATAATAGGCTAAATCAGGAATGATGAACTAATCATATTTACAAAAACAAGATAGGTCAAGTTCATACCAGCTTCTTTCATCTCACTCAGTCCATCATATATCGTCATTATTTCCTTTCACTCGCACGACCGAACAGTGTGGATAATAATAATAGTGCACGTGCATTGGACTAAGCTGGAATCTACAAGTATTTAATACAAGGGAGAAGACAAGGTAATATGGGCTCTTGGTTAAATCAACAATAATGCATATGAGAGCCACTCAACATTTTCATCATGGTCTTCTCCTCTCGACCCCCAAAGATTAATAAAAGAAATACAACTATTTACACGGGAAAGCTCCCAACAAGCAAAAGAAGAAGGAGAAATCTTTTTGGGTTTTCTTTTAATTAGTACTACTACATGCATGGAAAGTAAACTAGATAAAAGCTACAACTAATTTTTTGTTTTTTCTTATGGTTTCTCAAACACACAAGAAGAAGGCTTAGAAAAGAAAATAAACTAGCATGGGTAGTACAATGAAAAAGTATGAGCACCGACAACTAGAATAAGTGTGTGAACATGGATGTAATGTCGGTGAGAAATACGTACTCCCCTAGGCTTAGGCTTTTGGCCTAAGTTGGTCTATGGTCACTGCTGGCCTGGCAGATATCCAAATTCGTAGCTGGGTTGTACTGAGATGCAGCAGCTACTGCCTGAAGAGCTTGTAGCTTGGAGGCGAGCTGCTGCCGTCCTCCTCTCATACTCGTTTGCCTCCTCCCTGGTTATAACATATCTCCTTTTTGCCTGAAAGTTAAACAAAGTAGGAGCAGGGAGGGCACACATGGACAGTGCGCTGTCTGTCAAAGATTAGTCGGTACTGGAGGAACTGTTCATTCCTCTCAAGAAACTGATGGCGAACCATAGCACTATAATCTAGATAAGCAGGAGGCCACTCCATATCATTTCCATGTATTGGTACACCAAGATAATTAGCTACACGAGTTGCATAAATTCCACCAAAAAAATCTCCACTTGTACCATTAAGATGCAACCTTCGTCCAACAATGGCCCCCAAGTTATATTGTTTATCACCTAATACCACACTCTTGAGGACACTAAGATCTGGAACGCACAAGTGACAAGCCTCGCCTTTACCGTTAATGCATCTACCTATAAAGAGAGCAAAATAACGTATGGAAGGGAAATGAAGGCTCCCTATGGTAGCTTGTGTGATTTCCCTAGATTCCCCCACAGTGATACTAGCAAGAAAGTCTTTATATTCAGATTTGCGAGGTTCACTAACATTGCCCCACTGCGGGAGTTTACAAGCAGTATTAAAATCTTCTAGGTCCATGGTATATGATTTATCATAAAGATCAAATAAAAGAGTGTGAGAATTGCGCGAGGATGTAAATTTAAACCTCCTCACAGAGGAATCAGTTAGGTACTGGTACTATAGGCACTTATCTAACACAAAGTCCTCACGATCAGCATTACGCACATAAGCGTCAAATTCATCCTTGATGCCTGCCTGGACCATAAACTCCTCTGACGGCCATTCACAAGGCCACACTTGAGCTTCCCTTGGTGGTTCATCGTCCGGCTCATGTATCGCGAGCCTTGGTCCTTGCTTCCTTGAGGAACCACCTTGGTACATTTTCCTATGCATTTTTCTTTCTCTGAAAAATTTCTGAAATTTTAGTGACTCAAAATAAAAGTGAACCAAACACAACAAGATTGATAGCAACTACTCCCACAGGTGCCTAGAGGCTATATCATGCATTAAAACTACATTTGACCATATAAATTTGACATGCAAGCTCAAGAACAGGGTCACCTTGGCAACACAAATTTGCAATAAATAAAGCACTAGAACAAAAACTAATTGGACCTTTGGAGGAGTCACATACCGAAGAACAATCCCCCAAAACAGTTTTGTGAATGGAGCTTTGAGCAAAGAGATCAAAAATGGAGCAAGATGAGCTAGAACACGCGTTTGAGCTATGGGAGGATTTTTTCTGGAGGAAGACGAAGTGAGTCGGAGTTGGAATAAGTGGAGGGGGTCCACATGGGGCCCACGAGGCAGGGGGCACGCCCTAGGGGGGGTGGGCGCGCCCTGTGCCCTCATGGCCAAATGGTGGGCCCCCTTGGTGTGTTCTAAGTGCCAGAAATTCTTAAATATTCCAAAAAAATCATATTTGATTTTCAGGACATTTGGAGAACTTTTATTTTCGGGGTATTTTTATTGTAGGGATAATTCAGAAAACAGACAGAAAATACTATTTTTTCTTTATTTAATTTAAATAATAGAAAGTAAAAGGAGGGTACAGAGAGTTGTGCTTTCTAACTTCATCTATCTCGTGCTCATCAAAAGGAATCCACTAACAAGGTTGATCAAGTCTTGTTAAAAAACTCTTTCCGAATAACATGAAACCGGAGAATTTTTAAATAACACTAGGTTACCACAACGGGGATATGCATGTCCCCAACAATAAGAATATCATATTTCTTCTTGGCAGTAGGAAGAGGGAATTCAAAACCTCCAATAGTAATCATTGAAAATTTCCAATAGAATTGATACTGTGGACTTGAGGTTGTTTCCACGGAAAGTGTACCGTATGCTCATTACCATTAACATGAAAAGTGATATTGCCTTTTTTTCAATCAATAACAACCCCTGCAGTATTCAAAAAGGGTCTACCAAGGATAATCGACATACTATCATCCTCGGGAATATCAATAATAATAAAGTCCGTTAAAATAGTAACGTTTGAAACCACAACAGGCACATCCTCACAAATATTGACAGGTATAGCAGTTGATTTATCGACCATTTTCAAAGATATTTCAGTAGGGGTCAACTTATTCAAATCAAGTCTACGATATAAAGAGAGTGGCATAACACTAATGCCGGCTCCAAGATCACATAAAGCACTTTTAACATAGTTTCTTTTAATGGAGCATGGTATAGTTGGTACTCGTGGATCTCCTAGTTTCTTTGGTATTCCACATTTAAAAGTATAATTGGCAAGCATGGTGGAAATTTCAGCTTCTGGTATCTTTCTTTTACTTGTAACAGTATATTTCATATACTTAGCATAAGGATTCATTTTAAGGATATCAGTCAAATGCATACGCAAAAAGATAGGTCTAATCATTTCAACAAAGCGCTCAAAATCCTCATCATCTTTTTTCTTGGACAGTTTAGGAGGAAAAGGCATGGTTTTCTGAACCCATGGTTCTCTTTCTTTACCGTGCTTCCTAGCAACAAAGTCTCTCTTATCATAACGTTGATTCTTTGGTTGTGGGTTATCAAGATCAACAGCAGGTTCAATCTCTACATCATTATTATTGGTTGGTTGAGCATCAACATGAACATCATCATTATCACTAAGTTCATGTTCATTAGCAGATTGTGTTTCAGCATCAGAAAAAGAAATAGAAATATCATTGGGATTCTTAGGTGTGTCAACAAAAGATTCACTAGAATCATGGAAAGTCCTATCATTTTTCTTTTTCTTCTTCTTAGAAGGACTAGGTGCATCAAAATTAGTTCTCTGAGAATCTTGCTCAATTCTCTTAGGGTGGCCCTCAGGATACAAAGGTTCCCGAGTCATTCTACCCAATCTTCTCATAACTCTAACATCATTATCATTTTTCTTATTATTTAATTCATTAAGCAAATCATCTTGTGCTTTAAGCACTTGTTCTACCTGAGTGGTAACCATAGAAGCATGTTTACTAATAAGTTTAAGGTCACCTTTAACTCTAGACATATAATCACTCAAGTGTTCAACCATATAAGCATTACGTTTCAATTGTCTACCAACATACGCATTGAAGTTTTCTTGTTTAACAATAAAATTATCAAACTCATCCAAGCATTGGCCAGCAGACTTATTACGAGGAATATCACCTTCATTAAATCTATAGAGAGAATTTACCTTCACTACCTGTGTCGGGTTATTAAGACCATGTATTTCTTGAATAGGTGGTAAATTTTTAACATCTTCAGCTTTAATACCCTTTTCTTTCATAGATTTCTTTGCCTCTTGCATATCTTCAGGACTGAGAAATAGAATACCCCTTTTCTTCGGAGTTGGCTTAGGAGTTGGTTCAGGAAGTGTCCAATCATTATCATTACTCAATATATTATTCAATAGCAATTCAGCTTGCTCAATAGTTCTTTCCCTAAAAACACAACCAGCACAACTATCCAGGTGGTCTCTGGAAGCATCGGTTAGTCCATTATAAAAGATATCAAGTATTTCATTTTTCTTGAGAGGATGATCAGGCAAAGCATTAAGTATTCGGAGAAGCCTCCCCCAAGCTTGTGGGAGACTCTCTTCTTTTTTTGACTAGAAACGACAGTGGGAGAGGCTCCCTCTGACTTTGTATTACTCACAAAGAAACAATTAAATCAATGCTACAAGTGGGTTTTTGGTGCCCCTCGGCCATGGCGTCAAAAATCTAAACAAACAAGTATCACACGCTTTGTATGTAAGTTGCTAAGAAAGGACGAAGTCCCTCCCTACAATTGTGCACCAGGAGGCCCAAAAGATTTTGAACCTAATCAACCATGAACGAAAATAGTGTGGGATCCCTCAGGAGTACACATTATTTCCCTCCTTCCACAAGCTCCACGCAGCCATCAAGAAAATGTCCATAAACAAGGGTTGCCGCCAATTCTCTCTGCCACTGTGCAACAAAGAGATCCTGTTTCCCAATGCCGGCCAAAGCATACCAACTTTATCCCAACAATGTTGGCTAAACGGGTAGGTAAAGATAAGGTGTTCGATAGTTTCCTTAGGAGTGTTCTGACACAGCATGCAGGCATAGTTGTTGCCCGCAACGACGTAATGTCCACATCTCAACATGTTTCTGGTGTTTAGGCGGTCAACCAACAGCAGCCACCCAAGCATTTTGAATTTGATCGGACTTTTGGCCTTCCAAAGCCAACCGAAGGCATCATCAACAACCATCTCTCTGAAGCAGTGTTCATAGAATTTCTTGGACGAGAAAGCCCCACCAAAGGTGCACTCCCAGGTGTCATTGTAGTCTCTCTCCAGAAGCACATGTGCTACCTCTTGAGCATGCATTGGTTTTCCCTTGAAGAGGAAAGGGTGATGCAACAAAGCAATGTAAGTATTTCCCTCAGTTTTTGAGAACCAAGGTATCAATCCATTAGGAGACCACGCGCGAGTCACCTCGTACCTACACAAACAAATAAGAACCTCGCAACCAATGCGATAAAGGGGTTGTAAATCCCTTCACGGCCACTTGCAAGAGTGAGATATGATAGAGATGATAATAATAAGCTAAATATTTTTGGTATTTTTATGATATAAATTGAAAATAAAGATTGCAAAATCAAATAGATTGGAAACTTATATGATGGAAAATAGACCCGGGGGCCATAGGTTTCACTAGTGGCTTCTCTCAAGATAGCATAAGTATTATGGTGGGTGAACAAATTACTGTCAAGCAATTGATAGAATTGAGCATAGTTATGAGAATATCTAGGTATGATCATGCATATACGCATCACGTCCATGACAAGTAGACCGACTCCTGCCTGCATCTACTACTATTACTCCAAACATCGACCGCTATCCAGCATGCATCTAGAGTATTAAGTTCATAAGGACAGAGTAATGCTTTAAGCAAGATGACATGATGTAGAGGGATAAACTCATGCAATATGATATAAACCCATCTTTTTATCCTCGATGGCAACAATACAATACGTGTCATTTCCCCTACTGTCACTAGGATCGAGCACCACAAGATTGAACCCAAAGCTAAGCACTTCTCCCATTGCAAAAAAGATCAATCTAGTAGGCCAAACCAAACTGATAATTCGAAGAGACTTGCAAAGATAACCAATCGTACATAAAAGAATTCAGAGAAGATTCAAATATTTTTCATAAATAATCTTGATCATAAACCCACAATTCATCGGATCTCGACAAACACACCGCAAAAAGAGATTACATCAAATAGATCTCCAAGAGAATCAAGGAGAACTTTGTATTGAGATCCAAAGAGAGAGAAGAAGCCATCTAGCTAATAACTATGGACCCAAAGGTCTGAGGTAAACTACTCACACATCATCGGAGAGGCTATGGTGTTGATATAGAAGACCTCCATTATCAATGCCCCCTCCAGTGGAGCGTTGGAAAAGGCCCCAAGATGGGATCTCACAGGTACAGAAGGTTGCGGCGGTGGAATTAGGTTTTCGCGGTGCCCTCTGATGTTTTCAGGGTACGTAGGTATATATAAGAGGAAGAAGTAGGTCGGTGGAGCCACAAGGGGCCCATGAGGGTGGAGGGCGCGCCCAGGGGGTAGGCGCACACCCAACCTCATGGCCTCCTCGTTGATTGCTTGACTTCCACTCCATGTCCTCCGGATCACGTTTGTTCCAAAAATCATGCTCCTGAAGGTTTCATTCCGTTTGGACTCCGTTTGATATTCTTTTTCTGCGAAACGCTGAAATAGGCAAGAAAACAGCAATTGGGCTTGGCCTCCGGTTAATAGGTTAGTCCAAAAAATAATATAAAAGTGTATAAATAAGCCCATTAAATATCCAAAGCAGAATATATAATAGCATGGAACAATCAAAAAATATAGATACGTTGGAGACGTATCAACATGCATCGAGCCTCGTTGGATCTCCCTGACTTCCTCTCTAGCTTGAGCAGACAAAGGCAGGTGAAAAAGTATGCTTGGGTCCGTCTATATAAGAACATTGACAACAAACTCATCCTCATTTAAGCAGAAAGAGAAAGCCCTAGGGAAGAGCTTCATGAGGGGGGCATCACGATTGCTATCAAACCAGGCGTCTTTCGAGAATAGGGAGGAAGATCCGTTCCCCAAAGTGACTCTGGTGATCCCACGAAACACGTCGCTGAGTTGCATTATATCACGCCACCAGAAAGAGCCAACTGGGTCGATTGCATGTAGTATTTGCCCGTGTAGTGAGAATCCCAGATCAGGGTCACCCAGCGGACGTCATCGTGGTTATAGAACTTAAAGAGATGTTTCAGAAGGAGGGCCACATTCTGGGTTTTGATGTCAATGATCCCAAGTCCACCATTACGTTTTGGTCTACAAACCAACTCCCAGGCTGCCAACAAATTATTCTTGACCCCATCCTCAGAGTTCTTAGACCAAATACAATATCTGCGCAGTTTATCAAGGTGCTCAATCACTTTAGGGTGCATCTTAATCGTGCACATGGCATAGATTATCATTGATGTTACAGCTAAGTTGACCAAAGTGAGTTTGGCCCCGGACGACATCAAAGATAGTGTCGTGGACATCTTCCTTTCCACGCCATGCACAAGTGGCATGAGCTCCAGCAACGTTGGTATTGTCGTGCCCATGGGGAGGCCAAGGTATGTGAACCGGAGCAAGCCAAACGACCAGCCAAAAACCCTTGCCAACTCCATAGCATGTTGCGGGTCAATGTTGATAGGAATCAACATGGACTTGTGAAAATTGATTTTCAATCCAGCCGAGGCACCATAGTCCTCTAAATTGATTTTCATACGGGCGGCTTGATCAGGGCAGGCTAGCATCACCAGAATGGTGTCGTCCGCGTATTGCACCACTGGGAAATCACCACTGCGATTGCATGGGATGGGCAGGTCAATCAGACATCGAGCGAAAGCAGCATTGACCACAGATTGAAGGAGATCAACAGCGAGGACAAAAATCAGTGGTGACAAGGGATCACCTTGCCGCACCCCACATTTGCACTGAAACTTCCAGCAAGGGACTCCATTAAGGAGAACAGAAGAAACACCAGAGCCAAAAATTATTTCCATCCAACCCAGCCACTTATCATCAAACCCCATGTGTCGCATGATCTCCAACATGGGGGCATGCTCGATTGTGTCAAAAGCTTTGGCGAAGTCAAGTTTAAGGAGCATAATCTCATGCGATGAAGTCTGACACTGATGAATATATTCGAATGCCCACACAAGACAATCTTGGATGCCCACACAGCAGACGATTAGCCAAAAAAATTGTGACTATTTTCATGCAACAGTTAACCAGAGTTATTGGTCTGTAATCATTGGCGGTCTCAGGAGATGAGATCTTCGGGATCAAGGTAATGTACCCTTCACTAATGCTGGTTATATCAAGCTTGCCATCATGGAAATCCTGGCACATCATGTAAAAATCCTCTTTAATGATCTGCCAACAACTCTTAAGAAAGCAGCCATTAAATCCATCAGGGCCAGGAGCCCTGTCGACCGGAATTTCTTTAATCGTAGCATTGATCTCCGCCTTTGAGAAGGGTGCCGACAACTCATCCAAACCATCAACCCACCGAATGATCCGAGAGAGGTCAAAACGCATGCTGGTAGGCTTTGAGGAGCCAAGCATTCCTTGTATTTTTTGTACAACACCCCTTCTTTGCCAACATGGTCACTCACCACCACGTCTCCATCCCGTAATTTGGCAATCGAGTTGTGCCTCAAGCTCTCTGTTGCAAGAGATTGAAAGAGTTTAGTGCCTTCATCAGCGAATCTGAAATATCGGATAGTGCATCTCTTCCTCCAATATTCATTCTGATATTTGAGCAATGTATTTAGATGCAGTTTTAAAATGCGGCTGAAGTTTTTTTTTCTTGAATGCCAAGTGCTCTTTTATCCTCAAGATCATCCAACTAAGCAAGAACCTCATTACTGTTCTGAATCATGCTTTTCAGTTTTGAGATGCCCCGGCTCCAACACTTGAGATCATAGTGCAAAGTTTTGAGCTTTTTGCAGATAAGCGCAGCAGAGTTAGGAGCATGGCAAGGCTTGGACCAAGAGCTAACGACCACATCAAAGAAACCCGCATGATTGAGCCAGAAGTTTTCAAACCGGAATAGTTTGGATTTGGGGATTTTGGATTCAATGGCCACCACACAGGGAATACGATCAGAAATAGGTTTGCCAAGAGGTAAAACAATCGTGTTCGGGAAAGATGTGGTCCAATCGATGAGAAGAACCAGTCAAGTTGTTCGAGCATGGGATCATCTTGCATATTGCTCCAAGTGTACAATCGGGCCTTGATAGGAAGTTCCATCAAAGTTTGTGCTCGAATGATTTAATTCAACAAGAGCATATCGGCAGCGTCTCCACCTGGTTTGTTTCCGTTAGCCGTGGAACGAATGAAATTGAAGTCTCCCAAGATCAAGCGGTTTTCATCATCGGGTATATTAAGATCAAATAACCAAGAACTAAAATCCACCCGTCTCTGGACAGAACAAGGACCATAAACATTGACTAGATTCGAAGCCTCATTGGATTGCGTGGAAACAAAAGAAACCCCAACTGCAAAAGAATCAACACACCACGGCATGCCCACAAACATAGAGCTCTTCCAAATAGTGATACTACCACCCGAGGCACCCAACGAGGGCACAAACACAAATTTATCGAATCTCTTGGGGCAGAAAGTTTTAACAAAAGCTAAATCAAAAGATTCACGCTTAGTTTCCTGGATACATAGCACTGAACAACCGCTAGTATCAATAGCATTCCTAAGAGCCAAAAAGTTTACTTTCAGAGTTTATGCCTCTGATGTTCCACGATAACACATTCCAAGATTTATTCATGATGGAGAAGAGATCAGGTTTCACCGTGAGAGGCCATCTGCTGGCCATCCAGTAGCTTCTCTGCAGATAGATCATCAGGAGCAATCCCGCAGCGGCCACCCACCTGTTCAATTTCTATGATGGAGGTAGGGGCGGGCAAGAAGCAGCGGCAACCTGTGGAGGAGCAGCAGCCATGGAAACGGCCCTGACAGATGGCACCACACGAGCTCTCACCCTCGATCTGTTTTGCTTGGTGTCAGAGACCTGGTTGACCTTGAAGCCGTCATACTTGTTCGATCTGGTACTCCTTCTAACTGCAGTAGTGTCAAGGGGCACTTTAGCATTGCGCGAGCTAGTGGCAGCAAACAGAGACGAAGAAGCAAGCATCTGGAGGGCATTCCCATGGCCAGGCAGGGCAGCAGAAACTCACTGAGAGCCAATAGTTTTAGAAGCAAGATGTGTAGTGGTGGCATTGAGCCCAAGGGATCGATCAGCCATGTCCCATTCCACATCGATAGTATCAGCCATGACAAGTAAGTCCTCCTGCAGCAAATTACGGGGAATTATGCTGGCTCCCAACTGGAAGTTAGCACCGAAGATCACAGTCATGAAATCAGGTTCTGGCACAACACTCAACAACCATGCGGCAAAGACAGAGTTCAGGTGGTTCTGAATGACCCTGAATGGTTTGAGTGGGACATGACATTCTCCATCTGCACATCGGTAAGGACCGGTTTGTTTATGCGCTTGAGCATTCCACCTATCCAAAGCAGTAGTTCTTGATCAAGTGCAATAGTAAGATTAACCGAGTCTCCACCAGCTCTAACAAAGGCCAAACATGCAACAGGGTTCCCGAGAACAAAACTACCAGCCAAAGCTTCAACCGCCTCAATCTCCTCTTCAGACGACCAAACATCAGACAGATTATCTTGAATATTATGCTCAGGATCCACACCATCCATCAGGGATGACCCATCATATTGGAAAAAGGTTTTAAAGCTGAAACCAGAGTATGGTGGGGGGAATACTGGCCATACACGCCACCCATTCTCCTAAAGCTGTTCCTGAGCAGGTGCAGGCGCATTCCAGGAAGCTTCATTCAGTGCATCCTGCGCAGTCATATCATCAAGTCTGGCGTGCTGCATGACAGTATAAAACAGGAGCTCATACGGATGCGGTGAAGCATTAAGAAGAGGAGGATCCTCCTCCGTGCCAGCCAGACCTGGGATTGTGTTTCTGCCATTAAGCACATATACTAGAACAGACCGAGAGCGACCAAGACCGGGCAGCAGACCAACTCTAGTCACCAAGAGACTGTAGGGAACTTTAGCAACATCTTTGATATGAGACTTAACCAAAACACGGGCTTTGTTCTGACCCGGACGTGGCCAGACTAGCAGTTTACCAAAGTTGGAAACAACCTTGTGAATGTAATGTTCAGTCTGATAATAGATAGGGAATGCAAGAAACATAATCCAGACCTCATATTCAAAAGCAGGCATGTGCATATTGATACTCTCATCGAACTAAAGAAAAATTAGAATCCTCAGTCAAAGCATGCGGCCCTTCCCTAATCGCTGCATCTCTGGTCTCCATATCCGCAAACACCACACAACCAATGCCAAGTGGATAGATGAAATCATCAACTAAATCATATTCCAGATCAACGGTGATAATGCGACAAACTTGAGCAAGCCAGAACTCCTTCTGATGATCGGGAACGGGAGGATTGACAGAAACGATGGCATACCTATCATGGTTGAGCGGAGGATCATCCACCACCATGACATGGCGCTGGACACGATGAGCAGGGCCTCTGTCGAAGGTCGATCCCGCCGGAGCAATGGTGAATGGGCGCACCAGGAAGTTCACCATAGCAGTAGTCAATGGACGATGAACTTGGACGGAAGTAGCCAGCGGCGAGGAGCCGAAGGTGGTTTTTGGTGGGGGTGGCAGGGGTGGCATGCTCGAGGGAGGTGTCTGTGCAGTCGATTGGTGTTTTTGGCAGGCGGAATTGACTGCTTGAGGAGGAGGGGGTCGTATCGACAAGCAATGGGAAGGAGCCACATCCGATGGGCATGGGATTTTCTATTTCCGAACCCAAACCATGTGCGCCCGCGTATCCTGATTAGTAAGGGGCATACCAACAACCACAGGGTTACCTACCATAGAAAATAGCAGGACATTCCTGGGTAGGATCTCATCAGATTTAGTTGCATGCGGTCTATTTTGTGTCCAACGCAGTTTAGGCAGCCGGCGGCACATGCTGGGCTTATGGGCCCTATGGCAAACATGTTGACAAAAGAGGCATCGACGGAGCCCAGGGCATTTGGCGGCCCGGTGTCCAGTGGCTAAGCAAGCCAAGCAGGTCATAATAGGCAAAGGAAGGCCCAACATGCATGGCTCATGACGTGACGAGGTCGGATCAATGTGATCAACTGCTTGATGTGGAACAGATGAGGTGCGCGATCAATTCCCAGAGACATGCACACATTTTTGACAAAAGATCCCAGTGCATATTGAAGGTAGATGACCAAATCTATCACAGCGAGAGCAATGTTTAAGCCATTCATATATATAATCTTTTGAAGGTATATTAGAGAGTTCCACCATTAGCTTGACACTCTCATTATCATATCCATCTTGCCAACCATCCAGAATAGAGAGAAGCTTATCCTCAGGAATAGCATTCCACAAACCTTAGAAAAACCAATGTCCATGATAGGACGACAACGTGACATGAGATCCAGACAATATCAGTACATTGATGGCCGCAATACGAAAAGGATAATGATCCTCCTGAGAATCCGGCCCCGAAAAACTTCCAAAAGAAATCTTTGGTATGGTACCGGCGCCGAAATGTCTCACTGTCGTCGACAGAAACGACCTCAATTTTTGAAAACACGAGAACGAGGCTAGATCAATATTATCTTTGGAGTTGGAAGAGAGCCATGTGGACTTAATAGCCGGACCAGGTGAAGATGCCAATCCATTGAGTTCAGTGTCTGCATGCCAACCACCAATCCGAGGGAGAGAATTTGCACCTCGATGGAGATGGATGTGACATATGATGTCCGGCCAGATGCGATCACGTAGGCCAAAAATAAAATGACCCACACGATTGGAAGCCACCGAGAACCGAAAACGACGATCACCCAAACATAGCATATTGAAACCTTCACTGAGGCCTCCAATACAAGATTGTAATGCCAATCCCACTGACTCTTCCGAGAGGGGAAAAGTGGCCGAGGAGAAAGAAACTTCAAGGAAGAACTCCTTGGAGTTAGGGTTGGGGACGAAGTGGACCGTAGATCCAAAACGTGTACGCACCTGATCCTCGACCTTAAGGGCGGGGGAGAAATCCTGTCGGCGTTCTAGGAACGGGGGTCCCCAGACTTGCCTGCCTGCGGCCCACGGCGTGGCCAAGCCAGCAGGCCATACGACCCATCTTCACCAACAAAGCATCCAAGCCCCTCGCGAGGCGGACGACGCAAGACCTCCTCTAGGGTGGCCTAGCCAGGCAACCTCACGACGAGCAGAGATATCAAGGCGGGGCAAACCTCACGAGGCCCTCGTGACATGAGCCATGACGCACGACACCAGGAGGGTGCTAGGCGGGCGCTAGCACGCGTAGCATCCTTTTTTCCTCTTTGGTGCTAAGGAGGCCAGCGCAAATCAAGAGTACCGAGGCATCAGGCAAAGGTTGCTATATTGGTGCAACGAGACCAAGACCAGGAGGACGGCAAGACGGAGGTCATCGTGGATCCCAAGACGGCGTCACCACCAGAGCTTTTCGCAGGCGAAGAACACTTTTGTCAGGATAGCTTGTACTAGTTGTCCCCCTTCAAATTTGCCCGCCATTGTTGGCTCCCTTCCCGCTCGATATTTGGGAAGAGGACCAGGGCCTCTATAAGTAGAGCTAGCCACCATAGCAAGGGGCGGAATGAGGGCTGACCGCATCTCATCTCATCTCATCTCAGCTTGATCCAACCCGGACGAGAGCCTACTCACAAGAACACCTTCAACCTCAGGAGGTTGTTCTTCCCTTGTACTGTTCATCATCAGCGCTAGAGGCAATCCACCACCACCACACTGGAGTAGGGTATTACACCACAACGGTGGCCCGAACCAGTATAAAACCTCGTGTCTTTCTGTGTTGCGAGTTCGTCGAGTTCGTTCGCGAGATCTTAGCGAGCTAGGGCGTAGATTGGTGGGAAGGAAAGACTTCGCGCGCACCCCAGTGTTCGAACCTTAAGGGTTTGCCGGAACCCCACATCCGACATTTGGCGCGCCAGGTAGGGGTGCGCCATAGCTTCCCTTCCATGAGTTCGTCGCTCCGTCGCTCTCTCGTCTCCATGGCAGACGCTCGCCGTGCTTGACCTGACCTCACCATCCGCGTCGCTCAGACGGCTCCCGTCGGTGGGCCACATCGCCGTTCTCCGTCTCCCGCCGCCAACGCTGCCACCGGCCCGGCGGGGAACGAGCAGCAGGCGTCCTCGCTGCATCCTTCGGTGCGGCAGGACGGCCGCACCGCCACTCCATTGCTGACCCCTGCCGGTTCTTCATCTCACGCACACCGCGCTCCCATGGAGGCACAGGCCGCGCTCCTCGCGGCGAACGGGCTCCTGCGGTACCACCCCGTCGACGACCTCTATGAGGAGTGGCTCGACCGCGTCACCGAGCTTGTCCGCGCCATAGGGGGCTCTCCGATGTCGTCCCACTCTCTGCCTCCCCCTCAACCAGCCGCGGGCGACGGGGCTCATGGCATGCCTCCACCACCTCAGCCCCAAGACGGTGCCTTGGCACCAAGGCACACGGCTCCGCGGCATGATCCGCCGCGCCTGGCGCTCGCGCGTGAAGAGAGAAGCTACCAAGAAATTCCGCGGCCGTGAGAAGCTGCACCTGCGCTCCCCGCGCCAACTCGTCAGGAGCGCGCACCGCCTGCAGTGGTGTGGCGTGGACCTTGTCAAGACCAAGCTCCACCTCCGAAGCGGGCCCCGGCAACCAAGGCTGGCTGCCGCGCCTTCACCCCCGAGCTGCGTAGCGTCGCCTGGCCGGGCAAGTTCAAGCCAGACCTGCCTCCTCGCTACGACGGTACCGCCGACCCTGCGGTGTTCCTGCAGCTCTATGAGCTGAGCATCGAAGCGGCCAACGGCGACGAAAAGGTCATGACGAACTGGTTTCCCATGGCTCTCTAGGATGGATCTCGCTCCTGGCTCCTGAACCTGTAGCACTGCTCGATCTCCTCCTGGGACAAGATGCGCGACCGCTTCGTCGTCAACTTCCAGGGCACTCGCGACCGCCCACCAGCCGCGGGTGAACTACGCTGCATCAGGCAGCAACCAAGAGAGACCCTCTAGAAGTACATCCAGCGCTTCAACAACACCCGCCTCAAGATCCCCAAGGTCACGGACGAGGCCATCATCTCCGCGTTCTCCGACGGCGTCCGTGACGTCAAGATGAAGGAAGAGCTCGCCATCCACGAGGAGCTCTGCACATCTCAGGAGCTGTTCAACCTGGCAACCAAGTGCGCAAGAGCTGAGGAAGGGCGCCTCTCTCTCCTTGAGCTGCCAGCCGTGGGCGCAGAGGAGAAGAAGGCCAAGACCAAGGAGGTGAAGCGCAAGGAGGTAGCTGTGCTCGCAGCGGAGCCAGACATCAAGCGGGGCAGAGATCAGCCCGAGTCATCCAAGAATGGCCGACCGTTCTGCTCCTTCCACAACCTGAACACCCAGAACACCAGTGAGGGAGTCGTGGATTAGGGGGTATTCGGACAGTCGGATTATATCCTTTGGCCGGACTGTTGGACTATGAAGATACAAGATTGAAGACTTCGTCCCGTGTCTGGATGGGACTCTCCTTGGCGTGGAAGGCAAGCTTGGCAATATGGATATGTAGATCTCCTTCCTTGTAACCGACTCTGTGTAACCCTAGCCCCCTCCGGTGTCTATATAAACCGGAGGGTTTAGTCCATAGGACCAACAACAACAATCATACCATAGGCTAGCTTCTAGGGTTTAGCCTCTTTGATCTCGTGGTAGATCAACTCTTGTAATACTCA
Organism: Triticum urartu; assembly: GCF_003073215.2. NCBI lineage: Eukaryota > Viridiplantae > Streptophyta > Magnoliopsida > Poales > Poaceae > Triticum > Triticum urartu. Next base: position 258,461,749 of record NC_053027.1, on the reverse strand, counting down.
TATCATCAAGATCAATCAAGCAGGAGTAGGGTTTTACCTCCATCGAGAGGGCCCGGACCTGGGTAAAAACATCGTGTCCCCCGTCTCCTGTTACCATCCGCCTAGATGCACAGTTCGGGACCCCCTACCCGAGATCCACCGGTCTTGACACCGACAACCAGCGACTGTCAAGAGCTCAGAGCCATACGAGAAGGACGCTACGACAGCGGAGGAGGACATGGAGGCGGATGCTGGGACGACCGTGGCCCGCGCCAGGAGTGGCGCGACCGGCCTCATGAGGACCGCTGGCAGGACCAGCCTCGCGAGGGCGCCTGGAGGGACCCGCCGCGTGAAGATCGCCCCCAGGGCAACGCCGGTCTTCCCCCACTGCCGCCACCAAGAAGGAACGACGACCACCACCAGGACGAGGGGGCTGGGGGCTTCCAGGAGCCGCGTGCAATCGCCTACATCTTGGGCGGCGCCCAGGCCCCAGCTTCTCAGCACACCTTCCAACAGTTCGCCCGCGAGGTGAACGCGGCGCTCCGCAAACTCAAGGCTACGCACCTGCTCAGGTGGTCCCAATGCGCCATCACTTTCAACTCGGCAGATCAGCTCAAGTGCGCAGCCACCACCGACGCCCTCCCTATGCTGTGTTCCCCAGTCATCAGTAATGTGCAAGTCACCAAGACCCTCATCGACGGCGGCGCAGGGCTCAACGTCCTGTCCGTCGACACGTTCGACAACCTCCAAGTACCTTATGAACAGCTCCAGCCCACCAAGCCTTTCTCAGGAGTGAACGACGGCTCCACCACACCGATAGGGCAGGTCCGCCTGCCCGTCACCTTCGGGGAGCGCAAGAACTACCGTACCGAGCTCATCGACTTCGACGTCGCGCACATCCGCCTTCCATACAATGCCATCCTCGGGTATCCAGCCCTGGCCAAGTGCATGGCAGTCACCCATCACGGCTACAACATTCTCAAGATGCCAAGAAGCGGAGGAATCATCATGATCCCGTGTGAAGAGAGGGATGCGGTGTGCTCCCTCGAGCGCGCCTTTCAAGCCGCAGCGGTCGACGACCCCGACAGCAGAAATGAAGGGCCTCTGGAGGCCATCCCCAAGAAGAAGCAGCCGCGTCGTGCTGGACCTCAGGAGGATGGCGTCGCGGCAGGAGCCTTGTCAGGACCAGCGCCCGCTCGAGGGGCGCCTCCCTCCATCGCATAGGAAGGCGCGCCCGGCGCACTCCTCAGGCAGGGCTCAGGGGCTCTCTTCTGGAGGGCCTCAGACCTTGCCAACCTCACGAGGGAGGCGCTTGGGCACCACTTGGAGGCGTGCTTCGCGGCACGTGACCCTCAGGAGAGCACAGGGCAAGGAGTGCCCACCGCTCAGGAGCTCATCACTAGGACCACCCAGGAACTGCAAGAAGCAAGAGCCATGCGCGGCAACAGCCGCCCACGTGGCGCAGCTCCGCATCCTGGCGAGGATGCTGGGCTGCGTGTCTGCATCGACGTCCCAGGGCTCAACAGGGCCGCATCTCAGGAGCGTTTCTGGCCTTCGCATGTGGGCCGCTGCGAGGGCCCGCCGCACAGCTACATTCGTATGCCTTTTGTCTTGCCGAGCGTAGTGTCGGACTATCAGCGCAACATGGGACGTGTCCTCGCGGCTCAGGGAGCTAGGTACCACGCCGTTCTGGAGGAGATGGAGACGGTCTTCAGGGAATCTCCTGAGCCCCCAGAGCGTCCCGAGGCTCAGGGTTCTGGCGGCTCATGAGGAGTCATTTCTTCAACGCGCGCCTTCAGCTGCACCAACCCTACTTCGTCTACAGAACCAGGTGACATCTTCCAAGCTCGTTCAGCTGGGAGCGCCCCTCGGGCTGCATTATTCCCCGGCTGCGTGGGTCCGTCCCTACGGCATGTATCCCTTTTGCTTATGTCTTCAGCTTACCTTGTTGGGGGCACCCCTCGGGCTGCATCATCCCCAAACCGCTCGGGCTGGACCCGGTGGCATGTATCTTCCTGTGTTTACCCAAGCTGATTTGCCTTCCTTGCTTAACCTGCCAACGTTTATCACCTGCTCGATTGCTGCCCACCACGGGTCCGTTCATCCTATGCAATTCTCTTGCACGTTAAAAGGGGGGGCTCCTAAGCACCGCGACTCAGGAGCTCTTACTGTCTCTCTAGCCCTCACCCCCTGGCCTTGACCACGGCATCGCGACCTGCCATACCAGCGGCGGCTGAGCTCGCTCGAGGGCCGGGACCTGAGGACGTAGAGTGCTTGCATCTAACCGCCTTGCAGGGACATACAGTCACCAAGACTCAAGATCGGGCGCAACCCTCCTTGAGGTAGGGCCTCGTGAGTCCCGCGCTGACTCACGAGTGCCCAGATACACCTCACAGCCCTACCGTGGAAGCCACGTGCCAGGGCAGGGTTGTACATGCCTCGGGGGCTCCTCCCGGAGGAGGCCCCCATCCCACACCCAAGTGGAAGCACCTTGCTCCATGCTGGCTGTCGACACTGCCGAGGAGCGGCTATGCCCGTGCACAAGCGGAAGGACTATGCTCCACCCTGGTGATAAACAACTGAGGGCGGCCCCACGGTCGTACCAACCTTAGGGAGCCCAGAGCTCAACGCCTAGCCTCACCACAACGCCTCCCCTTGGGAGAGCCGCACGGGGGGGCTGGGCACGGGGGCTGCGCTTGGGTCACGCCCAAGCACACGCCACCCAACCAGGTCCCTCAGAACTGGGCGTCGCGCGCCCCTCCCGAGGCCTCAGCAGGGCAGGTATGGAAATTGTTTGCACGTCAAGGGGGACTCCTGAGCATCGCGACTCAGGAGCCTAACTGGTCACGTAGCCCCTCACTCCTTGGTCCGTCCTGGTCTCCGGTCGGCCTAGTGGCGGTTGAGGTATGCGCGTGGCCTGGCTCTACCGACGTAGAACATTGATCTATCCTCATGAACTCTCCCTATATGTTGTTTGCACGTCAAGGGGGACTCCTGAGCATCGCAACTCAGGAGCCTAACTGGTCACGTAGCCCCTCACTCCTTGGTCCGTCCTGGTCTCCAGTCGGCCCAATGGCGGTTGAGGTATGCACGGGGCCCGGCTCTGCCGATGCAGAACGCAAAGCAAATAGGAAGGAAATCGCAAAATCTCGAAGCAAATATTACAAGCATATTGTTCCCACAATACCAAATGAAAAGCCTAAACACCTCCACGAGGCCTGATACAAGTTGCAGGAATGAAACAGGAAGAATGGTCGCAGGTCACCCCTGGGTATCGCCATCACCTGCGGAAGGTACTCCCTCGTGGGAAACGATGTCCTCGCCTTCACCACCAGCCGCAGGATCCGCGGCATCACCAGACAGAGGATCGGAGACAAAGCCGTGTAACCTCCCCAGCAAGGCCTCCACTTGACCTTGTATAGCCGTGGCGGCGGCTTTGCAGTGATCTTCAGCCACAGGCTCCAGCATTTCGTCAAGGCGAGCGCTGGGGTTGCGGAGGTGCAGATGGCTGAAGACGCGAGTTAGTGCGGCTGAAGACAGGACGCGAGCTTCTGCCTCTGCCATGGGACTGAGGCCATCAACGACCTCCTCAAGCACCTTCACCACGAGAGGAAGCAGCTGGGCGGGGCCGTCCTCGTCGGTGTCCAGCGGCTTCTCCAAGCCGTGCTCATAGAGTGTTTTCAGCGCCTTGCGAGACCTCTTATCGAGATCGGCGAAGGCCACGCGGTCTTCGGCCAGGACTCGTGCCTTGGCATCAAGGCCGGCCTCCCTCGGCCCCATCCTCCGCTCCAACTCTTCCAATCAGGTGTGCCCGTCGGCCTGCTTCTTTCCCAGCTCCGCCAGCTCAGCATCACGGTTCTTGATGGCTTCCTCCCGGGCCTTCATCTTCTCCTCCTTCGCTTGGCGACAGCGTACCTCTTCAGCATGCTTGTCGCGCAGGCTCTACAACTCGCCCTCCAGCACTTGGCAACGGTCATGGGCGGCCTTGGCATCTTTCAGCGCCGCCTCACGATCGGCTGCAGCACTGGCGGCTCCTTGGTTCTCCTCCTCGGAAGCCGCAGCAGCCTGGCCCAGTGCCGCGCGAACCGCCAGGTTGGAGTGAAGCCAGCCGGAGGCCAACTCCAGACGCCCGACCACCAGGTGCGGGTCCGTGCTCCGGAGATCCGCCTGCAGCTGGGTCATCTCCGAAAGGGCACGCTCCAAAACAGCAGTAGGAGCAGAAGAACCAGGGAGTGGAGGTGCTGCGGCGGGAGGAAGCGGCACCGTCACCAGGTCTTGGGAGACCGCGGGTTCCGGAGCAGCTGGGACCTCGTCAGCCGCGCCAAGCGCCGGCACCTCTGGAGCCAGCGGGGCCATGGGGGCTGATTCCATGCGGCAATGTTCCTCTTGGCACCACGAGGATGACCGGGCTGGGGAGATGTGGGCGCTGCTGCCTCTTTTCTCTGCGGAGGAAGGCACGGCCGCCGTATCCTCCTTCCCCTTCTTCACCGAAGATGCCAGCCTGATCAACCAAAGGCGAGCGTCAGGAAATAACAAGTACCGGCAGGGATAAAGCAAAGCTCGAGACACCTACCAGTCCACGCGAAGTACTCCACCTTTCGCTTGTGAAGCTTGAGGCCTGGCAGCATCGGAACCTGAAGGGCAGGCATTCGGGCTCCGGCAATGCCAGGCGGTGCGGAGGCAGAACCGGATCCAGCCCCAGGAGGCGTTGGGGTGGAGGCGGCACCACGGACCACCAGCGACGACCTACCTTTCATCGGGATGAGGGGTTGCTCCCTCTCCCATTGGTAGGCGTCGGCTTCGGCATCATCAGGAAGGGCGCGGAGGATATCGGCCTTGCTCAGAGGGGAAGTCTCCCCCACCTCTTCCGGGGTCTTCTCCGAGTCCACCTCCTCTTCCCCCTCTCCGCGGGACTCGCCAGAAGACACCTCCATTAGTTTCTGCACCGTAGGAGCTTCCGGAAGCTCTGGTGGCACCAGCCCGCACGCATCAGAAGTCGGCCTGGAGGCGACGAATTCATCCCGGTCCCTGCGTTGGAACAGGGGAATGAAGGCGCTAGGCGGGTACTCCTGGTTGTCCCCGACTATGAGGCGGAGGACGGCGTCCAACTCATCGCCAGGCAGGTCCCCTGGCCTCAGGCGGGTCTTGTTTCCCTCTTCTTCGAGCTCCCAGAGGGGGCGCGCGCGCGCTTGGAGTTGGGCAACCCGCAGCATCAAGAACTCCCTCTAGAGCATCGCCTCCGTTATCTTGGCCGCCCTTGCGTTGGCTGGCTTTAGGTTGGTCATCATCTGCCCCAACACTGATGATGCCCGCTCGTCGACAAGCTTCGCCTTAGGCCACCCCTTGCCCTACCGAGGCGCCTCCATAGGCAACATCGGGCATGGATGGGCGTGCTTGGTGTCCATCATGACCCACTTGGATCGAATGTTGTCCGCTCTCTTCCCGGTGCTCGAGATCGAGCTGGCCTTGCCGCAGGTGATGAAATTAGCGCATCCGGAGGCGTGCTCGCCGCTGACGCGGAGGAAGAAGAAATGGCGCAGGAGCGCCACGGATGACATCACGCCCAGGTACGCCTCACAGTAGTAGGCAAAGATGGATAGGAGGAGGACTGAGTTGGGATGGAGGTGCAACGCCTACAGCCCGTAGTTGTCGAGGACTTGATAAAAGAAATCAGAGAAGGGAGGAACCAACCCAATAGCGACGCTGCTTGAGAAGAAGGGGAAGAAGGTGCTCCCCTCAGGCTCCGGCTCGTCCGACGCAAGCTGGAGCTCCGTCTTCCCCCACTCATTGCTCCCTCCCGCTGTCAGCAGGCGCACGGAGGCGAGGCTGTTCTCCATGATGGTGGGCACCTCATGAGCGGGCTCGTACCAAGCCGGTGCCGAGGAAGTCTTGACCTTGTGCGGCGCCATGAGCGGTAGATGCAGAGCAAGGCTGGCGCAGATCTGGAGGTAGCGGCGGCGTAGAGCAAGAAAGGGGATCTGGAGCGAGGCAAGGAAGAAGCAACGAAGGCATGTGCTGCCTGCGCCAGCCTTTTGACAAGTCAAGCAGTTGCCGAGGCATCATGGGGAAGCGGAGACGCCCATGCCTAATCAACCGCCACGCGTCGACCAAGGCCGCAGGCTTTTGGGGCCCGCGTCGCTCCGAACTTGGCCCTTGGCTTCGCCGTGAAGCCAAGCCCGAGCGCACCTTGGGCCCGGGGGCTACTATCGACGTTCTGGGAACGGGGGTCCCCAGACTTGCCTGCCTGCGGCCCACGGCGTGGCCAAGCCAGCAGGCCGTACGGCCCATCTTCACCAACAAAGCATCCAAGACCCTCGCGAGGGTCCAAGCCTCGCGTGGCGGACGACGAAAGACCTCCTCTGGGGTGGCCTAGCCAGGCAACCTCACGAGGAGTGGAGATATCCAGGCGGGGCAAACCTCACGAGGCCCTCGCGACATGAGCCATGACGCACGACACTAGGCGGGCGCCAGTGCGCGTAGTGTCCTTGTTTCCTCTTTGGTGCTAAGGAGGCCAACGCAAACGAAGAGTACCGAGGCATCAGGAAAAGGTTGCTATATTGGTGCAACGAGACCAAGACCAGGAGGGTGGCAAGACGGAGGTCATCGTGGAGCCCAACACGGCGTCTCCACTAGAGCTTTTCGTAGGCGAAGACCACTTTTGTTAGGATAGCTTGTACAAGCTGTCCCCCCTTCAAATTTGCCTGCCATTGTTGGCTCCCTTCCCGCTCGATATTTGGGAAGAGGACCAGGGCCTATATAAGTAGAGCTGGCCACCATAGTAGGGGGCGGAATGAGGGTTGATCGCATCTCATCTCAGCTTGATCCAACCCGGATGAGAGCCTACTCACAAGAACACCTCAACCTCAGGAGGCTGTTCTTCCCTTGTACTGTTCATCATCAGCCCTAGAGGCAATCCACCACCACCACACTGGAGTAGGGTATTACACCACAACGGTGGCCAGAACCAGTATAAAACCTCGTGTCTTTCTGTGTTCCGAGTTCGTCGAGTTCGTCCGCGAGATCTTAGCGAGCTAGGGCGTAGATTGGTGGGAAGGAAAGACTTCGTGCGCACCCCAGTGTTCGAACCTTAAGGGTTTGCCGGAATGCCACATCCAACAAATTCCAATGGAGGAGGCCATCCATTGGGGTCGCCGGGGGTGGAAACTAGGGCCAAAGGCCAGAGTCGCCATGGGAGTCGCCATGGGGGTGTGTGGGGAGGTGGGAGTCACCATCTCGTGGGGGTGGGGGGAGACTCTCTTCTTAAATTTGCACAAAATTATATATTTCCCATAAGGCAGCTTGTTTCTTATGAGCAGGGAAATATTTAGTAGAGAAGTAATAAATCATATCCTGGGGAATACACACTCAATCAGGAGCTAGAGAATTAAACCATGTTTTAGCATCACCCTTTAATGAGAACGGAAATAACTTAAGGATATAGTAGTAACGAATTTTTTCCTCATGAGTGAATAGGGTGGCTATATCATTCAATTTAGTAAGATGTGCCACAATAGTTTGAGATTCATAGCCATAAAAAGGATCAGATTCAGCCAAAGTAATTTACTTAGGATCGACAGAGAAATCATAATCCTTATCAGAAATACAGATAGGTGAAGTAGCAAAAGCAGGGTCATATTTCATTCTAGCATTCAAAGACTTTTCTTTCAGCTTAGCTACCAGTTTCTTAAGATCATATCTATCTTTGCAAGCAAAAAGGTCTCCAGAAGTTTCTTCATCCATAACATTGAAGGAAATATGCCCTAGAGGCAATAATAAAGTTGTTATTTATATTTCCTTATATCATGATAAATGTTCATTATTCATGCTAGAATTGTATTAACCGGAAACTTAGTACATGTGTGAATACATAGACAAACAGAGTGTCCCTAGTATGCCTCTACTTGACTAGCTCATTAATCAAAGATGGTTAAGTTTCCTAGCCATGGACATCTGTTGTCATTTGATGAATGGGATCACATCATTAGAGAATGATGTGATGGACTAGACCCATCTGTTAACTTAGCAATATGATCGTTTAGTTTATTGATATACTTTATTTATGGCTTATACATGTTCCTATGACTATGATATTATGCAACTCCCGAATACCGGAGGAACACTTAGTGTGCTATCAAACGTCACAACGTAACTGGGTGATTATAAAGATGCTCTACATGTGTCTCCGATGGTGTTTGTTGAGTTGGCATAGATTGAGATTAGAATTTATCACTCCGATTGTCGAAGAGGTATCTCTGGGCCCTCTCGGTAATGCGCATCACTATAAGCCTTGCAAGCAATGTGACTAATGAATTAGTTGCAGGATGATGCATTACAGAACGAGTAAAGAGACTTGCCGGTGATGAGATTGAACTAGGTATGATGATACCGATGATCGAATCTCGGGAAAGTAACATACCGATGACAAAGGGAACTGTCGGTGTTCTGGGAACGGGGGTCCCCAGACTTGCCTGCCTGCGGCCTGCGGCGTGGCTCAAAAGGGGGCCTAGCATGGCCCATCTTCATCAACACAGACCCAAGACCCTCGCGAGGGGCCAAGCCTCACGGGGCGGACGACACGGAGCTTCCTCAGGCACGGCCTCATCAGGCTGGCTCACGAGGAGGTGGAGAGATCAAGGCGGGGTACCTCACGAGGTGCCCGTGACGCAAGCCATGACGACCAAAGGCGCCAGGCGGGCGCCAGCCGCGTAGTGTCCTCCATTCCTCTTTGGTGCAAAGGGAGCAAGTGCAGGCGAGAGCATCAAGCAAAGGCGCCCGTTTCGGTGCAACGAGACCAAGACCAGTCCAACGGCAGGGAGGAAGTCATTGTGGAGCCCAAGCCAGCGTCACCACCAGAGCCTTTGGCAGGCGAGGACCAACTTTAGTCAGGATAAGTGTACCAGATGTTCCCCTTCAAAATGGCCAATTGTTGGCGCCCTTCCTGCTCAATATTTGGGAAGAGGCCCATGGCCTTTGCCTATAAATAGGACTAGCCACCCCCAGGGTAGGCAGGAGGAGGGGAGATCGAGAATCGGCCAACCCAGAAACAAGGAGGAGGGGAGATCGAGAATCGGCCAACCCAGAAACAAGCCGGGATCGGATCGAGTAGCATCACACACACAGAGAGAGAGAGAAGGGTGATTGAACTTCTCCCAACAGTTCATCACCCCAGCCAAGAACAGACCCTCGCGAGGCTGTTCTTCCTTGTATTGCTCATCATCATTAGCCCAAGAGGCTATCCACCACTCCACACACTGGAGTAGGGTATTACACCACAATGGTGGCCCGAACCAGTATAAACCCTGTGTCTCTTGTGCTGTTCTTTCCATAGCTTAGATCTTAGCATGGCGGTGGGGCGCATGTAGGTAGAAGGTGAAATCTCCGCGCGCACCCTAGTGTTCGAACCTCAAGGGTCTGCCGGAACCTGAAATCCGACATTTGGCGCGCCAGGTAGGGGTGCGCCGGAATTCGTCTTCCACCACCCCGTTCTCCTCCGACCATCGCGTCCATGTCTGATGCTCGTCGGGCCCGCGCCGAGCGCCGGGCCGCTCTCGCTTCCCGCGTCGCCCAGAAGGCTCCTGTCGGCGGGCGTCCCCGCCGTTCCCCGTCACCTGCCGTCAACGCCGCTACCAGCCCGGCGGGGGACGAGAAGCAAGCGTCGTCTCAGCATCCGTCCGTGCGGCAAGACGGCCGCACCGCTACTCCCTCGCTCACCCCAGCTGGTTCTTCGTCCCACGTGCTCCGCGCACCCATGGAGGCTCGAGCTGCGCTCATCGCGGCAAACGAGCTCCTGCGCTACCGTCCCGTCGACGACGTCTACGAAGAATTGCTCGACCGCGTCGCCGAGCTCGTCAGCGCCGCAGGGGGCTCTCGCTGCACCGCACCCCGCCCCGCGCAGGCGACGAAGCTCCGGCGGCGCCCCGGCCGCCTCCTCCTCAAGAAGGCGCCATGGCTCCAAGGCGCGTGGCCCTGGGCGGAACCCGCTCCGTCAGGTGCCAGCGCGGCAAGAGCAGAGCTGCCAAGAAGTCCCCCACCCGCAAGAAGCTGCTCGGGCGCTCCCTGCTCCAGCATGTCGCGACCATGCTCCTGCTCCCGCACGTCAAGACCCCGCGCTGCTCCCAGCTGCAGTGCATGGGGACATGCAAGACCAAGCTCTCCGTCACCCAAGGCCTCCCGTGGCCACAGCTGGCTGCCGTGCCTTCACCACCGAGCTACGCAGCGTCGCGTGGCCCGGCAAGTTCAAGCCAGACCTGCCTCCTCGTTACGACGGCAGGCCGACCCTGCGGAGTTCCTCCAGCTCTATGAGCTGGACATCGAAGCTGCCAACGGAGACGAGAAGGTCATGGCGAACTGGTTTCCCATGGCGCTCAAGGACGGGGCCCAGACCTGGCTCCTGAACCTGGCTCCAGGCACGATCTCCTCCTGGGACGAGATGCACACCCGCTTCATCGCCAACTTCCAAGGTACTCGCGACCGGCCACCCGCCATGAGCGACATGCGCCGCATCAAGCAACAACCCGGAGAGACCCTGCAGAAGTACATCCAGCGCTTCAACAACGGACGCCTCAAGATTCCCAAGGTGACCGAGGAGGCCATCATCTCAGCCTTCTCCGACGGCATGCACGATGTCAAGATGAAGGAGGAGCTGGTGATGCATGAAGACCTGTGCACTTCCTTGGAGTTGTTTAACTTGGCAACCAAGTGCGCCAGGGCTGAGGAAGGGCGACTCTCCCTCCTCGAGCTGCCTGCCGCAGACCCAGAAGAGAAGAAGCCCAAGGCCAAGGATGTGAAGCGCAAGGGAGCTGCCATGCTCGCGGCAGAACTAGACACCAAGCGGGGCAGAGATCAGCCCGAACCTTCCAAGGGCAGTCGGTACTGTGTGTACCACGACCTCCACACCCACAACACCAACGAATGTCAAGAGCTCCGAGCCGTGCGAGAAGGAAGGATCGGCCGTCACCCCGACCGCGGTGACCGGGGCTATGGTCGAGGAGGAGGAAGGAACGCAGGATGCTGGGAAGACCGCTGCCTGCGCCAAGGGTGGCGCGATCAACCTCGCGAGGATCGCTGGCAAGACCCGCCTCGCGAGGGAGACTAGAGGGATTAGCCTTGCGAGGATCGCCCGCAAGGCAATGCAGGCCTCCCTCCGCCGCCGCCGCAGCCAAGGAGAAACGAGGACCGCCATCAGGACGAGGGGGCTGGGGGCTTCCAGGAGCCGCGCGCGGTCGCCTGCATCCTGGGCGGGGCTCTAGCCCCAGCCTCTCAACGCATCTTCAAGCAGTTCGCCCGCGAAGTGAATGGAGTCCTCCCCAAGATGGAAGCCACGCGCCCTCTCAGGTGGTCGGCGTGCGCCATCACGTTCAGCTCAGCAGATCAGCTCAAGTGTGCGGCTACAGCCGGAGTCCTCCCGATGCTTTGTTCCCCAATCATCAGCAACGTGGTGGTCACCAGAACCCTCAATGATGGCGGGGCAGGGCTCAACATCCTGTCCGTGGAAACATTCAACAATCTCCAAGTGCCCTACAACCAGCTTCAGCCAACCAAACCTTTCTCCGGATTCACCGACGGCTCCACGGTCCCGATTGGGCAGGTCTGCCTCCCTGTCACCTTCGGGGCACGCGACAACTACTGCACCGAGCTCATCGACTTTGACGTCGCTCACATTCGCCTGCCGTACAACGCCATCCTTGGGTACCCAGCACTGGCCAAGTTCATGGCCGTAACTCACCACGGCTACAACATCCTCAAGATGCCAGGAAGTGGCGGAGTCATCACGGTGCCCTGTGAAGCGAAGGACGCGGTGTGTTCCCTAGAACAAGCCTTTCAGGCCGCATCACTGGAAGACCCGGATCACGGAAGCAGGAGGCTTCGCGAGACCGCCCCCAAGAAGAAGAAGACATTGTCCAGCCCGGCCCCTCAGGAGGCAGGCCCCTTAGGGCCCGCGCCTGCCCAGGGGGAACCTCCTTCCATCGCATAGGAAAGCATGCCCGGCGCCCTCCTCAGGCAGGGCTCGGGGGCTCTCCCCTGGAGGGCCACTGACCTTCTAAGGTCATGAGGGAGGCGCTTGGGCACCACATGGAGGCGTGTTTCGAAGCACGTTTCCCTCAAGAAGGAATAAGGCAAGGAGAGCCAGACCCTCAGGAGTTCGTCAGCAAGGCCATTCAGGAGCTACAGGAGTCAAGAGTCATGAAAGGCGGCCGCCGCCTACCAGCCGTGGCTCCCCATCCAGGCGAGGATGGTGGGCTGCGCGTCTGCATCGACATACCAGGGCTCAATGGAGTCGCCTCTCTGGAGCGCCTCTGGCCCTCGCAAGTGGGGCGCTGTGAAGGTCCACACCACAGCTACGTTCGCCTGCCTTACGGCTTGCCGAACGCGGCTCCCACATACTAGCGCCTCATGAGGGGCATCATGGAGGCTCAAGAAGCCAGGCGTTCCACAGCCCTGGCGGAGATGGAGATGGTCCGCGAAGAGCCACCAGTGCCTCCGGAGCCTCCCGAGGCCCCTGGGCCTGGGGGCTCGTGAGGATCGGCTTCCGCAGCCGACCAAGTCTGCTACACCAACACTCCTTCGTCCTCAACATCATCAGGTGACATCTTTCAAGTTTCATTTCCAGCCGGGAGCGCCCCCCAGGGCTGGATTATTCCCAGGCCGCGTGGGTCCGTCCCTGCGACATGTATCCCTTTTATTTCATGTTGTTAGCTTACTTTGTTGGGGGCGCCCCACGGGCTGCATCATCCCCAAGTCGCTCGGGCCTGACCAAGTGATGTCCGCCTTCCCAGCATCTATTTGAATGAATCCACTCCTTCGCGGCTAATGTGTTTGACCTAGTTGCCCGCTCAACTGACGCCAACTGACGGAGCTGCTCCCAAACGGCACGACGCTTGCGCATGGGTCCGTCCCTGCAACGCCGACAAACCTGAATGGCTGAGCTCTGGCCGCGGCAGCCCCGCATGGCGCCACCTCGTCAAGCCTTCAGTGCCTCTTCGCCCCTCGGAAGCAACCAACGGCTGACTGTCAATTGTCATGGCAACCCCTCGTTCTTTCTATGATGGGTCTACAGGATCTCCTAAAGGAGCTGCGTCAGGCGAGGCCCTTGCGGTGTCTCCTTCACTCTCATCCGCGCGAACCGCTTGCACGTTAAAGGGGGGGTGCCTGAGCATCACGACTTAGGGCTCCTACTGGCTCTCCTGCCCTCACCCTCTGGCCTTGTCCACGGCATCGCGACCTGGCATACCAGCGACGGCTGAGACTCGCTCAAGGGCCGGGACCCGAGGACATAGAGCAGAAAGGGGAGAAAGGCGAGAGGGGAGGGACACGCGAGGACCTCGCCGAGCAACCTCACGCGTGCCGATGCATGGACCCGGCGACACACCAGAGAGCGGCCCCTGATTCTCGAGATAAGTCACCACCCGGAAGCACCAGCTACCATGGAACCATCCCCACACCTAATGCAATCCCGTGTTAGTGACGCCGCTCTCCTTTCTCACCGAACGACGGCTGCTTGAGCGCCAAACGGGACCTCCTGAGCATCGCGACTCAGGGGCTCTTACCGGACCCCGGGTCGCTCACCTCCTGGCCTTCACCACGGCATCGTGACCTGGCATACCAGCGACGGCTGAAGCCGCCTCGGGACTGTGACCTGTCGGCGCAGAGCACCAAGCCCTCGTGAGGTTCGAAAGGGAGAACTGAGCTAAGACGGAATGAGCAACTCGCACAGTTCTACGACAAGGGTTATATTAACAAAATAGGATCACAGGCACCTTACAAGCCCCCACGGGACGCGTCTTTGATTCCTCACAGGGAACCGATCCTAAAAGGACGATAACTACATGCGCCCCTGCAAAAGACGCCATCATCAACAGTGGGCCGTCAAGCACCGGCGCCAACCCCATCCAGATCAGAGTCGGCAACGGCCTGACGAGCCCGCCCTGCTCCAGGAGCAGCGCTAGCTCGGGGGCTCGTAGTTGTCGTTGCTCGTCTCCGGAGTCGCGAAGAGCTCGCTGGAGTCGCTGGAACCTCCGACGCTTCCGCCGCTTGAGCAGCCGCCAAGGGAGCGATCGGCGGGCCCAGTCCTCGCCGTAGGAGGGTCCCGACCACCTCTCCCGGGGCAGCACTCCAGCCGGCGCCCGTTCGCATCGAAGACCTTGAAGAACATCACCGAAGCACCGTCGTACTCCAAGTGGATCGCGAAGGCGCCTCTTGTCCCGCAAACCCGGGCAATTTTGCTCCAGCCTCGAGTCATGAAGACCTCACCGGGGCAACGACCGCGACCTCTGCCTCGGTCGCGAGGGCGCTGCAGCCGGCGTGCTGCAGCCAAAGCTCCAGGAGCTCTCCATGCGGGATGATGGAGGCGAAGAAGGGAGGAAGGCGAATCCAGGACTGAGGAGGCATGGTGGCGTGGAGCACGAACTCTCGAGAGGAGCCCTCGGTGTGGACCCCAGGAGGGACGACCCACACCTTCATGACCCGTCGGCGCCGACGGTGGCGCCGCCCGTGGCGATCGGCATCGACTCCTTCAGAGCCCTCGATGTGGGCGTACAAGGGAAGCGGGAACCCCGGCGGTGGCCGCTCGCACCAGGGCCTCGACACCACCTGATGGGCCCCCTCGTCCCGGCCGCGGAGGGCGAGTCGTTTCTTCGGCGGGAGCTGGTCTGGTTCCTCTCGGGGAGCCTTTCCCTTCTCTGTCGTTGAGAACCGGCGGATCGGAGCCATTGCAGCAAGACGGAGCAAGGACCGGGAAGAAGGAGAAGCAAGAAGGGATGGACTGGAATGGCGCGTGTCGTTCCGTAGTTATGGGCGGCGAAGGCCAACCGCCGACCTCCACGATCATAGGTAATCATGACCCGCTTTGCATGCAGGGACTTGTCCAATCCGTGCAGTTGCCGAGGCGCCGTGGGGAAGTGGAGACGCCCACGTCCAATCAACTGCCACGCGGCGCCCAAGGCCGCAGGCTGTTAGGGCCCGCGGCGCTTCGCCCTTGCCCTTTCGCCTCCCTGCACGGCCAAGTCCGGGCGCGCCTTGGGCCCGGGGGCTACTGTCGGCATTCTAGGAACGGGGGTCGCCAGACTTGCCTTCCTGCGGCCTGCGGCATGGCTCAAAAGGGGGCCCAGCACGGCCCATCTTCGTCAACACATACCCAAGACCCTCGGGAGCGGCCAAGCCTCGCGGGGCGGACGACACGGAGCTTCCTCAGGCACGGCCTCATCAGGCTGGCTCGCGAGGAAGCGGAGAGATCAAGGCGGGGTACCTCACGAGGTGCCCGTGACGCAAGCCATGACGACCAAAGGCACCAGGCGGGCGCCAGCCGCGCAGTGTCCTCCTTTCCTCTTTGGTGCAAAGGGAGCAAGCGCAGGGGAGAGCATCAAGCAAAGGCACCCGTTTCAGTGCAACGAGACCAAGACCAGTCCAACAGCAGGGAGGAAGTCATTGTGGAGCCCAAGCCAGCGTCACCACCAGAGCCTTTGGCAGGCGAGGACCAACTTTAGTCAGGATAAGTGTACCAGATGTTCCCCTTCAAAATGGCCAATTGTTGGCGCCCTTCCTGCTCAATATTTGGGAAGAGGCCCAGGGCCTTTGCCTATAAATAGGACTAGCCACCCCCAGGGTAGGCAGGAGGAGGGGAGATCGAGAATCGGCCAACCCAGAAACAAGGAGGAGGGGAGATCGAGAATCGGCCAACCCAGAAACAAGCTGGGATCGGATCGAGTAGCATCACGCACAGAGAGAGAGAAGGGTGATTGAACTCCTCCCAGCAGTTCATCACCCTAGCCAAGAACAGACCCTCGCGAGGCTGTTCTTCCTTGTATTTCTCATCATCATCAGCCCAAGGGGCTATCCACCACACCACACACTGGAGTAGGGTATTACACCACAATGGTGGCCCGAACCAGTATAAACCCTGTGTCTCTTGTGCTGTTCTTTCCATAGCTTAGATCTTAGCGTGGCGGTGGGGCGCAGGTAGGTAGAAGGCGAAATCTCCGTGCGCACCCCAGTGTTCGAACCTCAAGGGTCTGTCGGAACCCGAAATCCGACAGGAACAACATATGTTTTTATGCGGTTTGACCGATAAAGATCTTCGTAGAATATGTAGGAGCCAATATGAGCATCTAGGTCTATATAGTTCTCGAACCCGTAAGGTCCGCACGCTTAACGTTCGATGACGATTTGCATTATGAGTTATGTGATTTGATGACCGAAGTTTGTTCGGAGTCCCGGATGAGATCATGGACATGATGAGGAGTCTGGAAATGGTTGAGAGGTAAAGATTCATATATTGGAAGGCTATATTCGGACATCGGAAAGGTTCCGAGTGATTCGAATATTTTTCAGAGAACCTGGGAGTTACGGGAATTCACCGGGGGTAGTATTGGGCCTTATTGGGATTTATTGGAAAGGAGAGAAAGGCCATAAGGGGAGGCAGCATGCCCCCCATGGGCTGGTCCGAATTGGACTAGGAGGGGGCTGCGACCCCCTCTTTCCTTCTCCCTCTCCCTCTCCTTCCTTCTTCTCCGACTTGGACTAGGAAAGGGGGAAACCTACTCCTACTAGGCGTAGGAATCCCCCCTTTGGGCGCGCCCCTTGAGGCCGGCCCTCCTCCTCGCCTCCTTTATATACGGGGGAGGGGGGCACCCCATAGACACACAAGTTGATCCTTAGCCGTGTGCGGTGCCCCCCTCCACAGTTTTACACCTCAGTCATACTGTCATAGTGCTTAGGCGAAGCCCTACGTCGGTAACTTCATCATCACCGTCACCACGTCATCGTGCTGACGAAACTCTCCCTCACCCTTAGCTAGATCTAGAGTTCGAGGGATGTCACCGAGCTGAACGTGTGTAGATCGCGTAGGTGTCGTGCGTTTGGTACTTGATTGGTTGGATCGCGAAGATGTTCGACTACATCAACCGTGTTACTAAACGCTTCCGCTTTAGGTCTACGAGGGTACGTAGACACACTCTCCCCCTCTCGTTCCTATGCATCTCCTAGATAGATCTTGCGTGATCGTAGGTAGTTTCTTTAAATACTGTGTTCCCCAACAGTGGCATCCGAGCCAGGTCTATGTGTTGATGTTATATGCACGAGTAGAACACAAAGGAGTTGTGGGCTTGGGTATATACATATTGCTTGCCATCACTAGTTGTTTCTTGATACGGCGGTATTGTTGGATGAAGCGGCCCGGACCGACATTACATCACCGCGTTCGTGAGACTGGTTCAACCGACGTGCTTTGCACACAGGTGGCTGGCGGGTGTCCGTTTCTCCAACTTTAGTTCAATTGGATTCAACGAAAAGGGTTCTTTCCGAATATCAAAAAGCAATCACTATACCACATTGTGGTTTTTATGCCGTAGGTAAGAAAGGTTCTTGCTATGCCCGTATCATCCACGTAAAACATGCAACAAAAAAGTAGAGGACGTCTAACTTGTTTTTGCAAGGCATTTTGTGATGTGATATGGTGAAGATGTGAGGAGCCTTATGGTTGTATCTTTATTGCATAGGATGCAAGCGCTATATAATTGCTTTACTTTATCGCTATGCGATAACAATAGTTGCAAAAGCAATAGTTGGAGAGATGATGACCCACAAGTATAGGGGATCGCAACAGCTTTCAAGGGGAGAGTATTCAACCCAAATTTATTGATTCGACACAAGGGGAGCCAAAGAATATTCTCAAGTATTAGCAGCTGAGTTGTCAATGCAACCACACCTGGAAACTTAGTATCTGCAGCAAAGTGTTTAGAAGCAAAGTAATATGATAGTGGTGGTAACGGTAACAAAAGAGTAATGAAAGCAAAGTAATATTTTTGGTATTATGTAGTGATTGTAACAATAGCAACGGGAAAGTAAATAAGCGTAAACCAGTATATGGAAAGCTCGTAGGCAATGGATCAGTGATGGATAATTATGCCGGATGTGGTTCATCATGTAACAGTCATAACATAGGTCACACAGAACTAGCTCCAGTTCATTGATATAATGTAGGCATGTATTCTGAACATAGTCATACGTGCTTATGGAAAAGAACTTGCATGACATCTTTTGTCCTACCCTCCCGTGGAAGCGGGGTCCTTATGGAAAGTAAGGGATATTAAGGCCTCCTTTTAATAGAGTACCGGAACAAAGCATTAACACATAGTGAATACATGAACTCCTCAAACTACGGTCATCACCGGTAAGTATCCCGATTATTGTCACTTCGGGGTTAACGGATCATAACACATAATAGGTGACTTTAGACTTGCAAGATAGGATCAAGAACTCTCATATATTGATGAAAACATAATAGGTTCAGATCTGAAATCATGTTACTCGGGCCCTAGTGACAAGCATTAAGCATAGCAAAGTCATAGCAACATCAATCTCAGAACATAGTGGGTACTAGGGATCAAACCCTAACAAAACTAACTCGATTACATGATAAATCTCATCCAACCCATCACCGTCCAGCAAGCCTACGATGAAATTATTCACGCACGTTAGTGAGCATCATGAAATTGGAGATGGGGGAAGGTTGATGATGACGACGACGACGAATCCCCCTCTCCGGAGCCCCGAACGGACTCCAGATCAGCCCTCCCAAGAGGTTTTAGGGCTTGGCGGCGGCTCTGTATCGTAAAACGCGATGAAATATTCTCTTCTATTTTTTTTCTCCCCGAAAGCAGATATATAGAGTTGGAGTTGGAGTCGGGAGGTCTCCAGGGGGCCCACGAGGTAGGGCACCCCCCACACTCGTGGACAGGGTGTTGGCCCCCTGGTCTTCATGTTTGGCAAGGATTTTTTATTATTTATTGTAAGATATTCCATGGAGTTTCAGGTCATTCCGAGAACTTTTGTTTTCTGCACATAAAACAACATCAGGGAAATTCTGCTGAAAATAGCGTCAGTCCGGGTTAGTTCCATTCAAATCATACAAGTTAGAGTCCAAAACAAGGGCAAAAGTGTTTGGAAAAGTAGATACGACGGAGACGTATCAACTCCCCCAAGCTTAAACCCTTGCTTGTCCTCAAGCAATTCAGTTGACAAACTGAAAGAAATAAAGAAAAACTTTTACAAACTCTGTTTGCTCTTGTTGTTATAAATATGTCAAGCTAGCATTCAAGTTTTCAGCAAAGATTATAACTAACCATATTTGCAATAATTCTCAGGTCTCATGATTACCCATATCAATAGCATAATAAACTAGCAAGCCATAATAATAAATCTCGGATCACAACACTTTCTCAAAACAATCATAATATGATATAACAAGATGGTATCTCGCTAGCCCTTTCTGAGACCGCAAAACATAAATGCAGAGCACCTTTAAAGATCAAGGACTGACTGGACATTGTAATTCATGGTAAAAGAGATCCAATCATAGTCACACCCAATATAAATTAACAATGATGAATGCAAATGACAGCGGTGCTCTCCAACTGGTGCTTTTTAATAAGAGGATGATGACTCAGCATAAAAGTAAATAGATAGGCCCTTCACAGAGGGAAGCATGGATTTGTAGAGTTGCCAGAGCTCGGTTTTGAAATAGTGGTGAATAATATTTTGTGCGGTATACTTTCATTGTCAACATAACAACCAAGAGATGGCGATATCTTCCATGCTACACACATTATAGGCGGTTCCCAAACAGAATGGTAAAGTTTATACTCCCCCTCCACCAACAAACATCAATCCATGGCTTGCTCGAAACAACGAGTGCCTCCAACTAACAACAGTCCCAGGGGGAGTTTTGTTTTGCAATTATTTTGATTTAGTTTGCATAAAGCATGGGAATGGGCATCCCGCTGACCAGCCATTTATCTCGTGAGTAAGGAGCGGAGTCCACTCCTCTTGAGAATATCCCACCTAACATGGAAGATACGGACAGCCCTAGTTGATACATGATCTATTCGAGCATACAAAATAGGATATTTATTTGAAGGTTTAGAGTTTGGCACATACAAATTTACTTGGAACGGCAGGTAGATACGGTAATTAGGTAGGTATAGTGGACTCATGTGGAATAACTTTGGGGTTTAAGGAGTTTGATGCACAAGCAGTATTCCCGCTTAGTACAGGTGAAGGCTAGCAAAAGACTGGGAAGCGACCAGCTAGAGAGCGACAACAGTCATGAACATGCATTAAAATTAATCAACAACGAATGCAAGCATGAGTAGGATATAATCCACCATGAACATAAATATCGTGAAGGCTATGTTGATTTTGTTTCAACTACATGCGTGAACATGTGCCAAGTCAATTCACTTAAATCATTCAGAGGAGGATACCAACCTATCATACCACATCATAACCATTTTAATAGCATGTTGGCACGCAAGGTAAACCATTATAACTCATAGCTAATCAAGCATGGCACAAGCAACTATGATCTCTAATTGTCATTGCAAACATGTTTATTCATAACAAGCTGAATCAAGAATGATGAACTCATCATATTTACAAAAACAAAAGAGGTCGAGTTCATACCAGCTTTTCTCATCTCAGTCAGTCCATCATATATCATCATAATTGCCTTTCACTTGCATGACCGAACGATGTGAATAATAATAAGAGTGCACGTGCATTGGACTAGGCTGGAATCTGGGAGCATTCAATAAACAGGAGAAGACAAAGCAATATGGGCTCTTGGTTAAATCAACAATAAAGCATATAAGAGCCACTTCAACTATTTAATCATGGTCTTCTCTTACTGACCCCCAAAGAAAAGAAAAGAAATAAAACTATTTACACGGGAAAGTTCCCAACAAGCAAAAGAAGAACGGGAAATATTTTTGGGTTTTCTATTTAATTATTACTACAGCAAGAAAAGTAAACTACTACTAATTTTTTTGGTTTTTCTTAAAGTTTATCAAACACACAAGAAGAAAGCATAAAAGAAAATAAACTAGCATGGATGATACAATGAAAAATTATGAGCACCGACATCTAGCAATGAGTGTGTGTGGACATAAATGTAATGTCGGTGAGAAATATGTACTCCCCCAAGCTTAGGCTTTTGGCCTAAGTTGGTCTATGGCCACGGCTGGCTTGGCTGATATCCATAATAATAGTTGTTGGGTTCGTACTATGATGCAGCGGCTATCGCCTCCTGAGCTGCAGCGTGACGACGAGCGGCCTCCGCCCTCCTCTCGTACTCATCTGCCTCTTCTCTGGTAATAGTATATCCTCCTCTTGCCTGATAATCAAGGAAAGCAGGAGCAGGGAGAGTAATACGGACAGCACGGCGTCTGTCAAAGATTAGTCGGTACTAGTGAGGTGATTCGTTCCTCTCGACAAAATGGTGGTGAACCATAGCATTAAAATCTAAATAAGCAGGTGGTAATTCAATACCATCTTCGCGTATATCTATACCAAGAAAATTAGCTATGCGGGCTGCATAAATTCCTCCAAAGAAATCTCCATTATATCTATTAAGATGCAACCTACGTGCAACAATGGCTCCCAAATTATATGATTTATCTCCTAACACAGCACTTCTAAGAATACTGAGGTCAGGGACACACACGTGACATAGCTCATCTTTACCATTTATGCATATACCTATGAAGAGAGCAAAATAATGTATAGCAGGAAAGTGGATGCTCCCATGGTAGCTTGTGTAATATCTCTAGATTCTCCCACAGTTATATTAGCAAGAAAATCTCTAAATTCAGATTTGCGAGGATCCCTTATACTACCCCATTGTGGAAGTTTGCATGCAGTGGTAAAATCCTCTAAGTCCATGGTATAAGATTTATCATAAAGATCAAATAGGACAGTTGGAGAATTCTGTGAAGTGGAAAATTCAAACCTCCTCACAAAGGAACTAGTGAGGTTATGATACTGACTGCACTTCTCTTCCTCGAAGCTCACAAGATCAGCGTTACGCAAATATGCGTTGAATTCTTCTTTTATTCCCGCTTGATCCATAAAATTTTCAGAAGGTCACTCACAAGGACGCACTGGAGCGTCTCTTGGTGGCTCTTCGTCAGCATCACGCATTGCAAGCCTGGGTCCTTGCTTCTTTGAAGAACCACATTGGAACATCTTCCTAAGCATTTTTCTTCCTCTGAAAAATTCTGAATTTTTTTAGTAACTTCAAACTAAAAGTGAACCAAACTTAATAATATTGATAGCAACCACTCCTACAAGTGCCTAGGGCCTATATCATGCATCAAAACTTCTTTTGACCATATAAATTTTACATGCAAGCTCAAGAATAGGGTCACCTAAGCAGCAAAGATTTGCAATGAATAAAGCACTAGAACAAAAACTAATTGGACCAATGGAGGAGTCACATACCAACGAACAATCTGCCCAAGCAGTTTTGTGAGAGGTGCTTTGAGCAAGGAGATCGAAAATGGCAGCAAAGAGGGCTGGAACTCGTGCATGAGTTGGTTTTTCGTGTTTGTGGGAGGAAGAAGAAGAGGATGGTGCAGGAATAAGTGGAGGAGGGCCACCGTGGGCCCACGAGGCAGGGGGGCATGCCCTAGAGGGGTGGGCGCTCCCTCCACCCTCGTGGCAAGGTGGTTGGCCCCCCTGGTGTGTTCTTTGTTCCATAAATCCTCAAATATTCTAGAAAAAATCATATTTAATTGTCAGGGCATTTGGAGAACTTTTATTTTCGAGGTATTTTTATATTGCACGGATAATCAGATAACAGACATACAAATATTTATTTTTATTTTATTTAATATAAATAACAGAAAGTAAAAGTGGCATACAGAAGGTCGTGCTTCTAGTTTCATCCATCTCATGATCATCAAAAGGAATCCACTAACAAGGTTGATCAAGTCTTGTTAACAAACTCATTCCGATTAACATGAAACCGGAGAAATTTCGAATAATGCTAGGTTACCTCAACGGGGATATGCACATCCCCAATAATAAGCATATCATATTTCTTCTTGACAGTAGGAAGAGGAAATTCAAAACCTCCAAATATAACCGATGGAATTTTTCCGATAGAATTGATACTATGAACTTGAGGTTGTTTCCTCGGAAAATGTACCGTATGCTCATTACCATTAACATGAAAAGTAACATTTCCTTTGTTGCAATCAATAACAGCCCCTGCAGTATTAAGAAAAGGTCTTCCAATAATAATAGACATACTATAGTCCTCGGGAATATCAAGAATAACAAAGTCCATTAAAATAGTAACATTTGCAACCACAACAGGCACATCCTCACAAATACCGACAGGTATAGCAGTTGATTTATCAGCCATTTGCAAAGATATTTCAGTAGGTGTCAACTTATTCAAGTCAAGTCTACGATATAAAGAAAGAGGCATAACACTAACACCAGCTCCAAGATCACATAAAGCAGTTTTAACATATTCTTTTAATGGAGCATGGTATAGTAGGTACTCCAGGATCTCCAAGTTTCTTTGGTATTCCACCCTTAAAAGTATAATTAGCAAGCATGGTGGAAATTTCAGCTTCTGGTATCTTTCTTTTATTTGTAACAATATCTTTCATGTACTTAGCATAAGGATTCATTTTGAGCATATCAGTCAATTGCATACGCAAAAAGATAGGTCTAATCATTTCAGCAAGGCGCTCAAAATCCTCATCATACTTTTTCTTGGATGGTTTGGGAGGAAGAGGCATGGGTTTCTGTACCCAAGTCTCTCTTTCTTTACCATGTTTCCTAGCAACAAAGTCTCTCTTATCATAACGTTGATTCTTTGATTGTGGGTTATCAAGATCAACAGCAGGTTCAATTTCTACATCATTATCATTACTAGGTTGAGCATCATTATGAACATCATCATTAACATTTTCATTAGGTTCATGTTCATTGCGAGATTGTGTTTCAACATCAGACATGGAGATATCATTTGGATTATCAGGTGGTTGAGCAATAGGTTCACTAGAAGTTTGCACAGTTCTATCATTTTTCTTTTTCTTATTTTTAGAAGAACTCGGTGCATCAATAGTATTTAATCATATCAGCATCTTGTTTTAATTGTCTACCAAAATAAGCATTGAAGTCTTCTTGCTTAAACATAAAATTATCAAACTCATCCAAGATCTGACTAGCAATTTTAGTAGGAGGGATTTCATCTTTATCATATCTATAGAGAGAATTTACCTCTGGAGGTTCTTCAGTAAATAAGGGATTAAGATCATATGTTTGTTTAATAGGAGGTAAACTAAGACCATGTATTTCTTCAATAGGAGGTAAGTTCTTAACATCTTCAGCTTTAATACCTTTTTCTTTCATAGATTTCTTTGCCTCTTGCATATCTTTGGGACTGACAAATAGAACACCTCTCTTCTTAGGAGTTGGTTTAGGAATAGGATCATTAATTGGAGCAGGAGCTGGCTCAGGGGTGCCCAATTATTTTCATTTGTCAACATATTGTTCAATAAGATTTCAGCTTCATCCGGTGTTCTTTCCCTGAAAAGAGAACCAGCACAACTATCCAGGTAATCTCTGGAAGCATCGGTTAGTCCATTATAAAAGATATCAAGTATTTCATTTTTCTTAAGAGGATGATCAGGCAACACATTAAGTAACTTGAGAAGCCTCCCCCAAGCTTGTGGGAGACTCTCTTCTTTAATTTGCACAAAGTTGTATATTTCCTTTAAAGGAGCTTGTTTCTTATGAGCAGGGAAATATTTAGCAGAGAAGTAATAGATCATATCCTGGGGACTACGCACACAACCAGGATCAAGAGAATTAACCATATTTTAGCATCACCCTTTAATGAGAATGGAAATATTTTAAGGATATAAAAGTAGCAAGATCTCTCATCATTAGTGAACAGGGTGGCTATATCATTTAATTTAGTAAGATGTGCCACAACAGTTTTAGATTCATAGCCATGAAAAGGATCAGATTCAACCAAAGTAATTATATCAGGATCAACAGAGAATTCATAATCCTTATCAGTAACACAGATACGTGAAGTAGCAAAAGCAGGGTCAGGTTTCATCCTAGCATTTAGAGATTGCTTATTCCATTTAGCTAATAACCTTTTGAGTTCATATCTATCTTTGCAAGCTAAAATAGCTAAAGAAGCTTCTTGATCAAATAAATAACCCTCAGGAATAAGAAGTGATTCTTCATCATCACTTTCATCATCATAATCAGATTCAATATTTTCAATCTCTCTAGCCCTAGCAAGTCGTTCCTCGAGAAAATCACCAAGTGGCACAGTAGTATCAAGCATAGAAGTAGTTTCATCCTAAGTATCATGTATAGCAGAAGTAGCATCATCAATAACATGCGACATATCAGAACGAATAGCAGAAGCAGGTTTAGGTGTGGCAAGCTTACTCATAACAGAAGGTGAATCAAGTGCAGAGCTAGATGAATGGAGAACCCAAGCTTATGAAAATGCCAAGTTGTTTAAAGAAAAGGTTAAAAGATGGCATGACAAAAGGATACAAAAGCGTGAGTTTAATGTAGGTGATTATGTATTGCTATAAAAATCTCGTTTAAGATTTTTTGCAGGGAAACTTCTCTCTAAATGGGAAGGCCCCTATGTTATCGAGGAGGTCTGTCGTTCCAGTGCCATAAAAATCAACAACTTCGAAGGCATAAATCCGAAGGTGGTAAACGGTCAAAGAATCAAACATTATATCTCAGGTAATCCCATAAATGTTGAAAGCAATATTATTGAAACCGTAACCCCAGAGGAATACATAAGGGACACTTTCCAGAACATTTCAGACTCCGAAATGGAATAGGTATGTGGTATGGTAAGTAAACCGATTCCAAAACAGTTTTTAAGGCACTATTTCTCCGTTTTGGAATATTTAGAAAAATAGGAAATTAAGTAGTAGTCCGGGAAGGACACGAGGGCCCCACGAGGGTGGAGGGCGCGCCCCCTACCTCGTGAGCACCTCGTGTGCCTTCCGGACTCCATTTTCTTGCATGATACATATTTTGGCCGGTAAAAATTCACTATATATTCTCTCGAAGGTTTTGACTCCTGTATCACGCAATTATCCTCTATTTTTGTTTCGAGCTGCCCCGTTGCAGATAGATCAACATGTCTTCCCAGGATTTGGAAGGAGAAAGCTATGTGGATGATTACTTAGCTAATCCTAAGGTCTATGGAGATGTGGAGCACGATGGTTGGACCATGGAGGAAGAAGAGGACTATGAACCCAATGGGAAGGAGGAGACGAGCTCAGATGAAGACGAAGCCCCATTATCTCAACCTGGGGATATGCACATGGAGTACAAAAAGTCAAGTCTCCCTGATAGGGTAAAGAAACCAAAATTCGAGTTTATCCCTTTTCGTCTCTTGCAGGAAAATAAGCAAGACCTATGCAAAAAGATGTTAACCCTGGAGTGGGAGATTGATGATCTGAGGGATCAAAATGCCGTCCTCAAGCGTAAATTAAGGGAGAAGTCTATGCCATCAACTAAGTCAACAACACCTCCACATTCTTCACCAACCAAGGAGATATAATCACATGAGTATGGGCACTCCCCTTGGCAACTGCCAAGCTTGGGGGAGGTGCCCCGGTATTGTATCACAATCACAACTCCTATCTTTACCGTTTTCCTTAGTTCGATCCTATTAGTAGTATTTTGATCTAGATTATGGCATGATCTAGTTTTGAGTTTTGCCTTATGATCTTTCTATGTAATCGAGTCCGTGAGCTATATAATAAAGATTAGTGTTGAGTCAAGGGCTTGATTTTCTTGCTATGATCTTGGGTGAATAAAAGAAAAGAGAAAAATAATAAAAAGAAACAAAAGTTCATATTGATCTTATTGATAGTAATGACTTCACATAGAAAGAGTGTGACGATTAAACGTTGTTGGGAGTTGGCAGACATAGCTTTGGTCATCGTTGTAATTAATAGGAAGTAATAAGGAAAGAGAGGTTTCACATATAAATACACTATTATTGACATCTTTTATGATTGGGAGCACTCATCAAAATATGACATGCTAAAGAGTTGATGTTGGACAAGGAAGACAACGTAATGGGTTATGTTTTCTTATATCTGAGATAAAGTATGTTGTCATGGATCATCCAACATGTTGAGCTTGCCTTTCCCCCTCATGCTAGACAAATTCTCAGCACCAAGTAGAGATACTACTTGTGCTTCCAAATACTCTTAAACCAGTTTTGCCATGAGAGTCCACCATATCTACCTATGGATTGAATACGATACTTCAAGTAAGTTGTCATCGGTGCAAAGCAATAAAAATTGCTCTAAATATGTATGATTAGTGTGGGATAAATAAGCTTTATACGATCTTGTGATGTGGAAATAATAAAAGCGACGGACTGCATAATAAAGGTTCATATCACAAGGGGCAATATAAAGTGATGATCTTTCGCATTAAGATTTTGTGCATCCAACCATAAAAGCGTGTGGCAACCTCTGCTTCCCTCTACGAAGGGCCTATATTTTATTATTATCTTCTACCTTATGCAAAAGTCATGGTGATCTTCACCTTTCCTTTTTCATTTTATCCTTTGGCAAGCCCAGCATGTTGGAAAGAACCTGATATATATATATATATATAATTGGATGTAGGGCGGCACGAGTTATTATTTGTTGACATTACCCTCGAGGTAAAAGGTTGTGGGGTGAAACTATAGGCCCCTATCTTTCTCTGTGTCCGATTAAAACTCCGTAACGACAAGTATTGTGTGAGTGTTAGCAGTAATGAAGGACTAGATGATAGTTGAGTATGTGGACTTGATTTTTAGCTCTGACATAGACTCTTTCTGATGTTATGATAAATTGCTATTGCTTCAATAACTAAGGTTATAGTTTGTTGGTTCTCAATAAGGTTTCTGATTCATACTTTTGCATTGTGAATAGATCATCACTTGAACATAAGTAATCATATGACAATATCTGTATATGTTGTTGTTATGAGAATAATCATGATGCCTGCATGTCCGTATTTTATTTTTATCGACGCCTCTACCTCTAAACATGGGGACATATTTATTGTTATCGGCTTTCGCTTGAGGACAAGCAAGGTCTAAGCTTGGGGGAGTTGATACGTCCATTTTGCATCATGCTTTTATATCGATATTTATTGCATTATGGGTTGTTATTTCACATTATGTCATAATACTTATGGCTATTCTCTCTTATTTTACAAGGTTTACATAAGGAGGGAGAACGCCGGCAGCTGGAATTCTGGGCTGGAAAAGGAGCAAATATTAGAGACCTATTCTGCACAACTCCAAAAGTCCTAAAACTCCACGGAATACCTTATAATAAATAATGAAAAATCCTCTCCAAAGATGAAGACCAGGGGGCCCACACCCTGTCCACGAGGGTGGGGGCGCCCCCCCTAGGGCGCGCCCCCTAGCTCGTGGGCCCCCTGGTGGCTCTCCGATGACCATCTTTTGCTATATGAAGTCTTTCGTCGAGAAAAAAAAACCAGAAGCAACCTTTCAGGACAAAACTCCGCCACCACGAGGCGGATCCTTGGCGGAACCAATCTAGGGCTCCGGCAGAGCTGTTCTATAGGGGAAACTTCTCTCCCGGAGGGGGAAATCATCGCCATCGTCATCACAAACGCTCTCTCATCGGGAGAGGGCAATCTCCATCAACATCTTCATCAGCACCATCTCATCTCAAAACCCTAGTTCATCTCTTGTATCCAATTCTTGTCTCCAAGTCCGGGATTGGTGCTAGTAGGTCACTAGTAGTGTTAATTACTCCTTGTAGTTGATGCTAGTTGGTTTAATTGGTGGAAGATCATATGTTCAGATCCTTTATGCATATTATTACCCCTCTGATTATGAACATGAATATGCTTTGTGAGCAGTTATGTTTGTTCCTGAGGACAAGGGATAAGTCTTGCTATTAGCAGTCATGTGAATTTGGTATTCGTTCGATATTTTGATGAGATGTATGTTGTCTTGCCTCTAGTGGTGTTAGAGGAAGGCATTGGGAAGTAATAAGTAGATGATGGGTTGCTAGAGTGACAGAAGCTTAAACCCTAGTTTATGCGTTGCTTCGTAAGGGGCTGATTTGGATCAATATGTTTAATGTTATGGTTAGGTTTACCTTAATACTTTTGTTGTAGTTGCGGATGCTTGCAATAGAGGTTAATCATAAGTGGGATGCTTGTTCAAGGAAGAACAACACCCAAGCACCGGTCCACCCACATGTCAAATTATCAAAGTACTGAACGCGAATCATATGAACGTGATGAAAACTAGCTTGACGATATTCCCATGTGTCCTCGGGAGTGCTTTTCCTTATATAAGAGTTTGTCCAGGCTTGTCCTTTGTTACAAAAAGGATTGGGCCACCTTGCTGCACTTTACTTACTTTTGTTACTTGTTGCTCGTTACAAATTAGCTTATCACAAAACTATGTGTTACCACTTATTTCAGTACTTGCAGAGAATACCTTGCTGAAAACCGCTTATCATTTCCTTCTGCTCCTCGTTG
Organism: Triticum urartu; assembly: GCF_003073215.2. Lineage (NCBI taxonomy): Eukaryota > Viridiplantae > Streptophyta > Magnoliopsida > Poales > Poaceae > Triticum > Triticum urartu. The sequence goes on along the minus strand of NC_053027.1, from coordinate 258,432,397 downwards.
GGTTCGACACTCTTACTTATAGAAAGGACTATGATAGATCCCCTATACTTGTGGGTCATCAAGTTGATACGTCTCCGTCGTATCTACATTTCCAAACACTTTTGCCCTTGTTTTGGACTCAAACTTGTATGATTTGAGTGGAACTAACCCGGACTGATGCTGTTTTTAGCAAAATTGCCATGATGTTGTTTTATGTGCAGAAAACAAAAGTTCTCGGAATGACATGAAACTCCATGGAATATCTTACAATAAATAATTAAAAAATCCTCGCCAAAGATGAAGACTAGGGGGGCCACACCCTGTCCACGAGCGTGGGGGGCGCCCATTCCCCCAATGGCGCGCCCCCCTACCTCGTGGGCCCCCTGGAGACCTCCCGACTCCAACTCCAACTGTATATATCTGCTTTCGGGGAGAAAAAAATAGAAGAGAAGATTTCATCATGTTTTACGATACGGAGCCGCCGCAAAGCCCTAAAACCTCTCGGGAGGGCTGATCTGGAGTCTGTTTGGTCTTCGGAGAGGGGGATTCGTCGCCGTCTTCATCATCAACCATCCTCCATCACCAATTTCATGATGCTCACCACCGTGTGTGAGTAATTCCATCGTAGGCTTGCTGGACGGTGATGGGTTGGATGAGATTTATCATGTAATCCAGTTAGTTTTGTAAGGGTTTGATCCCTAGTATCCACTATGTTCTGAGATTGATGTTTCTATGACTTTGCTATGCTTAATGCTTGTCACTAGGGCCCGAGTGCCATGATTTCAGATCTGAACCTATTATGTTTTCATGAATATATGAGAGTTCTTGATCCTATCTTGCAAGTCTATAGTCACCTATTATGTGTTATGATCCGTTAACCCTGAAGTGACAATAATCGGGATACTTACCGGTGATGACCGTAGTTTGAGGAGTTCATGTATTCACTATGTGTTAATGCTTTGTTCCGGTACTCTATTAAAAGGAGGCCTTAATATCCCTTAGTTTCCGTAAGGACCCCGTTGCCACGGGAGGGTAGGACAAAATATGTCATGCAAGTTCTTTTCCATAAGCACGTATGACTATGTTCGGAATACATTCCTACATTATATCAATGAACTGGAGCTAGTTCTGTGTCACCCTATGTTATGACTGTTACATGATGAACCGCATCCGACATAATTCTCCATCACTGATCCGATGCCTACGAGCTTTCCATATACTGGCTTACGCTTATTTACTTTCCCGTTGCTATTGTTACAATCACTACATAATACCAAAAATATTACTTTGCCTTCATTACTCTTTTGTTACCGTTACCACCACTATCATATTACTATGCTACTAAACACTTTGCTGCAGATACTAAGTTTCCAGGTGTGGTTGAATTGACAACTCAGCTGCTAATACTTGAGAATATTCTTTGGCTCCCCTTGTGTTGAATCAATAAATTTGGGTTGAATACTCTACCCTCGAAAGCTGTTGCGATCCCCTATACTTGTGGGTCATCAAGACTAATTTCTGGCGCCGTTGCCGGGGAGCATAGCTCTATTCTTTGAGTCACTTGGGATTTATATCTGCTGGACACTATGAAGAATTTGAAAGACGCTAAGACAACAATTTATCCCTCAACTACGAGGGGAGGTAAGGAACTGCATCTAGCTCTACACTTGATTCACCTTCTGTTATGAGTAAGCTTGCGACACCTAAACCTGCTTCTGCTATTCGTTCTGATATGTCACATGTTATTGATGATGCTACTTCTGCTATACATGATACTTATGATGAAACTACTTCTATGCTTGATACTACTGTGCCACTTGGTGATTTTTCTCGAGGAACGACTTGCTAGGGCCAGAGAGATTGAAAATATTGAATCTGATTATGATGATGAAAGTGATGATAAAGAATCACTTGTTATTCCTGAGGGTTATTTATTTGATCAAGAAGCTTCTTTAACTATTTTAGCTTGCAAAGATAGATATGAACTCAAAAGGTTATTAGCTAAATGGAATAAACAATCTCTAAATGCTAGGATGAAACCTGACCCTGCTTTTGCTATTTCACCTATCTGTGTTACTGATAAGGATTATGAATTCTCTGTTGATCCTGATATAATTACTTTGGTTGAATCTGATCCTTTTGATGGCTATGAATCTGAAACTGTTGTGGCACATCTTACTAAATTAAATGACATAGCCACCCTGTTCACTAATGATGAGAGATCTCGCTACTTTTATATCCTTAAAATATTTCCATTCTCATTAAAGGGTGATGCTAAAATATGGTTTAATTCTCTTGATCCTGGTTCTGTTCGTAGTCCCGAGGATATTATCTATTACTTCTCTACTAAATATTTCCCTGCTCATAAGAAACAAGCTCCTTTAAAGGAAATATACTACTTTCTGCAAATTAAAGAAGAGAGTCTCCCACAAGCTTGGGGGAGGCTTCTCAAGTTACTTAATGCCTTGCCTGATCATCCTCTTATGAAAAATGAAATACTTGATATCTTTTATAATGGACTAACCGATGCTTCCAGAGATTACTTGGATAGTTGTGCTGGTTCTCTTTTCAGGGAAAGAACATCGGATGAAGCTGAAATCTTATTGAACAATATGTTGACAAATGAAAATAATTGGGCACCCCCTGAGCCAGCTCCTGCTCCAATTAATGATCCTATTCCTAAACCAACTCCAAAGAAGAGAGGTGTTCTATTTCTCAGTCCCGAAGACATGCAAGAGGCAAACAAATCTATGAAAGAAAAAGGTATTAAAGCTGAAGATGTTAAGAATTTACCTCCTATTGAAGAAATACAAGGTCTTAATTTACCGCTTATTGAAGTAACATATGATCTTAATCCCTTATTTATTGAAGAACCTCCAGCCTCGATAACCCGACACAGGTAGTGAAGGTAAATTCTCTCTATAGATATGATAAAGCTGAAATCTCTCCTGCTAAAATTGCTAGTCAATGCTTGGATGAGTTTGATAATTTTATGTTTAAGCAAGAATACTTGAATGCTTATTTTGGTAGACAATTAAAACAAGATGCTGATATGATTAAATACTTGGGTGATTATATGGCTAATATTAGAGGTGAACTTAAACTTGTTAGCAAACATGCTTCTATGGTTACCACTCAAGTAGAATAAGTACTTAAAGCTCAAAAGGAATTGCTCAATGAGATGAATAGTAAGAAAAATGATTATGTTGTTAAAGTGGCTACTGGAACTGGTAGAATGACTCAGGAACCTTTGTATCCTGAAGGCCACCCTAAGAGAATTGATCAAGATTCTCAGAGAAATAATATTGATGCACCTAGTTCTTCTAAAAAGAAGAAAAAGAAAAATGATAGAACTGTGCAAACTTCAAGTGAACCTATTGCTGAACCACCTGATAATCCAAATGATATCTCTATGTCTGATGTTGAAACACAATCTGGCAATGAACATGAACCTAATGAAAATGTTAATGATGATGTTCATAATGATGCTCAACCTAGTAATGATAATGATGTAGAAATTGAACCTGCTGTTGATCTTGATAACCCACAATCAAAGAATCAACGTTATGATAAGAAAGACTGTTGCTAGGAAACATGTTAAAGAAAGAGAGCCTTGGGTTCAGAAACCCATGCCTTTTCCTCCCAAACCATCCAAGAAAAAGGATGATGAGGATTTTGAGCGCTTTGCTGAAATGATTAGACCTATCTTTTTGCGTATGCGATTGACTGATATGCTCAAAATGAATCCTTATGCTAAGTACATGAAAGATATTGTTACAAATAAAAGAAAGATACCAGAAGCTGAAATTTCCACCATGCTTGCTAATTATACTTTTAAAGGTGTAATACCAAAAGAAACTTGGAGATCCTGGAGTACCTACTATACCATGCTCCATTAAAAGAAACTATGTTAGAACTGCTTTATGTGATCTTGGAGCCGGTGTTAGTCTTATGCCTCTCTTTTATATTGTAGACTTGACTTGAATAAGTTGACACCTACTGAAATATCTTTGCAAATGGCTGATAAATCAACTGCTATACCTGTCGGTATTTGTGAGGATGTGCCTGTTGTGGTTACAAACGTTACTATTTTAACAGATTTTGTTATTCTTGATATTCCCGAGGACGATATCATGTCTATTATTCTTGGAGGACCTTTTCTTAATACTGCAGGGGCTGTTATTGGTTGCAACAAAGGCAATGTTACTTTTCATGTTAATGGTAATGAGCATACGGTACATTTTCTGAGGAAACAACCTCAAGTTCATAGTATCAATTCTATCGGAAAAATTCCATCGATTATATTTGGAGGTTTTGAATTTCCTCTTCCTACTGTCAAGAAGATATATGATATACTTATTATTGGGGATGTGCATATCCCCGTTGAGGTAACCTAGTGTTATTCAAAATTTCTCCAGTTTCATGTTAATCGGAATGAGTTTGTTAACAAGACTTGATCAACCTTGTTAGTGGATTCCTTTTGATGATCATGAGATGGATGAAACTAGAAGCAGAACCTTCTGTATCCCACTTTTACTTTCTGTTATTTATATTAAATAAAATAAAAAAAATATTTGTATGTCTGTTACCTGATTATCCGTGCAATATAAAAATACCTCGAAAATAAAAGTTCTCCAAATGCCCTGAAAATTAAATATGATTTTTTCTAGAATATTTGAGGATTTATGGAACAAAGAACACACAAGGGGGCCAACCACCTTGCCACGAGGGTGGAGGGCGCGCCCACCCCTCTAGGGCGCGCCCTCTGCCTCGTGGGACCTCGGTGGCCCTCCTCCACTTATTCCTGCACCCATCCTCTTCTTCCTCCCTCCCACAAACACGAAAAACCAACTCAAGCACGAGTTCCATCCCTCTTTGCTGCCATTTTCGATCTCCTTGCTCAAAGCACCTCTCACAAAACTGCTTGGGTAGATTGTTCCTTGGTATGTGACTCCTCCATTGGTCCAATTAGTTTTTGTTCTAGTGCCTTATTTATTGCAAATCTTTGCTGCTTAGGTGACCCTGTTCTTGATCTTGCATGTCAAATTTATATGGTCAAAAGAAGTTTTGATGCATGATATAGGCCCTAGGCACTTGTAGGAGTGGTTGCTATCAATATTATTGAGTTTCTTTTACTTTTATTTTGAAGTTACTAAAAAATTTCAGAATTTTTCAAAGGAAGAAAAATGCTTAGGAAGATGTTCCAAGGTGGTTCTTCAAAAAAGCAAGGACCCAGGCTTGCAATGCGTGATGCTAACGAAGAGCCACCAAGAGACGCTCCAGTGCGTCCTTGTGAGTGGCCTTCTGAAAATTTTATGGATCGAGCGGGAATAAAAGAAGAATTCAACACATATTTGCGTAACGCTGATCTTGTGAGCTTCGAGGAAGAGAAGTGCAGTCAGTATCATAACCTCACTAGTTCCTTTGTGAGGAGGTTTGAATTTTCCACTTCACGTAATTCTCCAACTGTCCTATTTGATCTTTATGATAAATCTTATACCATGGACTTAGAGGATTTTACCACTGCATGCAAACTTCCACAATGGGGTAGTATAAGGGATCCTCGCAAATCTGAATTTAGAGATTTTCTTGCTAATATAACTGTGGGAGAATCTAGATATATTACACAAGCTACATAGGGAGCATCCACTTTCCTGTTATACATTATGTTGCTCTCTTCATAGTTAGATGCATAAATGGTAAGTATGAGCTATGTCACGTGTGTGTCCCTGACCTCAGTATTCTTAGAAGTGCTGTGTTAGGAGATAAATCATATAATTTGGGAGCCATTGTTGCACGTAGGTTGCATCTTAATAGATATAATGGAGATTTCTTTGGAGGAATTTATGCAGCCCGCATAGCTAATTTTCTTGGTATAGATATACGTGAAGATGGTATTGAATTACCACCTGCTTATTTAGATTTTAATGCTATGGTTCACCACCAGTTTGTCGAGAGGAACGAATCACCTCTACAGTATCGACTAATCTTTGACAGACGCCGTGCTGTCCGTATTACTCTTCCTACTCCTGCTTTCTTTGATTATCAGGCAAGAGGAGGATATACTATTACTAGAGAGGAGGCAGATGAGTATGAGAGGAGAGAGGAGGCTGCTCGTCGCCACGCTGCAGCTCAGTAGGCGATAGCTGCTGCATCACAGTACGGTCCCAACAAATATTATTATGGATATCCGCCAGGCTAGCCGTGGCCATAGACCAACTTAGGCCAAAAGCCTAAGCTTGGGGGAGTACGTATTTCTCACCGACATTACATTTATGTTCACACACACTCATTTTTAGATGTCGGAGCTCATACTTTTTCATTGTATCATCCATGCTAGTTTATTTTCTTTTATGCTTTCTTCTTGTGTGTTTGGTAAACTTTAAGAAAAACCAAAAAAATTAGTAGTAGTTTACTTTACTTGCTGTAGTAATAATTAAAAAGAAAACCCAAAAATATTTCCTGTTCTTCTTTTGCTTGTTGGGAGCTTTCCCGTGTAAATAGTTTTATTTCTTTTCTTTTCTTTGGGGGTCAGTAGGAGAAGACCATGATTAAATTTTTGAAGTGGCTCTTATATGCTTTATTGTTGATTTAACCAAGAGCCTATATTGCTTTGTCTTCTCCTGTTTATTGAATGCTCGCAGATTCCAACCTAGTCCAATGCAAGTGCACTCTTATTATTATTCACATCGTTCGGTCATGCAAGTGAAAGGCAATTATGATGATATATGATGGACTGACTGAGATGAGAAAAGCTGGTATGAACTCGGCCTCTTTTGTTTTTGTAAATATGATGAGTTCATCGTTCTTGATTCAGCTTGTTATGAATAAACATGTTTGCAATGACAATTAGAGATCATAGTTGCTTGTGCCATGCTTGATTAGCTATGAGTTATAATGGTTTACCTTGCGTGCCAACATGGTATTGAAATGGTTATGATGTGGTATGATAGGGTGGTATCCTCCTCTGAATGATTTAAGTGACTTGACTTGGCACATGTTCACGCATGTAGTTGAAACAAAATCAACATAGCCTTCACAATATTTATGTTCATGGTGGATTATATCCTACTCATGCTTGCATTCGGTGTTGATTAATTTTAATGCATGTTCATGACTGTTGTCGCTCTCTAGCTGGTCGCTTCCCAGTCTTTTGCTAGCCTTCACATGTACTAAGAGGGAATACTGCTTGTGCATCCAAACTCCTTAAACCCCAAAGTTATTCCACATGAGTCCACTATACCTACCTAATTACGGTATCTGCCTGCCGTTCCAAGTAAATTTGTATGTGCCAAACTCTAAACCTTCAAATAAATATCATGTTTTGTATTCTCGAATAGCTCATGTATCAACTAGGGACGTCCATATCTTCCATGTTAGGCGGGTTATTCTCAATAGGAGTGGACTCCGCTCCTCACTCACGAGATAAATGGCTGGTCATTGGGATGCCCAGTCCCATGCTTTATGCAAACTAAATCAAAATAATTGCAAAACAAAACTCCCCCTGGGACTGTTGTTAGTTGGAGGCACTCGTTGTTTCGAGCAAGCCATGGATTGATGTTTGTTGGTGGAGGGGGAGTATAAACTTTACCATTCTGTTTGGGAACCGCCTATAATGTGTGTAGCATGGAACATATCGCCATCTCTTGGTTGTTATGTTGACAATGAAAGTATACCGCTCAAAATATTATTCACCTCTATTTCAAAACCGAGCTCTGGGACCTCTACAAATCCCTGCTTCCCTCTACGAAGGGCATATCTATTTACTTTTATGTTGAGTCATCATCCTCTTATTAAAAAGCACCAGTTGGAGAGCACCACTGTCATTTGCATTCATTACTATTAGTTTACATTGGGTGTGACTATTATTGGATCTCTTTTACCATGAATTACAATGTCTAGTCAGTCCTTGATCTTTAAAGGTGCTCTACATTTATGTTTTGCGGTCTCAGAAAGGGCTAGCGAGATACCATCTTGTTATATCATATCATGATTGTTTTGAGAAAGTGATGTCATCCGAGATTTATTATTATGGCTTCCTAGTTGATTATGCTATTGATATGGGTAATCATGGGACCTGAGAATTATTGCAAATGTGGTTAGTTATAATCTTTGCTGAAAACTTGAATGCTAGCTTGACATATTTATAACAACAAGAGCAAACAGAGTTTGTAAAAGTTTTTCTTTATTTCTTTCAGTTTGTCAACTGAATTGCTTGAGGACAAGAAAGGGTTTAAGCTTGGGGGAGTTGATACGTCTCCGTCGTATCTACTTTTCCAAACACTTTTGCCCTTATTTTGGACTCTAACTTGTATGATTTGAATGCAACTAACCTGGACTGACGCTCTTTTCAGCAGAATTGCCATGATGTTGTTTTATGTGCAAAAAACAAAAGTTCTCGGAATGACCTGAAACTCCACGGAATATCTTACAATAAATAATAAAATATCCTCATCAAAGATGAAGACCAGGGGGCCCACACCCTGTCCACGAGGGTGGGCCCCCCCTAGGGCGCGCCCCCTACCTCGTGGGCCCCCTGGAGACCTCCTGACTCCAACTCCAACTCTATATATCTGCTTTCAAGGAGAAAAAAATAGAAGAGAAGATTGCATCGCGTTTTACGATATGGAGCCCCTGCCAAGACCTAAAACCTCTCAAGAGGGTTGATCTGGAGTCCGTTCGGGGCTCCAGAGAGGGGGATTCGTCGTCGTCGTCATCATCAACCATCCTCCATCACCAATTTCATGATGCTCACCGCCGTGCATGAGTAATTCCATCGTAGGCTTGCTGGACAGTGATGGGTTGGATGAGATTTATCATGTAATCGAGTTAGTTTTGTTAGGGTTTGATCCCTAGTATCCATTATGTTCTGAGATTGATGTTGCTATGACTTTGCTATGCTTAATGCTTGTCACTAGGGCCCGAGTGCCGTGATTTCAGATCTGAACCTATTATGTTTTCATCAATATATGAGAGTTCTTGATCCTATCTTGCAAGTCTATAGTCACCTATTTTATGTGTTATGATCCTTAACCCCGAAGTGACAATAATCGGGATACTTACCAGTGATGAACATAGTTTGATGTGTTCATGTATGCACTATGTGTTAATGCTTTGTTCCGGTACTCTTAAAAGGCGGCCTTAATATCCCTTAGTTTCCGTAAGGACCCCGCTGCCACAGGAGGGTAGGACAAAAGATGTCATGCAAGTTCTTTTCCATAAGCACGTATGACTATGTTCGGAATACATGCCTACGTTATAACAATGAACTGGAGCTAGTTCTGTGTCAGCCTATGTTATCACTGTTACACGATGAACCACATCCGGCATAATTATCCATCACTGATCCATTGCCTACGAGCTTTCCATATACTGGTTTACGCTTATTTACTTTCCCGTTTCTATTGTTACAATCACTACATAATACCAAAAATATTACTTTGCTTTCATTACTCTTTTGTTACCGTTACCACCACTATCATATTACTTTGCTACTAAACACTTTGCTGCAGATACTAAGTTTCCAGGTGTGGTTGAATTGACAACAAAGCTGCTAATACTTGAGAATATTCTTTGGCTCCCCTTGTGCCGAATCAATAAATTTGGGTTGAATACTCTACCCTCAAAAGCTGTTGCGATCCCCTATACTTGTGGGTCATCAAGACTAATTTCTGGCACCGTTGCCGGGGAGCATAGCTCTATTCTTTGAGTCACTTGGGATTTATATCTGCTAGACACTATGAAGAACTTGAAAGACGCTAAGACAACAATATATCCCTTAACTACGAGGGGATGTAAAGAACTGCCATATAGCTCTGCACTTGATTCACCTTCTGTTATGATTAAGCTTGCGACACCTAAACCTGCTTTTGCTATTCGTTCGGATATGTCGCATGTTATTGATGATGCTACTTCTGCTATACATGATACTTATGATGAAACTACCTCTATGCCTGATACTACTATGCCACTTGGTGATTTTCTCGAGGAACGACTTGCTAGGGCCAGAGAGATTGAAAATATTGAATCTGATTATGATGATGAAACTGATGATGAAGAATCACTTGTTATTCCTGAGGGTTATTTATTTGATCAAGAAGCTTCTTTACCTATTTTAGCTTCCAAAGATAGATATGAACTCAAAAGGTTATTAGCTAAATGGAATAAACAATCTCTAAATGCTAGGATGAAACCTGACCCTGCTTTTGCTACTTCACATATCTGTGTTACTGATAAGGATTATGAATTCTCTATTGATCCTGATATAATTACTTTGGTTGAATCTGATCCTTTTCATGGCTATGAATCTGAAACTGTTGTGGCACATCTTACTAAATTAAATGATATAGCCATCCTATTCACTAATGATGAGAGATCTCATTACTTTTATATCCTTAAAATATTTCCGTTCTCATTAAAGGGTGATGCTAAGATATGGTTTAATTCTCTTGATCCTGGTTGTGTGCGTAGTCCCCAGGATATGGTTTACTACTTCTCTGCTAAATATTTCCCTGCTCATAAGAAACAAGCTGCTTTAAAGAAATTTACAACTTTGTGCAAATTAAAGAAGAGAGTATCCCACAAGCTTGGGGGAGGCTTCTCAAGTTACTTAATGCTTTGCCTGATCATCCTCTTAAGAAAAATGAAATACTTGATATCTTTTATAATGGACTAACCGATGCTTCCAGAGATTACCTGGATAGTTGTGCTGGTTCTCTTTTCAGGGAAAGAACATCGGATGAAGCTGAAATCTTATTGAACAATATGTTGACAAATGAAAATAATTGGGCACCTCCTGAGCCAGCTCCTGCTCCAATTAATGATCCTATTCCTAAACCAACTCCGAAGAAGAGAGGTGTTCTATTTCTCAGTCCCGATGACATGCAAGAGGCAAACAAATCTATGAAAGAAAAAGGTATTAAAGCTGAAGATGTTAAGAATTTACCTCCTATTGAAGAAATACAAGGTCTTAATTTACCGCTTATTGAAGTAACATATGATCTTAATCCCTTATTTATTGAAGAACCTCCAGCCTCGATAACCCGACACAGGTAGTGAAGGTAAATTCTCTCTATAGATATGATAAAGCTGAAATCTCTCCTGCTAAAATTGCTAGTCAATGCTTGGATGAGTTTGATAATTTTATGTTTAAGCAAGAAGACTTGAATGCTTATTTTGGTAGACAATTAAAACAAGATGCTGATATGATTAAATACTTGGGTGATTATATGGCTAATATTAGAGGTGAACTTAAACTTGTTAGCAAACATGCTTCTACGGTTACCACTCAAGTAGAACAAGTACTTAAAGCTCAAAAGGAATTGCTCAATGGGATGAACAGTAATAAAAATGATTATGCTATTAAAGTGGCTACTAGAACTGGTAGAATGACTCAGGATCCTTTGTATCCTGAAGGCCACCCTAAGAGAATTGAGCAAGATTCTCAGAGAAATAATATTGATGCACCTAGTTCGTCTAAAAAGAAGAAAAAGAAAAATGATAGAACTGTGCAAACTTCTAGTGAACCTATTGCTGAACCACCTGATAATCCAAATGATATCTCTATGTCTGATGCTGAAACACAATCTAGCAATGAACATGAACCTAATGAAAATGTTAATGATAATGTTCATAATGATGCTCAACCTAGTAATGATAATGATGTAGAAATTGAACCTGCTGTTGATCTTGATAACCCACAATCAAAGAATCAACGTTATGATAAGAGAGACTTTGTTGCTAGGAAACATGGTAAAGAAAGAGAGCCTTGGGTACAGAAACCCATGCCTCTTCCTCCCAAACCATCCAAGAAAAAGTATGATGAGGATTTTGAGCGCTTTGCTGAAATGATTAGACCTATCTTTTTGCGTATGCGATTGACTGATATGCTCAAAATGAATCCTTATTCTAAGTACATGAAAGATATTGTTACAAATAAAAGAAAGATACCAGAAGCTGAAATTTCCACCATGCTTGCTAATTATACTTTTATGTGTAGAATACCAAAGAAACTTGGAGATCCAGGAGTACCTACTATACCGTGCTCCATTAAAAGAAACTATGTTAAAACTGCTTTATGTGATCTTGGAGCCAGTGTTAGTGTTATGCATCTCTCTTTATATCGTAGACTTGACTTGAATAAGTTGACACCTACTAAAATGTCTTTGCAAATGGCTGATAAATCAACTGCTACACCTGTCGGTATTTGTGAGGATGTGCCTGATGTGGTTGCAAACGTTACTATTTTAACGGACTTTGTTATTCTTGATATTCCCGAGGACGATAGCATGTCTATTATTCTTGGAAGACCTTTTCTTAATACTGCAGGGGCTGTTATTGATTGCAACAAAGGAAATGTCACTTTTCATGTTAATGGTAATGAGCATACGGTACACTTTCTGAGGAAACAACCTCAAGTTCATAGTATCAATTCTATAGGAAAAATTCCATCGATTATATTTGGAGGTTTTGAATTTCCTCTTCCTACTGTCTGGAAGAAATATGATATACTTATTATTGGGGATGTACATATCCCCGTTGAGGTAACCTAGTGTTATTCAAAATTTCTCCGGTTTCTTGTTAATCGGAATGAGTTTGTTAACAAGACTTGATCAACCTTGTTAGTGGATTCCTTTTGATGATCATGAGATGGATGAAACTAGAAGCACAACCTTTTGTATCCCACTTTTACTTTCTGTTATTTATATTAAATAAAATAAAAAAATATTTGTCTGTCTATTATTTGATTATCCGTGCAATATAAAAATACCTCGAAAATAAAAGTTCTCCAAATGCCCTGAAAATTAAATATGATTTTTTCTAGAATATTTGAGGATTTATGGAACAAAGAACGCACCGGGGGGCCAACCACCTTGCCACGAGGGTGGAGGGCGCGCCCACCCCTCTATGGCGTGCCCCCTACCTCGTGGGCCCACGGTGGACCTCCTCCACTTATTCCTGCACCCATCCTCTTCTTCTTACTCACACAAACATGAAAAACCAACTCAAGCACGAGTTCTAACCCTCTTTGCTGCCATTTTCGATCTCCTTGCTCAAAGCACCTCTCACAAAATTGCTTGGGGAGATTGTTCCTTGGTATGTGACTCCTCCATTGGTCCAATTAGTTTTTGTTCTAGTTCTTTATTCATTGCAAATCTTTGCTGCTTCGGTGACCCTGTTCTTGAGCTTGCATGTCAAATTTATATGGTCAAAAGAAGTTTTGATGCATCATATAGGCCCTAGGCACTTGTAGGAGTAGTTACTATCAATATTATTGAGTTTGGCTTACTTTTATTTTGAAGTTACTAAAAAAACTTTCAGAATTTTTCAGAAAATGATGAGGAGACTTTTGAGGGGCTCATCAAGCCAAAGCTCGAAGGAGAAGGCACCGAAGCCTAAGTATAATTTGCCTCGCACCGCGGAGGTTCGGGCGTGTGAATGGCCTTCCGAGGATTTCTTAAGAGCAGCCGTGTAACGCCCCGAGACCGATGTGCCAGGTGTCCTCCAGTTATTCGCTGTTGTGCCTTGTCATTGCTTGCGTGTCATGCATTGCATATCATGTCATCATGTGCATTTCATTTGCATACATGTTCGTCTCATGCATCCGAGCCTTTTCCCCGTTTTCCGTTTTGCATTCCGGCGCTCCGTTCTCCTTCAGTGATCATTTCTACCTTTCTTTCATGTGTGGGGGTTAAATATTTCCGGATTGGACCGAGACTTGCCAAGCGGCCTTGGTTTACTACCGGTAGACCGCCTGTCAAGTTTCGTACCATTTGGACTTCGTTTGATACTCCAACGGTTAACCGAGGGACCGAAAAGGCCTCATGTGTGTTGCAGCCGAACACCCTTCCAAAGTGGCCCAAAACCCACCTATCTCCCCTCCATCATCTCGATCGTTCGATCATGATCGCGTGGCTGAAAACCGCACCTCATTTGGAGTCTCCTAGCTCCCTCTACCTATAAAAGAGCACCCCTCCCCGAAATTTCGGATCATTTCACGGTCCAACCCTAGCTTCTTCCTCCTCCCGCCGATAGACACGTCCACCCTCTCGCCCCGACATGTCCGCCTCGTCCCGCGCCCAATCGCGCGCTGCCACCTGTCCATCGCCGCCCTTCTCTCTCCTCCCCACCGCCGCGGCCCGCCAGGCCCATCGCGGGCCCACGGGACCCAACCACCGCTGCCCCGCGCCTGTCATCCCCGCCGCCATGCACGAGGTGCCGCCTCCGTGCCGGGGCGCCACGCCACCGTGCGCTTCCCACCGGCGACCGGCCCGTCACCTCGTCGCCGGGCGAGCCTCGCCGGACCACGCCACCGCGCCACCGGCCACCACCGCCGCCTCGGTTGCCGCGCCGCCTGAGGACCGCGGCCACCAGCCATCGCCGGATCCGCTCCCTGCCGACCCCTCCACGGCCGTCCTCGCCGGAGAAGGCCTCCCCCTCTCCGGAGTTGCATCAAGCTCGCCAGAGTGCCTCGGTTCGCGTGCACGAACCCTAGATCTGAGATTTCCATATTTCATATGGCCATGTTCATCGTGCCGTAACTCCGCATCCGTAGCTCCAATTCATGCATATAGCATATCAAAATGTTCGTCTCAAAGAGTACATCATTTAATTCCATTGCATCATTTTCATTTGAGTTCATCCTGATGCCCGAAATGCTGTTAGAAGAGAGATACTTGAGATAATTGTCAGATCTGCTACTCCATTTAGATATTTGTCATTTTTGCCATGATTATTGTGTGCATGATATGCCCATGAGCTCTACATATGTTTTGTTAAGAGTTTTGCCATCTTTCCAGAGGTGCAACCCATGTATTTTTGTGATGTGTGTGGTGTCTAGCACAAGCTTGAAAAATGAGGCACTTGGTAATGCTGATTTCAGGGACTTAGCATTTCCACTAAGTCCTTGAGCTGTTTATCTCATTATGCCATATGTTCATGTTGTTTCCTAGTGATCCGTGCCTCTTTTGAGGATGATAAGTAAGGATGTTTTGTTAATCTTGTAGTGCTCTATCCCTCCATGTCTTTGTTTGCATTTATGGAGCAACCTAGCTTGAGTCAATCGAGCTCTACTTTTGCTATTTCGTGAATCTGGGCAGATTGTCTACTTGTTAGCGATTTTGCCGAGGATGTTGTAGTTGATCCGTGCATTCTATGATATTGTTCTTGCCATGTCTAGCTTGCATTTTGTGTATTCTTGATGGGTGTATGCTTAGATTGTCATGCCTTGCTCTTTAGTGAGTGCATCGAGCTCGTTAACATGCCTACTTGATATCTGTTTCAGCATGCTCCAGTTTTCACTAAGTCTGAGAACTGATTATGTTTTTGCCATGTTCACATGCTTGCAATTGTATTTTATGATCCCTTTTGGCTCAAGGTCACTAAGGGACTTTTTTTAAGCTCTTTGAGTAGCTCCATGCCATGCTTTAATTTTCCATGTTCAGGTCTTGTAGCATATAGTTTTGCCATGTTTCAGCATGCTCCAGTTTTCACTAAGTCTGAGATCTGTTTACCATATGCATTTTTTTCCATGCTTGTTTGAACATGTTAATGGATGAATTGGCCGTAGCTCAGTGCTAGACTTTTGTTAAGCATCATGAATGCATCCCTACCATGTATTTTGTTGCCATGTTTGGGTGCTGTAGCATGTTCATCTCATTGCATTTAGATGGCTACTTGCTGTAAATCGTAGACCGGTGCCATATTTGAATTGCTTGCCATTTCCAAACTGTAACTCCGATTCCGGTGATCTTCATATCGTTTTCAAGCGATTTCATCTCATCTTTCCAGTGGCACACTTGGATTTCCAAGTTGAGGCCAGGTTCATGCGTTCCCTTGCAAATCATGCATATGCATCGCATACCGCATCTCGCATATCATACCATGTTCATGTGTTGGTTGTTTACTATGTTGTGTGCTTCTTTCCGGTGTTTGCTTCTTCGGGTTGGTTTCGTCTACGTCCGTTTGTCTTCTTCATGGACTAGTTCTTCTTCCTTGCGGGTTTTCAGGCAAGATGACCATACCCTCGAAATCACTTCTATCTTTGCTTGCTTAGTTGCTCGCTCTTTTGCTATGCCTATGCTGCGATACCTACCACTTGATTATCATGCCTCCTATATTGTTGAACCAAGCCTCTAACCCACCTTGTCCTAGCAAACCGTTGTTTGGCTATGTTACCGCTTTGCTCAGCCCCTCTTATAGTGTTGTTAGTTGCAGGTGAAGATTGAAGTTTGTTCCTTGTTGGAACATGGAGATGTTGTTTCTTGTTGGAACATGTTTACTTGTTGGGATATCACAATATATCTTATTTTAATTAATGCATCTATATACTTGGTAAAGGGTGGAAGGCTCGGCCTTATGCCTGGTGTTTTGTTCCACTCTTGCCGCCCTAGTTTCCGTCATATCGGTGTTATGTTCCCGGATTTTGCGTTCCTTACGCGGTTGGGCTATTATGGGAACCCCTTGACAGTTCTCCTTGAGTAAAACTCCTCTAGCAATGCCCAACATTAGTTTTACCATTTGCCACCTAGCCTTTTCTTTTCCCTTGGGAGTCGCGCTCCTGAGGGTCATCATTATTTTACCCCCCCCCCGGGGCCAGTGCTCCTCTGAGTGTTGGTCCAACCTGTCAGCTGCCGGTGACCACCAGGGGCAACTCTGGGCTGGCCTACCCGTACCTAGGACAATCTGAGTGTGCCCTGAGAAAGAGATATGTGCAGCTCCTATCAGGATTTGTCGGCACATTCGGGCGGTGTTGCTGGTTTAGTTTTACCCTGTCGAAATGTCTTGTAGAACCGGGATATCGAGTCTGATCGGAATGTCTCGAGAGGAGGTCTATTCCTTCGTTGACTGTGAGAGCTTGTGATGGGCTAAGTTGGGACACCCCTGCAAGGATTTGAACTTTTGAAAGCCGTGCGCACGGTTATGGGCAGATGGGAATTTGTTAATGTCCGGTTGTAGAAAACCTGAAGTTGACCTTAATTAAAATACATCAACCGCGTGTGTTACCGTGATGGTCTCTTTCCGGCGGAGTCCGGGAAGTGAACACGGTGTTGGAGTTATGCTTGACGTAGGTTGTTTTAGGATCACTTCTTGACCACACTTTTATCGACCGTGCTTTGCCTTCTCTTCTCACTCTCATTTGCGTATGTTAGCCACCATATATGCTAGTCGCTTGCTGCAGCTCCACCTCTTACCTTTACCTTACCCATAAGCTTAAATAGTCTTGATCGCAAGGGTGCGAGATTGCTGAGTCCCCGTGACTCACAGATTCTTCCAAACCCAGCTTGCAGGTGCCGATGAGTCCGTGCAGTTGACGCAACCAAGCTCAGGAGGAGCTCGATGAAGATCTTGTCCTTTGTGTTGCTTCATTCTAGTTGGTCAGTAGTGGAGCCCAGTTGGGGTCGATCGGGGACCTTGTCGCATTTGGGGTTCTTCTTTTATTTTGGCTCCGTAGTCGGGCCTTGATTGTATTTGGATGATGTAATGCTTTATTCATGTATTGTGTGAAGTGGCGATTGTAAGCCAACTATGTATCTCTTTCCCTTATGTATTACATGGGTTGTGTGAAGATTACCTCACTTGCGACATTGCTTTCAATGCGGTTATGCCTCTAAGTCGTGCTTCGACACGTGGGAGATATAGCCGCATCGAGGGTGTTACAAGCCGGGATTTATGAAGATTTTCATGAGTTGGATCAGACTACAGGCCTTACCGCTTTCCTCCATGACCAATGCGATCAGTATCTCTTGCTCACATATACCTTTGTGCAACTTTCATTTTTCATTCTAAGAACTCACCACCTACGGTGGAATTTCATTTATATGATGAGCATAAGGAGATGTCACTTTTTGATTTCTGTCAGATTTGTTTAGTCCCTTTTGGGGGCAAGACAGAAGAACCACATCGTGATGATGTGGAGGGATTCATTAACACTATCACTGTAGGGGAAACAAGGAAGGTTTCCGATGCACGAATCACTAGCATACATTTTCCTGTTTTACGCTACTTTGCGTTATTTGCTAGTCGTTGCTTAATTGGTCGCGGAAACTGTGGAAACCTGAGTATCCCTGATATTATCATTTTGCATCACGGCTTATACGGTGATAACTCTTTTAGTATGGGTGGCATTATTGCTAGACGGTGAAGTATGAACCGTACTAAGGGTCCCATCTTTGAAGGCATTTATGCTTCACGCCTTGCTGCACATTTATCATACCTGTTAGGCATGCTAAGAAGGAAGAAAAAGTGTTGCCCCGTGTTTATCTAGATCATTAAAGTATGGTGGCACATGATTTTATTGTTAAGAATAGGGAAGGGGAGCTTAAATATCAATTGTTCTTTAATAAACATCATCCTGAGACTATTACCTTGCCTGCTCCTTCTTGGTTTGATTTGACTGTAGGCACGTACCTTGTTCCTTTGACGATTATCCACGCCTACCGGAACCCTGCACCAGCCGAGGAGCCAGAGCCAGAACCACAATTTGATCCTTCACGACAGTCTAATTACCAGTGGGATCCGGAGATGATTGTCAGCCAGTGGCAATCTGAGCCTTCTTCTCCCTCATCACAGTACGACCCCAACAACTATTATTATGGATATCCGCTAGGCCAGCCGTGGCCATAGACCAACTTAGGCCAAAAGACTAAGCTTGGGGGAGTACATATTTCTCACCGACATTACATTTATGTTCACACACACTCATTGCTAGATGTCGGTGCTCATACTTTTTCATTGTATCATCCATGCTAGTTTATTTTCTTTCATGCTTTCTTCTTGTGTGTTTGATAGACTTTAAGAAAAACCAAAAAAATTAGTAGTAGTTTACTTTTCTTGCTGTAGTAATAGTTAAAAAGAAAACCCAAAAATATTTCCCGTTCTTCTTTTGCTTGTTGGGAGCTTTCCCGTGTAAATAGTTTTATTTCTTTTCTTTTCTTTGGGGGTCAGTAGGAGAAGACCATAATTAAATTTTTGAAGTGGCTCTTATATGCTTTATTGTTGATTTAACCAAGAGCCCATATTGCTTTGTCTTCTCCTGTTTATTGAATGCTCGCATATTCCAGCCTAGTCCAATGCATGTGCACTATTATTATTATTCACATCGTTCGTTCGTGCAAGTGAAAGGCAATTACGATGATATATGATGGACTAACTCAGATGAGAAAAGCTGGTATGAACTCGACCTCTTTTGTTTTTGTAAATATGATGAGTTCATCGTTCTTGATTCAGCTGGTTATGAATAAACATGTTTGCAATGAAAATTAGAGATCATAGTTGCTTGTGACATGCTTGATTAGCTATGAGTTATAATGGTTTACCTTGCGTGCCAACATGCTATTAAAATGGTTATGATGTGGTATGATAGGGTGGTATCCTCCTCTGAATGATTTAAGTGACTTGACTTGGCACATGTTCACGCATGTAGTTGAAACAAAATCAACATAGCCTTCACGATATTTATGTTCATGGTGGATTATATCCTACTCATGCTTGCATTCAATGTTGATTAATTTTAATGCATGTTCATGACTGTTGTCGCTCTCTAGCTGGTCGCTTCCCTGTCTTTTGCTAGCCTTCACCTGTACTAAGCGGGAATACTGCTTGTGCATCCAAACTCCTTAAACCCCAAAGTTATTCCACATGAGTCCACTATGCCTACCTAATTACGGTATCTACCTGCCGTTCCAAGTAAATTTGTATGTGCCAAACTCTAAACCTTCAAATAAATATCCTATTTTGTATGCTCGAATAGCTCATGTATCAACTAGGGTTGTCCGTATCTTCCATGTTAGGCGGTTTATTCTCAAGAGGAATGGACTTTGCTCCTTGATACGTCCATTTTGCATCATGCTTTTATATCGATATTTATCGCATTATGGACTATTATTTGACTTTATATCACAATACTTATGGCTATTATCTCTTATTTTACAAGGTTTACATAAGGAGGGAGAATGCCGGCAGCTGGAATTCTGGGCTGGAAAAGGAGCAAATATTT
The DNA here is from genome assembly GCF_003073215.2 of Triticum urartu. Classification (NCBI taxonomy): domain Eukaryota; kingdom Viridiplantae; phylum Streptophyta; class Magnoliopsida; order Poales; family Poaceae; genus Triticum; species Triticum urartu. Next base: position 258,412,422 of record NC_053027.1, on the reverse strand, counting down.
GAGACCTATTCTGCGCAACTCCAAAAGTCCTGAAACTCCACGGAACGTCTTAAAAGAAATAAAGAAAAATCCACGCCAAAGATGAAGGCCAGGGGGCCCACACCCTTCTCACGAGGGTGGGGGGCGCCCCCCCCCTAGGGCGCGCCCCCTACCTCGTGGGCCCCCTGGTGGGTCTCCGACGTCCATCTTCTCCTATATGAAGTCTGTCGGTGTCAAAACCGGCGGATCTCGGGTAGGGGGTCCCGAACTATGCGTCTAGGCCGGATGGTAACAGGAGACAAGGGGCACGAAGTTTTACCCAGGTTCGGGCCCTCTCCATGGAGGTAAAACCCTACATCCTGCTTGATTAATATTGATGATATGGGTAGTACAAGAGTAGATCTACCACGAGATCGTGGAGGCTAAACCCTAGAAGCTAGCCTATGGTATGATTGTTGATGTGTATGTCGTCCTACGGACTAAAACCCTCCGGTTTATATAGACACCGGAGAGGGTTAGGGTTACACAAAGTCGGTTACAATGGTAGGAGATCTTCATATCCGTATCGCCAAGCTTGCCTTCTACGCCAAGGAAAGTCCCTTCCGGACACGGGACGGAGTCTTCAATCTTGTATCTACATAGTCCAGGAGTCCGGCTGAAGGTATAGTTCGGCTATCCGAACACCCCCTAATCCAGGACTCCCTCAGTAGCCCCTGAATCAGGCTTCAATGACGATGAGTCCGGCGCGCAGATTATCTTCGGCATTGCAAGGCAGGTTCTCCTCCAAATTCCGTGTACCTGTTTGAATAAAGTCCGGTTTCTTGTAGATGTTGCGCTCCTTGGCTTCTACGCCTGGCCGCTTCCCACGTGTCAAATGAATATGAAAAGTCTGAGTGTTTTTACATTCACACCCCTAGCCGCGTAAATGAGCTGCCCTATTTAAGGGGACGAGGATTTAGATCCAATCCACACATTCTCCCCTCCGCGAGTGTTCATCAGAGCGCATCCGACAAAGGTCCATTCCACCATGGCCAGCCATCGCAACTCCTCCCCTCACCCTTCCAGCCCTAAGCCTGGATATTGGGAGAGATGTTCCACCCCACATAGCGAGCTAGTGACGCTCCAGACCAAGGGATTTCTCCCCCGGCCTATATGGTCCCGGTTAGAGCCGGTCTTGCCGTCTACAACGGCGGAGAGCAAGCAGAGAATGCCCCTAATCCCTCCAAAGGAGAGCGGGTGTGCCTCGTCCCTTACTTAATAAGGGGGCTCGGATTTCCAATCCACCCATTTCTCCAAGGGCTGCTGGAGTTCTACGGCCTCCAGCTACATCATCTCATGCCTGCCTCAGTATTGCATATCGCGGGCTTTGTAGCCCTCTGCGAGCTGTTCTTGGGTGTTGAAGCTCATTTAGGACTGTGGAAGGAGCTATGTTGCCTCGTGCCCCGTTCCAAGAAGGGGTCAATGTATCAGGTGGGTGGAGCCGAAGTGTGGCGCATTGCCGGGACCGGATATCTATCCAGAACCCCAAAGAAGGCGTCCGAAGACTGGCCCTCGGAATGGTTCTATATAGAAGACGTCCCGCTGTCGGATCCTGTCCGGATCGGCCTCCCTGAATTCAACAGTGCTCCCTTAAAGAAGCGCCTAAGCTGGCACCCACGGAGCCCTCAGAGGGAAAGTGACAGGGACATCATTTACCTGATGGGCCGAATAAGATTGTTAGCCCATTCTGGACTAACCATGATCGGGGTTATGGCCGAATGCATTATGCGGGGGGTGCAGCCGCTTTAGTATAGAAGCCACCCCATGTGGGACTTCAACGGGGAGGACGACGCCACCCGCTACGGTCGTAAGGGGCCGGATTCAGCTGCCGCTCTACTAAAGATCTTGTCCACTTTGTATAAGGGAGAAGAGGAGGAATTTCTCCGCGTCAACCCTCAGGGTGGATTCTCCATGCACAATCCCCCGAGCTGGGTAAGCAGCTGTATTTACTTGTCCATCTGTTCTGTATACCCATTGTTAAATATTCAGTCTGACGACTTTGACGCAGGAACTGCGCCGCGCTGTTAAGGAAATAAGCAGCCCTCCTCCACAACCCGAGGACCCAGGACGGTCCCTCGACCCGGCCTCTCAAGAGAATCCGGACATATCTGTGGAGCTGATTGATGGAGTGTTCCATCAATTGAGCGAGGACAACGCCTTGGTGGCCATTACGGCCGATTACCCAGGGCTAATCCTGACGCCCCAGGTACCTGAGATCGAAGTCCTAGTACCCCGAATAGGTGTCCGCCCACTCGTGTTCAGTTTCCTGATTGCAACCGAACTTTGCAGGGGAGGTTTTTAAGTCGGAAGGCCGAACCTACGGCGACAAGCCAACGAGGGGCCGTGGGGCCCCGTGGGACGAAAAGAAGTGCAGTCCGGACCAAGGTGTCAGCGCAAAGGTATGGTGCGCCCCCTTATCACAGGTGTTATACCTTCAAGGCACATTGACACTCGTGCTCTCTTCAGGACAAAGAGACCTCGCCGGACTATACACGGAGAGGCTGCCAATCGCGCCTCCACCAGCCAGGCTCCAAAGCCTGGTCTGAAGGCGGAGGCGAACGCAAGGCGCGCACCAGACGCTCCTCCGAAGGAGGATGTGGACGGGTTGTCTTCCACCAACTCTGAGGTGGAGAGTGCCATGAACCACAGGCGTCACCGGACAATTCTTCGCGATGCTTGTTTCTCCCAAGGGGCGTTAGATGCCTTCAACTCGGGAGATGCGCACCTCCGTGCCGCTCAAAATGGTCTAGCCAGAGCCACGGAGCAATATGTAAAAGACATATGGGTAAGAAAATTTTGGTAAATATATATATAGCAGTAGCCCTCGAGTCTTGAAACAGTTAGAATAACTGATTTAAGGATCATTTGATATGCAGATTCTTACAGAAAAGAATTCCCTACTGTCCAAGGAGCTGGAAGAGTGCAAAGCCCAACTGGAGGCCGCACTAGCCGCGGCAAGGGAGCCTAAGGAGACCCCCTCTGGTAATATACACTTCGAAAGAGAAGTATTTTGCGAAGCACGACTTTGGTGCGAATCTGACAAATGAAATTGCAGATGGCGCCGGATTGAATCCGGAAAGGCAACACCTCCTACGCCAGCTAAAGGCTGGTGAGAGGGTGCTATTAAAGGTGATGGGGGAGAAGAACGTTCTCCAAGATGCCAACACCAGGCTGGGTGTCGAGCTGAAAGATGTTCATGCCCAGCTGTCAGACTCCGTGAAGGAGGATCAGCGGCTTCAGCGCGGCATATTTAGTAAGTGCTTGAATGAACCTTTTGAAAGAATGTTCGGCGGGGAAGTCGACTAACAGAGCAATGTCTGTAGGTGTGCTAACAGGTCGTCCTGCAGAGGAGATGCCCGGTTCTACGGGTGACCTTCTTCCCGAGCTCTCGCAACTGCTCGATCGAGTTCGGCAGGCGATGCGAGACGTCGCCCAGGCCCTGTGGCCATCCGTCTCCATGCCCGAAGGTCTTGGAGAGCTTGCAGAGAAGCTAAAGGGAGCACGGCAGCGCTTCCGATTGTGGAAGATACCAGCCTGCCGTCAAGGCGCTAGGGAGGCCCGGGCCATGGTGAAGACGCGGTACGCAAAGGCTGACCTCAACCACATGGCCGAGGTCAGTCCTATAGGGCCCGATGGGAAGGAGATCCCTGTAAGCTTAGTATACGGCCAAGTAGAGTTGGCCGCAAAGTATTCCCAGCAGGACTGTAAATTAGACAGCCTGTTAGATGGTATTGAAGAGGAATACAACCAGTCGAAATGACTATGTAATTTAATTGACATTTATAATGCCTTCTAGACGGATTGTAGATCATTTGTCATGGCCGACCTTTTCGCTTCAGCCTCGGGACCTGATGGTCCGGAGTGTGTCCGAATTCCCATGCAGTTATATAGGAACCGGGGAATGCATGGAGACCAGGCGTAGGGGTCATTAGGGCATGAATAGACAAGTGCCCGACTAGGTATGTTATATTACATGGTTAGTAAGAAACATCTTCCAGGGAGAATAGTTCCGTTAGGGGTTCCTTTCCCTGCGAGGCATGCCCTAAGGTGCATGTCCATGCTGCGAAAAGAAACGCAGGAAAAACATCTGGGGTCCTATAGATAAAAATAAAAAAAGATCATCTTTAGTTCACCGACCGAATATTCCCTTAAGAACGCTAGCTTTCGGCTTCACCTAGTCTGAGGTACACGTCCGGCTGACCCGGCAGTAACAATCGCAGAGGTGCTCCCTTTACCACCTAGCCGAACAATCGGGAACGTAGGGGTAAGCATAGGAGCCAGGCAACCCAGCTTGGCCAAAACTTAAGTCATATCGATGCATATAATGGTGAATAAAAGGTACATGCGGAAGTGTGACACATGTGTTGGGCATGAAGCCCGCATGAATAAGCTTCTGTTTAAAGCCCCCAGGTTTAATGAGCGCGGATAGCGCGTCACTTTATGAGCCTTTAGAGGCTATAAGAGAGAGAGAGAGAGAAGAAGAAGAAGAGAAATGTAAGACAGAAAATATAAAAAATGGACAGAGGAAGGAGACGAACACAGAGTCCGACGCTAGGCATAGAATCTTCGGAGACGGGCTGCGTTCCATGGGGCTCGAGTCGGTTATCCGATGGATCTCGCAGGCGGTACGCTCCACCAGTCAGGACTTGGTCAATTATGAAGGGACCGTCCCACTTGGGCTTGAGTTTGTCCTTTTTCTTGTCCGGTAGTCGTAGAACTAATTCGCCAACGTTGTAATTTTTGGCCCATACTTCTCTGCTTTGGTATCTTCGAGCCTGCTGTTGATAGAATGCGGAACGGGCTTTTGCCATGTCGCGCTCCTCCTCCAATGCGTCCAAGCTGTCCTGCCGATTGAGCTTGGCTTCTCTTTCTTCGTACATGCGCACTCGAGGTGAGTCATGAATTATGTCGCAAGGCAAAACTGCCTCTGCGCCGTACACCATAAAGAATGGTGTGTATCTGGTGGTGCGATTCGGCGTGGTCCGCGGCCCCTAGAGTACGGAGTCGAGCTCCTCTACCCAGTGCGTGTTAGATTCCTTGAGGGACCGCACTAATCTGGGTTTGATGCCGGTCATGATAAGACCATTTGCACGTTCGACCTGGCCGTTAGTTTGTGGGTGATAGACGGAAGCATAATCGAGCTTGATGCCCATGTTTTTGCACCAGAGTTTTACCTCGTCGGCCATGAAGTTCATGCGATTGTCAGTGATGATGCTGTGGGGGACGCCGTAACGGTGTACAACCCCGGATATAAAGTCTATCACCGGTCCGAATTCGGCCGTCTTAACAGGCTTGGCTTCTATCCATTTGGTGAACTTATCCACCATGACCAGTAAGTATTTTTTCTTGTGGGTTCCGCCTTTAAGGGGTCCAACCATGTCAAGCCCCCAGACCGCGAAGGGCCAAGTAATGGGGATGGTTTGGAGGGCGGTGGGTGGCATATGGCTTTGGTTTGCAAAGAGCTGGCAACCCGTGCATCGTTGGACTAAATCCTGAGCGTCTGCCCGGGCCGTCGGCCAATAAAAGCCTGTACGGAAGGCCTTGCTTACAAGGGACTGGGCGGCAGCGTGATGAACGCCGAGTCCAGCATGAATTTCAGCCAGGAGATTCCACCCCTCCTCTTCGGAGATGCACCTTTAAAGGACTCCGGTAGTGCTTTTCTTATAAAGCTCTCCCTCGTGGACTCTGTAGGCTTTGGATCGCCGCACTATGCAGCGTGGCTCATTTTGGTCCTCTGGGAGTTCCTGCCTAGTAAGGTAGGCGAGGAATGGTTCTGTCCATGGGGCGATGGCGGCCATTATTATGTGGGCTGAAGGTGTTATTTCATTGACAGAGCCTCTGATTGTGTCAGAATGTTCGGTGTCGGGCAGTGCGGTTGGGTCCGGGCTATTATTGTTCGGCTCCCCTTCCCATGCTACGGATGGCTTGAACAGTCTTTCCAAAAAGATGTTGGGGGGACTACATCACGTTTTGCGCCGATGCGTGCCAGGACATCTGCCGCCTGATTATTTTCCCGGGCTATATGGTGAAATTCAAGCCCCTCGAACCGAGCTGTCATTTTTAGGACGATGTTGCGGTAAGCTGCCATTTTTGGATCCTTGGCATCGAAGTCTCCATTTATTTGGGATATTGCGAGGTTCGAGTCCCCGCGCACCTCGAGGCGTTGGATGCCCATGGATACTGCCATCCGGAGACCATGTAAAAGGGCCTCATATTCGGCTGCATTGTTGGAGTCCGGGTACATAATCTGTAGTATGTATTGAACTATGTCTCCTGTGGGGGACGTCAAAACGACGCCAGCCCCCAGTCCGGCCAACATCTTGGAGCCGTCGAAATGCATGATCCAATTTGAATATGTGTCGTACTCTTTAGGGAGTTCGGCCTCCATCCATTCTACGACGAAGTCGGCCAAGACTTGTGACTTGATGGCTCGTCGTGGCTTATAAGTTATGTCGAACGGGAGGAGCTCGATGGCCCATTTCGCAATCCGGCCCGTTGTGTCACGGTTGTTTATAATATCGTTAAGTGGTACTCCCGAGGCTACCGTTATTGAACACTCTTGAAAGTAGTGTCGTAGCTTCCGGGATGCCATGAATACCGCGTACGCAATCTTTTGATAATGCGGGTACCGTGATTTGCAGGGAGTGAGGACAGTGGACACATAATAGACCGGCTTTTGAAGGGGGAATTTGTGTCCGTCCGCTTCTCGTTCGACGACGAGCACTGCGCTTACAACCTGATGTGTTGCTGCAATGTATAATAGCATTGGTTCGCCAATGTTTGGCGCGGCCAGGACTGGGTTTGTTGCCAGTATGGCTTTTATTTCGTCGAGTCCGGCCATGGCTGCGTCCGTCCATTTGAAGTGTTCGGTGCACCGAAGGAGGCGGTAAAGGGGTAGGGCCTTTTCTCCCAAGCGGGAGATAAAGCGGCTTAGAGCCGCCACGCATCCGGTTAATTTTTGTATTTGTTTGAGGTCCTTTGGGATATCCAATTGTGACAAAGCTCGGATCTTGGCTGGATTTGCTTCAATTCCTCTACCGGATACAATGAAGCCCAAGAGCTTTCCAGCTGGAACGCCGAAGACGCATTTTTCCGGGTTGAGCTTGATGTCGTATTTTCGGAGGTTATCGAATGTGAGCCTCAAGTCGTCTACTAGATATTCGACATATCTTGATTTGACGACCACATCATCTACATATGCCTCCACTGTTTTGCCGATCTGGCTTGCCAGACATGTCTGAATCATGCGCTGATATGTTGCGCCGGCGTTTTTGAGCCCGAAGGGCATCGTGTTGAAGCAGAATGGCCCGTATGGTGTGATAAATGCCGTTGCGGCTTGGTTTGGTTCTGCCATCTTGATTTGATGGTAGCCAGAATATGCGTCGAGGAAACACAACGAATCGTGTCCTACGGTAGCGTCGATAATTTGATCGATGCAGGGGAGGGGGAAGGGATCCTTTGGGCAACCCTTGTTAAGGTCTTTAAAATCAACACACAGGCGCCAGGATTTGTCCTTCTTTGGTACCATCACTAGGTTTGCTAGCCAGTCCGGATGTTTTATATCTCTGATGAATCTGGCCTCCAATAGCTTTGCTAGCTCCTCTCCCATGGCATGTCTCTTAGGTTCGAAAAACCGCCGAAGAGCCTGTTTGACAGGTTTGAATCCTGTTTGGATATTTAAGCTGTGCTCGGCCAGCCTACGTGGGATTCCTGGAATGTCTGAAGGGTGCCAGGAGAAAATGTCCCAGTTCTCTCGTAGGAACTCTCGCAATGCGGCATCGACATCAGGGTTTAATTGTGCCCCGATGGAAGCTATTTTATTGGGGTCTGTTGGATGGACTTGGAATTTGACTATTTCGTCTACCGGTTTAAAGGAGGTGGACTTGGATCTTTTGTCGAGTACCACTTCGTCCCTATTCACCGTAGAGCGCAGCGCAGTCAGCTCCTCAGCCGCTAGGGCTTCGGATAGTGCCTCGAGGGCCAGTGCGGCTATCTTGTTTTCGGTGCGGAGTGCTATGTCTGGATCACTAGCGAGAGTGATGATCCCGTTAGGCCCGGGCATCTTGAGCTTCATGTACCCGTAATGGGGTATTGCTTGGAAGATTGTAAACGCTTCCCGCCCTAGCAGAGCGTGATAACCGCTGCTAAACGGAGCCACCTGGAACGTCACCTCTTCGGACCTGTAATTATCCGGCGTGCCGAACACCACATCTAGTGTGATTTTTCCTTTACAGCGCGCTTCCCGTCTGGGGATTATTCCTCTAAAGGTTGTGCTGCTTCGCTCAATGCGGTTCCAGTCTATTTCCATTTTTTGAAGAGTCTCCTCGTAAATGAGGTTCAATCCGCTACCGCCGTCCATGAGTACCTTGGTAAGATGAAAGCCGTCCACTATTGGACTGAGGACCAATGCGGCTGGTGCTCGGGCTGTTCAGAATTTAGGTTCATCACTGGCGTTAAAGGTAATAGCCGTGTCACTCCATGGGTTTATTGTTGCTACTTGGTAGACTTCGGCAAGGCTGCGGAGTGTCCTTTTTCGCATATTATTTGATGCGAAAGTCTCGAAGACTGTTAATACCGTATTGGTGTCTCTGGGGTGGCTTTCTGTGGCCTCCGGAATTAGGAGATTTTCGCCAATTTTGGCCACCTGCCGGAGTATCCAACATGGTCTGAGGCTGTGAGATGGTGTGGCGTCCTCTGTACTGTGAATTTTATAGGGTCCATTAAGCCACCCTTCCAGTACGGTTCCATGCCCCGTAGAGGGTTTTTGCTTTTTAGTGCTTGACCCGGGTGACTGGTGATGATGCACCCTTTTATTTCGGACTGGGTTTGTATTCAGGGCCGAATTGTCCCAAAATTTTATTTCGGTTTTCCAGGAGCTTTCCATCCCACAGTACTTTCGTACAATGGACACCAAGTCAGCGAAGCGTGTAATATCACGACGACTTATGGCGTTGAGTATTCCCTTGTCTGTGCAATTATTTCAGAAGATTGAGATTGCGTCATCCTCGCGGCAGTCCCTTAGCCTGTTCTTAACCAGGAGGAATCTGGCCCAGTAATGATGTGCTGTTTCATCGGGTTCTTGCCTGATTTTGGATAGATCGCTTATGTTGGGGTGGGTGGGTGGAATTAAATCCGAAGCCTCACCAGATGTAAGGCTCAGAGGCCGAGGAATTTCTGAACTCGAAAATTTGGATTCCTGGATGTTGTCTAATGAATCCAGCCCGTCGCCTGACTCTAAGTTCAGGTCTTGAGTGATATCCTCCCCTCCGCGGGTATCCGGCTTGGAGGGATCGGGAATTCGGATGTAGCGAGTCCTTAAGATAGATGAAGGGTCGCCGCACTTGCCCTCTACCATGGCAATGTGATGGGTGACTTGGGGAGAGTTAATCTCTCTCAGATCGGTTTTAGGCCCAACCTGGCGACTCCCAGGGCGGCAAAGCGATCCATGAGCTCATTTATGGAGGAAAGCTCTATTGGATCTAACTACTCGGCGAGTTCCGAGTTGACATGAAGATTGTTTTTGATGGCTCGAGAGGTCATCGTCGGTGCAGAAGCCGAACAGACTGTCATAAGAAAGCCACCTAACCGGAGGGTTTGGCCGACAGCCAAAGCTCCCTTAGAAACGGTGCCGTCTTTAAAGATGGGGCGATGCATCCTTCCTGATGGCGACGACACAGAGGAACTCTCAATGAAAGCACCAATGTCGTTGTCAAAACCGGCGGATCTCGGGTAGGGGGTCCCGAACTGTGCGTCTAGGCCAGATGGTAACAGGAGACAAGGGATACAAAGTTTTACCCAGGTTTGGGCCCTCTCGATGGAGTTAAAACCCTACGTCCTACTTGATTAATATTGATGATATGGGTAGTACAAGAGTAGATCTACCACGAGATCGAGGAGGCTAAACCCTAGAAGCTAGCCTATGGTATGATTGTTTATGTGTATGTCGTCCTACGGACTAAAACCCTCCGGTTTATATAGACACCGGAGAGGGTTAGGGTTACACAAAGTCGGTTACAATGGTAGGAGATCTTCATATCCGTATCGCCAAGCTTGCCTTCTACGCCAAGGAATGTCCCTTCCGGACATGGGACGGAGTCTTCAATCTTGTATCTTCATAGTCGAGGAGTCCGGCTGAGGTATAGTCCGGCTATCTGAACACCCCCTAATCCAAGACTCCCTCAAAGTCTTTCGATGAGAAAAAAAATAAGAATCAACCTTTCGGGACGACACTCCGCCACCACGAGGCGGAACCGAGGCGGAACCAATCTAGAGCTCTGGCAGAGTCGTTCTGCAGGGGAAACTTCCCTCCGGGAGGGGGAAATCATCACCATCGTCATCACCAACGCTCCTCTCATCGGGAGAGGGAAATCTCCATCAACATCTTCATCAGCACCATCTCATCTCCAAACCCTAGTTCATCTCTTGTATCCAATTCTTGTCTCAAAGTCCGGGATTGGTGCTAGTAGGTTGCTAGTAGTGTTGATTACTCCTTGTAGTTGATGCTAGTTGGTTTAATTGGTGGAAGATCATATGTTCAGATCCTTTATGCATATTAATAACCCTCTGATTATGAACATGAATATGATTTGTGAGTAGTTACATTTGTACCTGAGGACATGGGAGAAGTCTTGCTATAAGTAGTCACTGGAATTTGGTATTCGTTCGGCATTTTGATGAGATGTATGTTGTCTCTCCTCTAGTGGTGTCATGTGAACATCGACTACATGAAACTTCACCATTGTTTGGGCCTAGGGGAAGGCATTGGGAAGTAATAAGTAGATGATGGGTTGCTAGAGTGACAGAAGCTTAAACCCTAGTTTATGCGTTGCTTCGTAAGGGGCTGATTTGCATCAATATGTTTAATGTTATGGTTAGGTTTACCTTAATACTTTTGTTGTAGTTGCGGATGCTTGCAATAGAGGTTAATAATAAGTGGGATTCTTGTTCAAGTAAGAACAGCGCCCAAGCACCGGTCCACCCACATATCAAATTATCAAAGTAACGAACGCGAATCATATGAACGTGATGAAAACTAGCTTGACGATATTCCCATGTGTCCTCAGGAGCGCTTTTCCCATTATAAGAGTTTGTTCCGGCTTGTCCTTTGCTACAAAAAGTATTGGGCCACCTTGCTGCACCTTATGAAAACTAGCTTGACGATATTCCCATGTGATGAAGACTATTGGATAGAATTAAATGCAACTCTGAAGATTGGGACCTCGACGAAGGTAAAGAGTCAGGTATGACACCTAAGTTTGATTGTGTTAAATCATTTATGGATATCGATATTTTCCGTAAGTTTAGCACTAAATATGGACTTGACTCTGAGATAGTAGCTTCTTTCTATGAATCTTTTGCTACTTATGTTGATCTCCCTAAGGAGAAGTGGTTTAAATATCATCCTCCCATAGAAGTAAAAGTAGTTGCACCTATTAAAGTTGAAGGAAAGACTGTCACTTATAATGATCCTATTATTCCTACTTCTTATGTCGAGAAACCACCCTTCCCTGTTAGAATAAAGGATCATGCTAAAGCTTCAACTGTTGTTCATAAAAGCAATATTAGAACTTATACACCTCCTGAGAAAGTTAAAGTAGAACCTAATATTGCTATTGTTAAAGATCTCTTGTCTGGTAATATTGATGGGCATGTTATTCAGTTCAAAGGTGAAACTGCTAGAATTGCTAAACCGTGTGATAAGGATAAACATAGACCTGTGGTAGGCATGCCTGTTATTTCTGTTAAACTAGGAGATCATTGTTATCATGGCTTATGTGATATGGGTGCTAGTGCTAGTGTTATACCTCATGACTGATACAAAGAAATTAAGAATGAAATTGCACCTGTTGAGTTAGAAGATATTGATGTTACTATTACTTGCTAATAGAGATACTATTGCACCAATTGGAATTGTTAGAGATGTTGAAGTCTTGTGTGGGAAAACTAAATATCCTGCTGATTTTCTTGTTCTTACTTCTCCACAAGATAGCTTTTGTCCCATTATATTTGGTAGACCCTTCTTAAATACTGTCAATGCTACCATAGACTGCACTAAGAATATTGTTACTGTTGGTTTGGATGATATGGTTCATGAGTTACCTAGTAAGGTTGAAATTATTGGTATTGCTTCTATTGCCGTACCTCCTAATAATCCTTTAGAACACTATTTGCTAGACCATGAAAATGATATGTTCATGAATGAAAGAAGGGAAATAGATGAAGTATTCTTTAAACAGGAACCTATTCTGCAACACAATTTGCCTGTTGAAATTTTAGGAGATCCTCCTCCACCCAAGGGTGATCCCGTGTTTGAGCTTAAACCGTTGCTTGATAATCTTAAATATGCTTATCTTGATGAAAAGAAGATATATCTTGTTATTATTAGTGCTAACCTTTCAGAGCATGAAGAAGAAAGATTATTGAAAACTCTGAAGAAGCATCATGCTGCTATTGGATATACTCTTGATGATCTTAAGGGCATTAGTCCCACTCTATGTCAACATAAAATAAATTTGGAAGCAGATGCCAAACCAGTTCGTGATCCTCAACGACGTCTGAATCCTAAAATGAAAGAAGTGGTAAGAAAAGAAATACTTAAGCTTCTGGAGGCAGGTATAATTTATCCCGTTGCTCATAGTGAGTGGGTAAGTCCTGTCCATTGTGTCCCTAAGAAGGGAGGTATTACTGTTGTTCCTAATGATAAAGATGAATTGATTCCACAAAGAATTATCACAGGTTATAGGATGGTAATTGATTTCCGCAAATTAAATAAAGCTACTAAGAAAGATCATTACCCCTTACCTTTTATTGATCAAATGCTAGAAAGATTATGCAAACATACACATTATTGCTTTCTAGATGGTTATTCTGGTTTCTCTCAAATACCTGTGTCGGCTAGAGATCAATCAAAGACTACTTTTACATGCCCTTTTGGTACTTTTGATTATAGACGTATGCCTTTTGGTTTATGTAATGCACCTGCTACCTTTCAAAGATGCATGATGGCTATATTCTCTGACTTTTGTGAAAAGATTTGTGAGGTTTTCATGGACGACTTTTCGGTCTATGGTTCTTCTTTTGACGATTGCTTGAGCAATCTTAATCGAGTTTTGCAGAGATGTGAAGAAACTAATCTTGTCTTGAATTGGGAAAAGTGCCACTCTATGGTTAATGAAGGTATTGTCTTGGGGCATAAAGTTTCTGAAAGAGGTATTGAAGTTGATAAAGCCAAGGTTGATGCTATTGAAAAGATGCCATGTCCCAAGGACATCAAAGGTATAAGAAGTTTCCTTGGTCACGCTGGATTTTATAGGAGGTTCATTAAGGACTTCTCAAAAAAAATTCTCGGCCTTTAACTAATTTATTGCAAAAAGATATACCATTTGTCTTTGATGATGATTGTGTAGAGGCAGTTGAAATACTTAAGAAAGCATTAGTCTCTGCACCTGTTGTTCAGCCAACTGATTGGAATTTACCCTTTGAAATTATGTGCGATGCTAGTGATTATGCTGTAGGTGTTGTTCTAGGGCAAAGAGTTGATAAGAAATTAAATGTTATTCATTATGCTAGTAAGACTCTAGACAATGCTCAAAGAAATTATGCTACTACTGAAAAAGAGCTTTTAGCAGTTGTATTTGCTTGTGATAAGTTCATACCTTATACTGTTGATTCTAAAGTAACTATTCACACTGATCATGCTGCTATTAAATTCCTTATGGAAAAGAAAGATGCTAAACCTAGACTTATTAGATGGGTTCTCTTGCTATAAGAATTTGATTTGCATATTGTTGATAGAAAGGGAGCTGAGAACCCCGTTGCAGACAACTTATCTAGGTTAGAAAATATTCTTGATGACCCACTACCTATTAATGATGACTTTCCTGATGAACAATTAAATGTTATAAGTACTTCTCGTAGTACTCCATGGTATGCTGATTATGTTAATGATATTGTCGCTAAGTTTATACCACCTAGCTTCCCATACCAGCAAAAGAAAATTTTCTTCTATGACTTGAGACATTACTTTTGGGATGACCCACATCTTTATAAAGGAGTAGATGGTGTTATTAGACGTTGTGTACCTGAGCATGAACAGGAACAGATCCTACGCAAGTGCCATTCCGAGTCTTATGGAGGACACCACGCTGGAGATAAAACTGCACATAAGGTATTGCAATCTGGTTTTTATTGGCCTACTCTCTTCAAGGATGCCCGTAAGTTTGTCTTCTCATGTGATGAATGTCAAAGAATTGGTAATATTAGTAGACGTCAAGAAATGCCTATGAATTATTCTCTTGTTATTCAATCATTTGATGTTTGGGGCTTTGATTATATGGGACCTTTTCCTGCCTCTAATGGATATGCACATATTTTAGTTGCTGTTGATTACATTACTAAGTGGGTAGAAGCTATTCCAACTAGTAGTGCTGATCATAACACTTCTATCAAAATGCTTAAGGAAGTTATTTTTCCGAGGTTTGGAGTCCCTAGATATTTAATGACTGATGGTGGTTCACACTTTATTCATGGTGCTTTCCGTAAAATGCTTGCTAAATATGATGTTAATCATAGAATTGCATCTCCTTATCACCCACAGTCTAGTGGTCAAGTAGAGTTGAGAAATAGAGAGCTCAAATTAATTTTTCAAAAGACTGTTAATAGGTCTAGAAAGAATTGGTCTAAGAAACTTGATGATGCATTATGGGCATATAGAACTGCATACAAAAATCCTATGGGTATGTCTCCATATAAAATGGTATATGGAAAAGCATGTCACTTACCTCTCGAACTAGAACATAAGGCATATTGGGCTATTAAAGAGCTCAACTATGATTTCAAACTTGCCGGTGAGAAGAGGTTATTTGATATTAGCTCACTTGATGAATGGAGAACCCAAGCATATGAAAATGCCAAGTTATTTAAAGAAAAGTTAAAAGATGGCATGAGAAAAGGATACAAAAGCGTGAGTTTAATGTAGGTGATTATGTATTGCTATAAAACTCTCGTTTAAGATTTTTTGTAGGAAAACTTCTCTCTTAATGGGAAGGCCCCTATGTTATCGAGGAGGTCTATCGTTTCGGTGCAATAAAAATCAACAACTTCGAAGGCACAAATCCGAAGGTGGTAAACGGTCAAAGAATCAAACATTATATCTCAGGTAATCCCATAAATGTTGAAACCAATATTATTGAAACCGTAACCCTGGAGGAATACATAAGGGACACTTTCCGGAACGTTTCAGACTCCGAAAGGGAATAGGTATGTGGTACGGTAAGTAAACCGACTCCAAAACAATTTCTAAGGCAATGTTTCTCCGTTTTGGATTATTTAGAAAAATAGAAAAATAAGTAGCAGTCCGGGAAGGACACGAGGGTGGTGGGCGCGCCCTACCCCTCTAGGCGCGCCCCCTACCTCATGAGCACCTCGTGTGCCTTCCGGACTTCGTTTTCTTGTATGATACGTATTTTGGTTGGTAAAAATTCATTATATATATTCTCCCGAAGGCTTTGACTCCCGTATCACACAAATCTCCTCTGTTCTTGTTTTGAGTTGTTTTTATCAGTGTTTTCAAGGCCAGGCATCATGTTGTCCCCCTCCTCCAACAAAGAAGGAGACATAATCACATGGGTATGGGCACTCCCCTTGGCAACTGCCAAGCTTGGGGGAGGTGCCCCGGTATCGTATCACAATCACAACCCCTATCTTTACCATTTTTCTTAGTTCGATCCTATTAGTAGTATCTTGATCTAGTAGAATAAAGTTTGTGGCATGATCTAGTTTTGAGTTTTGCTTTATGACCTCTCTTTGTAATCGAGTCCGTGAGCTATATATAATAAAGATTAGTGTTGAGTCAAGGGCCTGATTATTTTGCCATGATCTTGGGTGAATAAAAGAAAAGAGAAAAAAGAATAAAAAGAAACAACAAGTTCATATTGATCTTATTGAGAGTAATGACTTCACATAGCAAGAGTATGATGATTAAAAGTTGTTGGGAATTGGCAGACATAGCTTTGGTCATTGTTGCAATTAATAGGAAGTAATAAGGAAAGAGAGGTTTTCACATATAGATATATTATCACTGACATCTTTTATGATTGTAAGCACTCATCAAAATATGACATGCTAAAGAGTTGATATTGGACAAGGAAGACAACGTAATGAGTTATGTCTTTCTTATATCTGAGATAAAGTATGTTTTCATGGTTCCTCTAACTTGTTGAGCTTGCCTTTCCCCCTCATGCTAGACAAATTCTCAGCACCAAGTAGAAATACTACTTGTGCTTCCAAATATCCCTAAACCAGTTTTGCCACGAGAGTCCACCATATCTACCTATGGATTGAGTAAGATCCTTCAAGTAAGTTGTCATCGGTGCAAAGCAATAAAAATTTCTCTAAATATGTATGATTGATTGGTGTGGGAGAAATAATCTTTATACGATCTTGTGATGTGGAAGTAATAAAAGCGACAGACTGCATAATAAAGGTTCATATCACAAGGGGCAATATAAAGTGATGTTCTTTCGCATTGAGATTTTATATATCCAACCGTAAAAGCGCATGGCAACCTCTGCTTCCCTCTGCGAAGGGCCTATCCTTTATTATTATCTTCTACCTTATGCAAGAGTCACGGTGATCTTCACCTTTCCTTTTTCATTTTATCCTTCGGCAAGCTCAGCATGTTGAAAGAACATGATATATATATCTAATTGGATGTAGGGGAGCATGAACCATTATTGTTGACATTACCCTTGAGGTAAAAGGTTGTGGGGCAAAACTATAAGCCCCTATCTTTCTCTGTGTCCGATTAAAACTCTGTAACCACAAGTATCGCATGAGTGTTAGAAATTATGGAGGACTAAATGATAGTTGAGTATGTGGACTTGCTTTTTAGCTCTGACATAGACTCTTTCCGATGTTATGATAAATTGCAATTGCTTCATTGACAGAGATTACAGTTTGTTGGAACCCAATAAGGTTTATGATTTATACTTTTGCATTGTGAATAGATCATCACTTGAACATAAGTAATCATATGACAAAACCTATATATGTTGCTGTTATAAGAATAATCATGATGCCTGCATGTCCGCATTTTATTTTTATCGACGCCTCTACCTCTAAACGTGAGGACATATTTATTGTTATTGGCTTTTCTCTTGAGGACAAGCGAGGTCTAAGCTTGGGGGAGTTGATACGTCCATTTTGCATCATGCTTTTATATTGATATTTATCGCATTATGGACTGTTATTTCACTATATATCACAATATTTATGGCTATTCTCTCTTATTTTACAAGGTTTACATAAGGAGGGAGAATGCCCACAGCTAGAATTCTGGGCTGGAAAAGGAGCAAATATTAGAGACCTATTCTGCGCAACTCCAAAAGTCCTGAAACTCCATGGAACATCTTAAAAGAAATAAAGAAAAATCCACGCCAAAGATGAAGGCCAGGGGGCCCACACCCTTCTCACGAGGGTGGGGGGCGCCCCCCCCCAGGGCGCGCCCCCTACCTCGTGGGCCCCCTGGTGGGTCTCCGACGTCCATCTTCTCCTATATGAAGTCTTTCGATGAGAAAAAAATAAGAAGAAACCTTTCGGGACGAGACTCCACCGCCACGAGGCGGAACCAAGGTGGAACCAATCTAGAGCTCCGGCAGAGCCGTTCTGCCGGGGAAACTTCCCTCCGGGAGGGGGAAATCATCACCATCGTCATCACCAATGCTCCTCTCATCGGGAGAGTGCGATCTCCATCAACATCTTCATCAGCACCATCTCATCTCCAAACCCTAGTTCATCTCTTGTATCCAATTCTTGTCTCAAAGTCCGGGATTGGTGCTAGTAGGTTGCTAATAGTGTTGATTACTCCTTGTAGTTGATGCTAGTTGGTTTAATTGGTGGAAGATCATATGTTCAGATCCTTTATGCATATTATTACCCCTCTGATTATGAACATGAATATGCTTTGTGAGTAATTACGTTTGTTCCTGAGGACAAGGGAGAAGTCTTGCTATTAGTAGTCATGTGAATTTGGTATTCGTTTGATATTTTGATAAGATGTATGTTGTCTAGCCTCTAGTGGTGTTATGTGAACGTCGACTACATAACACTTCACTATTATTTGGGCCTAGAGGAAGGCATTGGGAAGTAATAAGTAGATGATGGGTTGCTAGAGTGACAGAAGCTTAAACCCTAGTTTATGCGTTGCTTCGTAAGGGGCTGATTTGGATCCATATGTTTCATGCTATGGTTAGGTTTACCTTAATACTTTTGTTGTAGTTGCGGATGCTTGCAATATAGGTTAATCATAAGTGGGATGCTTGTTCAAGCATGAACAGCACCCAAGCACCGGTCCACCCACATGTCAAATTATCAAAGTACCGAACGCGAATCATATGAACGTGATGAAAACTAGCTTGACGATATTCCCATGTGTCCTCGGGAGTGCTTTTCCTTATATAAGAGTTTTTCCAGGCTTGTCCTTTGTTACAAAAAGGATTGGGCCACCTTGCTGCACTTTATTTACTTTTGTTACTTGTTGCTCGTTACAAATTATCTTATCACAAAACTATGTGTTACCACTTATTTCAGTACTTGCAGAGAATACCTTGCTGAAAACTGCTTATCATTTCCTTCTGCTCCTCATTGGGTTCGACCCTCTTACTTATCGAAAGGACTACGATAGATCCCCTATACTTGTGGGTCATTACTCCTCACTCACAAGATAAATGGTTGGTCACTGGGATGCCCAGTCCCATGCTTTATGCAAACTAAATCAAAATAATTACAAAACAAAACTCCCCCTGGGACTATTGTTAGTTGGAGGCACTCGTTGTTTCGAGCAAGCCATGGATTGATATTTGTTGGTGGAGGGGGAGTATAAACTTTACCATTCTGTTTGGGAACCGCCTATAATGTCTGTAGCATGGAAGATATCGCCATATCTTAGTTGTTATGTTGACAACGAAAGTATACCGCTCAAAATATTATTCACCTCTATTTCAAAACCGAGCTCTGGCACCTCTACAAATCCCTGCTTCCCTCTGCGAAGGGCCTATCTATTTACTTTTATGCTGAGTCATCATCCTCTTATTAAAAAGCACCAGTTGGAGAGCACCGCTGTCATTTGCATTCATCACTATTAATTTACATTGGGCGTGACTATGATTGGATCTCTCTTACCATGAATTACAATGTCTAGTCAGTCCTTCATCTTTAAAGGTGCTCTGCATTTATGTTTTGCGATCTCAGAAAGGGCTAGCGAGATACCATCTTGTTATATCATCTTATGATTGTTTTGAGAAAGTGTTGTCATCCAAGATTTATTATTATGGCTTGCTAGTTGATTATGCTATTGATATGGGTAATCATGAGACCTGAGAATTATTGCAAATATGGTTAGTTGTAATCTTTGCTGACAACTTGAATGCTAGCTTGACATATTTATAACAACAAGAGCAAACAGAGTTTATAAAAGTTTTTCTTTATTTTCTTTCAGTTTGTCAACTGAATTGCTTGAGGACAAGCAAGGGTTTAAGCTTGGGGGAGTTGATACGTCTCCGTCGTATCTACTTTTCCAAACACTTTTTCCCTTGTTTTGGACTCTAACTTATATGATTTGAATGGAACTAACCCGGACTGATGCTGTTTTTAGCAGAATTGCCATGATGTTGTTTTATGTGCAGAAAACAAAAGTTCTCGGAATTACCTGAAACTCCACGGAATATATTACAATAAATAACAAAAAATCCTCGCTAAAGATGAAGACCAGGGGGCCCACACCCTGTCCACGAGGGTGGGCGGTGCCCCCCCTAGGGCGAGCCCCCTATCTCGTGGGCCTCCTGGAGACCTACTGACTCCAACTCCAACTCTATATATCTGCTTTTGGGGAGAAAAAATAGGAGAGAAGATTTCATCGCGGTTTACGATACGGAGACGCCGCCAAGCCCTAAAGCCTCTCGGGATGGCTGATCTGGAGTCCGTTCGGGGCTCCGGAGAGGGGGTTTCGTCGCCGTCATCATCATCAACCATCCTCCATCACCAATTTCATGATGCTCACCGCTGTGCGTGAGTAATTCCATCATAGGCTTGCTGGACGGTGATGGGTTGGATGAGATTTATCATGTAATCAAGTTAGTTTTGTTAGGGTTTGATCCCTAGTATCCACTATGTTCTGAGATTGATGTTGCTATGACTTTGATATGCTTAATGCTTGTCACTAGGGCCCGAATGCCATGATTTCATATCTGAACCTATTATGTTTTCATCAATATATGAGAGTTCTTGATCCTATCTTGCAAGTCCATAGTCACCTATTATGTGTTATGATCCGTTAACCCTGAAGTGACAATAATCAGGATACTTACCGGTGATGACCGTAGTTTGAGGAGTTCATGTATTCACTATGTGTTAATGCTTTGTTCCGGTACTCTATTAAAAGGAGGCCTTAATATCCCTTAATTTCCGTAAGGACCCCGCTGCCACGGGAGGGTAGGACAAAAGATGTCATGCAAGTTCTTTTCCATAAGCACGTATGACTATGTTCGGAAAACATGCCTATATTATATCAATGAACTGGAGCTAGTTTTGTGTCACCCTATGTGTGACGCCCGGATAATTAAGCTACAGTAACCCTCTGTGATTAAGCTAATCATGTTGCTAAACAGTTCTTGATCCCATTGAAATAAGATCTCTTTTCAAATTCCAGCTCCAATTGAAATTCAAATATGAGGTGAAATAAAAGTTGTCCCGATCCAGGATCTAAAAAGTTCATAATTTGAAAATATTCCATTATGAATTATGTTGAGGGTACCAACATCATCTAAAGTCCCTAGATGACTCTAACATCTTGAAAACAGAGCCAACAACCCCCTTTTAGACTCTTTTAATGCAATGCAAAATTCAAATGAGATTATATTACTACCAAACTTTTTGTAGCGGTGCAGTAAATTGCATCACAATTATTTGGCCTGGTTGGACATTTTTCACAAATGTTTTGGCAGCCAAACAATTTGCAAACAAAAAAAGAAATAGCCAAAAAAAGGAGAAGGGCCTATTCTACTGGGCACTTTGGCCCAACTAGCCAAATGATCGGCCCAGCCCACCTCCCCTCTCCTTCAACTTGCTACAGCGAGACCAGGGAATCGTGGCGCCCATCCGCTGGCCATGCCGTGCGTGGCGGCCATCCCCTGCCTCCCCAATGACTACAAGGGCAACCCCGAGCCCCCCCCTCTTCCCAGGTCAAACGCTAGCCGCCACTTCTTCCTCCCTCCCGCCGTTGCTCGCTCCGCCGCATAGCCGAGCGCCATCAACGTCGAGCCACCATCGATCCCGTGGCTGCAGCCCATGTCTCGAAGCCCCACCCTGTCTAGGAGCTCCGCGGGAGTCATCTTCATCGACTCAACTTCTGGATCGGAGCTGGGAGGTTGCAGCTCATCATCTTCGCCCCCGTCTTCTTCTTCTTCCTCTGCCCCGACGATCATCCCCGTCGATTCAGGCAGCGTCGAGCCGTCCCCGAGCACGCTGAGCTGCTCTTCGTCTCCGTTGTGAGCTCCCTCACGAAAACCCCCTCTGTTCCCCTCGCCCCGAATGCCGTAGGCCGCCGTCTACGTCATGCCCGAACCTCGCGTACGCGTATGTGCGTACGGTTGATGCTGCCTCCTGCGCCCTGTCGCGTGCGCCCGCCCGGGCCTCATCTCCGACTACCGCTAGCTCGTCCACCGTCGTTTGCTCCCAGCCACCCCATGCGCGACCTCGTGCACCGCGCCCAGTCCCGTGTCCACTACGCCCCGGTGCGCTGGCTTGCCCGGCCGTCCGCCCGCTCGCTCGGCCGCACGCTCACGCGTGCCGCGCCGCAGTCGCCCGTGGCCTTGCCGCTGTGTTACTGCTCCCTGTACTGCTGTTGCTTTTGCGTACTGCCATGGCGTCGCGTCCGCTCGCTGCTACTCTGTTTCTGCTGCCACCGCTGCTTCCGCCATGCTGCTGCTACTCTACTTGCTGCTCTGCATACTGTACTGCTCTTGCTGTTGCCTCCCCTTGCCTACTTGCTGATGCTGTTTGTGCCACAGCGACTGCGCCACCACCGCCGCTTCTTGCTACTGATGCTGCTGATGCTTTGCTGCTGTTGCGTCCTCGCTGCTCGCCCCTGATGGCAGTGCGTGCCGCCGCCTGCTCGCCCATGGCCGTGCCTGCTGCTGTCGGCCAGCCTCACCGCGCCCATTGTGCCGCACCCCGCGCCCGCCCGAGTATGGCCTCGCCTGCCATTGTGGCTGCCGCGCCCGCCCGCATATGGCGCCCGAGCCATGCCACTACCCACGCTGCTCGCTGCTCTATTGTACTACTACTACCTACTGTAGCTGCTACTAGTTAGCTTTTGGTTTCTACGTTGACTAAGCCCCTAAACAGCCCCTAAACTCAGGCTAAACAACTACTAACAGGACTAAAAAAATTATGGGGAGGTAGTACGCTTGACAATGCTCAAATGTTTCCACTGGACCAAATCCTTTTAGTGCATAGATTAAATTCGATGAAAAACACAAAATGCTATCTTTTGTTAGCAGAAAACAGAGCTATGTGTGGGTGAGTGTGTGTTCTGCATAGTGTGTGTGCGTACAGTTGGCCATGGCCGTGTGCTCCTGTGTGTGTATGTGTGCATCATGCGTGTGGCCGGTTGGGCTATGCCCATTAGTTGCCGGCCCTAGCTTAGATTAGTACTACTAGGTTTAATTAGTGTTAAGTTAGTCTAGTAGTAGATGACATGTAGGCCCTTTTAAATAAGTTAGATTTGTTTAATTGTTTAGCTAAGTAGTCTATGACATGTGGGCCACACCTGCCCTTTGACTAGTCAAAATTAACTTAGTCAATTCGGTTTACGCTAAATATAGTAATCCCAAGAATTCAATTAAGCTTTGAAAAATCATTATAAAATAAACCGTAGTTCGGATGGAAAAACTTTGTACATGAAAGTTGCTTAGAACGACGAGACGAACCCGGATACGCAGCCCGTTCGTCCGCCACGCATCGCTAGCATAGCGAACACGCAACTTTCCCCCTCCGGTTCGTCTGTCCGAAAACGCAAAACACCGGGAATACGTTCCCGGATGTTTTCCCCCTTCACTGGTACCACCTCGTACCGCGTTAGGGCACACCTAGCCTCACGCTTTGTCATGTCATGCATCGTCATGCATTTGTTTGCATTATATTTATTGTTTCTTCCCCCTCTTCTCTCGCTAGACACCGAGACCGATGCCGCTGCTACTCAGTACGACTACGGTGTTCACAACCACTCTCTCTTGCCAGAGCAACCAGGCAAGCCCCCTGACCCCTTGATCACCAGATATCACCTACTCTCCTCTATACTGCTTGCATTAGAGTAGTGTAGCATGTTACTGCTTTCCGTTAATCCTATCCTGATGCATAGCCTGTCATTGTTGCTACAACTGTTGATACCTTACCTGCAATCCTAAATGCTTAGTATAGGATGCTAGTTTATCATCAGTGGCCATACATTCTTGTCCGTCTGCCATGCTATACTATCGGGCCGTGATCACTCAGGAGTTGATCACGAGTATATACCTATACTTTATACATGATACATGTGATGACTAAAGTCGGGTTGGCTCGAGGAGTACCCGCGAGTGATTCATGGATTGGGGGCTGAAAGGACCTTTGTCCCGACGGCCCTCTGGGTGGATCTTTGTGGCGGAGCGACAGGGCAGGTTGAGACCACCTAGGAGAGAGGTGCGCCTGGCTCTGGTCGGCGTTTGCGGTGTCTTCAAGATAACACGTTTAACGAGATCTTGGTATTTGATCTGAGTCTGGCTACTGGCCTATACGCACTAACCATCTACGCGGGGACAGTTATGGGCACTCGACGTCGTGGTATCAGCCGAACCCTTCGTGACGTCAGCGACTGAGCGGCGCGCGCCGGGTTGGACCTTGTAACGCAACTTCCTTTGTAATGGAGGTTGCTATGTCTGCTCACCGGCCGCGTTCGCAACGTGCAGGTGTGCAAAGGGCGATGGGCCCAGACCCCTGCGCCATAGGATTTAGACCGGCGTGCTGACCTCTCTGTTGTGCCTAGGTAGGGCTGCGACGTGTTGATCTTCCGAGGCCGGGCATGACCCAGGAAAGTGTGTCCGGCCAAATGGGATCGAGCGTGTTGGGTTATGTGGTGCACCCCTGCAGGGAAGTTAATCTATTCGAATAGCCGTGATCTTCGGTAACAGGACGACTTGGAGTTGTACCTTGACCTTATGACAACTAGAACCGGATACTTAATAAAACACACCCTTCCAAGTGCCAGATACAACCGGTGATCGCTCTCTCACAGGGCGACGAGGGGAGGATCATCGGTTAGGTTTATGGTACATGGTGCTACATGGTGAACTTACCATCTACTCTCTTCTACTGCTGCAAGATGGAGGTTACCAGAAGCGTAGTCCCCGATAGGACTAGCTATCCCCCTCTTATTCCGGCATTCTACAGTTCAGTTCACATATGATACCCTTATTTCCATTTGACACCAATGCATACATATGTAGTGTAGCTCCTTGCTTGCGAGTACTTTGGATGAGTACTCACGGGTTGCTTTACTCCCCCTTTTCCCCCTTCCTATACCCGATTGCTGCGACCAGACGTGGAAGCAGGAGCCAGACGCCACCGTCGATGACGACTACTACTACTCGGGAGGTGCCTACTACCTACGTGCAGCCCGCTGACCGAACGACCAGGAAGTAGTTTAGGAGGATCACCAGGCAGGGGCCTGCGGCCTCGTTCGAATCTGTATCCCAGTTTGTGCTAGCCTTCTTAAGAAACTGTTTAACTTATGTCTGTACTCATGAATTGTTGCTTCCGCTGACTCGTCTATGATGGAGCTCTTCTATTCGAGCCCTCGAGGCCCCTACCTTGTAATATGATGCTTGTATGACTTATTTTTATTTGTAGAGTTGTGTTGTGATATCTTCCCGTGAGTCCCTGATCGTGATCGTACACGTTTGCGTGTTATGATTAGTGTACGGTCAAATCGGGGGCGTCACAAGTTGGTATCAGAGCCGACTGCCTGTAGGAATTCCCCTTCCACACTCCTTGTCCGAAGTCGAGTCTAGACATTGCAAAAACTTTTACTAACATGGCTGTGTGCCTTACGGGCCCATGTCGCCATTGGGTGGTATTAGGATCTTTTACTCCTTGTCTATACTCTGGGACTCTGATCTCTCTTGTATTCGGGTTAAATGAATTTTCCTAAATCTAACATTAGGATCTCGTTATCACTTTCACCCGGAGAGCCCCTTATTACTGATGATCGTCTGCTGCATGTGAAGACCCTGAAGATACTCTCCGCTGTTAACCCGAGAACTTGTGTTCATCGCGTTTGCAATTCCCCTTCCACCGTCAACCCTTATGGATAACTACTTGCAGTTGTTATGCTTACATACATCCCTAGTTGGTCTTGTTATTACAAGATACCCCGAAATACTCATCATTGTTTCGATAATCCTTTGAGCTTACTGCCTTGCTGTTCTTTGTCATCTGAATACCCCTATGGATAATTCCTCGCACTTGCCAAGTATCTTTTCATCCCTAGTTGTTCATGTGTTTCACAATGGTCTTCGAAATACTATTCGATCCTCCAAGAATCCTTAGTAGCTTATTGCTTTGCAATACTTGTCTACTTGCATTATGGATGCTTTCCATATGTATGGCAATATTCGTTAGTATCCTTAGACACTGTAATTTTGATCCTATTGATTCAACATGAGTGCGAATGCACGCAATTATTAGTTGATCCTTTTTAAATTATCTTTCTGGCTCAGACGCCATTTTTGAACATGGGCTTGTTCTCGACCAATCTGTTTGCCGTCAATTGTACTCTTAGGTCTATTGAACTTATCCACCCTTCATCAACGCGTTTGCTTCTGATCCTTTGTCTTGAATTCATAATTCCTGTGTACCCAAGCATCGAATTATTCAGACGTTTTTATAAGCTGGTGCCTTTGCATCCCCTTCTTCATCTGATTGATTATCGATACTCACATCAACTCTGTCGTGAATCGCCAGATCCATTGCTGGGTTGTTATCCGACAGTGTCATTCACATCCAAGATCTTATCAGTTTTTCCCTGATACATAATACCTTCGGTATATAGTATCATCTGCTTTGACTTCGATACTCTGTTTTCGAACTCGTATCTTTTGCTTGGTTGATGGTTGTATAGACTCGTAAAAATTCCCCGATGGATTGAACTTGTGCCTTCCATAATCCCTGTGAATCTGAGAGTTCTCATGAGTCTTACTCTTCTGGTACTTCGCCAGATAAATCTTTTGCACTACAATTTCTTCGAAAAAGAGGAGTGAATGAAAGGTTATGCATTGAAGAAGTGGGAGTCGACCTTGAACCCTTGTGTTCATGCCCATGGACCCGATGTAGAACTTATCATGAAAACTGCTCATAAAAATAATTATTTCTTTGGTACAAGCTCATCTTGTATCCATGAATTGATCCTTTGCAATTGTGGTTCCGACCATATTTCCTCCTTGATTCCATTTACCAGATAAGTTAAAATACTTAGCCTCTGCAAATCATTACCCCCGTCCAACCTCTACTCCGATTTACCTTTCGGCATTACACCTAGTACCTGATATTGGGAAGTTTTATACCCCATCACATCATTCCTAGCCTGATCGGCTATATTTTTATTGTGTCAACTTTTAACTGTGCTACCTGGTCCTTATGCCCGGAGCAACTTTCGACGATGAGCTAAGCTTACGTCAATCTTCCTCATCTTATCATTTCACCTCGAACAACATGCTTGCCTTCGGGCTTGAGTCGAATCCGTGGTTCTCATAGCCTTTCACTTCATCCTTCCTTTTCTGCTCGATGGCATCTTCATAGAGTCTCTCGACAAAATCTGTCATGATCACCGTCTACACTTTGGCTTCTTCAGAGATGTCAATTGAATTCATGGCTAGAAATACCATCCCTGCCCCTTGATGATTTGTGATATCATCGATGACATCTTGAATTTCTACCAACACAGACCTGGTTGTGCTTGGTTATTCCTTACATTCTGAGATATCTTGGAATTGTTTCTCGATATCTCTTGAGATCTACAGACCCAATCCTTAATTGAAACACCATATCAGTGCTATCTCGAAGCATGACTGTGGTATTCCGAATATCAACACGAACATTTGAAGCGAAATGCTAATTGCTTCTTGATCTATTATCCAGCCACCATTGTATGGGTAATATCCTAATTCTTCGCTCGCCGCTTTATCTAAATGCTTTTGCACTTAATGTCCTATCATGAATATCATGCTCCGCTTTTCTTTGGGAAGGATATACTCCCAATTCTTGTGTAAAACACATTTTCCTTTCCATTGGTATGTTAAGTTTGATAGACACATTTTCCTTTCCATTGGTCTGCTAAGTTTGATAGAAACATTTTCCTTTCCGTTGGTCTGTTTAATCCGATAATTTCCTTTTCCTTTTCATTGGTTGTTTAACCTTTCTTGTGGTCTATATGACCTAAGAAATATTAATTCTCTTCCTATGAAAACACCTGGGCCTACAACTCTGTCAGTGTGACCCTGTTATTATTGTTGATGACATTCCGGTAACCACCGATGGACGACAACTTTGCCTTTTGGTCCGCCTCATTTCAACGAGCAGGAAAATGGTTCTCTTCGTCCCTCGCCCTTGGTACCAACGTTGTTTCCAACATAACTGACATGCTATCCTCTGACATGCCTTACTACCATGACCGTGCAATATGTCAACATTCATCCTACTTTTGAACCACATGGTGGGCCCATAACCCCCAGTTCCACAGGATCGAAACCTGACTTCTGTACATCCTTGATTCTGAAGTATCCTTTTTAACTTGCCTTCGTATGTAATTCATGAGCCACCTTCCTAGTGATGTGTTCTGCTATCAGATGCAATACTTATTCTCGATGCTCTGAACCCCTTTTCACACTCTGTTTCAGACATCGAATGATTGTCCATCCGCTTGAAGCTTCTTATTGCACCTTCTAGCCTTACTCTCGATGACTTTATTAATTTTCAACTCGAAAGATGCCTCTATGCCACGCTCACTAAGATAGCCCCCAGGTACCTATCTTGTTTTGAGTCCATCCTTCTCGAGTCTTCCCCCCTTACTCCACCCCTTAAATCTCGGGACGAGATTTCTTGTAGTGGAGGAGAATTGTGACGCCCGGATAATTAAGCTACAGTAACCCTCTGTGATTAAGCTAATCATGTTGCTAAACAGTTCTTGATCCCATTGAAATAAGATCTCTTTTCAAATTCCAGCTCCAATTGGAATTCAAATATGAGGTGAAAATAAAAGTTGTCCCGATCCAAGATCTAAAAAGTTCATAATATGAAAATATTCCATTATGAATTATGTTGAGGGTACCAACATCATCTAAAGTCCCTAGATGACTCTAACATCTTGAAAACAGAGCCAACAACCCCCCTTTTAGACTCTTTTAATGCAATGCAAAATTCAAATGAGATTATATTACTCCCAAACTTTTTGTAGCGGTGCAGTAAATTGCATCACAATTATTTGGCCTGGTTGGACATTTCTCACAAATGTTTTGGCAGCCAAACACTTTGCAAACAAAAAAGAAATAGCCAAAAAAGGAGAAGGGCCTATTCTACGGGGAACTTTGGCCCAAGTAGCCAAATGATCGGCCCAGCCCACCTCCCCTCTCCTTCAATTTGCTACAGCGAGACCAGGGAATCGTGGCGCCCATCCGCTAGCCATGCCGTGCGTGGCGGCCATCCCCTGCCTCCCCAATGACTACAAGGGCAACCCCGAGCCCCCCTCTCTTCCCAGGTCAAACCCTAGCCGCCACTTCTTCCTCCCTCCCGCCGTTGCTCGCTCCCCCGCATAGCCGAGCGCCATCAACGTCGAGCCACCATCGATCCAGTGGCCGCAGCCCATCTCTCGAAGCCCCACCCTGTCCAGGAGCTCCGCGGGAGTCATCTTCATCGACTCAACTTCTGGATCGGAGCTGGGAGGTTGCAGCTCGTCATCTTCGCCCCCATCTTCTTCCTCTTCCTCGGCCCTGAGGATCATCCCTGTCGATTCAGGCAGCGTCGAGCCGTCCCCGAGCACGCTGAGCTGCTCTTCGTCTCTATTGTGAGCTCCCTCACGAAAACCCCCTCTGTTCCCCTCGCCCCGAATGCCGTAGGCCGCCGTCTTCATCGTGCCCGTACGCGTATGTGCATACGGTTGATGCTGCCACCTGTGCCCTGTCGCGTGCGCCCGCCCGGGCCTCATCTCCGACTACCGCTAGCTCGTCCACCGTCGTCTGCTCCCAGTCGCCCCATGCGCGACCTCGTGCACCGCGCCCAGTCCCATGTCTACTACGCCCCGGTGCGCTGGCTTGCCCGCCGTCCGCCCGCTCGCTCGGCCGCACGCTCACGCGTGCCGCGCCGCAGTCGCCCGTGGCCTTGTCGCTGTGTTACTGCTCCCTGTACTGCTGTTGCATTTGCGTACTGCCATGGCGTCGCGTCCACTCGCTGCTACTCTATTTCTGCTGCCACCGCTGCTTCCGCCATGCTGCTGCTACTCTACATGCTGCTCTTGCTGTTGCCTCCCCTTGCCTACATGCTGCTGTTGTTTGCGCCACAGCGACTGCACCGCCGCCGCCGCTTGCTACTGATGTTGCTGATGCTCTGCTGTTGTTGCGTCCTCGCTGCTCGCCCCTGATGGTAGTGCGTGCTGCCGCCTGCTCGCCCACGGCCGTGCCTGCTGCTGTCGGCCAGCCTCACCGCGCCCATTGAGCCGCACCCCGCGCCCGCCCGAGTATGGCCTCGCCTGCCGTTGCGGCTGCCGCACCCACCCGTGTATGGCGCCCGAGCCATGCCACTGCCCATGCTGCTCGCTGCTCTATTGTACTACTACTACCTACTGTAGCTGCTACTAGTTAGCTTTTGGTTTTCTATGTTGACTAAGCCCCTAAACAGCCCCTAAACTCAGGCTAAACAACTACTAACAGGACTAAAACAATTATGGGGAGGTAGACACTTGACAATGCTCAAATGTTTCCATTGGACCAAATCCTTTTAGTGCATAGATTAAATTCGATGAAAAACACAAAATGCTATCTTTTGTTAGCAGAAAACAGAGCTATGTGTGGGTGAGTGTGTGTTCTGCATAGTGTGTGTGCGTACAGTTGGCCATGGCCGTGTGCTCCTGTGTGTGTATGTGTGCATCATGCGTGTGGCCAGTTGGGCTATGCCCATTAGTGGCCGGCCCTAGCTTAGATTAGTACTACTAGGTTTAATTAGTGTTAAGTTAGTCTAGTAGTAGATGACATGTAGGCCCTTTTAAATAAGTTAGATTTGTTTAATTGTTTAGGTAAGTAGTCTATGACATGTGGGCCACACCTGCCCTTTGACTAGTCAAAATTAACTTATTCAATTCGGTTTAAGCTAAATATAGTAATCCCAAGAATTCAATTAAGCTTTGAAAAATCATTATAAAATAAACCGTAGTTCGGATGGAAAAACTTTGTACATGAAAGTTGCTCAGAACGACGAGACGAACCCGGATACGCAGCCCGTTCGTCCGCCACGCATCGCTAGCATAGAAAACACGCAACTTTCCCCCTCCGGTTCGTGAAAGTGCAACTATCTCTAGGTGGTTTTGGTAATTCATAACAACATATAGCTCATTGAGCTAATGCTATTCCAAGATAATTATTTCAAGAAAGCTCAATGATTGGCATGGCATGGATGTGAAAGTGGAACCCTCAAAATGCTAAGGACAAAGGATTGGCTCAAGCTCAAAAGCTCAAGACTCTTCATTTTATATTTTAGTGATCCAAGATCACATTGAGTCTTTAGGAAAAGCCAATACTATTAAGGAGGGATGAGGTGTTGCTTAATGAGCCTCTTGCTTCATGTGCTTAGTGATATGCTCCAAAACCCTCAACTACTTTCCCATATCCACATATGACCTAAACCCTAAGCCAAACTCGGTCCTACCGATTCTTCCTATCCGGCGCCACCGAGTTTCACTTGTCATAAGCCACTGCCAAACCCTAGCAATTCGGTTCCACCGATAGGGATCTCGGTCTCACCGAGATGGGATTGCAAACTCTCTGTTTCCCTTTCGTAACTTTTCGGTCTCACCGAAAGAGCGAATCGGTCCCACCGAGATTGCAATGAAAATTCAGTGTTTCCCTTTTGTAACTTTTCGGTCTCACTGAAAGAGCAAATCGGTCCCACCGAGTTTGCCTGACCAACTCTCTGGTTAGCCAATTACAAAATTCGGTCCAACCGAGTTTGTTGATTCGGTCTCACCGAGATTACGTTATGCCCAAACCCTAACCATATCGGTCCCACCGAGTTGCATGTCAGTCCCACCGAAAATCTCTAACGGTCACTAGGTTTACATTTTCGGTCCGACCGAGTTATTGATTCGGTCCCACCGAGATTGGAAAACTGTGTGTAACGGTTGGATTTTGTGTGGAGGCTATATATACCCCTCCACCTCCTCTTCATTCAATGAGAGAGCCATCAGAACACATACACAATTCCTACTCATTTGTTCTGAGAGAGAACCACCTACTCATGTGTTGAGACCAAGATATTCCATTCCTACCATATGAATCTTGATCTCTAGCCTTCCCAAGTTGCTTTCCACTCAAATCTTCTTTCCACAAAATCCATATCCTATGAGAGAGAGTTGAGTGTTGGGGAGACTATCACTTGAAGCACAAGAGCAAGGAGTTCATTACCTACACACCATTTGTTACTTCTTGGAGAGTGGGGTCTCCTAGATTGGCTAGGTGTCACTTGGGAGCCTCCGACAAGATTGTGGAGTTGAACCAAGGAGTTTGTAAGGGCAAGGAGATCGCCTACTTCGTGAAGATCTACCGCTAGTGAGGCAAGTCCTGTGTGGGCGATGGCCATGGTGGGATAGACAAGGTTGCTACTTCGTGGACCCTTTGTGGGTGGTTGCTTCTTCGTGGACCCTTTGTGGGTGGAGCCCTTTGTGGACTCGCGCAACCGTTACCCTTTGTGGGTGGAGCCCTTTGTGGACTCGCGCAACCGTTACCCTTTGTGGGTTGAAGTCTCCATCAACGTGGATGTAGGATAGCACCACCTATCCGAACCACGGGAAAAACATCCGTGTCTCCAATTGCGTTTGAATTCTCCAAACCCTTCCCTTTACATTCTTGCAAGTTGCATGCTTTACTTTCCGCTGCCAATATACTCTTTGCATGCTTGCTTGAATTGTGTGATGATTGCTTGACTTGTCCTACAATAGCTAAAATCTGCCAAGAACTAAAATTGGGAAAAGGTTATGTTTTATTTGGTCAAGTAGTCTAATCACCCCCCTCTAGACATACTTTCGATCCTACAAGTGGTATCAGAGCTTTGGTCTCCATTTGCTTTGATCTCCATAGCTTTTGGTGGTCATAGCCTTGGTTTCACAACCTAGGAGAGTATGGCGTCTAGCGAGGGAAATTATCACCATAGAGGTCCTTACTTTGATGGTACTAATTTTGCTAGTTGGAAGCATAAAATGAAAATGCATATTCTTGGACATAACCCCGCCGTTTGGGCTATTGTGTGTGTTGGTTTGCAAGGTGACTTCTTTGATGGGAAAGAACCAAACCGTGAAGCTACCGCGGATGAGTTGAAGATGTTGCAATACAATGCTCAAGCTTGTGATATTCTCTTCAACGGATTGTGCCCCGAAGAATTCAACAAAATCAGCCATCTTGAGAATGCAAAGGAAATTTGGGACACTTTGATTGATATGCACGAAGGTACCGACTCCGTCAAGGAATCCAAGTTGGATGTATTTCAAAGTCAACTTGACAAGTTCAAGATGGAGGATGGTGAAGGTGTCACTGAAATGTACATTTGGGACACTTTCGATCCTACAGTTCGTCTGTCCGAAAACGCAAAACACCGGGAATACGTTCCCGGATGTTTTCCCCGTTCACTGGTATCACCTCGTACCGCGTTAGGGCACACCTAGCCTCACGCTTTGTCATGTCATGCATCGTCATGCATTTGTTTGCATTATATTTATTGTTTCTTCCCCCTCTTCTCTCGCTAGACACCGAGACCGATGCCGCTGCTACTCAGTACGACTACGATGTTCACGACCACTCTCTCTTGCCAGAGCAACCAGGCAAGCCCCCCCCACCCCTTGATCACCAGATATCACCTACTCTCCTCTATACTGCTTGCATTAGAGTAGTGTAGCATGTTACTGCTTTCCGTTAATCCTGTCCTGATGCATAGCCTGTCATTGTTGCTACAACTGTTGATACCTTACCTGCAATCCTAAATGCTTAGTATAGGATGCTAGTTTATCATCAGTGGCCATACATTCTTGTCCGTCTGCCATGCTATACTATCGGGCCGTGATCACTCAGGAGTTGATCACGAGTATATACCTATACTTTATACATGATACATGTTATGACTAAAGTCGGGTTGGCTCGAGGAGTACCCACGAGTGATTCATGGATTGGGGGCTGAAAGGACCTTTGTCCCGATGGCCCTCTGGGTGGATCTTTGTGGCGGAGCGACAGGGCAGGTTGAGACCACCTAGGAGAGAGGTGGGCCTGGCCCTGGTCGGCGTTCGCGGTGTCTTCAAGATAACACGTTTAACGAGATCTTGGTATTTGATCTGAGTCTTGCTACTGGCCTATACGCACTAACCATCTACGCGGGGACAGTTATGGGCACTCGACGTCGTGGTATCAGCCGAAGCCTTCGTGACGTCAGCGACTGAGCGGCGCGCGCCGGGTTGGACCTTGTAACGCAACTTCCTTTGTAATGGAGGTTGCTAGGTCTGCTCACCGGCCGCGTTCGCAACGTGCAGGTGTGCAAAGGGCGATGGGCCCAGACCCCTGCGCCATAGGATTTAGACCGGCGTGCTGACCTCTCTGTTGTGCCTAGGTAGGGCTGCGACGTGTTGATCTCCCGAGGCCGGGCATGACCCAGGAAAGTGTGTCCGGCCAAATGGGATCGAGCGTGTTGGGTTATGTGGTGCACCCCTGGAGGGAAGTTAATCTATTCGAATAGCCGTGATCTTCGGTAACAGGACGACTTGGAGTTGTACCTTGACCTTATGACAACTAGAACCGGATACTTAATAAAACACACCCTTCCAAGTGCCAGATACAACCAGTGATCGCTCTCTCACAGGGCGACGAGGGGAGGATCGTCGGTTAGGTTTATGGTACATGGTGCTACATGGTGAACTTACCATCTACTCTCTTCTACTACTGCAAGATGGAGGTTACCAGAAGCGTAGTCCTCGATAGGACTAGCTATCCCCCTCTTATTCCGGCATTCTGCAGTTCAGTTCACATATGATACCCTTATTTCCATTTGACACCAATGCATACATATGTAGTGTAGCTCCTTGCTTGCGAGTACTTTGGATGAGTACTCACGGTTGCTTTACTCCCCCTTTTCCCCCTTCCTATACCCGATTGCTGCGACCAGACGTTGGAGCCCAGGAGCCAGACGCCACCGTCGATGACGACTACTACTACTCGGGAGGTGCCTACTACTACGTGCAGCCCGCTGACGACGACCAGGAGTAGTTTAGGAGGATACCAGGCAGGAGGCCTGCGCCTCGTTCGATCTGTATCCCAGTTTGTGCTAGCCTTCTTAAGGCAAACTTGTTTAACTTATGTCTGTACTCAGATATTGTTGCTTCCGCTGACTCGTCTATGATGGAGCTCTTCTATTCGAGCCCTCGAGGCCCCTGACTTGTAATATGATGCTTGTATGACTTATTTTTATTTGTAGAGTTGTGTTGTGATATCTTCCCGTGAGTCCCTGATCGTGATCGTACACGTTTGCGTGTATGATTAGTGTACGGTCAAATCGGGGGCGTCACAAGTTGGTATCAGAGCCGACTGCCTGTAGGAATTCCCCTTCCACACTCCTTGGCCGAAGTCGAGTCTAGACATTGCAAAAACTTTTACTAACATGGCTGTGTGCCTTACGGGCCCATGTCGCCATTGGGTGGTATTAGGATCTTTTACTCCTTGTCTATACTCTGGGACTCTGATCTCTCTTGTATTCGGGTTAAATGAATTTTCCTAAATCTAACATTAGGATCTCGTTATCACTTTCACCCGGAGAGCCCCTTATTACTGATGATCGTCTGCTGCATGTGAAGACCCTGAAGATACTCTCCGCTGTTAACCCGAGAACTTGTGTTCATCGCGTTTGCAATTCCCCTTCCACCGTCAACCCTTATGGATAACTACTTGCAGTTGTTATGCTTACATACATCCCTAGTTGGTCTTGTTATTACAAGATACCCCGAAATACTCGTCATTGTTTCGATAATCCTTTGAGCTTACTGCCTTGCTGTTCTTTGTCATCTGAATACCCCTATGGATAATTCCTCGCACTTGCCAAGTATCTTTTCATCCCTAGTTGTTCATGTGTTTCACAATGGTCTTCGAAATACTATTCGATCCTCCAAGAATCCTTAGTAGCTTATTGCTTTGCAATACTTGTCTACTTGCATTATGGATGCTTTCCATATGTATGGCAATATTCGTTAGTATCCTTAGACACTGTAATTTTGATCCTATTGATTCAACATGAGTGCGAATGCACGCAATTATTAGTTGATCCTTTTTAAATTATCTTTCTGGCTCAGACGCCATTTTTGAACATGGGCTTGTTCTCGACCAATCTGTTTGCCGTCAATTGTACTCTTAGGTCTATTGAACTTATCCACCCTTCATCAACGCGTTTGCTTCTGATCCTTTGTCTTGAATTCATAATTCCTGTGTACCCAAGCATCGAATTATTCAGACGTTTTTATAAGCTGGTGCCTTTGCATCCCCTTCTTCATCTGATTGATTATCGATACTCACATCAACTCTGTCGTGAATCGCCAGATCCATTGCTGGGTTGTTATCCGACAGTGTCATTCACATCCAAGATCTTATCAGTTTTTCCCTGATACATAATACCTTCGGTATATAGTATCATCTGCTTTGACTTCGATACTCTGTTTTCGAACTCGTATCTTTTGCTTGGTTGATGGTTGTATAGACTCGTAAAAATTCCCCGATGGATTGAACTTGTGCCTTCCATAATCCCTGTGAATCTGAGAGTTCTCATGAGTCTTACTCTTCTGGTACTTCGCCAGATAAATCTTTTGCACTACAATTTCTTCGAAAAAGAGGAGTGAATGAAAGGTTATGCATTGAAGAAGTGGGAGTCGACCTTGAACCCTTGTGTTCATGCCCATGGACCCGATGTAGAACTTATCATGAAAACTGCTCATAAAAATAATTATTTCTTTGGTACAAGCTCATCTTGTATCCATGAATTGATCCTTTGCAATTGTGGTTCCGACCATATTTCCTCCTTGATTCCATTTACCAGATAAGTTAAAATACTTAGCCTCTGCAAATCATTACCCCCGTCCAACCTCTACTCCGATTTACCTTCCGGCATTACACCTAGTACCTGATATTGGGAAGTTTTATACCCCATCACATCATTCCTAGCCTGATCGGCTATATTTTTATTGTGTCAACTTTTAACTATGCTACCTGGTCCTTATGCCCGGAGCAACTTTCGACGATGAGCTAAGCTTACGTCGATCTTCCTCATCTTATCATTTCACCTCGAACAACATGCTTGCCTTCGGGCTTGTGTCGAATCCGTGGTTCTCATAGCCTTTCACTTCATCCTTCCTTTTCTGCTTGATGGCATCTTCATAGAGTCTCTCGACAAAATCTGTCATGATCACCGTCTACACTTTGGCTTCTTCAGAGATGTCAATTGAATTCATGGCTAGAAATACCATCCCTGCCCCTCGATGATTTGTGATATCATCGATGGCATCTTGAATTTCTACCAACACAAACCTGGTTGTGCCTGGTTATTCCTTACATTCTGAGATATCTTCGAATTGTTTCTCGGTATCTCTTGAGATCTACAGACCCAATCCTTAATTGAAACACCATATCAGTGCTATCTCGAAGCATGACTGTGGTATTCCGAATATCAACACGAACATTTGAAGCGAAATGCTAATTGCTTCTTGATCTATTATCCAGCCACCATTGTATGGGTAATATCCTAATTCTTCGCTCGCCGCTTTATCTAAATGCTTTTGCACTTAATGTCCTATCATGAATATCATGCTCCGCTTTTATGTGGGAAGGATATACTCCCAATTCTTGTGTAAAACACATTTTCCTTCCCATTGGTCTGTTAAGTTTGATAGACACATTTTCCTTTCCATTGGTCTGTTAATTTTGATAGACACATTTTCCTTTCCGTTGTCTGTTTAATCCGATAATTTCCTTTTCCTTTTCATTGGTTGTTTAACCTTTCTTGTGGTCTATATGACCTAAGCAATATTAATTCTCTTCCTATGAAAACACCTGGGCCTACAACTCTGTCAGTGTGACCCTGTTATTATTGTTGATGACATTCCGGTAACCACCGATGGACGACAACTTTGCCTTTTGGTCTGCCTCGTTTCAACGAGCAGGAAAATGGTTCTCTTCGTCCCTCGCCCTTGGTAGCAACGTTGTTGCCAACATAACTGACATGCTATCCTCTGACATGCCTTACTACCATGATCGTGCAATATGTCAACATTCATCCTACTTTTGAACCACATGGTGGGCCCATAACCCCCAGTTCCACGAGATCAAAACCTGACTTCTGTACATCCTTGATTCTGAAGTATCCTTTTTAACTTGCCTTCGTATGTAATTCATGAGCCACCTTCCTAGTGATGTGTTCTGCTATCAGATGCAATACTTATTCTCGATGCTCTGAACCCCTTTTTACACTCTGTTTCAGACATCGAATGATTGTCCATCCGCTTGAAGCTTCTTATTGCACATTCTAGCCTTACTCTCGATGACTTTATTAAGTTTCAACTCGAAAGATGCCTCTATGCCATGCTCACTGAGATAGCCCCCAGGTACCTATCTTGTTTTGAGTCCATCCTTCTCGAGTCTTCCCCCCTTACTCCACCCCTTAAATCTCGAGACGAGATTTCTTGTAGTGGAGGAGAATTGTGACGCCCGGATAATTAAGCTACAGTAACCCTCTGTCATTAAGCTAATTATGTTGCTAAACAGTTCTTGATCCCATTGAAATAAGATCTCTTTTCAAATTCCAGCTCCAATTGGAATTCAAATATGAGGTGAAAATAAAAGTTGTCCTGATCCAGGATCTAAAAAGTTCATAATTTGAAAATATTCCATTATGAATTATGTTGAGGGTACCAACATCATCTAAAGTCCCTAGATGACTCTAACATCTTGAAAACAGAGCCAACAACCCCCCTTTTAGACTCTTTTAATGCAATGCAAAATTCAAATGAGATTATATTACTCCCAAACTTTTTGTAGCGGTGCAGTAAATTGCATCACAATTATTTGCCCTGGTTGGACATTTTTCACAAATGTTTTGGCAGCCAAACACTTTGCAAACAAAAAAAGAAATAGCCAAAAAAGGAGAAGGGCCTATTATACTGGGAACTTTGGCCCAACTAGACAAATGATCGGCCCAGCCCACCTCCCCTCTCCTTCAACTTGCTACAGCAAGACCAGGGAATCGTGGCGCCCATCCGCCAGCCATGCCGTGCGTGGAGGCCATCCCCTGCCTCCCCAATGACTACAAGGGCAACCCCGAGCCCCCCTCTCTTCCCAGGTCAAACCCTAGCTGCCACTTCTTCCTCCCTCCCGCCGTTGCTCGCTCCCCCGCATAGCCGAGCGCCATCAACGTCGAGCCACCATCGATCCAGTGGCCGCAGCCCATCTCTCGAAGCCCCACCCTGTCCAGGAGCTCCGCGGGAGTCATCTTCATCGACTCAACTTCTAGATTGGAGCTGGGAGGTTGCAGCTCGTCATCTTCGCCCCCGTCTTCTTCTTCTTCCTCGGCCCAGACGATCATCCCCGTCGATTCAGGCAACATCGATCCGTCCCCGAGCACGCTGAGCTGCTCTTCATCTCTATTGTGAGCTCCCTCACGAAAACCCCCTCTGTTCCCCTTGCCCCGAATGCCGTAGGCCACCGTCTTCATCGTGCCCGTACGCGTATGTGCGTATGGTTGATGCTGCCTCCTGCGCCCTGTCGCGTGCGCCCGCCCGGGCCTCATCTCCGACTACCGCTAGCTCGTCCACCGTCGTCTGCTCCCAGCCGCCCCATGCGCGACCTCGTGCACCGCGCCCAGTCCCATGTCCACTACGCCCCGTGCGCTGGCTTGCCCGGCCGTCCGCCCGCTCGCTCGGCCGCACGCTCACGCGTGCCGCGCCGCAGTCGCCCGCGGCCTTGCCGCTGTGTTACTGCTCCTTGTACTGCTGTTGCTTTTGCGTACTTCCATGGCGTCGCGTCCGCTCGCTGCAACTCTGTTTCTGCTGCCACTGCTGCTTCCGCCATGCTGCTGCTACTCTACATGCTGCTCTGCATACTGTACTGCTCTTGCCGTTGCCTCCCCTTGCCTACTTGTTGCTGCTGTTTGCGCCACAGCGACTGCGCCGCCGCCGCCGCTTGCTACTAATGCTGTTGATGCTTTTCTGTTGTTGCGTCCTCGCTGCTCGCCCCTGATGGCAGTGCGTGCTGCCGCCTACTCACCCACGGCCGTGCCTGCTGCTGTCGGCCAGCCTCACCGCGCCCATTGAGCCGCACCCCGCGCCCGCCCGAGTATGGCCTCGCCTGCCGTTGCGGCTGCCGCACCTGCCCGCGTATGGCGCCCGAGCCATGCCACTGCCCACGCTGCTCGCTGCTCTATTGTACTACTACCTACTGTAGCTGCTACTAGTTAGCTTTTGGTTTTCTACGTTGACTAAGCCTCTAAACAGCCCCTAAACTCAGGCTAAACAACTACTAACAGGACTAAAAAAATTATGGGGAGGTAGTACACTTGACAATGCTCAAATGTTTCCATTGGACCAAATCCTTTTAGTGCATAGATTAAATTCGATGAAAAACACAAAATGCTATCTTTTGTTAGCAGAAAACAGAGCTATGTGTGGGTGAGTGTGTGTTCTGCATAGTGTGTGTGCGTACAGTTGGCCATGGCCGTGTGCTCCTGTGTGTGTATGTGTGCATCATGCGTGTGGCCGGTTGGGTATGACCATTAGTGGCCGGCCCTAGCTTAGATTAGTACTACTAGGTTTAATTAGTGTTAAGTTAGTTTAGTAGTAGATGACATGTAGGCCCTTTTAAATAAGTTAGATTTGTTTAATTGTTTAGGTAAGTAGTCTATGACATGTGGGCCACACCTGCCCTTTGACTAGTCAAAATTAACATAGTCAATTCGGTTTAAACTAAATATAGTAATCCCAAGAATTCAATTAAGCTTTGAAAAATCATTATAAAATAAACCGTAGTTCGGATGGAAAAACTTTGTACATGAAAGTTGCTCAGAACGACGAGACGAACCTGGATACACAGCCCGTTCGTTCCGCCACGCATCGCTAGCATAGCGAATACGCAACTTTCCCCCTCCGGTTCGTCTGTCCGAAAATGCAAAACACCGGGAATACGTTCCCGGATGTTTTCCCCCTTCACTGGTACCACCTCGTACCGCGTTAGGGCACACCTAGCCTCACGCTTTGTCATGTCATGCATCGTCATGCATTTGTTTGCATTATATTTATTGTTTCTTCCCCCTCTTCTCTCGCTAGACACCGAGACCGACGCCGCTGCTATCAGTATGACTACGATGTTGACGACCACTCTCTCTTGCCAGAGCAATCAGGCAAGCCCCCCCTTGATCACCAGATATCGCCTACTCTCCTCTATACTACTTGCATTAGAGTAGTGTAGCATGTTACTGCTTTCCGTTAATCCTATCCTGATGCATAGCCTGTCATTGTTGCTACAACTGTTGATACCTTACCTGCAATCCTAAATGCTTAGTACAGGATGCTAGTTTATCATTAGTGGCCATACATTCTTGTCC
Source organism: Triticum urartu (assembly GCF_003073215.2). Classification (NCBI taxonomy): domain Eukaryota; kingdom Viridiplantae; phylum Streptophyta; class Magnoliopsida; order Poales; family Poaceae; genus Triticum; species Triticum urartu. The sequence continues at coordinate 258,371,445 of NC_053027.1, read as the reverse complement.
GTCTGCCATGCTATACTATCGGGCCGTGATCACTCAGGAGTTGATCACGGGTATATGCCTATACTTTATACATGATACATGTGATGACTAAAGTCGGGTTGGCTCGAGGAGTACCCACAAGTGATTCACGGATTGGGGGCTGAAAAGACCTTTGTCCCGACGGCCCTCTGGGTGGATCTTTGTGGCGGAGCGATAGGGCAGGTTGAGACCACCTAGGAGAGAGGTGGGCCTGGCCCTGGTCGGCGTTCGCGGTGTCTTCAAGATAACACGTTTAACGAGATCTTGGTATTTGATCTGAGTCTGGCTACTGGCCTATACGCACTAACCATCTACGCGGGGACAGTTATGGGCACTCGACGTCGTGGTATCAGCCAAAGCCTTCGTGACATCAGCGACTGAGCGGCGCGTGCCGGGTTGGACTGCGTAACGCAACTTCCTTTGAAATGGAGGTTGCTAGGTCTGCTCACCGGCCGCGTTCGCAACGTGCAGGTGTGCAAAGGGCGATGGGCCCAGACCCCTGCGCCATAGGATTTAGACCGGCGTGCTGACCTCTCTGTTGTGCCTAGGTAGGGCTGCGACGTGTTGATCTTCTGAGGCCGGGCATGACCCAGGAAAGTGTGTCCGGCCAAATGGGATCGAGCGTGTTGGGTTATGTGGTGCACCCCTACAGGGAAGTTAATCTATCCGAATAGCCGTGATCTTCGGTAACAGGACGACTTGGAGTTGTACCTTGACCTTATGACAACTAGAACCGGATACTTAATAAAACACACCCTTCCAAGTGCCAGATACAACCAGTGATCGCTCTCTCACAGGGCGACGAGGGGAGGATCATCGGTTAGGGTTGTGCAATGCGCTGTTACTTGGTGAACTTACCATCTACTCTCTTCTGCTGCTGCAAGATGGAGGTTACCAGAAGCGTAGTCTTTGATAGGACTAGCTATCCCCCTCTTATTCCGGCATTCTGCAGTTCAGTTCACATATGATACCCTTATTTCCATTTGACACCAATGCATACATATGTAGTGTAGCTCCTTGCTTGCGAGTACTTTGGATGAGTACTCACGGTTGCTTTACTCCCCCTTTTCCCCCTTCCTATACCCGATTGCTGTGACCAGACGTTGGAGCCCAGGAGCCAGACGCCACCGTCGACGATGACTACTACTACTCGGGAGGTGCCTACTACTATGTGCACCCCGCTGACGACGACCAGGAATAGTTTAGGAGGATCCCAGGCAGGACGCCTGCGCCTCGTTCGATCTGTATCCCAGTTTGTGCTAGCCTTCTTAAGGCAAACTTGTTTAACTTATGTCTGTACTCAGATATTATTGCTTCCGCTGACTCGTCTATGATGGAGCTCTTGTATTCGAGCCCTCGAGGCCCCTGACTTGTAATATGATGCTTGTATGACTTATTTTTATTTGTAGAGTTATGTTGTGATATCTTCCCGTGAGTCCCTGATTGTGATCGTACACGTTTGCGTGTATGATTAGTGTACGGTTAAATCGGGGGCGTCACACTATGTTATGACTGTTACATGATGAACCGCATCCGGCATAATTCTCCATCACTGATCCGATGCCTATGAGCTTTCCATACACTGGTTTACGCTTATTTACTTTCCTGTTGCTATTGTTACAATCACTACATAATACCAAAAATATTTCTTTGCTTTCATTTCTCTTTTGTTACCGTTACGACCACTATCATATTACTTTGCTACTAAACACTTTGCTGCAGATACTAAGTTTCCAGGTGTGGTTGAATTGACAACTCAGCTGCTAATACTTGAGAATATTCTTTGGCTCCCCTTGTGTCGAATCAATAAATTTGGGTTGAATACTCTACCCTCGAAAGCTGTTGCGATCCCCTATACTTGTGGGTCATCAATACTAATTTCTAGGGGCCGTTGCCGGGGAGCATAGCTCTATTCTTTGAGTCACTTGGGATTTATATCTGCTGGACACTATGAAGAAGTTGAAAGACGCTAAGACAACAATTTATCCCTCAACTACGAGGGGAGGTAAAGAACTGCCATCTAGCTCTTCACTTGATTAACCTTCTGTTATGAGTAAGCTTGCGACACCTAAACCTGCTTCTGCTATTTGTTCTGATATGTCGCATGTTATTGATGATGCTACTTCTTCTATACATGATACTTATGATGAAACTACTTCTATGCTTGATACTACCGTGCCACTTGGTGATTTTCTCGAGGAACGACTTGCTAGGGCTAGAGAGATTGAAAATATTGAATCTGGTTATGATGATGAAAGTGATGATGAAGAATCACTTGTTATTCCTGAGGGTTATTTATTTCATCAAGAAGCTTCTTTAGCTATTTTAGCTTGCAGAGATAGATATGAACTCAAAAGGTTATTAGCTAAATGGAATAAGCAATCTCTAAATGCTAGGATGAAACCTGATCCTGCTTTTGCTACTTCACCTATCTGTGTTACTGATAAGGATTATGAATTCACTGTTGATCCTGATATAATTACTTTGGTTGAATCTGATCCTTTTCGTGGCTATAAATCTGAAACTGTTGTGGCACATCTTACTAAATTAAATGATATAGCCACCATGTTCACTAATGATGAGAGATCTCGCTACTTTTATATCCTTAAAATATTTCCGTTCTCATTAAAGGGTGATGCTAAAATATGGTTTAATTCTCTTGATCCTAGTTGTGTGCGTAGTCCCTAGGATATGATCTATTACTTCTCTGCTAAATATTTCCTTGCTCATAAGAAACAAGCTGCTTTTAAGGAAATATACAACTTTGTGAAATTAAAGAAGAGAGTCTCCCACAAGCTTGGGGGAGGCTTCTCAAGTTACTTAATGCCTTGCCTGATCATCCTCTTAAGAAAAAATGAAATACTTGATATCTTTTATAATGGACTAACCGATGCTTCCAGAGATTGCCTGGATAGTTGTGCTGGTTCTCTTTTCAGGGAAAGAACACCGGATGAAGCTGAAATCTTATTGAATAATATGTTGACAAATGAAAATAATTGGGCACCTCCTGAGCCAGCTCCTGAGCTAGCTCCTGCTCCAATTAATGATCCTATTCCTAAACCAACTCCGAAGAAGAGAGGTGTTCTATTTCTCAGTCCCGAAGATATGCAAGAGGCAAAGAAATCTATGAAAGAAAAAGGTATTAAAACAGAAGATGTTAAGAATTTACCTCCTATTGAAGAAATACATGGTCTTAATTTACCGCCTGCCGAAGAAACATATGATCTTGATCCTTTACTTATTGAAGAACCTCCAGACCTCGATAACCCGACACAGATAGTAAAGGTAAATTCTCTCTATAGATATGATAAAGCTGAAATCCCTCCTACTAAAATTGCTAGTCAGTGCTTGGATGAGTTTGATAATTTTATGTTTAAGCAAGAAGACTTCAATGCTTATTTTGGTAGACAATTAAACAAGATGCTATATGATTAAATACTTGGGTGATTATATGGCTAATATTAGAGGTGAACTTAAACTTGTTAGCAAACATGCTTCTATGGTTACCACTCAAGTAGAACAAGTACTATAAGCTCAAAAGGAATTGCTCAATGAGATGAATAGTAAGAAAAATGATTATGCTATTAAAGTGGCTACTAGAACTGGTAGAATGACTCAGGAACCTTTGTATCCTGAAGGCCACACTAAGAGAATTGAGCAAGATTCTCAGAGAAATAATATTGATGCACCTAGTTCTTCTAAAACGAAGAAAAAGAAAAATGATAGAACTGTGCAAACTTCTAGTGAACCTATTGCTGAACCACCTGATAATCCAAATGATATCTCTATGTCTAATGCTGAAACACAATCTGGCAATGAACATGAACCTAATGAAAATGTTAATGATGATGTTCATAATGATGCTCAACCTAGTAATGATAATGATGTAGAAATTGAACCTATTGTTGATCTTGATAACCCAGAATCAAAGAATCAATGTTATGATAAGAAAGACTTTGTTTCTAGGAAACATGGTAAAGAAAGAGAGCCTTGGGTTCAGAAACCCAAGCCTTTTCCTTCCAAACCATCCAAGAAAAAGGATGATGAGGATTTCGAGCGCTTTGCTGAAATGATTAGACCTATCTTTTTGCGTATGCGATTGACTGATATGCTCAAATTGAGTCCTTATGCTAAGTACATGAAAGATATTGTTACAAATAAAAGAAAGATACCAGAAGATAAAATTTCCACCATGCTTGCTAATTATACCTTTAAGGGTGGAATACCAAAGAAACTTGGAGATCCAGGAGTACCTACTATACCATGCTCCATTAAAATAAATTATGTTAAAACTGATTTATGTGATCTTGGAGCCAGTGTTAGTGTTATGCCTCTCTCTTTATGTCGTAGACTTGACTTGAATAAGTTGACACTTACCGAAATATCTTTGAAAATGGCTGATAAACCAACTGCTATACCTATCGGTATTTGTGAGGATGTGCCTGTTGTGGTTGCAAACGTTACTATTTTAACAGACTTTGTTATTCTTGATATTCCCGAGTACGATAGTTTGTCTATTATTCTTGGAAGACCTTTTCTTAATATTGTAGGGGTTGTTATTGATTGCACTAAAGGCAATGTCACTTTTCATGTTAATTGTAATGAGCATACGGTACACTTCCCGAGGAAACAACCTCAACTTCATTGTATCAACTCTATTGGGAAAATTCCATCGATTATATTTGGAGGTTCTGAATTTCCTCTTCCTACTGTCAAGAAGAAATATGATATACTTATTATTGGGGATGTGCATATCCCCGTTGAGGTAACCTAGTGTTATTCGAAATTTCTCCGGTTTCATGTTAATCGGAATGAGTTTGTTAACAGGACTTGATCAACCTTGTTAGTGGATTCCTTTTGATGATCATGAGATAGATGAAACTAGAAGCACAACCTTCTGTATCCCACTTTTACTTTCTGTTATTTATATTAAATAAAATAAAAATAAATATTTGTCTGTCTGTTATCTGATTATTCATGCAATATAAAAATACCTTGAAAATAAAAGTTCTCCAAATGTCCTAAAAATTAAATATGATTTTTTTTCTAGAATATTTGAGGATTTATGGAACAAAGAACACACTAGGGGGGCCAACCACCTTGCCACGGGGTGGAGGGCGCGCCCACCCCTCTAGGGCCCACGGTGGCCCTCCTCCACTTATTCCTGCACCCATCTTCTTCTTCTTCCTCCCACAAACACGAGAAACCAACTCAAGCATGAGTTCCAACCCTCTTTGCGGCCATTTTCAATCTCCTTGCTCAAAGCACCTCTCACAAAACTGCTTGGGGAGATTTTTCCTTGATATGTGACTCCTCCATTGGTCCAATTAGTTTTTGTTCTAGTGCTTTATTCATTGCAAATCTTTGCTGCTTAGGTGACCCTATTCTTGAGCTGGCATGTCAAATTTATATGGTCAAAAGAAGTTTTGATGCATGATATAGGCCCTAGGCACTTGTAGGAGTAGTTACTATAATTATTATTGAGTTTGGTTTACTTTTATTTTGAAGTTACTAAAAAAAACTTTCAGAATTTTTTAGAAAATGATGAGGAGACTTTTGAGGGGCTCATCGAGCCAAAGCTCGAAGGAGAAGGCACCGAAGCCTAAGTATAATTTGCCTCGCACCGCGGAGGTTCGGGCGTGTGAATGGCTTTCCAAGGATTTCTTAAGAGCGGCCGGGATTTATGCAGATTTTCATGAGTTGGCTTAGACTGCAGGCCTTACCACTTTCCTCCACGACCAATGCAATCAGTATCTCTTGCTCACAAATACCTTTGTGCAAAACTTTCATTTTCATTCTAAGAACTCACCACCTACGGTGGAATTTCATTTATATGATGAGCATAAGGAGCTGTCACTTTTTGATTTCTGTCGGACTTGTTTAGTCCCTTTTGGGGGCAAGACAGAAGAACCACATTGTGATGATGTGGAGGGATTCATTGACACTATCACTGTAGGGTAAACAAGGAAGGTTTCCGATGCACGAATCACTAGCATACATTTTCCTATTTTACGCTACTTTGCATTATTTGCTAGTCGTTGCTTAATTGGTCGCGAAAACTGGGGAAACCTGAGTACCCTGATATTATCATTTTGCATCATGGTTTATACGGTGATAACTCTTTTAGTATGGGTGGCATTATTGCTAGACGGTTAAGTATGAACCGTACTAAGGGTCGCATCTTTGGAGGCATTTATGCTTCACGCCTCGCTGCACATTTTAACATACCTGTTAGGCATGCTGAGAAGGAAGAAAAAGTGCTGCCCCGTGTTTATCTACATTATAAAAGTATGGTGGCACATGATTTTATTGTTAAGAATAGGGAAGGAGAGCTTAAATATCAATTGTTCTTTAATAAACATCATCCTGAGACTATCACCTTGCCTGCTCCTTCTTTGTTTGATTTGACTGTAGGCACGTACCTTGTTCCGTTGACGGCTATCCACGCCTACCGGAACCCTGCACCAGCCGAGGAGCCAGAGCCGGAACCACAATTTGATCCTTCACGACAGTCTAATTACCAGTGGGATCCGGAGATGATTGTCAGCCAGTGGCAATCTGAGCCTTCTTCTTCCTCATCACAATATGACCCCAACGACTATTATTATGGATATCCGCCAGGCCAGCCGTGGCCATAGGCCAACTTAGTCCAAAAGCCTAAGCTTGGGGAGTACGTATTTCTCACCGACATTAGATTTATGTTCACACACACTCATTGCTAGATGTCGGTGCTCATACTTTGTCATTGTATCATCCATGCTAGTTTATTTTCTTTTATGCTTTCTTTTTGTGTGTTTGATAAACTTAAAGAAAAACCAAAAAAATTAGTAGTAGTTTACTTTTCTTGCTGTAGTAATAATTAAAAGAAAACCCAAAAATATTTACCGTTCATCTTTTGCTTGTTGGGAGCTTTCCCGTGTAAATAGTTTTATTTCTTTTCTTTTCTTTGGGGCTCAGTAGGAGAAGACCATGATTAAATTGTTCAAGTGGCTCTTATATGCTTTATTGTTGATTTAACCAAGAGCCCATATTGCTTTGTCTTCTCCTATTTATTGAATGCTCGCAGATGCCAGCCTAGTCCAATGCACGTGCACTCTTATTATTATTCACATCGTTTGGTCGTGCAAGTGAAAGGCAATTATGATGATATATGATGGGCTGACTGAGATGAGAAAAGCTGGTATGAACTTGACCTCTTTTGTTTTTGTAAATATGACGAGTTCATCATTCTTGATTCAGCTTGTTATGAATAAACATGTTTGCAATGACAATTAGAGATCATAGTTGCTTGTGCCATGCTTGATTAGCTATGAGTTATAATGGTTTACCTTGCGTGCCAACATGCTACTAAGATGGTTATGATGTGGTATGATAGGGTGGTATCCTCCTCTGAATGATTTAAGTGACTTGACTTAGCACATGTTCACGCATGTAGTTGAAACAAATCAACATAGCCATCACGATATTTATGTTCATGGTGGATTATATCCTACTCATGCTTGCAACCAATGTTTATTAATTTTAATGCATGTACATGGCTGTTGTCGCTCTCTAGTTGGTCGCTTCCCAGTCTTTTGCTAGCCTTCACCTGTACTAAGCGGGAATACTGCTTGTGCATCCAATCCCTTAAACCCCAAAGTTATTCCAGATGAGTCCACTATACCTTCCTATATGCGGCATCTACCTGTCATTCCAAGTAAATTTGTATGTGCCAAACTCTAAACCTTCAAATAATCATCTTGTTTTGTATGCTTGAATAGCTCATGTATCAACTAGGGTTGTCTGTATCTTCCACGCTAGGCGGGTTATTCTCAAGAGGAGTGGACTCCGCTCCTCACTCACGAGAAAATGGCTGGTCACCGGGATGCGCAGTCCCATGCTTTATGCAAACTAAATCAAAATAATTGCAAAACAAAACTCCCCCTGGGACTGTTGTTAGTTGGAGCCACTTGTTGTTTCGAGCAAGCCATGGATTGATGTTTGTTGGTGGAGGGGGAGTATAAACTTTACCATTCTATTTGGGAACCGGATTGCTTGGGGAGTATAATCGAGTCCGTGAGCTATATAATAAAGATTAGTGTTGAGTCAAGGGCTTGATTTTCTTGCTATGATCTTGGGTGAATAAAAGAAAAGAGAAAAGGAATAAAAAGAAACAAAAGTTCATATTGATCTTATTTATAGTAATGACTTCACATAGAAAGAGTGTGACGATTAAAAGTAGTTGGGAGTTGGCAGACATAGCTTTGGTCATCGTTGCAATTAATAGGAAGTAATAAGGAAAGAGAGGTTTCACATATAAATACACTATCATTGACATCTTTTATGATTGGGAGCACTCATCAAAATAAGACATGCTAAAGAGTTGATGTTGGACAAGGAAGACAACGTAATCGGTTATGTTTTCTTATATCTGAGATAAAGTATGTTGTCATGGATCATCCAACATGTTGAGCTTGCCTTTCCCCCTCATGCTAGCCAAATTCTCAGCACCAAGTAGAGATACTACTTGTGCTTCCATATACCCTTAAACTAGTTTTGCCATGAGAGTCCACCATATCTACCTATGGATTGAATAAGATCCTTCAAGTAAGTTGTCATCGATGCAAAGCAATAATTTTTCTCTAAATATGTATGATTAGTGTGGGAGAAATAATCTTCATATCACAAGGGGCAATATAAAGTGGCGATCTTTCGCATTAAGATTTTGTGCATCCAACCATAAAAGCGCATGGAAACCTCTGCTTCCTTCTGCGAAGGGCCTATCTTTTATTATTATCTTCTACCTTATGCAAGAGTCATGGTGATCTTCACCTTTCCTTTTTCATTTTATCCTTTGGCAAGCCCAGCATGTTGGAAAGAACTTGATATATATATCTAATTGGATGTAGGGGGCATGAGTTATTATTGTTGACATTATCCTCGAGGTAAAAGGTTGTGGGGCGAAACTATAAGCCCCTATCTTTCTCTGTGTCTGATGAAAACTCCGTAACCACAAGTATTGTGTGAGTGTTAGCACTTATGAAGGACTAGATGATTGTTCAGTATGTGGACTTGCTTTTTAGCTCTGACATAGACTCTTTCTAATGTTATGATAAATTGCAATTCCTTCAATGACTGAGGTTATAGTTTGTTGGTTCTCAATAAGGTTTCTGATTAATACTTTTGCATTGTGAATAGATCATCACTTGAACATAAGTAATCATATGACAATATCTGTATATGTTGTTGTTATGAGAATAATCATGATGCCTGCATGTCCGTATTTTATTTTTATCGACGCCTCTACCCCTAAACATGGGGATATATTTATTGTTATCGGCTTTCGCTTGAGGACAAGCGAGGTCTAAGCTTGGGGGAGTTGATACGTCCATTTTGCATCATGCTCTTATATCGATATTTATCGCATTATGGGCTGTTATTTCACATTATGTCACAATACTTATGGCTATTCTCTCTTATTTTACAAGGTTTACATAAGGAGGGAGAATGCCGGCAGCTGGAATTCTGGGCTGGAAAAGGAGCAAATATTAGAGACCTATTCTGCACAACTCCAAAAGTCCTGAAACTCCACGGAATACCTTATAATAAATAATGAAAAATCCTCGCCAAAGATGAAGACCAGTGGGCCCACACCCTGTCCACGAGGGTGGGGGGCGCCCCCCTAGGGCGCGCCCCCTACCTCGTGGGCCCCCTGGTGGCTCTCCGATGACCATCTTCTGTTATATGAAGTCTTTCGTCGAGAAAAAAACCAGAAGCAACCTTTCGGGACAAAACTCCGCCGCCACGAGGCGAAACCTTGGTGGAACCAATCTAGGGCTCCGGCAGAGCTGTTCTGCCGGGGAAACTTCTCTCCGGGAAGGGGAAATCATCGCCATCGTCATCACCAACGCTCCTCTCATCGGGAGAGGGCAATCTCCATCAACATCTTCATCAGCACCATCTCATCTCAAAACCCTAGTTCATCTCTTGTATCCAATTCTTGTCTCCAAGTCCGGGATTAGTGCTAGTAGGTTGCTAGTAGTGTTAATTACTCCTTGTAGTTGATGCTAGTTGGTTTAATTGGTGGAAGATCATATGTTCAGATCCTTTATGCATATTATTACCCCTCTGATTATGAACATCAATATGCTTTGTGAGTAGTTACGTTTGTTCCTGAGGACAAGGGAGAAGTCTTGCTATTAGTAGTCATGTGAATTTGGTATTCGTTCGATATTTTGATGAGATGTATGTTGTCTAGCCTCTAGTGGTGTTATGTGAACGTCGACTACATAACACTTCACCATTATTTGGGCCTAGAGGAAGTCATTGGGAAGTAATAAGTGTTGGAAATATGCCCTAGAGGCAATAATAAAATGGTTATTATTATATTTCTTTGTTCATGATAATTGTCTATTGTTCATGCTATAATTGTGTTATCCGGAAATCGTAATACATGTGTGAATACATAGACCACAACACGTCCCTAGTGAGCCTCTAGTTGACTAGCTCGTTGATCAAAGGATAGTCATGGTTTCCTGACTATGGACATTGGATGTCATTGATAACGGGATCACATCATTAGGAGAATGATGTGATGGACAAGACCCAATCCTAAGCTTAGCTCAAAGATCGTGTAGTTCGTTTGCTGTAGCTTTTCTGAATGTCAAGTATCATTTCCTTAGACCATGAGATTGTGCAAATCCCGGATACCGTAGGAGTGCCTTGGGTGTGCCAAACATCACAACGTAACTGGCTGACTATAAAGGTACATTACAGGTATCTTCGAAAGTATCTGTTGGGTTGGCATGAATCAAGACTGGGATTTGTCACTCCGTATGACGGAGAGGTATCTCTGGGCCCACTCGGTAATGCATCATCATAATGAGCTCAATGTGACCAAGTGGTTGATCACGATATCATGCATTACGGTACGAGTAAAGTGACTTGCCGGTAACGAGATTGAACGAGGTATTGGGATACCGACGATCGAGTCTCGGGCAAGTAACGTACCGATTGACAAAGGGAATTGTATACGGATTGATTGAATCCTCGACATCGTGGTTCATCCGATGAGATCATCGTGGAGCATGTGGGAGCCAACATGGGTATCCAGATCCCGCTGTTGGTTATTGACCGGAGAGGCGTCTCGGTCATGTTTGCATGTCTCCCGAACCCGTAGGGTCTACACACTTAAGGTTCGGTGATGCTAGGGTTGTTGAGATATTAGCATACGGTAACCCGAAAGTTGTTCGGAGTCCCAGATGAGATCTCGGACATCACGAGGAGTTTCAGAATGGTCCGGAGGTGAAGATTTATATATAGGAAGTCAAGTTTCGGCCATCGGGAAAGTTTCGAGGGTAATCGGTATTGTACCGGGACCACCGGAAGGGTCCTGGGGGTCCACCGGGTGGGGCCACCTATCGCGGAGGGCCCCATGGGCTGAGGTGGGAGGGGAACCAGCCCCTAGTGGGCTAGTGCACCCCCCTTGGGCCTCCCCTTGTGCCTAGGGTTAGAAACCCTAGGGGTGGGGGCACCACCCTTGCCTTGGGGGGCAAGCCACCCCCTTGGCCGCTGCCCCCCTAGGAGATTGGATCTCCTAGGGCCGCCGCCCCCCCCTAGGCACCCTATATATAGTGGGGGGAAGGGAGGGCAGCCGCACCCCAAGCCCCTGGCCTCTCGCTCTCCCTCCCGTGACACTCCTCCGTCTCCCTGCGCTTGGCGAAGCTCTGCCGAGATCACTGTTGCTTCCACCACCACGCCGTCCTGCTGTTGGATCTTCATCAACCTCTCCTTCCCCCTTGCTGGATCAAGTTGGAGGAGACGTCTTCCCAACCGTACGTGTGTTGAATGAGGAGGTGTCGTCCGTTCGGCACTTGGTCATCGGTGATTTGGATCACGTCGAGTACGACTCCATCAACCCCGCTCTCTTGAACGCTTCCGCGCGCGATCTACAAGGGTATGTAGATGCACTCCTCTCTCCCTCGTTGCTAGATGACTCCATAGATTGATCTTGGTGATGCGTAGAAAATTTTAAAATTCTGCTACGTTCCCCAACAGTGGCATCATGAGCTAGGTCTATGCGTAGTTACTATGCACGAGTAGAACACAAAGCAGTTGTGGGCGTCGATATTGTCAATTATCTTGCCGTTACTAGTCTTATCTTGATTCGGCGGCATTGTAGGATGAAGCGGCCCGGACCACCCTTACACGTACGCTTACGTGAGACCGGTTCCACCGACTAACATGCACTCCTCTCTCCCTCGTTGCTAGATGACTCCATAGATTGATCTTGGTGATGCGTAGAAAATTTTAAAATTCTGCTACGTTCCCCAACAATAAGTAGATGATGGTTTGCTAGAGTGACAGAAGCTTAAACCCTAGTTTATGCGTTGCTTCGTAAGGGGCTGATTTGGATCCATATGTTTCATGCTATGGTTAGGTTTACCTTAATACTTTTGTTGAAGTTGCGGATGCTTGCAATAGAGGTTAATCATAAGTGGGATGCTTGTTCAAGCAAGAACAGCACCCAAGCACCGGTGCACCCACATGTCAAATTATCAATGTACCGAACGCGAATCATATGAACGTGATGAAAACTAGCTTGACGATATTCCCATGTGTCCCCGGGAGCGCTTTTCCTTATATAAGAGTTTGTCCAGGCTTGTCCTTTGTTACAAAAAGGATTGGGCCACCTTGCTGCACTTTATTTACTTTTGTTACTTGTTGCTCGTTACAAATTATCTTATCACAAAACTATTTGTTACCACTTATTTTAGTACTTGCAGAGAATACCTTGCTGAGAACCGCTTATCATTTCCTTCTGCTCCTCGTTGGGTTCGACACTCTTACTTATCGAAAGGACTATGATAGATCCCCTATACTTGTGGGTCATCACGACTCTTTTTTAAGACATTCTTCTTGCTACCTCTTGAGCACTGCTTTGGATTTCCCCGAAGAGGAGAGAATGATGCAGCAAAGTAGCGTATGTATTTCCCTTAGTTTTTGAGAACTAAGGTATCAATCCAGTAGGAGGCTACGCGTGAGTCCCTCGTACCTACACAAAAACAATAGCTCAACGCAACAAATGTGCTTAGGGGTTGTCAATCCCTTCACGGTCACTTACGAAAGTGAGATCTGATAGAGATGATAAATAATATTTTTTGGTATTTTTGGTATAGAGATCCAAAGTGAAAAGTAAAAGGCAAAGTAAAAAAGCAAAGCAATAATAAAGTAATGGAGATTGATATGATGAGAAAGAGACCCGAGGGCCATAGGTTTCACTAGTGGCTTCTCTCAAGAGCATAAGTATTCTACGGTGGGTGAAAAAATTACTGTTGAGCAATTGATAGAATTGAGCATAGTTATGAGAATATCTAGGTACGATCATGTATATAGGCATCACATCCGAGACAAGTAGACCGACTCCTGCCTGCATCTACTACTATTACTCCACTCATCGAACACTATCCAGCATGCATCTAGAGTATTAAGTTAAAAACAGAGTAACACCTTAAGCAAGATGACATGATGTAGAGGGATAGTTTCAGCAATATTATAAAAACCCCATCTTGTTATCCTCGATGGCAACAATACAATACGTGCCGTGCTGCCCCTTCTGTCACTGGGAAAGGACACCGCAAGATCGAACCCAAAGCTAAGCACTTCTCCCATGGCAAGAACAACCAATCTAGTAGGCCAAACCAAACTGATAATTTGAAGAGACTTGTAAAGATAACCAATCATACATAAAAGAATTCAGAGAAGATTCAAATACTATTCATAGATAGGCTGGATCATAAACACATAATTCATCGGTCTCAACAAACACACCGCAAAAACAAGATTACATCGAATAGATCTCCACGAGAGAGGGGGAGAACATTGTATTGAGATCCAAAAAGAGAGAAGAAGCCATCTAACTACTAACTATGGACCCGTAGGTCTGAAGTAAACTACTCACACTTCATCGGAGGGGCTTGAATGATGATGTAGAAGCCCTCCGTGATCGATGCCCCCTCCGGCGGAGCTACGGAACAGGCCCCAAGATGGGATCTCGTGGATACAGAAAGTTGCGGCGGTGGAATTAGGTTTTTGGCTCCGTCTCTGATCGTTTGGGGGTACGTAGGTATATGTAGGAGGAAGAAGTACGTCGGTGGAGCTTCGAGGGGCCCACAAGGCAGGGGGCGCGCCCTAGGGGGGGGGGGGCGCCCTCCACCCTCGTGACCGCCTCGCGGCTTTCTTGACGGAGGTTCGAAGTCTCCTAGGTCTTATCTAATGAGAAAATCGCGTTCCCGAAGGTTTCATTCCGTTTGGACTCCGTTTGATATTCTGTTTCTCCGAAACACTGAAATAGGCAAAAAAAAACAAAAATTCTGGGCTGGGCCTCCGGTTAATAGGTTAGTCCCAAAAATAATATAAAAGTGGAAAATAAAGCCCAATATAGTCCAAAACAGTAGGTAATATAGCATGGAGCAATCAAAAATTATAGATACGTTGGAGATGTATAAAGCATCCCCAAGCTTAATTCCTGCTCGTCCTCGAGTAGGTAAATGATAATAACAGAATTTTTGATGCGAAGTGCTACCTGGCATAATTTCAATGTAAATCTTCTTAATTGTGGTATGAATATTCAGATTCAAAATATTCAAGACAAAAGTTCATGTTGACATAAAAATAATAATACTTCAAGCATACTAACAAAGCAATTATGTCTTCTCAAAATAACATGGCCAAAGAAAGCTATCCCTACAAAATCATATAGTCTGGCTATGCTCTATCTTCACCACACAAAGTATTTAAATCATGCACAACCCCGATGACAAGCCAAGCAATTTTTTCATACTTTTGACATTTTTAAAACTTTTTCGATCTTCACGCAATACATGAGCGTGAGCCATGGATATAGAACTATATGTGGAATAGAATGGTGGTTGTGGAGAAGACAAAAAGATGGGAAGATAGTCTCACATCAACCAGGCGTATCAACGAGCTATGGAGATGCCCATCAATAGATATCAATGTGAGTGAGTAGGGATTGCCATGCAACGGATGCACTAGAGCTATAAGTATATGAAAGCTCAACAAAAGAAACTAAGTGGGTGTGCATCCAACTCGCTTGCTCACGAAGACCTAGGGCATTTTGAAGAAGCCCATCATTGGAATATACAAGCCAAGTTCTATGATGAAAAATTCCCACTAGTATATGAAAGTGACAAAATGAGAGACTCTCTATCATGAAGATCATGGTGATACTTTGAAGCACAAGTGTGGTAAAAGGATAGTAACATTGTCCCTTCTCTCTTTTTCTCTCATTTTTTTGGGCCTTATCTTTTTTTATGGCCTCTTTTTTTATTTTTCGTCCGGAGTCTCATCCCGACTTGTGGGGGAATCATAGTCTCCATCATCCTTTCCTCACTTGGGACAGTGCTCTAAGAATGATGATAATCACACTTTTTATTTTTCTTACAACTCAATACTTAGAACAAAATATGACTCTATATGAATGCCTCCGGCGGTGTACCGAGATATGCAATGAATCAAGAGTGACATGTATGAAAGAATTATGTACGGTGGCATTGCCACAAATACGATGTCAACTACATGATCATGCTAGCAATATGACAATGATGGAGCGTGTCATAATGAACAGAACGGTGGAAAGTTGCATGGCAATATATTTCAGAATGGCTATGGAAATGCCATGATAGGTAGGTATGGTGGCTGTTTTCAGGAAGGTATTTGGTGGGTGTATGATACCGGCGAAAAGTGTGCGGTATCATAGAGGCTAGCAATGGTGGAAGGAAGGAAAGTGCGTATAATCCATGGACTCAACATTAGTCATAAAGAACTCATATACTTATTGCAAAAATCTAGAAGTTATGAAAGAAAAGTATTACGCGCATGCTCCTAGGGGATAGATTGGTTGGAAAAGACCATCTCTCGTCCCCGACCGCCACTCATAAGGAAGACAATCAATAAATAAATCATGCTCCGACTTCATCACATAACGGTTCACCATACGTGCATGCTACGGGAATCACAAACTTTAACATAGGCATTTCTCAAATTCACAACTACTCAACTAGAATACTCTAATATCACCATCCTCATATCTCAAAACAATTATCAAGCATCAATATTTTTAGTATTCAACGCACTCAAAAGAAAGTTTTACAAATCTTGAATACCAAGCATATTATTATTAAGCAAATTACCATGCTATTAAGACTCTCAAAATAATCTAAGTGAAGCATTGGAGATAAATAGTTTCTATAAAACAAATCCACCACCGTGCTCTAAAAGATATAAGTGAAGCACTCGAGCAAAACTATAAAACTCAAAAGATATAAGTGAAGCACTAGATTAGAACTATAGAGCTCAAAAGATATAAGTGAAGCACATAGAGTATTCTATCAAATTCCAAATTATGTATGGCTCTCTCAAAAGGTGTTTACAGCAAGGATGATTGTGGTAGACTAACAAGCAAGGACTCAAATCATAAAAGATGCTCCAAGAAAAACACATATCATGCGGTGAATAAAAATATAGCTCCAAGTAAAGTTACCGATAGAAGTAGACGAAAGAGGGGATGCCTTCCGGGGCATCCCCAAGCTTTGGCTTTTAGGTGTCCTTAGATTATCTTGGGGGTGCCATGTGCATCCCCAATCTTAGGCTCTTGCCACTCCTTATTCCATAATCCATCAAATCTTTACCCAAAACTTGAAAACTTCACAACACAAAACATAAAGTAGAAAATCTCGTGAGCTCCGTTAGCGAAAGAAAACAAAAGACCACTTCAAGGTACTGTAATGAACTCATTATTTATTTATATTGGTGTTAAACCTACTGTATTCCAACTTCTCTATGGTTTACAAACTACTTTACTAGCCATAGATTCATCAAAATAAGCAAACAACACACGAAAAACAGAATCTGTCAAAAACAGAACAGTCTGTAGTAATCTGTAGCTAGCACAAGATCTGGAACCCCAGAAATTCTAAAATAAATTTTTTAACGCGAAGAATTTATCTATTAATCATCTTAAAAAATAATTAACTAAGTATCACTCTCCAAATAAAAATGACAGCAGTTCTCATGAGTGCTAAGGTTTCTGTTTTTACAGAAAGTTCAACAAGACTTTCCCCAAGCCTTCCCATCGGTTCTACTTGGCACAAACACTAATTAAACACAAAAAACACAACCAAAAAAGAGCCTAAATAATTTATTTATTACTAAACAGGAGCAAAAAGCAAGGAATAAAAATAAAATTGGGTTGCCTCCCAACAAGCGCTATCATTTAACGCCCCTAGCTAGGCATAACAAGCAAGAATAGATCTAGGTATTGCCATCGTTGGTAGGCAATCCATAAGTGGCTCTCATGATAGATTCATATGGTAATTTTATTTTATTTCTAGGGCGGTATTGCATGCCCTTTTTAATGGAAATTGAAATATAATATTCCCTTCCTTCATATCAATAATTGCACCAACCGTTCTAAGGAAAGGTCTACCGAGAATAATAGGGTAAGAAGGATTGCAATCTATATCAAGAACGATAAAATCTACGGGCACATAATTACCATTTGCAACAATAAGAACATAATTAATTCTTCCTATAGGTTTCTTAATAGTGTAATCCGCAAGATGCAAGTTTAGAGAGCAATCATCAAAATCACGGAAATCTAGCAAATCACACAAAGTTTTGGGAATAGTAGAGACACTAGCATAAAGTTTTCTAGGGATAGAAACTTTCAACTCAAGTTTTTCTTCATAAGATTGCATCAAGGCATCAACGATATGTTCGGTACAGGCTTTATTTTGACTATAAGCATGAGGAGAATTTAGCACAGATTGCAACAAGGAAATACAATCAATTAAAGAGCAATTTTCATAATTAAATTCCTTGAAATCCAATATAGTGGGTTTAGCATCATCTAGGGTTTTATTTCTTTTAATCCCACTTTTATCAATTTCACCATCAAGATCTAAATACTCTGAATTTTTAGAACGCCTTCTAGGTAAAGGTGGATTATATTTAGTCCCATCATTATCAAGATTAATATTGCAAAACAAAGATTTAATAGGGTACACATCAATAACTTTTAGGTCCTCATCTTTATTTTCATAGGAATTGGAAGAACACGCTTTAATAAAGGCATCTTTCATAGCACGCGTCCTAGCGGTTTTTTCCTTGCACTCATCAATGGAAATTCTCATGGCTTTGAGAGACTCATTGATATCATGCTTAGGTGGAATAGATCTAAGCTTTAAAGAATCAACATCAAGAGAAATTCTATCAACGTTCCTAGCCAAATCATCAATCTTAAGCAATTTTTCTTCAATCATAGCATTAAAATTATTTTGCGAAGAAATTAATTCTTTAATATTAGATTCAAAATCAGAGTTAATCGTATTATAATTTCCATAAGAATTGTTGTAGGAATTACCATAATTATTAGAGGGATTACTAGGATAAGGCCTAGGATTGAAATTTCCTCTATACGCGTTGTTACCAAAATTGTTCCTACCAACAAAATTCACATCCATAGATTCATTATTATTCTCAATCAAAGTAGACAAGGGCATATCATTAGGATCAGAAGAAACACTCTTATTAGAAAATAATTTCATAAGTTCATCCATCTTTCCACTCAAAACATTAATTTCTTCTATCGCATTCACCTTTTTATTAGTAGATCTTTCAATGTTCCATTGAGAATAATTAACCAAAATATTATCTAGGAGTTTAGTAGCATCTCCTAAAGTGATTTCCATAAAAGTGCCTCCCGCGGCCGAATCTAGAAGATTTCTAGAAGCAACATTCAATCAGGCATAAAAATTTGTATAATCATCCACAAATTTAAACCATGCGTGGGGCAATTACGTATCATTAATTTCATTCTCTCCCAAGCTTGTGCAACATGTTCATAATCAAGTTGCTTAAAATTCATAATATAATTTCTAAGAGAGATGATCTTAGCGGGAGGAAAATACTTAGAGATAAAAGCATCTTTGCACTTGTTCCATGAATCAATACTATTTTTAGGCAAAGATGAAAACCAAGCTTTAGCACGATCTCTAAGCGAAAAAGGAAATAGCTTCAATTTAACAATATCATTATCGACATCTTTCTTCTTTTGCATGTCACACAAATCAACGAAGCTATTAAGATGGGTAGCGGCATCTTCACTAGGAAGGCCGGAAAACAGATCTTTCATGACAAGATTCTGCAAAGCAGTATTAATTTCACAAGATTCAACATCGGTAAGAGGAGCAATCGGAGTGCTAAGGAAATCATTATTGTTGGTATTGGTGAAGTCACACAATTTAGTATTATCTTGAGCCATTGCGACAAACAAGCAAACAAAAGGCAAACGTGCAAAGGAGGCAAATAGAGAAAGAGAGGGAGGATAGAGAGAGAGGGCGAATAAAACGGCAAGGGTGAATTGGGGGGAGAGGAAAACGAGAGGCAAATGGCAAATAATGTAATGCGGGAGATAGGGATTGTGACAGGTACTTGGTATGTTGACTTTTGCGCAGACTCCCCGGCAATGGCGCCACAAATAGCTCGTTGTCGGGAGTCAAATCTTGATTTGCGCGAACCTCCCCGGCAATGGCGCCGAAAATTCTTCTTGATACCTCTTGAGCACTGTGTTGGATTTCCCCGAAGAGGAGAGGATGATGCAGCAAAGTAGCGTAAGTATTTCCCTCAGTTTTTGAGAACCAAGGTATCAATCCAGTAGGAGGCTATGCGCGAGTCCCTCATACCTACACAAAAACAATAGCTCAATGCAACCAACACGCTAAGGGCTTGTCAATGCCTTCACGGTCACTTACGAAAGTGAGATCTGATAGAGATGATAAATAATATTTTTTTGGTATTTTTGGTATAGAGATGCAAAGTGAAAAGTAAAAGGCAAAGTCAAAAGCAAAGCAATAATAAAGTAAGGGAGACTGATATTATGAGAAAGAGACCCGGGGGCCATAGGTTTCACTAGTGGCTTCTCTCAAGAGCATAAGTATTCAACGGTGGGTGAACAAATTACTGTTGAGAAATAGACAGAATTGAGCATAGTTATGAGAATATCTAGGTATGATCATCTATATAGGCATCACGTCCGAGACAAGTAGACCAACTCCTGCCTGCATCTACTACTATTACTCCACTCATCAAACACTATCCAGCATGCATTTAGAGTATTAAGTTAAAAACAGAGTAACGCCTTAAGCAAGATGACATGATGTAGAGGGATAGTTTCATGCAATATGATAAAAACCCCATATTGTTATCCTCGATGGCAACAATACAATACGTGCCTTGCTGCCCCTTCTGTCACTGGGAAAGGACACCGCAAGATCGAACCCAAAGCTAAGAACTTCTCCCATGGCAAGAACAACAAATCTAGTAGGCCAAACCAAACTGATAATTCGAAGAGGCTTGCAAAGATAACCAATCATACATAAAAGAATTCAGAGAAGATTCAAATATTATTCATAGATAGACTGGATCATAAAAGACGCTCCAAGCAAAACACATATCATGTGGTGAATAAAAATATAGCTCCAAGTAAAGTTACCGATAGAACTAGACGAAAGAGGGTTCTCGGAATGACCTGAAACTCCACGGAATATCTTACAATAAATAATAAAAAATCCTCGCCAAAGATGAAGACCAGGGGGCCCACACCCTGTTCATGAGGGTGGGGGCACCCCCCCTAGGGCGCGCCCCCTACCTCGTGGGCCCCTGGAGACCTCCCGACTCCAACTCCAACTCTATATATCTACTTTCGGGGAGAAAAAAATAGGAGAGAAGATTTCATCACGTTTTACGATACGGAGCCGCCGCCAAGCCCTAAAACCTCTCGGGAGGGCTGATCTGGAGTCCGTTCGGGGCTCCGGAGAGGGGGATTCGTCGCCGTTGTCATCATCAACGATCCTCCATCACCAATTTCATGATGCTCACCGCCGTGCGTGATTAATTCCATCGTAGGCTTGCTGGACGGTGATGGGTTGGATGAGATTTATCATGTAATCGAGTTAGTTTTGTTAGGGTTTGATCCCTAGTATCCACTATGTTCTGAGATTGATGTTGCTATGACTTTTCTATGCTTAATGCTTGTCACCAGGGCCCGAGTGCCATGATTTCAGATCTGAACCTGTTATGTTTTCATCAATATATGAGAGTTTTTGATCTTATCTTGCAAGTCTATAGTCACCTACTATGTGTTATGATCCGTTAACCCCGAAGTGACAATAATCAGGATACTTACCGTCGATGACCGTAGTTTGAGGAGTTCATGTATTCACTATGTGTTAATGCTTTGTTCCGGTACTCTATTAAAAGGAGGCCTTAATATCCCTTAGTTTCCGTAAGGACCCCGCTGCCACGGAAGGGTAGAACAAAAGATGTCATGAAAGTTCTTTTCCATAAGCACGTATGACTATGTTCGGAATACATGCCTACATTATATCAATGAACTGGAGCTAATTCTGTGTCACCCTATGTTATGACTGTTACATGATGAACCGCATCCGGCATAATTCTCCATCACTGATCCGATGCCTACGAGCTTTCCATATACTTGTTTATGCTTATTTACTTTCCCGTTGCTATTGTTACAATCACTACATAATACCAAAAATAATACTTTGCTTTCATTACTCTTTTGTTACCGTTACCACCACTATCATATTACTTTGCTACTAAACACTTTGCTGCAGATACTAAGTTTCCAGGTGTGGTTGAATTGACAACTCAGCTGCTAATACTTGAGAATATTCTTTGGCTCCCCTTGTGTCGAATCAATAAATTTGGGTTGAATACTCTACCCTTGAAAGCTATTGCGATCCCCTATTCTTGTGGGTCATCAAGACTAATTCCTGGCACCGTTGCCGGAGAGCATAGCTCTATTCTTTGAGTCACTTGGGATTTATATCAGCTGGACACTATGAAGAACTTGAAAGACGCTAAGACAAAATTTATCCCTCAACAACGAGGGGAGGTAAAGAACTGCCATCTAGCTCTGCACTTGATTCACCTTCTGTTATGAGTAAGCTTGCGACACCTAAACCTGCTTCTGCTATTCGTTCTGATATGTCGGATGTTATTGATGATGCTACTTCTTCTATACATGATACTTATGATGAAACTACTTCTATGCTTGATACTACTGTGCCACTTGTTGATTTTCTCGAGGAACGACTTGCTAGGGCTAGAGAGATTGAAAATAATGAATCTGATTATGATGATGAAAGTGATGATGAAGAATCACTTGTTATTCCTGAGGGTTATTGTCGGTGTTCTGGGAACGGGGGTCCCCAGACTTGCCTGCCTGCAGCCTGCGGCGTGGCTCAAAGGGGGGCCCAGCATGGCCCATCTTCATCAACACAGACGCAAGACCCTCGCGAGGGGCCAAGCCTCGCGGGGCGGAAGACACGGAGCTTCCTTAGGCACGGCCTCATCAGGCTGGCTCGCGAGGAGGCGGAGAGATCAAGGCGGGGTACCTCATGAGGTGCCCGTGAGGCAAGCCATGACGACCAATGGCGCCAGGCGGGCGCCAGCCGCGCAGTGTCCTCCTTTCCTCTTTGGTGCAAAGGGAGCAAGCGCAGGCGAGAGCATCAAGCAAAGGCACCCGTTTCGGTGCAACGAGACCAAGACCAGTCCAATGGCAGGGAGGAAGTCATTGTGGAGCCCAAGCCAGCGTCACCACCAGAGCCTTTGGCAGGCGAGGACCAACTTTAGTCAGGACAAGTGTACCAGATGTTCCCCTTCAAAATGGCCAATTGTTGGCGCCCTTCCCTCTCAATATTTGGGAACAGGCCCAGGGCCTTTGCCTATAAATAGGACTAGCCACCCCCAGGGTAGGGAAGATCGAGAATCGGCCAACCCAGAAACAAGGAGGAGGGGAGATCGAGAATCGCCCAACCTAGAAACAAGGAGGAGAGATCGAGAATCGGCCAACCCAGAAACAAGCTGGGATCGGATCGAGTAGCATCACACACACAGAGAGAGAAGGGTGATTGAACTCCTCCCAGCAGTTCATCACCCCAGCCAAGAATAGACCCTCGCGAGGCTGTTCTTCCTTGTATTGCTCATCATCATCAGCCCAAGGGGCAATCCACCACACCACACACTGGAGTAGGGTATTACACCACAACGGTGGACCGAACCAGTAGAAACCCTGTGTCTCTTGTGCTGTTCTTTCCATAGCTTAGATCTTAGCGTGGCGGTGGGGCGCAGGTAGGTAGAAGGCGAAATCTCCGTGCGCACCCCAGTGTTCGAACCTCAAGGGTCTGCCAGAACCCGAAATCCGACATTTGGCGCGCCAGGTAGGGGTGCGCCAGAATTCATCTTCCACCACCCCGTTCTCCTCCGACCATCGCGTCCATGTCTGACGCTCGTCGGGCCCGCGCCGAGCACCGGGCCGCTCTCGCTTCCCGCGTCGCCCAGACGGCTCCTGTCGGCGGGCGTCCTTGCCATTCCCCGTCACCTGCCGTCAACGCCGCCACTGGACCGGCGGGGGACGAGCAGCAAGCGTCGTCTCAGCATCCATCCGTGTGACAAGACGGCCGCACCGCTACTCCCTCGCTCACCCCAGCTGGTTCTTCGTCCCGCGCGCTCCCCGCACCCATGGAGGCTTGAGCTGCGCTCATCGCGGCAAACGAGCTCCTGCGCTACCGTCCCGTCGACGACGTCTACGAAGAATGGCTCGACCGCGTCGCCGAGCTCGTCCGCACCGCAGGGGGCTCTCCTGCGCTGTCCGTTCCGCTGCACCGCACCCCGCCCTGCACGGGCGACGAAGCTCCGGCGGCGCCCCGGCCGCCTCCTCCTCAAGAAGGCGCCATGGCTCCAAGGCGCGTGGCCCCTGGGCGGAACCTGCTCCGTCAGGTGCCAGCGCGGCAAGAGCAGAGCTGCCAAGAAGTCCCTCGCCCGCAAGAAGCTGCCCGGGCGCTCCCTGCTCCAGCACGTCGCGACCATGCTCCTGCTCCCGCGCGTCAAGACCCTGCGCTGCTCCCAGCTGCAGTGCGTGGGGACATGCAAGACCAAGCTCTCCGTCACCCAAGGCCTCCCGTGGCCACAGCTGGCTGCCATGCCTTCACCACCGAGCTATGCAGCGTCGCGTGGCCCGGCAAGTTCAAGCCAGACCTGCCTCCTCGTTATGATGGCACGACCGACCCTGCGGAGTTCCTCCAGCTCTATGAGCTGGGCATCAAAGCTGCCAACGGAGACGAGAAGGTCATGGCAAACTAGTTTCCAATGGCACTCAAGTACAGGGCCCGCACCTGGCTCCTGAACCTGGCTCCAGGCACGATCTCCTCCTGGGACGAGATGCGCACCCACTTCATCGCCAACTTCCAAGGTACTCGCGACCGGCCACCTGCCGTGAGCGACATGCGCCGCATCAAGCAACAACCCGGAGAGACCCTGCAGAAGTACATCCAGTGCTTCAACAACACACGCCTCAAGATTCCCAAGGTGACCGAGGAGGCCATCATCTCAGCCTTCTCCGATGGCGTGCGCGATGTCAAGATGAAGGAGGAGCTGGCGATGCATGAAGACCTGTGCACTTCCTTGGAGTTGTTCAACTTGGCAACCAAGTGCGCCAGGGCTAAGGAAGGGCGACTCTCCCTCCTCGAGCTGCCTGCCGCAGACCCAGAAGAGAAGAAGCCCAAGGCCAAGGATGTGAAGTGCAAGGGGGCTGCAGTGCTCGCGGTAGAACCAGACACCAAGCGGGGCAGAGATCAGCCCGAACCTTCCAAGGGCAGTCGGTACTGTGTGTACCACGACCTCCACACCCACAACACCAACGAATGTCAAGAGCTCCGAGCCGCGCGAGAAGGAAGGATCGGCCGTCGCCCCGACCGCGGTGACCGGTGCTACGGTCGAGGAGGAGGAAGAAACGCAGGACGCTGGGAAGACCGCTGCCCGCGCCAAGGGTGGCGCGATCGACCTCGCGAGGATCGCTGGCAAGACCCGCCTCGCGAGGGAGACTGGAGGGATCAGCCTCGCGAGGATCGCCCGCAAGGCAACGCAGGCCTCACTCCGCTGCCGCTGCTACCAAGGAGAAACGAGGACCGCCATCAGGACGAGGGGGCTGGGGGCTTCCAGGAGCCGCGCGCGGTCGCCTGCATCCTGGGCGGGGCTCAAGCCCCAGCCTCTCAACGCATCTTCAAGCAGTTCGCCCGCAAAGTGAATGCAGTCCTCCCCAAGCTCGAAGCCACGCGCCCTCTTAGGTGGTCGGCGTGCGCCATCACGTTCAGCTCAGCAGATCAGCTCAAGTGTGCGGCTACAGCCGGAGTCCTCCCGATGCTTTGTTCCCCAATCATCAACA
Source organism: Triticum urartu (assembly GCF_003073215.2). Classification (NCBI taxonomy): domain Eukaryota; kingdom Viridiplantae; phylum Streptophyta; class Magnoliopsida; order Poales; family Poaceae; genus Triticum; species Triticum urartu. The sequence continues at coordinate 258,346,118 of NC_053027.1, read as the reverse complement.
ACGTGGTGGTCACCAGGACCCTCATCGATGGCGGGGCAGGGCTCAACATCCTGTCCGTGGAAACATTCAACAATCTCCAAGTGCCCTACAACCAGCTTCAGCCAACCAAGCCTTTCTCTGGAGTCACCGACGGCTCCACGGTCCCGATTGGGCAGGTCCGCCTCCCTGTCACCTTCGGGGCACGCGACAACTACCGCTTCGAGCTCATCGACTTCGACGTCGCTCAGATTCGCCTACCGTACAACGCCATCCTTGGGTACCCAGCGCTGGCCAAGTTCATGGCCATAACTCACCACGGCTACAACGTCCTCAATATGCCAGGAAATGGCGGAGTCATCACGGTGCGCTGTGAAGAGAAGGACGCGGTGTGTTCCCTGGAACAAGCCTTTCAGGCCACATCACTGGAAGACCCGGATCGCGGAAGCAGGAGGCTTCCCGAGACCGCCCTCAAGAAGAAGACATCGTCCGGCCCGGCCCCTCTGGAGGCAGGCCCCTCAGGGCCCGCGCCTGCCCAGGGGGAACCTCCTTCCATCGCATAGGAAAGCGCGACCGGCGCCCTCCTCAGGCAGGGCTCGGGGGCTCTCCCCTGGAGGGCCACCGACCTGGCTAAAGTCACGAGGGAGGCGCTTGGGCACCACATGGAGGCGTGTTTCGAAGCACGTTTCCCTCAAGAAGGAGTAAGGCAAGGAGAGCCAGACCCTCAGGAGTTCGTCAGCAAGGCCATTCAAGAGCCATAGGAGTCAAGAGTCATGAAAGGCGGCCGCCGCCTACCAGCTGTGGCTCCCCATCGAGGCGAGGATGGTGGGCTGCGCGTCTGCATCGACATACCAGGGCTCAATCGAGTCACCTCTCTGGAGCGCCTCTGGCCCTCGCGAGTGGGGCGCTGCGAAGGTCCACCCCACAGCTATGTTCGCATGCCTTACGGCTTGCCGAACGCGGCTGCCACGTACCAGTGCCTCATGAGGGGCATCATGGAGGCTCAAGAGGCCAGGCGTTCCGCAGCCCTGGCGGAGATGGAGATGGTCCGCGAGGAGCCACCAGCGCCTCCGGAGCCTCCCGAGGCCCCTGGGCCTGGGGGCTCGTGAGGATCGGCTTCCGCAGCCCACCGAGTCTGCTACACCAACACTCCTTCGTCCTCAACATCATTAGGTGACATCTTTCAAGTTTCATTTCCAGCTGGAAGCGCCCCCCAGGGCCGCATTATTCCCAGGCCACGTGGGGCCGTCCCTGCAGCATGTATCCCTTTTATTTCATGTTGTTAGCTTACTTTGTTGGGGGCGCCCCACGGGCTGCATCATCCCCCAAGTCGCTCGGGCCAGACCTAGCGGCATGTATCCCTTTTGCGTTTATTTCCGGCTATGCGTTCGACCCACCTTGCTTGATTATTTGATTCCTGTCCACGGCACCTCTTCTTATCCATGCCGACCACTTGCACGTTAAAGGGGGGGTACCTGAGCATCGCGACTCAGGGCTCTTACTGGCTCTCCAGCCCTCACCCTCTGGCCTTGTCCACGGCATCGCGACCTGGCATACCAGCGACGGCTGAGACCAGCTCGAGGGCCAGGACCCGAGGACGTAGAGTGCCTGCATCTAACCAAATTTGCAGGGACACATCACAAGATAAGGCCCAGTGCCAGGCGCAACCCGCCTAGAGGTAGGGCCCCGTGAGTCCCACGCTGGCTCACGGGTGCCCAGATACACCTCGCCAGGCCCTACCGTGCCAGCCACGTGTCAGGGCAGGGTTGTACACGCCCCGGGGGCTCCTCCCGGAGGGGAGACCCCTCCCACGTACTAGTGGAAGTACCATGCTCCGCGCTGGCTGACGACACTGCCGAGGAGCGGCTATGCCCGTACACATACGGAAGCGCTATGCTCCGCGCTGGTGATAAACAACTGAGGGCGGCCCCAGGGCCGCATCAACCTCAGGGAGCCCAGAGCTTAGTGTCTAGCCTCATCGTAACGCCTCCCCTCGGGAGTGCTGCGCGAGGGGGCTGGGCACGGGGGCTGCGCCTGGGTCACGCCCAGACGCACGCCACCCAGCCAGGCCCCCCCGGGCCTGGTTCGTCGCGCATCTCTCCCCGAGCGGAGCCAAGGTACGAAGGCCGTTTGAGCGTCAAGGGGGAGTCCTGAGCATCATGACTCAGGATCCAAACTGGTCACGTAGCCCCTCACTCCTTAGTTCCGAAAGGCTAACGACAGTTGAGGTATGCGCGCGGCCGGGCTCTGCAGACGTAGAACGGTAGATCCACCCACATCACACCTCCCTACTTGCTGTTCATGCGCCAAGGGGGACTCCTGAGCATCGCGACTCAGGAGCCTAACTTGTCACGTAGCCCCTCACTCCTTGGTCCCGTCCTGGTTTCCGGTCGGGGCTAACGACGGCTGAGGTATGCGTAGAACATAAGCAAGTAGGAAGGAAAAGCATAAATTTCAAGGAATTCAAAAGCAAATATTACAGTGCACACTGTTATCTCAATGCCAAACGCAAGTTTAAGCGCCTCCCCGAGGCATGATACATATGCAGGAATTAATGGCAGGACCAGAGCCACAACAGAGTCACTTGTCGGCGGTGGAGCAGCGCGGAGTGGGTTCGCCTCATGGAGCAGCGGGGTCGGCAGTGCCTTGCTTCGGCTTGGTGCTGGAGGCCCGGAACTTCCCCAGCAGAGCCTCCGCGCGAGCCTCCGCGCGACCCTTCACGGCCTCGGCAGCGGCAGCGGCACGCTCGCCGCTTACTGGCTCCAGCAGGCTGTCGAGGTCGACGCCGGGATCGCGAAGGTAGATGTGGGTGAGGACCCGCGTCAGCGCTGCAGAAGACAGGACACGCGCCTCGGCCTCGGCCGTGGGGCCAAGGCCAAGGGCGACATCTTCAAGAGCGCGAACCAGGAAGGGAAGCAGCTTGGCGGGGCCGTCCTCGGCGCCAGCCAGCGGGCTCTCCAGGCCGCTGTCGTAAAGCGTCCTCAGGCGAGGAGCGAGCCTTCGCCTCCATCTCCGTGAAGGCCACGCGGTCCTCGGCAAGAACCTGGGCCTTGTCGTCCAGCTCGGCCTTCCTCGCCCCCAACTCCTGCTCCAGCGCGCCTAGGCGGTCGCGGCGCTTCCTGAGCTTGGCCTCCGCCTCGACGGCCGCCTCGCGAGCCTTCACGCCTTCTTCCTGCTCTTGGCGAAGGCGGACCTCTTTCGCGAGCTGGTCGCGCAGGCCTTGCAGCTCGTCCTCCAGCGCCTTGCAGCGACCACGGACCTCGACCACCTCCCCCAGGGCTGCGTCACGAGCAGCCTTCTCCTCAAGGACGGCCTGCCTCTCCTCATCGCAAGCCGTCGAGGCCTGGACTAGCGCTGCCCGAATCGAAGCATCAGAGCGAATCCATCCTAAAGCCAGCTCCAAGCGCCCGGCCACCAAGCGAGGGTCGGTGACCCCTGCCCCAGCCGGTCCAGCTTAGCAGCAGCACGATCCAGAATGGCAGGAGGAGTTGGAGAGATAGCAGTCGGTGGAATAGGAGGAGAAGACGGCAGTGCAACCACAGCATCCTGAGGCGGAGCCTGCTGCGCCCCAACGACTGTAGTGGCGGCAATAGGCAAAGGCACCTCGGGAGTCACTTGGGCCATGGGGGCTGAGCTCGCCCCAGCCGGCTCAGCCAGGCCTGCAAGGACGACCGAGCAGGAGAAGCCCGTGCGTCGCGGTCACCTTCCTTCGCGGGCAGAGGCGCTGCCACGGATGGAACCTCAGGAGCTCCCTTCGGCTTCTTTTGCACGGGCGCCAGCCTATCCAAGAGACTGTGGCTGTCAAGCCTCAGAATCAGAACAAGAAATAAAGACAAGAATCAAGCGCTTACGGGTCGTCGCTAGTAGCTCAAGCCCTCCGGCGAAATTTGAAGCCCGAAAGCCGGCTGGAAGGGTCAACCTCGGGAAGCTTTCGGGAAGCTTGGAAGCGGAAGGCGCGTCCGCGGTCTGCCTTGGGGCCGGGGCAGACCCGTGGGAGATCAGCCTGGTCCTGTCCTTCTTCGGGATCGGGGGCAAGCTCCTGCCGTCCTGCTCGTAATCACCCTCGTCGTCATCGCTCGAAGAGAGGCGGAGAACGTGGGACCTGCGCCGGGGGAGGGGAGCCCTCGACTCTCCGTCAGTCGCCTCGGAGTCAGGCCCTTTTTCCTGCTCCCCTCCTTCCTCCTCTTCGCTGGAGTCATCGGAGGACACTTCCACCGATTCCTCGGGAGTTTCCATGGGCACGGGCCCGTCCCCATTGAAGACGGGCATGGACTCCACTACCTGCTCCCAGTCGTCGCGGAGGAACAAGGGCGTAGGAGCACCCTCCAACGTCGCCACATCGCCCCCGACCAGAGATTGGAGGACCGCAGCCAGATCTTCGTCGGCCAAAGCCGCGGGGCTCCAATGGGGCCTCCACATCAGAAGTGAGTACTGCCGAAGCGGAGCCAGCTGGTGCTCCAGGAATTCCCTCAGCAGCGACGCACCGGTCAGTTTTGCCGCCGCCATGTTGGTCGGCCTTAGATCCGCGTCCATCTTCTCCAACACAGGCTTCGTGCGGGGGTCTGCAAGCTCTGCTCGACCCCAATCGCTGGAGCTCGTGGGTTGCTCCATGGCAAGATCAGCCGAGGGTGGATGCGCCCAGCATCTGCCAAGAGCCACTTGCTGCTGAAGCCCTCAATCCTTTTCCCGGGGTTCGAAATGGCAATGGTGCCACCGTACGCGATGAAGCTCGCGCACGCGGAAGCAGGACCGCGAGAGGTCCGGAGGTAGAAGTAGTGGCGCAGCAAGGCCACCGAGGGCTGCACCCCTACGTGAGCCTCGCAGTAATAGGCGAAGATTGCCAGGAGAAGGACGGAGTTGGGGTGGAGATGCAGAGCCTGTAGCTTATAATGGCGGAGGACATAGAAGAAGAACTCGAAGAAGGGAGGCACCAGGCCAGCAGCAATGGCGCTAGCAAAGAACGGATAGAAGGTGCTCCCTTGGCCCTCATGGGTGGCAAAGCCAGCCTTGAACACCTTCGCCCCGTCGATGCCCTGCGCCGCCGCCATCCGGCACAACCGGGCGAGGCTCGCCTCCGACACGTTTGGCGAGTCTAGGGCAGACGAGTGCCAAGCTCCGGCCGAGGACTGACGAGGCGCCATGGCTTCCTAGGTCACGCGGTCGGAGTAGATCTAGAAATTTTGGAGGAAGGAAGGAGAGGCGCAAGAAAGGGGATCTGAGCAGCAACCAGAGAAAGCAAAAAAAGCAAAGCCTAGGCAGATGCCGCTCCCTTATCAACTCGCGCGGTTGCTGAGGCACCCACGTCCAGTCAACCACCACGTGGCGCCCAAGGCCGCAGGCTGTTAGGGCCCGCGGCGCTTCGCTCTTGCCCCTTCGCCTCCCTACACGGCCAAGTCCGGGCTCGCCTTGGGCCCGGGGGCTACTGTCGGCGTTCTGGGAACGGTGGTCCCCAGACTTGCCTGCCTACGGCCTGCGGCATGGCTCAAAGGGGGGCCCAGCACGGCCCATCTTCATCAACACAGACCCAAGACCCTCGCGAGGGGCCAAGCCTCACGGGGCGGACGACACAGAGCTTCCTCAGGCAGGGCCTCATCAGGCTGGCTTGCGACGAGGCGGAGAGATCAAGGCGGGGTACCTCACGAGGTGCCCGTGACGCAAGCCATGATGACCAAAGGCGCCAGGCGGGCGCCAGCCGCGCAGTGTCCTCCTTTCCTCTTTGGTGCAAAGGGAGCAAGCGCAGGCAAGAGCATCAAGCAAAGGCACCCGTTTCGGTGCAACGAGACCAAGACCAGTCCAACGGCAGGGAGGAAGTCATTTTGGAGCCCAAGCCAGCGTCACCACCAGAGCCTTTGGCAGGCGAGGACCAACTTTAGTCAGGACAAGTGTACCAGATGTTCCCCTTCAAAATGGCCAATTGTTGGCGCCCTTCCCTCTCAATATTTGGGAACAGGCCCAGGGCCTTTGCCTATAAATAGGACTAGCCACCCCCAGGGTAGGGAAGATCGAGAATCGGCCAACCCAGAAACAAGGAGGAGGGGAGATCGAGAATCGCCCAACCTAGAAACATGGAGGAGAGATCGAGAATCGGCCAACCCAGAAACAAGCTGGGATCGGATCGAGTAGCATCACACACAGAGAGAGAGAAGGGTGATTGAACTCCTCCCAGCAGTTCATCACCCCAGCCAAGAACAGACCCTCGCGAGGCTGTTCTTCCTTGTATTGCTCATCATCATCAGCCCAAGGGGCAATCCACCGCACCACACATTGGAGTAGGGTATTACACCACAACGGTGGCCCGAACCAGTATAAACCCTGTGTCTCTTGTGCTGTTCTTTCCATAGCTTAGATCTTAGCGTGGCGGTGGGGCGCAGGTAGGTAGAAGGCGAAATCTCCGCGTGCACCCCAGTGTTCGAACCTCAAGGGTCTGCCAGAACCCGAAATCCGACATTTGGCACGCCAGGTAGGGGTGCGCCGGAATTCATCTTCCACCACCCCGTTCTCCTCCGACCATCACGTCCATGTCTGACGCTCGTCGGGCCTGCGCCGAGCACCGGGCCGCTCTCGCTTCCCGCGTCGCCCAGACGGCTCCTGTCGGCGGGCGTCCTTGCCGTTCCCCGTCACCTGCCGTCAACGCCGCCACTGGACCGGCGGGGGACGAGCAGCAAGCGTCGTCTCAGCATCCATCCGTGTGACAAGACGGCCGCACCGCTACTCCCTCGCTCACCCCAGCTGGTTCTTCGTCCCGCGCGCTCCCCGCACCCATGGAGGCTTGAGCTGCGCTCATCGCGGCAAACGAGCTCCTGCGCTACCGTCCCGTCGACGACGTCTACGAAGAATGGCTCGACCGCGTCGCCGAGCTCGTCCGCACCGCAGGGGGCTCTCCTGCGCTGTCCGTTCCGCTGCACCGCACCCCGCCCTGCACGGGCGACGAAGCTCCGGCGGCGCCCCGGCCGCCTCCTCCTCAAGAAGGCGCCATGGATCCAAGGCACGTGGCCCCTGGGCGGAACCTGCTCCGTCAGGTGCCAGCGCGGCAAGAGCAGAGCTGCCAAGAAGTCCCTCGCCCGCAAGAAGCTGCCCGGGCGCTCCCTGCTCCAGCACGTCGCGACCATGCTCCTCCTCCCGCGCGTCAAGACCCCGCGCTGCTCCCAGCTGCAGTGCGTGGGGACATGCAAGACCAAGCTCTCCGTCACCCAAGGCCTCCCATGGCCATAGCTGGCTGCCATGCCTTCACCACCGAGCTATGCAGCGTCGCGTGGCCCGGCAAGTTCAAGCCAGACCTGCCTCCTCGTTATGATGGCACGACCGACCCTGCGGAGTTCCTCCAGCTCTATGAGCTGGGCATCGAAGCTGCCAACGGAGACGAGAAGGTCATGGCGAACTGGTTTCCAATGGCATCACACAGAGAGAGAGAAGGGTGATTGAACTCCTCCCAGCAGTTCATCACCCCAGCCAAGAACAGACCCTCGCGAGGCTGTTCTTCCTTGTATTTCTCATCATCATCAGCCCAAGAGGCAATCCACCACACCACACACTGGAGTAGGGTATTACACCACAACGGTGGCCCGAACCAGTATAAACCCTGTGTCTCTTGTGCTGTTCTTTCCATAGCTTAGATCTTAGCGTGGCGGTGGGGCGCAGGTAGGTAGAAGGCGAAATCTCCGCGCGCACCCCAGTGTTCGAACCTCAAGGGTCTGCCGGAACCCGAAATCCGACATTTATTTATTTGATCAAGAAGCTTCTTTACCTATTTTATCTTGCAAAGATAGATATGAACTCAAAAGGTTATTAGCTAAATGGAATAAGCAATCTCTAAATGCTAGGATGAAACCTGACCTTGCTTTTGCTACTTCACCTATCTGTGTTACTCATAAGGATTATGAATTCTTTGTTGATCCTGATATAATTACTTTGGTTGAATCTGATCCTTTTCATGGCTATGAATCTGAAACTGTTGTGGCACATCTTACTAAATTAAATGATATAGCCACCCTGTTCACTAATGATGAGAGATCTCACTACTTTTATATCCTTAAAATATTTCCGTTCTCATTAAAGGGTGATGCTAAAATATGGTTTAATTCTCTTGATCCTAGTTGTGTGCATATTCCCCAGGATATGATCTATTACTTCTCTGCTAAATATTTCCCTCCTCATAAGAAACAAGCTGCTTTAAAGGAAATATACAACTTTGTGAAAATTAAAGAATAGAGTCTCCCACAAGCTTGGGGGGAGGCTTCTCAAGTTACTTAATGCCTTGCCTGATCATCCTATTAAGAAATATGAAATACTTGATATCTTTTATAATGGACTAACCGATGCTTCCAGAGATTACCCGGATAGTTTTGCTGGTTCTCTTTTCAGGGAAAGAACACCAGATGAAGCTGAAATCTTATTGAATAATATGTTGACAAATGAAAATAATTGGGCACCTCCTGAGCCAGCTCCTGAGCTAGCTCCTGCTCCAATTAATGATCCTATTCCTAAACCAACTTCGAAGAAGAGAGGTGTTCTATTTCTCAGTCCCGAAGATATGCAAGAGGCAAAGAAATCTATGAAAGAAAAAGGTATTAAAGCTGAAGATGTTAAGAATTTACCTCCTATTGAAGAAATACATGGTCTTAATTTACCGCCTGCCGAAGAAACATATGATCTTGATCCTTTACTTATTGAAGAACCTCCAGACCTCGATAACCCGACACAGGTAGTAAAGGTAAATTCTCTCTATAGATATGATAAAGCTGAAATCCCTCCTACTGAAATTGCTAGTCAGTGCTTGGATGAGTTTGATAATTTTATGTTTAAGCAAGAAGACTTCAATGCTTATTTTGGTAGACAATTAAAGCAAGATGCTGATATGATTAAATACTTGTGTGATTATATGGCTAATATTAGAGGTGAACTTAAACATGTTAGCAAACATGCTTCTATGGTTACCACTCAAGTAGAACAAGTACTTAAAGCTCAAAATGAATTGCTCAATGAGATGAATAGTAAGAAAAATGATTATGCTGTTAAAGTGGCTACTGGAACTGGTAGAATGACTCGGGAACCTTTGTATCATGAAGGCCACCCTAAGAGAATTGAGCAAGATTCTCAGAGAAATCATATTGATGCACCTAATTCTTCTAAAAAGAAGAAACAGAAAAATGATAGAACTGTGCAAACTTCTAGTGAACCTATTGCTGAACCACCTGATAATCCAAATGATATCTCTATGTCTGATGCTGAAACACAATCTGGCAATGAACATGAACCTAATGAAAATGAATCCTTATGCTAAGTACATGAATGATATTGTTACAAATAAAAGAAACATACCAGAAGCTGAAATTTCCACCATGCTTGCTAATTATACTTTTAAGGGTGGAATACCAAAGAAACTTGGAGATCCAGGAGTACCTACTATACCATGCTCCATTAAAAGAAACTATGTTAAAACTGCTTTATGTGATCTTGGAGCCGGTGTTAGTGTTATGCCTCTCTCTTTATATCGTAGACTTGACTTGAATAAGTTGACACCTACTGAAATATCTTTGCGAATGGCTGATAAATCAACTGCTATACCTGTGGGTATTTGTGAGCATGTGCATGTTGTCGTTGCTAACGTTACTATTTTAACGGACTTTGTTATTATTGATATTCCTGAGGACGATAGTATGTCTGTTATTCTTGGAAGACCTTTTTGAATAATGCAAGGGCTATTATTGATTGCACTAAAGGCAATGTCACTTTTCATGTTAATGGTAATGAGCATACGGTACACTTCCCGAGGAAACAACCTCTAGTTCATAGTATCAACTCTATTGGGAAATTTCCATCGATTATATTTGGAGGTTTTGAATTTCCTCTTTATACTGTCAAGAAGAAATATGATATACTTATTATTGGCGATGTGCATATCCCCGTTGAGGTAACCTAATGTTATTCGAAATTTCTCCAGTTTCATGTTAATCGGAATGAGTTTGTTAACAAGACTTGATCAACCTTGTTAGTGGATTCCTTTTGATGATCATGAGATGGATGAAACTAGAAGCACAACCTTCTGTATCCCACTTTTACTTTCTGTTATTTACATTAAATAAAATAAAAATAAATATTTGTCTGTCTGTTATCTGATTATCCGTGCAATATAAAAATACCTCAAAAATAAAAGTTCTCCAAATGCCCTCAAAATTAAATATGATTTTTTCTATAATATTTAAGGATTTATGGAACAAAGAACACACCAGGGGGGCCAACCATCTTGCCACGAGGGTGGAGGGCGTGCCCACCCCTCTAGGGCGCGCCCCCTGCCTCGTGGGCCCATGGTGGACCTCCTCCACTTATTCCTGCACCCATCCTCTTCTTCTTCCTCCCACAAACACGAAAAACCAACTCAAGCACGAGTTCCAGCCCTCTTTGCTGCCATTTTCGATCTCCTTGCTCAAAGCACCTCTCACAAAACTGCTTGGGGAGATTGTTCCTTGGTATGTGACTCCTCCATTGGTCCAATTAGTTTTTGTTCCAGTGCTTTATTCGTTGCAAATCTTTGCTGCTTAGGTGACCCTGTTCTTGAGCTAGCATGTCAAATTTATATGGTCAAAATAAGTTTTGATGCATGATATAGGCCCTAGGCACTTGTAGGAGTGGTTGCTATCAATATTATTGAGTTTGGTTTACTTTTCTGTTGAAGTTACTAAAAAATTTCAGAATTTTTCAGAGGAAGAAAAATGCTTAGGAAGATGTTCCAAGGTGGTTCTTCAAATAGGCAAGGACCCAGGCTTGCAATGCGTGATGCTGACGAAGAGCCACCAAGAGACGCTCCAGTGCGTCCTTGTGAGCGGCCTTCTGAAAATTTTATGGATCGAGCGGGAATAAAAGAAGAATTGAACGCATATTTGCGTAACGCTGATCTTGTGAGCTTCGAGGAAGAGAAGTGCAGTCAGTATCATAACCTCACTAGTTACTTTGTGAGGAGGTTGGAATTTTCCACTTCACGTAATTCTCCAACTGTCCTGTTTGATCTTTATGATAAATCATATACCATGGACTTAGAGGATTTTAACACTGGATGCAAACTTCCATAATGGGGTAGTATAAGGGATCCTCGCAAATCTGAATTTAGAGATTTCCTTGCTAATATAACTGTGGGAGAATCTAGAGATATTACACAAGCTACCATAGGGAGCACCCACTTTCCTGCTATACATTATTTTGCTCTCTTCATAGGTAGGTGCATAAATGGTAAAGATGAGGCATGTCACGTGTGTGTCCCTGACCTCAGTATTCTTAGGAGTGCTGTGTTAGGAGACAAATCATATAATTTGGGAGCCATTGTTGCACGTAGGTTGTATCTTAATAGATATAATGGAGATTTCTTTGGAGGAATTTATGCAACCTGCATAGCTAATTTTCTTGGTATAGATATACACGAAGATGATATTGAATTACCACCTGCTTACCTAGATTTTAATGTTATGGTTCACCACCAGTTTGTCGAGAGGAATGAATCACCTCTCCAGTATCGACTAATCTTTGACAGACGTTGTGCTGTCCGTATTACTCTTCCTGCTCCTACTTTCTTTGATTATCAGGAAAGAGGAGGATATACTATTACCAGAGAAGAGGCAGATGAGTACGAGAGGAGAGAGGAGGCTGCTCGTCGCCACACTGCAGCTCAGCAGGCGGTAGCTGCTGCATCACAGTACGACCCCAACAAATATTATTATGGATATCCGCCAGGCCAGCCGTGGCCATAGACCAACTTAGGACAAAAGCCTAAGCTTGGGGGAGTACGTATTTCTCATCGACATTACATTTATGTTCACACACATTCATTGCTAGATGTCGGTGCTCATACTTTTTAATTGTATCATCCATGCTAGTTTATTTTCTTTTATGCTTTCTTCTTGTGTGTTTGATAAACTTTAAGAAAAACCAAAAAAATTAGTAGTAGTTTACTTTTTTGCTGTAGTAATAATTAAAAAGAAAACCCAAAAATATTTCCCGTTCTTCTTTTGCTTGTTGGGAGCTTTCCTGTGTAAATAGTTTTATTTCTTTTGTTTTCTTTGGGGGTCAGTAGGAGAAGACCATGATTAAATAGTTGAAGTGGCTCTTATATGCTTTATTGTTGATTTAACCAAGAGACCATCTTGCGTTGTCTTCTCCTATTTATTGAATGCTCGCAAATTCCAGCCTAGTCCAGTGCACGTGCACTCTTATTATTATGCACATCATTCGATCGTGCAAGTGAAAGGCAATTATGATGATATATGATGGACTGACTGAGATGAGAAAAGCTGGTATGAACTTGACCTCTTTTGTTTTTGTAAATATGATGAGTTCATCGTTCTTGATTCAGCTTGTTATGAATAAACATGTTTGCAATGACAATTAGAGATTGTAGTTGCTTGTGCCAAGCTTGATTAGCTATGAGTTATAATGATTTACCTTGCGTGCCAACATGCTATTAAAATGGTTATGATGTGGTATGATAGGGTGGTATCCTCCTCTAAATGATTTAAGTGACTTGACTTGGCACATGTTCACGCATGTAGTTGAAACAAAATCAACATAGCCTTCACGATATTTATGTTCATGGTGGATTATATCCTACTCATGCTTGCATTCGGTGTTGATTAATTTTAATGCATGTTCATGACTGTTGTCGCTCTCTAGCTGGTCGCTTCCCAGTCTTTTGCTAGCCTTCACTTGTACTAAGCAGGAATATTGCTTGTGCATCCAAACTCCTTAAACCCCAAAGTTATTTCACATGAGTCCACTATACCTACCTAATTACGGTATCTACCTGCCGTTCCAAGTAAATTTGTATGTGCCAAACTCTAAACCTTCAAATAAATATCATGTTTTGTATGCTCGACTAGCTCATGTATCAACTAGGGTTGTCCGTATCTTCCATGTTGGGCGGGTTATTCTCAAGAGTAGTGGACTCCGCTCCTCACTCATGAGATAAATGGCTGGTCACCGGGATGCCCAGTCCCATGCTTTATGTAAACTAAATCAAAATAATTGCAAAACAAAACTCCCCCTGGGACTGTTGTTAGTTGGAGGCACTCGTTGTTTCGAGCAAGCCATGGATTGATGTTTGTTGGTGGAGGGGGAGTATAAACTTTACCATTCTGTTTGGGAACCGCCTATAATGTGTGTAGCATGGAAGATATCCCTGCTTCCCTCTGCGAAGGGCCTATCTGTTTACTTTTATGTTGAGTCATCACCCTCTTATTAAAAGCACTAGCTGGAGAGCCAGCTATCATTTGCATTCATCACTGTTAATTTATATTGGGTGTGACTATGATTGGATCTCTTTTACCATGAATTACAATGTCCAGTCAGTCCTTGACCTTTAAAGGTGCTCTGCATTTATGTTTTGCGGTCGCAGAAAGGGCTAGCGAGATACCATCTTGTTATATCATATTATGATTGTTTTGAGAAAGTGTTGTCATCCGAGATTTATTATTATGTCTTGCTAGTTGATTATGCTATTGATATGGGTAATCATGAGACCTGAGAATTATTGCAAATGTGGTTAGTTATAATATTTTCTGAAAACTTGAATGCTAGCTTGACATATTTATAACAACAAGAGCAAACAGAGTTTGTAAAAGTTTTTCTTTATTTATTTCAGTTTGTCAACTGAATTGCTTGAGGACAAGCAAGGGTTTAAGCTTGGGGGAGCTGATACGTCTCCGTCGTATCTACTTTTCCAAACACTTTTGCCCTTGTTTTGGACTCTAACTTGTATGATTTGAATGGAACTAACCCGGACTGATGCTGTTTTCAGCAGAATTGCCATGATGTTGTTTTATGTGCAGAAAACAAAAGTTCTCGGAATGGCCTGAAACTCCACGGAATATCTTACAATAAATAATAATAAATCCTCGCCAAAGATGAAGACTAGGGGGCCCACACCCTATCCACGAGGGTGGGGGCACCCCCCTAGGGCGTGCCCCCATACCTCGTGGGCCCCCTGGAGACCTCGCGACTCCAACTCCAACTCTATATATCTGCTTTCGGGGAGAAAAAAATAGGAGAGAAGATTTCATCGCGTTTTATGATACGGAGCCGCCGCCAAGCCCTAAAACCTCTCGGGAGGGCTGATGGGGAGTCCGTTCGAGGCTCCGGAGAGGGGGATTCGTCGCTGTCGTCATCATCAACCATCCTCCATCACCAATTTGATGATGCTCATAGCCGTGCGTGAGTAATTCCATCGTAGCCTTGCTAGACGGTCATGGGTTGGATGAGATTTATCATGTAGTCAAGTTATTTTCGTGTGACGCCCCCGATTCAATCGTACACTAATCATACATGCAAACGTGTATGATCAAGATCAAGGACTCACGGGAAGATATCACAACACAACTCTACAAATAAAATAAGTCATACAAGCATCATATTACAAGCAAGGGGCCTCTGGGGCTCGAATACAAGAGCTCGATCATAGACGAGTCAGCGGAAGCAACAATATCTGAGTACAGACATAAGTTAAACAAGTTTGCCTTAAGAAGGCTAGCACAAACTGGGATACAGATCAAAAGAGGCGCAGGCCTCCTGCCTGGGATCCTCCTAAACTACTCCTGGTCGTCGTCAGCGGGCTGCACGTAGTACTAGGCACCTCCCGAGTAGAAGTAGTCGTCATCGACAGTGGCGCCTGGCTCCTGGGCTCCAACGTCTGGTCACAACAATCGAGAATACAAAGGGGGAAAAGGGGGAGCAAAGCAACCGTGAGTACTCATCCAAAGTACTCGCAAGCAAGGAGCTACACTACATATGTATGCATTGGTATCAAATGGAAAAGGCTATGATATGTGGACTGAACTGCAGAATGCCGGAATAAGTGGGGGATAGCTAGTCCTATCGAAGACTACGCTTCTGGTAACCTCCATCTTGCAGCAGGAGAAGAGAGTAGATGGTAAGTTCACCAAGTAACAGCGCATAGCATAACCCTAACCGATGATCCTCCCCTCGTCGCCCTGTGAGAGAGCGACCACCGGTTGTATCTGGCACTTGGAAGGGTGTGTTTTATTAAGTATCCGGTTCTAGTTGTCATAAGGTCAAGGTACAACTCCAAGTTGTCCTGTTACCGAAGATCACGGCTATTCGAATAGATTAACTTCCCGGCAGGGGTGCACCACATAACCCAACACGCTCGATCCCATTTGGCCGGACACACTTTCTTGGGTCATGCCCGGCCTCGGAAGATCAACATGTCGCAGCCCTACCTAGGCACAACAGAGAGGTCAGCACGCTGGTCTAAATCCTATGGCGCAGGGGTCTGGGCCCATCACCCATTGCACACCTGCATGTTGCGTATGCGGCCGGTGAGTAGACCTAGCCTCCCTTATACAAGAGTAGGCGTTCTAGTCCAACCCGGCACGCGCCGCTCAGTCGCTGACGTCACGAAGGCTTCGGCTGATACCACGACGTCGAGTGCCCATAACTGTCCCCACATAGATGGTTAGTGCGTATAGGCCAGTAGCCAGACTCGGATCAAATACCAAGATCTCGTTAAATGTGTTATCTTGAAATAACCATGAACGCCGACCTGGGCCAGACCAACCTCTCTCCTAGGTGGTCTCAACCTACCCTATCCCTTCGCCACAAAGATCCACTCAGAGGGCTGTCGGGATAAACGTCCTTTCGGACCCAATCCGTGAATCACTCGCGGGTACTCCTACAAGCCGACCCGTCTTTAGTCGCCACAAGTATCATATAT
The DNA here is from genome assembly GCF_003073215.2 of Triticum urartu. Taxonomy (NCBI): domain Eukaryota; kingdom Viridiplantae; phylum Streptophyta; class Magnoliopsida; order Poales; family Poaceae; genus Triticum; species Triticum urartu. The sequence goes on along the minus strand of NC_053027.1, from coordinate 258,330,430 downwards.
TATGTATATAAGTATATACCCGTGATCAACTCCCGAGTGATCACGGCCCGATAGTATAGCATGGCAGACGGACAAGAATGTAGGGCCACTGATGGTAAACTAGCATCCCATACTAAGCATTTAGGATTGCAGGTAAGGTATCAATAGTTGTAGCAACAATGATAGGCTATGCATCAGAATAGGTTTAACGGGAAGCAGTAGCAGGCTACACTACTCTAATGCAAGTAGCATAGAGGAGGGTAGGCGATATCTGGTGATCAGGGGGGGCTTGCCTGGTTGCTCTGGCAAGAGGGAGGGGTCGTAAACACCGTAGTCGTACTGGGTAGCGGCGGCATCGGTCTCGGTGTCTAGCGAGAGAAGAGGGGGAAGAAACAATAAATATGAAGCAAACAGATGCATAGCGATGCATGACATGACAAGTATCGGTGCTAGGGTTGCCCTAACGCAGTACGAGGCAGTACCGGTGAAGGCGGAAAACATCCGGGAAAGTATTCCCGGTGTTTCGTGTTTTCGGATAGATGAACCAGAGGGGGAAAGTTGCGTGTTTGCTATGCTAGGGATGCGTGGCGGACGAACGGGCTGCGTATCCGGATTCTTCTCGTCAATTAAGCAACTTTCATGTATAAAGTATTTTCATCCGAGTTACGGATTAAAAGATATGATTTTCTAAAGATTTAAGTCATTTTCTGATTTTAATTAGTTATTTAATTCTAACATTATCCAAAACAGTGAATGATGATGTAGGCATGACATTAGAGTGACATCAGCAGGTCAACTGGTCGGTTGACCAGAGTCAAAGCTGACTTGTGGGTCCAGTGGGACCCTCCTGTCATTGAGCCAGAGTTCAAACAGGCTTTGTTTTAAACTATTTATGATTAACTAATTGTGGGCCCCATTAGTCAGTGACTAATTAGCCTAGATTAATTAGATTTACTAATTTAATTAGTTTAAATGGGTGGGGGCTACTAGTTAGCTGCTAGGACCAGCCCAGTCAGCACGTTGACCCTGGTCAACTAGGCCAGCCGGGCCCGCGGGGCCACCCGGCAGTGACCTAGGGGGGTGGCCCCAGGTGTGCCAGCTCAGCGGAGCCGCCAGAGTAGCTCCAGCGAGCTCGCGCGCAGCGGCCGAACGCCGGCGAGCGTCGGGATTCGCCTATGGCGCATCATTTGAGCCGCGGTCGGGCGCGTTCGAATGGTGAGGCTGGGCCGCATCCATCCATGGTGGTGGCGCGGGCCGTAACAGCCGGAATCTTCGCCGGCGGCGAGTGGAGGCGGCGGTGGCGTTCGGGACATCATCGGGATCGCGCTAGGAAGCACGAAACCGCACACAACAACTTCCGTTCTAACCGCAGAGGCATTCCACATCGTTTGGCGGTGGCAGTGGACCAAATGGTCGCCGGAAACACGGACAGCGACGAGCTTTGGCGGCAGCACGCTCGGGACGTCGATGGGAACTACGCTAGGATGGACGGGGAGGCTCGGGCACGGGCTCATTGGGCTCCTGCGAGCACCAGGAGTTCGATGTCGCGCCCAGGCGAGCACGACAGAGGCCATGGCCACGGCGGCGAAGCGACCTGCGGCGGTGAGCTCTCGGGCGCGACACCGAGCTAGCTACAGCGCGTGCGGGAGATAATGGAGAGAAGCAGGAGAAGGGAGGGCTCACCGTGCGGCTCACACATAGGCATGTGACAGATTAGTAGCAGCAGAGGCTGGCGCCGGAGATGAAGAAGAACGCGGCAGCTGGAGATGTGGGCGAAGGTGATCCGGTGATTCAGGGCTCCCTAGCTCCAGCTGAGGCCTCCAGTGGATGAGGAGGACGAAGGAGGATTGCTACGGCATCACGGCGAGTCGAGGCGATGGCGGTGGCCGCGGTGGTGACAGGGAACGGCGGCGAGCGCGTCGGTCTCCTCTCCAAAACGAAGCAGAGGAAGAGGGGAGGGGTGGATCTGGGGGGAGGAGTGGCGCAAGAGCCGAGGCGAGAGTGGGGGCGAGTAGGAGGAGTGATCGAGGAGGCGAAGGCGTGGCAGCCTTATCCCCTCCTCGACGCCGGCGAGGGGGTGCGGCGGGGACGCGCCTTGTTCCGACCCGGGTCGGGGAAATAGGGAAGGGGACGAGGCAGGGGAGCGAGGCCGGGTGTGGCCAGCTGGGCCAGGTGGGCCGGCCGGCCTGTGAGGTGGGCCGCCTGGTCCAGAGGGGCTTCTTTTTTTGTTTTTGTAATTTCTTTCTTTTATTTATTTTCTTGTCTGTTTTAAATCATTTTAGGGCATTTAAGGATTTTATAAAGTTGTGTTTTATTTACTATAATTACCCTTGTAATATTCAGCACCGCCCGAACATTTTTGTTACAACTTTTGAAAACTTTTGTTGTTTGACATAATTTTGAATTTGAATTTCGAATCAGTTTTGAACTAACGCGAGATTAACAACAGTAACCGTGGTGACGTGGCATCATTAACAGAGGTTTACTGTAGCTTAATTATCCGGGCATCACAATTCTCCTCCACTACAAGAAATCTCGTCCCTAGATTTAGGAGGTAGAGGGAAACAATGCGGGGTATTCACCGTGAAGACGATCCTCGCGTTCCCAGGTGGCTTCGTCTTCAGAGTGATTCGACCACTGGACCTTGAGGAACTTGATCGCTTTCTGACGTGTGCGGCGTTCAGCTTGGTCGAGAATGCGGACCGGATGCTCTTTATAGGAGAGGTCCTGTTGCAATTCGAGCACTTCATGATCCACTACTCGGATTGGGTCCTTGAAGCAGCGTCGGAGTTGTGACACATGGAACACATCGTGAAGCTGAGAAAGGATCGGCGGAAGCTCCAGTTGATATGCCACTTTTCCATGCCTTTCGAGAATAGTGAATGGGCCAATATAGCGAGGAGCTAGCTTGCCCTTAATCCCGAGGCGGTGAGCACCCTTCATTGGTGTAACTCGAAGATAAGCCTTTTCGCCAGGTTGATAGACCATGTCTTTGTGATGACGGTTATACTGACTCTTCTGACGTGATTGAGCAGTCTTGAGATTCTCGCGAATAATGCGGACTTGCTCTTCGGCCTGTTGGATAATATCCGATCCGAAGAGTGGACGTTCCCTAGTTTCTGACCAGTTCAGAGGGGTTTGACACTTTCGTCCATATAGCACTTCGAAGGGGGACATCTTCAGACTAGCTTGATAGCTATTATTATAAGAGAACTCGGCATATGGAAGAGATTCCTCCCATTTCTTGCCGAATGAAATTACACAAGCTCGAAGCATGTCTTCGAGAACTTGGTTTACACGTTCAACCTATCCTTGCGACTGAGGATGAAACGCCGTACTGAACGACAGATGAGTCCCCATAGCTTCTTGGAAACTTGCCCAGAATCTTGAAGTGAATATGCTGCCACAGTCTGAACTGATAACCAGTGGAATACCGTGAAGTGAAACAATTCTGGACATCTAGAGAGTTGCAAGCTGGCTAGCAGTGATTGTTTCTTTGACCGCCAGAAAATGTGCTACTTTAGAAAGCCGGTCAATGACGACAAGAATAGCATCATTACCTTTCTGCGATTTGGGAAATCCAGTGACGAAGTCCATTTCAACATGGTCCCATTTCCATTCAGGAATAGAGATAGGTTGCAGAGTTCCAGCAGGCCTTTGATGCTCTGCTTTGATACGGCGGCAAACATCACACTCAGCAACATAACGAGCAATGTCCTACTTCATATTAGACCACCAGAATCTTTGACGGATGTCTTGGTACATCTTTGTACTACCAGGATGAATAGACAAAGGCGTATCATGAGCTTCTTTCATAACCTCTTTAGTCTGATCCAGGTTTTTCCTCGAACATGGTACCACTAGGCGGACTTTGAAGTACAAGGCGCCATCATCGGCGATAGAGAAGAAGGAAGGCTTTCCTTCTGCTAGATGACATTTAATCTTATGGACTTCAGAGTCATAACCTTGAATAGTCTTTATACCAGCTACGAGATCTGGTACAACAGCTAGGGTATTTAGAGAACCCTTAGTAACAACACGAAGATTCATCTTCTGAAACTCCGGGGAAGGGGGAGTGAGTGCACCAGGAGGAACAATATGAAGGTTTAGCTTTCTAAATTCTTCGACAAGCGAGGGCTGAACTTTGTGAACCTGGATGTGATTGCAGTAAGACTTGCGGCTCAAGGCATCAGCCATTACATTAGCCTTGCCGGGGGTATAGGATATACCCATGTCAAAGTTTGCAACAGTCTCCATCCATCTCTGCTGACGGAGGTTCAGATCTGGCTGAGTAAACAAATACTTCAGACTTTGGTGGTCGGTGAAGATTTCGCAATGATTACCGTGAAGGTAATGTTGCCACTACTTCAGTGCATGAATGACAGCAGCAAGCTCGAGTTCGTGAACTGGGTAGTTTTCTTCATGAGGGCACAATTGATGAGAGGCATAAGCAATCACTCTGTGCTCTTGCATTAGGACACAGCCTAATCCTTGATGGAAAGTGTCGCAGTAAATGACGAAGTCCTTCTTAGTATCAGGTGGAGCAAGCACTGGGGTAGAAGTCAACTTTTCTTTGAGTGCCTGGAAACTTTCCTGACACTTGTCTGTCCATTCGAACTTGACACCCTTATGCAACAGATTAGTCAGGAGCCTGGCAATCTTGGAGAAGTTCTTGACGAATCGACGGCAATAGCTGGCGAGACCGAGAAAACTTCGGACTTGCTTGACATTCTTCGGAGGAGTCCAATCGACAATAGCCTGAACTCGTTCAGGGTTGACGGCAATACCATCCTTGGAGATGACATGCCCAAGATAGGTTACTTCAGGGAGCCAGAATTCACACTTGGAATACTTAGCATACAGTTGATGCTCTTGAAGCTTTTCCAGCACAAGACGAAGATGTTCAGCATGTTCTTCCATGTTCTTGGAAAATACAAGGATATCGTCCAAATAAACCACGACGAACTTGTCGAGGTAATCCATGAATATATAGTTCATCAGACGAGAGAAGGTGGCTGGAGCATTCGTTAAGCCGAATGACATGATGGTGTACTCGTATGATCCATACCGAGTCACGAAGGCGGTTTTTGGGATGTCCTCTTCACGAACACGGATCTAGTGGTAACCCAACCTCAAGCCGAGTTGGGAGAACACTGAATAACCAGCCAGTTGATCATAAAGATCATTGATCCGAGGAAGAGGATATTTGTTCTGAATGGTAGCTTGGTTTATAGGACGGTAGTCTTGGACTAATCGGTTTGTCCCATCCTTCTTCTTAACAAAGAGAGAAGGTGCTCCCTATGGAGAGCAACTTGGGCGAATGAAACCTTTGACGAGAGATTTGTCAATTTCCTCCTTAAGCTCAATGAGTTCATGTGGCGGCATCTTGTAGGGTCGTTTGGCTATAGGGGTGGTGCCGGGTTTCAAGTCGATGATGAATTCAACAGCTCTAGCAGGGGGAATCCCTGGAAGTTCTTCTGGGAAGACATCTTGGAATTCATGAACGACGGGAATGTTTTCAATGCCCTCGAGTGGTGCAGCGTTCAATGCATTCAAGGCATAAAGTCGTGCCTCAGTGTTCTGAACTAGATGAGCTTGGTAAGCTATTATTTCATCAGAAGGGTGTAGCAGATGGACGACCTTAGTGGAGCAAACTATAGAAGCAGTATGCGCTTTCAACCAATCCATTCCCAGAATGAGGTCGATGTTAGACGACTTCAGGATAATGGGAGAGGCATAGAATTCTAGCCCTTCGATTTCCACGGGGACGTCGATGCCAACCAGTGAGGTTTGACATTGTCCCACGGGGGTTTTTACCAATACCGAAGTGTTCATCTCCTCACATTTAACGTCATACTTGTATGCAAAATCTTCTGACATGAATGAATGCGATGCTCCTGAATCAAATAAAACAGATACAGGTACTGAATTTACGAGGAGTGTACCCATCACAGTAGCAGGCTGATCTTGAGCTTCATTAAGATCAACGTGGTTGGCCTGAACACGACCATAAGACCTGGCATTGCTGTTGCGAGGTTGGTTGTTTCCACGGCCAGCTGCAGGGAGGGCCAGTTGATTTTGGTTCTGGTTGCATTCCCTAGCACGGTGTCCTGGTTGACCACACCTGAAGCACAGACCATTATTGGGAGTGGGAACAGGAGCTTGTGGTGGTGGAGCTGGAAGTCTTGGCTGCCTAGTTGGTGGAGCAGGCAGACGAGGTGCAGAATAGGACTGCCTTGGGGCAGGTGCAGTTGGTTGGTACATGCTTTTGGGAATCCATATCTTACGCTTCTGCGAGGACGGGCCCGAAGATGAGCCCGTGTCATGGTTGCGCCTGTGAGAGTTCTAGTATTCCTGCAGACCAGTTTTGACATTGATGGCCTTGTTCACTAGGGTGGCGAAATCAACGAAGTCATGCACTAGAAGTGCGAGCTTGATATCAGCTTGAAGGCCATCACGGAACTTCTCCTGTCTGCGTGCATCAGTTGCAATGTCCTCTTCAGCATAGCGGGACAATCCAGAAACTCCCGCTGATAAGCTTCCACAATTTTGTTGCCTTGGGTGAGGCTGCGGAACTCGCGCTTCTTCCGGTCCATGACTCCCTGAGGAATGAAGCGAGCACGGAAGGCAGCTTGGAAGTCTGGCCAGGTGATGATTGTTCCAGCTGGCAGAGTACCCCTGTGGCTGCCCCACCATTGAGCTGCAGGTCCTTTCAGGAAGAAAGAAGCAAAGGTGACGTAGCTGGCAGGGGCTACATCAGCAGACTCCATCTCATAGGTGATGTCATGGAGCCAGTCATCAGCATCCAGAGGCTGAGTTGAGCTGCGGTACAGGCTTGGGTTGAGGCGCATGAAATCCTGCAGAGTCACTTGGGTTGGCTGCTGGTTCATATTGGGGCGAGGAAACTGAGCCATAATATTCTCCATGAACTGACGATTCAGCTCAAACTGTTGCATCATCCCAGCCATGTACTCAGGCGGTGTTGGGGCGTTGCCACCATGACCACGACCACCTGGTCTAACCATCCTGCTAATATATAACAGGGGTAGTTCATCATTGAGAAATTTGCAAAGACAGGAATCATTCATGATGAAATATGCACAACGAAAGCAGCACGATAGATACTACATAGTAGTCGACATATCTTACAAAAGAGATCATGCATAGAGTTCGGTACACAGAGTGCAGTACATAGACTAAGACATCATAGGCGGCACGCAGGCTCGAGGCAAATGCATCTAACACTAACAAGAAAGTCTACATCAGTCCCACGCGGTACTGCGGAGGTAGCTGTAGCCTGAAAGCTGGTAGTGTGGCATCGGGAACTCCACGTCGGCAACCCGGGGTCCGCGAGTACTCTGGTGCGGAACCCGACGCTCAAGTGGCAGAAGAGGACCAAGTGCGGGAGAGTAGCCTCCCACATCTGGCCAACCGACACCCTGGGGCATCACGGTCCTGGCTGGGTAGATCGCAGAACACGGCAGCTCTCTGGATCCGACAAAGGGGTGCAACATCGTCACAACATGGTAAAGGTGCTGACGGGTGGTGTACAACTCGTGGCGAAGAGCTCGGTAAGCTCTATCCAGCCCATCAGCATGCAGAACCAGGTTCTGATGGTAGAAGGGCTCTCGGGTGACAATGGAGTAGGCAACACTGTAGTATCCCTCCGCACCAACATCGGATGCGATAGCAATGTGCCTGAAGGGGGAGGTGTCCAACTCCTGATACTCTCCACGAAGACGTGTCAGAGCAGCATAAGCAGCATCGTGGACCACCATATCGATAGTCACTCTAACACCATGAGCAGTGTGCAACACGGTAGTGGAGTCATACTCCCGAGAGTAGAGGTGGACGATGGCACGGTACTGCTCCTGGTTGAAGTCCTGATACTCCTCATAGACGGTGTACTCAGGGTGCCAGCGATATCCCAGATAGCTCATCGTCTCAATCAACACAGCAGGTGATCCTGAGGCACCAATGACCGTCGTGTGGTGCACAACCTGTCTCGTGGGTTCCATTTGAAAACAAAGATGTTTCAAAGGAGTCAACTGATAGTGTGGATAATGTTCAATATACTACTCTAAAGAATAGCTAGGGCTTATCCAACTTTGGGGTGAACGTGGTCACGGGATCCTAGTGTTAAAGTTAGTAAAATCGTTTAATCCGAGTAGAAGAGAGTTCAGAGTCCCAGAGTAAGGATCAAGGAGTAAAAGATCCTAATACCACCCAGATGGCGACGTGGGCCCGTAAGGCACACAACCATGTTAGTAAAAGTTTTTGTAATGTCTAGACTCGACTTCGGCCAAGGAGCGTGGAAGGGGATTCCTACAGGCAGTCGGCTCTGATACCAACTTGTGACGCCCCCGATTCAATCGTACACTAATCATACACGCAAACATTTACGATTAAGATCAGGGACTCATGGGAAGATATCACAACACAACTCTACAAATAAAATAAGTCATACAAGCATCATATTACAAGCCAGGGGCCTCGAGGGCTCGAATACAAACTGGGATAAGTTAAACAAGTCAGCGGAAGAAACAATATATGAGTACAGACATAAGTTAAACAAGTTTGCCTTAAGAAGGCTAGCACAAACTGGGATACAGATCGAAAGAGGCGCAGGCCTCCTGCCTGGGATCCTCCTAAACTACTCCTGGTCGTCGTCAGCGGGCTGCACGTAGTGGTAGGCACCTCCCGAGTAGTAGTAGTCGTCATCGCAGTGGCGTCTGTGTAACACCCCGGATGTAATTTACCTTATATGTACTCCAACTCTTGCCGTTTCCGGCGCTAAGTTATTTTATTTCCTTGGGTACGGATTTTTGTCTCCGTGTGGTGTTGCCGTTGTCATGCATCTCATATCATGTCATCATGTTCATTGCATTTGCATACATGTTCGTCTCATGCATCCGAGCATTTTCCCCGTTGTCTGTTTTGCATTCCGGAGCTCCTATCTCCTCCGGTGGTCCTTTCTACCTCTTTTCGTGTGTGGGGGTTAAACATTTCCGGAGTGGATCGAGATTTGTCATGCGGCCTTGGTTTACTACTGGTAGACCGCCTGTCAAGTTTCGTGACATTTAGACTTTGTTTGATACTCCAACGGTTAACCGAGGGACCGAGAAGGCCTCGTGTGTGTTGCAGCCCAACACCCTTCCAATTTGGCCCAAGACCCACCCAAACCCTCTCCATCATCTAGAGCGTTCGATCACGATCGCGTGGCCGAAAACCGCACCTCATTTGGACTCTCCTAGCTCCTCCTATGTCTATATAAAGGCATCCCCCCGAAAATCCCGGGTCTCCTCTCCCCCCTAACCCTAAATTCCCCTTGCGCCGAGCCGGACGTGTCCGAAGCCGGCCGGACGAACCGCGCCACCGCCCCGCGCCAGTAGGAGGGCTCCACGTGGCGCGCCGCTGCCCACCGCCGCGCCGGCCCGCTTGGCCCAGGGCGGGCCCCCGAGGCCCATTCGTCCCCGCCGCCTCGCCTCCTCGCCGACCCGTCGCCGTGCCGCCCGATACTCATGCCGGCGCCGCCGCGCGCCATCCCCGGCGTGGGTCGCTCTGCCTCATTCCACCTCACCACCGCGGCCGCGCCGCCCCTCGCCGCTCTGCCGTCGCCACTCCGGCGTCCGCCTCCTCATCTCCTCGCCCCGGCCGGCCTCCTCCACGCCCTACTCCAACCGAACACCGGCGAACCCAGACGCTCCGGCGGCTACAGTGTTCCCGGCGAGGCTCGATCGGATCTGGATCCGCGTGGCTACAGTAAACCCTAGCGAGGGTTGACTTTCTCTCCACTCCCCTTAAATTTTGGCATTTTTCATCGTGCTATAACTTTGCATCCATAGCTCCGTTTTGCGTGTGTAGCATATCAAAATATTCATCTCAGAGAGTACATCATTTCATCTCAATGCATCATTTTCATTTGAGCTCATATTGATGCCCGAAATGCTGTTGGAAGAGGGCTATATGAGATAATTGTCAGATCTGCTGCATCATATAGCTATTTGTCATTTTCGCCATGATTATTGTGTGCATGATATGCCCCTGAGCTCTACATGTGTTTTGTTATATGCCATGCCATCTTTAAAGAGGTGCTTACCATGTATTTTTGTGATATGTGTGGTGACTAGCACAAGCTTGCAAAGTAGTGCATTCGTTAATGCTGATTTCAGGGACTTAGGATTTCACGAAGTCCTTGATCTGATTTTATCAATATGCCATATGTTCATGTTGTTTCCTAGTGATCCGTGCCTCTTTTGAGGATGATCAGTAAGGATGATTTGTTAACATGCTTCTCATTAACGGATTTGCATGCTCCAGTTTTTCACTAAGTCTGTAATCTGATTATGTTTTTGCCATGTTCGCATGCTTGCAATTGTATTTTCTGATCCCTTTTGGCTCAAGGTCACTAAGGGACTTTTGTTAAGTGCTTTGAGTAGCTTAATGCCATGCCTTGCTTTGCCATGTTAAGTTCCCGTAGCATATAGTTTTCATGCTCCAAAGTGTGCTACCTGATGTTAAATTCCAGACTTGTGTTAATTTTACTAAGTCTGAAACCTGTTTATCATTTGCACTTTTGCCATGCTTGTTTGAACCTGTTAATGGATGAATTGGCCGTAGCTCAGTGTTCATCTTTTGTCAAGCTTCATGAGTGGATCCCTGCCATGTATTTTGTTGTCATGTTTGAGTGCCGTAGCATATTTATCTTGATGCATTTAGATGGCTACTTGCTGTTTATCGCAGACCGGTGCAATATTTGTTTTGCTTGCCATTTCCGAACCGTGCATCCGATTCCGGTGATCTTTATATCGATTTCTACCGAAATCACCTCACCTTTCCAGTGGCACTCTTGGATTTCCAAGTTGGGGCCAGGTTCAATCATTCCTTGTCAAATATTGCATATGAATCACATATCGCATCCCGCATAGCATACCATGTTTGCATCATTTTTGTTTGAGCTTTGCACGTGGTTGATTATGTTCCTTTTGCTTGTTTGTATTGTTTGGGTAGAGAAGGGAGACGAGTTCTCTAACGAGGAGCCCATTGAGTTTGCTTACGAGGATCAAGTCAACTCTGACAACTTTGCAGGCAAGATGGTCATACCCTCGAAATCACTTCTATCTTTGCTTGCTAGATGCTCGCTCTTTTGCTATGCCTATGCTACAATTCCTACCACTTGCTTACCATGTCCTAGCAAACCGTTGATTGACTATGTTACCGCTTTGCTCAGCCCCTCTTATAGCGTTGCTAGTTGCAGGTGAAGATTGGAGATCATTCCTTGTTGGAACATTGTTTATTTGTTGGGATATCACTATATTATCTTGTTATCTTAATGCATATATATACTTGGTAAAGGGTGGAAGGCTCGGCCTTTTGCCTAGTGTTTTGTTCCACTCTTGCCGCCCTAGTTTCCGTCATATCGATGTTATGTTCCCGGATTTTGCGTTCCTTACGCGGTTGGGTGATAATGGGAACCCCTTGACAGTTCGCCTTGAATAAAACTCCTCCAGCAATGCCCAACCTTGGTTTTACCATTTGCCACCTAGCCTCTTTTTCCCTTGGGTTTCCGGAGCCCAAGGGTCATCTTTATTTAAACCCCCTGGGCCAGTGCTCCTCTAAGTGTTGGTCCGAACTGGGCAGCCCGCGGGGCCACCTCGGGGAAACTCGAGGGTTGGTTTTACTCGTAGCTTGACCTATCTGAGTGTGCCCTGAGAACGAGATATGTGCAGCTCCTATCGGGATTTGTCGGCACATTCGGGCGGTGTTGCTAGACTTGTTTTACCATTGTTGAAGTTGTCTTATAGAACTGGGATGCCGAGTCTGATCGGAATGTCTCGGGAGAAGGTTTATCCTTCGTTGACCGTTAGAGCTTGTGATGGGCTAAGTTGGGACTCCCCTGCAGGGATTTGAACTTCTGAAAGCCGTGCCCACGGTTATGGGCAGATGGGAATTTGTTAATGTCCGGTTGTAGATAACATGAACCTTAACTTAATTAAAATGAATCAACTGCGTGTGTAACCATGATGGTCTCCTCTAGGCGGAGTCCGGGAAGTGAACATGGTGTTGGAGTAATGCTTGACGTAGGTTGTTCTATAGTTCTTCGTTCGTGCTTTGCTTTCTCTTCTCGCTCTCTTTTGCGAACATGTTAGCCACCATATATGCTAGTCGCTTGCTGCAGCTCCACATATTACCTTGCCTTTACCTATAAGCTTAAATAGTCTTGATCACGAGGGTGCGAGATTGCTGAGTCCTCGTGACTCACAGATTACTTCCAAACCAGATGCAGGGACCGATGATTCCGTTCCAGATGATTCGCTTGAGCTCAAGTGGGAGTTCGACGAAGACTCACGCCGTTACTATGTGTCTTTCCCAGATGATCAGTAGTGGTGCCCAGTTGGGGTGATCGGGACCATGTCGCTTGTTGGGGTTGATCTTGTATTTTGGTACCATAGTCGGACCATGAGTGTATTGGATGATTGTAATGTTATTCATGTACTTTGTGTGACATGGCGAGCGTAAGCCAACTATGTACCTTTTCCCCCTATTATCTATTTACATGGGTTGTTGTGAAGATTACCTTACTTGCGACATTGCTTTCAATGCGGTTATGCCTCTAAGTCGTGCTTCGACACGTACGAGATATAGCCGCATCGAGGGCGTTACAGTGTGGCTCCTGGGCTCCAACGTCTGGTCACAACAATCGAGAATAGAAAGGGGGAAAAGGGGGAGCGAAGCAACCGTGAGTACTCATCCAAAGTACTCGCAAGCAAGGAGCTACACTACATATGTATGCATTTATATCAAATGGAAAAGGCTATCATATGTGGACTGAACTGCAGAATGCCAGAATAATAGGGGGATAGCTAGTCCTATCGAAGACTACGCTTCTAGTAACCTCCATCTTGCAGCAGGAGAAGAGAGTAGATGGTAAGTTCACCAAGTAATAGCGCATAGCATAACCCTAACCGATGATCCTCCCCTCGTCGCCCTGTGAGAGAGCGATCACCGGTTGTATCTGGCACTTGGAAGGGTGTGTTTTATTAAGTATTCGGTTCTAGTTGTCATAAGGTCAAGGTACAACTCCAAGTCGTCCTGTTACCGAAGATCACGGCTATTCGAATAGATTAACTTCCCTGCAGGGGTGCACCACATAACCTAACATGCTCGATCCCATTTGGCCGGACACACTTTCCTGGGTCATGCCCGGCCTCGGAAGATAAACATGTCGCAGCGCTACCTAGGCACAACAGAGAGGTCAGCACGCCGATCTAAATCCTATGGCACAGGGGTCTGGGCCCATCGCCCACTGCACACCTGCACGTTGCGTACGTGGTCGGTGAGCAGACCTAGCCTCCCTTATACAAGAGTAGGCGTTCCAGTCCAACCCGGCGCGCGCCGCTCAGTCGCTGACGTCACGAAGGCTTCGGCTAATACCACGACGTCGAGTGCCCATAACTGTCCCCGCGTAGATGGTTAGTGCATATAGGCCAGTAGCCAGACTCGGATCAAATACCAAGATCTCGTTAAATGTGTTATCTTGAAATAACCGCGAAAGCCGACCAGGGCCAGGCCCACCTCTCTCCTAGGTGGTCTCAACCTACCATGTTGCTTCGCCACAAAGATCCACTCAGAGGGCCGTCGGGACAAACGTCCTTTCGGACCCAATCCGTGAATCACTCGTGGGTACTCCTACGAGCCGACCCGTCTTTAGTCACCACAAGTATCATATATTATGTATATAAGTATATGGCCGTGATCAACTCCCGAGTGATCACGGCCCGATAGTATAGCATGGCAGACGGACAAGAATGTAGGGCCACTGATGGTAAACTAGAATCCTATACTAAGCATTTAGGATTGCGGGTAAGGTATCAACAGTTGTAGCAACAATGACAGGCTATGCATTAGAATAGGTTTAATGGAAAGCAGTAATAGGCTAGACTACTCTAATGCAAGCAGTATAGAGGAGAGTAGGCGATATCTGGTGATGAAGGGGGGGGCTTCCCTGGTTGCTCTGGCAAGAGAGAGGGGTCGCCAACACCGTAGTCGTACTGGGCAGCAGCGGCGTCGGTCTCGGTGTCTAGCGAGAGAAGAGGGGGAAGAAACAATAAATATTAAGCAAACAGATGCATAGCGATGCATGACATGACAAGTATCGGTGCTAGGGGTGCCCTAACACGGTACGAGGCGGTACCGGTGAAGGGGAAAACATCCGGGAAAGTATTCCCGGTGTTTCGCGTTTTCAGACAGATGAACCGGAGGGGGAAAGTTGAGTGTTTGCTATGCTAGGGATGCGTGGCGGACGAACGGGCTGCAATCCGGATTCGTCTCGTCGATCTGAGCAACTTTCATGTATAAAGTATTTTCATCCGAGTTACAGATTAAAAGATATGATTTTCTAAAGATTTAAATCATTTTCTGATTTTAATTAGTTATTTAATTTAAACATTGTCCAAAACAGTGAATGATGACGCAGGCATGACATCAGTGTGATGTCAGCAGGTCAACTGGTCGGTTGACCAGAGTCAAAGCTGACTTGTGGGTCTAGTGGGACCCACCTGTCATTGAGCCAGAGTTGAAACAGGCTTTGTTTTAAACTATTTATGATTAACTAATTGTGGGCCCCATTAGTCAGTGACTAATTAGCCTAGGTTAATTAGATTAACTAATTTAATTAGTTTAAATGGGTGGGGGCCACTAGTCAGCTGCTAGGACCAGCCCAGTCAGCATGTTGACCCTGGTCAACTGGGCCAGCCGGGCCCGCGGGGCCACCCGACAGTGACCTAGGGGGTGGCCCCAGGTGTGCCAGCTCAGCGGAGCCGCCGGAGTAGCTCCGGCGAGCTCGCGCGCAGCGGCCGAACGCCGGCGAGCGTCGGGATTCGCCTATGGCGCATCATTTGAGCCGCGGTCGGGCGCGTTCGAACGGTGAGGCTGGGCCGCGTCTATCCATGGTGGTGGCACGGGCCGTAACGGCCGGAATCTTCGGCGGCGGCGAGTGGAGGCGGCGGTGGCGTTCGGGACATCATCGGGATCGCGCTAGGAAGCACGAAACCGCACACAACAACTTGCGTTCTAACCGCAGAGGCATTCCACATCGTTTGGCGGTGGCACTGGACCAAATGGTCGCCGGAAACACGGACGGCGACGAGCTTTGGCGGCAGCGCGCTCGGGACGTCGATGGGAACTACGCTAGGATGCACGGGGAGGCTCGGGCGCGGGCTCATTGGGCTCCTACGAGCACCAAGAGTTCGATGTCGCACCCAGGCGAGCACGACAGAGGCCATGGCCACGGCGGCGAAGCGACCTGCGGCGGTGAGCTCTCGGGCGCGACACCGAGCTGGCTACAGCGCGTGCGGGAGATAACGGAGAGAAGCAGGAGGCGGGAGGGCTCACCGTGTGGCTCACACGTAGGCATGTGATGGATTAATAGCAGCAGAGGCTGGTGCCGGAGATGAAGAAGAACGCGGCAGCCGGAGATGTGGGCGAAGGGGATCCGGTGATTCAAGGCTCCCCAGCTCCAGCTGAGGCCTCTAGTGGACGAGGAGGACGAAGGAGGATTGCTACGGCATCACGGCGAGTCGAGGCGATGGCGGTGGCCGCGGTGATGACAGGGAACGGCGGCGAGCGCGTCGGTCTCCTCTCCAAAATGAAGCAGAGGAAGAGGGGAGGGGTGGATCTGGGGGGAGGAGAGGCGCAAGAACCGAGGCGAGAGTGGGGGCGAGTGGGAGGAGGGATCGAGTAGGCGAAAGCGTGGCAGCCTTATCCCCTCCTCGACGCCGGCGAGGGGGTGCGGCGGGGACGCGCCCTGTTCCGACCTGGGTCGGGGAAACAAGGAAGGGGACGAGGCAGGGGAGCGAGGCCGGGTGTGGCCAGCTGGGGCAGGTGGGCCGGCCGGCCTGTGAGCTGGGCCGCCTGGTCCAGGGGGCTTCCTTTTTTTGTTTTTGTAATTTCTTTCTTTCTTTTATTTATTTTCTTTTCTGTTTTAAATCATTTTAGGGCATTTAAGGATTTTATAAAGTTGTGTTTTATTTACTATAATTACCCTTGTAATATTCAGCACCGCCCGAACATTTTTGTTACAACTTTTGAAAACTTTTGTTGTTTGACATAATTTTGAATTTGAATTTCGAATCAGTTTTGAACTAACGCGAGATTAACAACAGTAACCGTGGTGACGTGGCATCATTAACAGAGGTTTACTGTAGCTTAATTATCCGGGCATCACATTTTGTTAGGGTTTGATCCCTAGTATCCACTATGTTGTGAGATTGATGTTGCTATGACTTTGCTATGCTTAATGCTTGTCACTAGGGCCCAAGTGCCATGATTTCAGATCTGAACCTATTATGTTTTCATCAATATATGAGAGTTCTTGATCCTATCTTGCAAGTCTATAGTCACCTATTATGTGTTATGATCCGTTAACTCCGAAGTGACAATAATCGGGATACTTACTGGTGATGACCGTAGTTTGAGGAGTTCATGTATTCACTATGTGTTAATGCTTTGTTCCGGTACTCTATTAAAAGGAGGCCTTAATATCCCTTAGTTTCCGTAAGGACCCCGCTGCCACGGGAGGGTAGGACAAAAGATGTCATGCAAGTTCTTTTCCATAAGCACGTATGACTATGTTCGGAATACATGCCTACATTATATCAATGAACTGGAGCTAGTTCTGTGTCACCCTATGTTATGACTGCTACATGATGAACCGCATCCGGCATAATTCTCCATCATTGATCTGATGCCTACAAGCTTTCCATGTACTGGTTTACGCTTATTTACTTTCTCGTTCCTATTGTTACAATCACTACATAATACCAAAAATATTACTTTGCTTTCATTACTCTTTTGTTACCGTTACCACCACTATCATATTACTTTGCTACTAAACACCTTGCTGCAGATACTAAGTTTCCAGGTGTGGTTGAATTGACAACTCAGCTGCTAATACTTTAGAATATTCTTTGGCTCCCCTTGTGTCGAATCAACAAATTTGGGTTGAATACTCTACCCTCGAAAGCTGTTGCGATCCCCTATACTTGTTGGTCATCAAGACTAATTCCTTGCTACCTCTTGAGCACTATGTTGGATTTCCCCGAAGAGGAGAGGATGATGCAGCAAAGTAGCGTAAGTATTTCCCTCAGTTTTTGAGAATCAAGGTATCAATCCAGTAGGAGGCTACGCTCGAGTCCCTCATACCTACACAAAAACAATAGCTCAACGGAACCAACACGCTTAAGGGTTGTCAATCCCTTCACGGTCACTTACGAAAGTGAGATCTGATAGAGATGATAAATAATATTTTTTTGGTATTTTTGGTATAGAGATGCAAAGTACAAAGTAAAAGGCAAAGTAAAAAAGCCAAGCAATAATAAAGTAATGGAGATTGGTATGATGAGAAAGAGACCCGGGGGCCATAGGTTTCACTAGTGGCTTCTCTCAAGAGCATAAGTATTCTATGGTGGGTGAACAAATTACTATTGAGCAATTGACAGAATTGAGCATAGTTATGAGAATATCTAGGTATGATCATGTATATAGGCATCACGTCCGAGACAAAGTAGACCAACTCCTGCCTGCATCTACTACTATTACTCCACTCATGACCGCTGTCCAGCATTCATCTAGAGTATTAAGTTAAAAACAGAGTAATGCCTTAAGCAAGATGACATGATGTAGAGGGATAGTTTCATGCAATATGATAAAAACCCCATCTTGTTACCCTCGATGGCAACAATACAATACGTGCCTTGCTGCCACTTCTGTCACTAGGAAAGGACACCGCAAGATCGAACCCAAGGCTAAGCACTTCTCCCATGGCAAGAACAACCAATCTAGTAGGCCAAACCAAACTGATAATTCGAAGAGACTTGCAAAGATAACCAATCATACATAAAAGAATTCAAAGAAGATTCAAATATTATTCATAGATAGACTGGATCATAAACCCACAATTCATCGGTCTCAACAAACACACCGCAAAAAGAAGATTACATCGAATAGATCTCCACGAGAGAGGGGGAGAACATTGTATTGAGATCCAAAAAGAGAGAAGAAGCCATCTAGCTACTAACCATGGACCCGTAGGTCTGAAGTAAACAACTCACACTTAATCGGAGGGGCTTGGATGATGATGTAGAAGCCCTCCATGATCGATGCTCCCTCCGGCGGATACAGAAAGTTGCGGCGGTGGAATTAGGTTTTTGGCTCCGTCCCTGATCATTTGGGGGTACGTAGGTATATGTAGGAGGAAGAAGTACGTCGGTGGAGCTTCAAGGGGCCCACGAGGCAGGGGGGCGCGCCCTAAGGGGGGTGCGCCCTCCACCCCCGTGACCGCCTCGTGGCTTTCTTGACGGAGGGTCCAAGTCTCCTGGGTCTTATCTGATGAGAAAATCGTGTTCCCGAAGGTTTCATTCTGTTTGGACTCCGTTTGCTATTCTGTTTCTCCGAAACACTGAAATAGGCAAAAAAACAGCAATTCTGGGCTGGGCCTCCGGTTAATAGGTTAGTCCCAAAAATAATATAAAAGTGGAAAATAAAGCCCAATATAGTCCAAAACAGTAGGTAATATAGCATGGAGCAATCAAAAATTATAGATACGTTGGAGACGTATCAAGCATCCCCAAGATAAATCATGCTCGTCCTCGGGTAGGTAAATGATAAAAATAGAATTTTGATGCGGAGTTCTACTTGGCATAATTTCAATGTAAATCTTCTTAATTGTGGTATGAATATTCAGATTCAAAAGATTCAAGACAAAAGTTCATGTTGACATAAAAATAATAATACTTCAAGCATACTAACAAAGCAATTATGTCTTCTCAAAATAACATGGCCAAAGAAAGCTACCCCTACAAAATCATATAATCTGGCTATGCTCTATCTTCACCACACAAAGTATTTAAATCATGCACAACCCCGATGACAAGCCAATCAATTGATTCATACTTTTGACATTTTCAAAAGTTTTTCGATCTTCACATAATACATGAGCGTGAGCCATGGATATAGCACTATATGTGGAATAGAATGGTGGTTGTGGAGAAGACAAAAAGAGGGGAAGATAGTCTCACATCAACTATGCGTATCAACGAGCTACGGAGATGCCCATCAATAGATATCAATGTGAGTGAGTAGGGATTGCCATGCAACGGATGCACTAGAGCTATAAGTATATGAAAGCTCAATAAAAGAAACTAAGTGGGTGTGCATCCAACTCACTTGCTCACGAAGACCTAGGGAATTTTGAGGAAGCCCATCATTGGAATATACAAGCCAAGTTATATAATGAAAAATTCCCACTAGTATATGAAAGTGACAAAATGAGAGACTCTCTATCATGAAGATCATGGTGCTACTTTGAAGCACAAGTGTGGTAAAAGGATAGTAACATTGTCCCTTCTCTCTTTTTCTCTCATTTATTTGTTTATGCCTTCTCTATTTTTTGTGGCCTCTTTTTTTTCATTCGGAGTCTCATCCTGACTTGTGGGGGAATCATAGTCTCCATCATCCTTTCCTCACTTGGGACAATGCTCTAAGAATGATGATCATCACACTTCTTATTTTTCTTACAACTCAACAATTACAACTCAATACTTAGAACTAAATATGACTCTATATGAATGCCTCCGGTGATGTACCGGGATATGCAATGAATCAAGAGTGACATGTATGAAAGAATTATGAACGGTGGCTTTGCCACAAATACGATGTGAACTACATGATCATGCTAGCAATATGACAATGATGGAGCGTGTCATAATGAACGGAACGGTGGAAAGTTGCATGGCAATATATCTCAGAATGGCTATGGAAATGGCATGATAGGAAGGTATGGTGGCTTTTTTGAGGAATATATTTGGTGGTTGTATGATACCGGTGAAAAGTGCGCGGTATTCGAGAGGCTAGCAATGGTGGAAGAAAGGAAAGTGCGTATAATCCATGGACTCAACATTAGTCATAAAGAACTCATATACTTATTGCAAAAACCTAGAAGTTATCAAAGCAAAGTATTACGCGCATGCTCCTAGGGGCATAGATTGGTAGGAAAAGACCATCGCTCGTCCCCGACCGCCACTCATAAGGAAGAGAATCAACAAATAAATCATGCTCCGACTTCATCACATAACGGTTCACCATGCGTGCATGCTACGGGAATCACAAACATTAACACAAGCATTTCTCAAATTCACAACTACTCAACTAGCACGACTCTAATATCACCATCCTCATATCTCAAAACAATTATCAAGCATCAATTTTTTTCTTAGTATTCAACGCACTCAAAAGAAAGTTTTACAAATCTTGAATACCAAGCATATTATTATTAAGCAAATTACCATGCTATTAATACTCTCAAAATAATCTATGTGAAGCATGAGAGATCAATAGTTTCTATAAAACAAATCCACCACCGTGCTCTAAAATATATAAGTGAAGCACTAGAGCAAAACTATAAAACTCAAAAGATATAAGTGAAGCACTAGAGTAAAACTATAGAGCTCAAAAGATATAAGTGAAGCACATAGAGTATTCTTTCAAATTCCAAATTATGTATGGCTCTCTCAAAAGGTGTGTATAGAAAGTATGATTGTGGTAGACTAACAAGCAAATACTCAAATCATAAAAGACGCTCCAAGCAAAACACATATCATGTGGTGAATAAAAATATAGCTCCAAGTAAAGTTATCGATAGAAATAGACGAAAGAGGGGATGACTTCCGGGGCATCCCCAAGCTTTGGCTTTTAGGTGTCCTTAGATTATCTTGGGGGTTCCATGGGCATCCCCAAACTTAGGATCTTGCCACTCCTTGTTCCATAATCCATCAAATCTTTACCCAAAACTTGAAAACTTCACAACACAAAACTTAAAGTAGAAAATCTCGTGAGCTCCATTAGCGAAAGAAAACAAAAGACCACTTCAAGGTACTATAATGAACTCATTATTTATTTATATTGGTGTTAAACCTACTGTATTCCAACTTCTCTATGGTTTATAAACTATTTTACTAGCCATAGATTCATCAAAATAAGCAAACAACACACGAAAAACAGAATCTGTCAAAAACAGAACAGTCTGTAGTAATCTGTAGCTAGCGCAAGATCTGTAACCCAAAAAATTCTAAAATAAATTGTTGGACGTGAGGAATTTATCTATTAATCATCTGAAAAAATAATTAACTAAATACCACTCTCCAAATAAAAATTACAGCAGTTCTCGTGAGCGGTAAAGTTTCTGTATTTTACAGCAAGTTCAACAAGACTTTCCCTAAGTCTTCCCAACGGTTCTACTTGGCACAAACACTAATTAAACACAAAAAACACAACGAAAACAGAGGCTAGATAATTTATTTATTACTAAACAGGAGCAAAAATCAAGGAATAAAAATAAAACTGGGTTGCCTCCCAACAAGCGCTATCGTTTAACGCCCCTAGCTAGGCATAACAAGCAAGAATAGATCTAGATATTGCCATCTTTGGTAGGCAATTCTTCAATGAGGCATATTTATCCCTTAGGAATTTCTTTCTTTCTAGTGATTATCAAACTCTTAGGCACAAGATCGAAAAATTCATTTGTAGCAATTGTGTCGGTTTCGGGTTCCGGCAGACCCTTGAGGTTCGAACACTGGGGTGCACGCGGAGATTTCGCCTCCTGCCTACCTGCACCCCTCCGCCTTGCTAGGATCTAAACTAAGGAAAGAATAACACAAGAGACGCAGGGTTTATACTAGTTCGGGCCACCGTTGTGGTGTAATACCCTACTCCAGTGTGTGGTGTGGTGGATTGCCTCTTGGGCTGATGATGATGAACAATACAAGGGAGAACAGCCTCGCGAGGGTCTGTTCTTGGCTAGGGCGATGAACTGCTGGGAGGAGCTCAGTCACCCTTCTCTCTCTCTCTAACTGATCTTCTCTATCCTTCAATCCCTCTCTTTTCTTCCCACCTCCCAGCTCTCTTTGCTCTGTGGGTGGCTGCTCCTATTTATAGAGGCCCTGGTCCTCTTCCCAAATATCGAGCAAGAAGGGAGCCAACAATGGCGGGCTAATTTGAAGGGGGACAGCTAGTATCAGCTATCCTGACAAAAGTAGTCTTCGCCTGCGCAAAGCTCTGGTGACGACGCCGTCTTGGGCTCCACGGTGACCTCCGTCTCATAGTGCTCCTGGTCTTGGTCTCGTTGCATCGAAATGGCAACCTTTGCCTGATGCCTCTGTACTCCGCGGCTGTGCTTGCCCCCTTTGCACCAAAGAGGAAGGGAGGACACTTCGCGGGCTAGCACCCGCCTGGCACCCCTGGTCGTCATGGCTTGTGTCACGGTCACCTCGTGAGGTACCCCGCCTTGATTTCTCCGCCTCCTCGTGAGCCAGCCTGACGAGGCCGCGCCTGAGGAAGCTCCGCGTCATCCGCCCTGCGAGGCTTGGCCCCTCGCGAGGGTCTTGGGTTTGTCTTGGTGAACATGGGCCGCGCTGGGCCCCCCTTTGAGCCACGCCGCAGGCCGCAGGCAGGCAAGTCTAGGGACCCCCGTTCCCAGAACGCCGACTGTAGCCCCCGGGCCCAAGGCGCGCCCGGACTTGGCCGTGCAGGGAGGCGGAAGGGCAAGAGCGAAGCGCCGCAGGCCCTAACAGCCTACAGCCTTGGGCGCCGCGTGGCGGTTGGTTGGACGTGGGCGTCTCCACTTCCCCATGGCGCCTTGGCAACTGCACGGATCGGACAAGTCCCTGCATGTGAAGTGGGTCATGATTACCTGCAATCGTGGAGGTAGGCGGTTGGCCTTCGCCGGCCATAAGTACGGAACAGCGCGTGCCCTTCCAGTCCATCCCTCCTTGCATCTCCTTCTTCCCGATCCTTGCTCCGTCTTGCTGCGATGGCTCCGATCCGCCGGTTCTCGACGGCAGAGAAGGGAAAGGCTCCCCGAGGGGAACCAGACCCACTCCCACCGAAGAAACGGCTCGCCCCCCGTGGCCAGGACGAGGGGGCCCTTCAGGTGGTGTCGAGGCCTTGGTGCGAGCGGGTGCCGCCGGGGTTCCCGCTGCCATTGTACGCCCACGTCGAGGGCCCCGAAGGAGCTGATGCTGACCGCCATGGGCGGTGCCGCCGTTGGCACAGATGGGTCACGAATGTGTGGGTCGTCCCCCCTGGGGTCCACATCGAGGGCTCCTCCCAAGAGTTCGTGCTCCACGTCGCCATTCCTCTTCAGTCTTGGATCCGCCTTCCTCCCTTCTTCGCCTCCATCGTCCCGCAGGGGGAGCCCCTGGAGCTCTGGCTACAACACCCTCGCAACCGAGGCAGAGGTCGCGGTCGTTGCCCCGGGCGGGGTCTTCATGACTCGGGGCTGGAGAGAGATCGCCCGGGTTTGCAGGGTAAGGGGCGTCTTCGCGGTCCACTTGGATTACGACGGTGCTTCGGTGATGCTCTTCAAGGTCTTCGATGCGGGCAGGCGCCGGCTGGAGTGCTGCCCCGAGGAAGGTAGCCAGGACCCTGCCACAACGAGGACTGGGCCCGCCAACCGCTCCCTTGGTGGCTCCTCAGGCGGTGGAGGCGTCGGAGGTTCCAGCGACTCCGGCGAGCTCTTCGTGACTCCGGAGACGAGCGACGACAGCTACGAGCCCCCGAGCTGGCGCCGCTCCTGGAGCAAGGCGGGCTCATCGGGCCGCCGCCGACTCTGATCTGGATGGGGTTGGCGTCGGTGCTTGACGGCCCACTGTTGATGATGGCGTCTTTTGCAGGGTCGCGCGTAGTTTGTGTCCCTTTAGGATCTGTTCCCTGTAAGGAATCAAAAACGCGTCCCGTGGGGGCTTGTAAGGTGCATGTGATCCTGTTTGTTAATATAACCCTTGTCATAGAATTGCGCGAGTTGCTCATTCCGTCTTAGCTCAGTCCTCCCTTTCAAACCTCACGAGGGCTTGGTGCTCTGCACTGACAGGTCCCAGTCCCAAGGCGGCTTCAGCCGTCGCTGGTATGCCAGGTCGCGATGCCGTGGTTAAGGCCAGGAGGTGAGCGACCCGGAGTCCGGTAAGAGCCCCTGAGTCGCGATGCTCAAGAGGTCCACTTTGGCGCCCAAGCAGCCGTCGTTTGGTGAGAAAGGAGAGCGGCGTCGATAAAACGGGATAGCATTAGGTGCGCGGATGGTGCCACGGCAGCTGGCGCTTCCGGGTGATGACTTATCTCGATGATCAGGGGCCGCTCTCTGGTGTGTCGCCGGGTCCGTGCATCGGCAGGCGCGAGGTTGCTCGGCAAGGTCCTTGTGTGTCTCTCCCCTCTCGCCTTTGCTCCCCTTTCTGGTTCACGCTCTTGAAGATGTCGCCCTTGGCCTTGGCACCGCGGCCGAGGCCAAGGCGCGTGTCCTGTCTTCTGTAGCAATGACGCGGGTCCTCACCCACATCTACCTTCGCGATCCCGGTGTCGACCTCGACAGCCTGTTGGAGCCAGTGAGCGGCGAGCGTGCCGCTGCCGCTGCCGAGGCCATGAAGGGTCGCGCAGAGGCCCTATTGGGGAAGTTCCGGGCCTTCAGCTCCAAGCCGAAGCAAGGCGCTGCCGACCCCACCGCTCCGTGAGACGTACCCAATCCACGCTGCTCCATCGCCGACAAGTGACTCCGTCGCGGCTCCTGTCCTGCCTTTAATTCCTGCACATGTATCATGCCTCGGGGAGGTGTTTAAACTTGCGTTTGGCATCGAGATAACAGTGTGGACTGTAATATTTGCTTTTGAACTTCTTGAAATTTGCGCCTTTCCTTCCTACTTGCTTATGTTCTACGCCAGCAGAGCCCGTCCCCGCGCATGCCTCACCCAGCGTTGCTCCCGACCGGAAACCAGGACGGGGCCAAGGGGTGAGGGGCCACGTGACAAGTTAGGCTCCTGAGTCGCGATGCTCAGGAGTCCCCCTTGGCGCACGAACAGCAAGTAGGGAGGTGTGATGCGGGTGGATCTACCGTTCTACGTCTGCAGAGCCCGGCCGCGCGCGTGCCTCACCCAGCGTTGGTCCCGATCGGAAACTAGGACGGGGCCACGGAGTGAGGGGCTACATGACCAGTTAGGCTCCTGAGTCGCGATGCTCAGGAGCCCCCCTTGACGCTCAAATGGCCTTCGTACCTTGGCTCCGCTTGGGGAGAGACGCGCGACGAACCAGGCCCGGGGGGACCTGGCTGGGCGGTGTGCGTCTAGGTGTGACCCAAGCGCAGCCCCCGTGCCCAGCCCCCTCGCGCGGCACTCCCGAGGGGAGGCGTTACGATGAGGCTAGACACTGAGCTCTGGGCTCCCTAAGGTTAGTGCGGCCCGGGGCCACCCTTAGTTGTTTATCACCAGCGCAGAGCATAGCGCTACCGTATGTGTACGGACATAGCCGCTCCTCGGCAGTGTCGTCATCCAGCACGGAGCATGGTGCTTCCACTGGTACATGGGAGGGGGGCCCCTCCGGGAGGAGCCCCCGGGGCGTGTACAGCCCCGCCCTGACACGTGGCTGGCACGGTAGGGCCTGGCGAGGTGTATCTGGGCACCCGTGAGCCAGCGCGGGACTCACGGGGCCCTACCTCTAGGCGGGTTGCGCCTGGCACTGGGCCTTATCTTGTGATGTGTCCCTGCAAATTTGGTTAGATGTCGGCACTCTACGTCCTTGTGTCCCGGCCCTCGAGCTGGTCTCAGCCGTCGCTGGTATACCAGGTCGCGATGCCATGGACAAGGCCAGAGGGTGAGGGCTGGAGAGCCAGTAAGAGCCCTGAGTCGCGATGCTCAGGTACCCCCCCTTTAACGTGCAAGTGGTCGGCATGGAGAAGAAGAGGTGCCGTGGACCGACATCAAATAATCAAGCATGGTGGGTCTAACGCATAATCGGAAATAAACGCAAATGGGATACATGCCCCTGGGCCTGGCCCGAGCGGCTTGGGGATCATGCAGCCCGAGGGGCGCCCCCAACAAGGTAAGCTAACAACATGGAATAAAAAGGGGATACACGCCGCCGGGACGGACCCACACGGCCTGGGAATAATGCAGCCCTGGGGGGCGCTCCCAGCTGGAAATAAAACTCGAAATATGTCACCTGATGATGTGGAGGACGAAGGAGCGTTGGTGTAGCAGGCTCGGTGAGCTGCGGGAGCCGATCCTCACGAGCCCCCAGGCCCAGGGGCCTCGAGAGGCTCCGGAGGCGCTGGCGGCTCCTCACGGGCCATCTCCATCCCTGCCAGGGCTGCGAAACGCCTGGCCTCTCGTGCCTCCGTGCTGCCCCTCATGAGGCGCTGGTACGTGTCAGCCGCGTTCGGCAAGCCGTAAGGCATGCAAACGTAGCTGTGGGGTGGGCCTCCGCAGAGCCCCACTCACGAGGGCCAGAGGCGCTCCAGAGAGGCGACTCGGTTGAGCCCTGGTATGTTGATGCAGACGCGCAGCCCACCATCCTCGCCTGGATGGGGAGCCACTGCTGGTAGGCGGCGGCCGCCTTTCATGACTCTTGACTCCTGTAGCTCCTGAATGGCCTCACTGACGAACTCCTGAGGGTCTGGATCTCCTTGCCTTTCTCCTTCTTGAGGGAAACGTGCTTCGAAACACGCCTCCATGTGGTGCCCAAGCGCCTCCCTCGTGACCCTAGCTAGGTCGGTGGCCCTCCAGGGGAGAGCCCCCGAGCCCTGCCTGAGGAGGGCGCCGGGTGCAGTTTCCTATGCGATGGAAGGAGGTTCCTCCTGGGCAGGCGCGGGCCCAGAGGGGCCTGCCTCCTGAGTGGTCGGGCCGGACGATGTCTTCTTCTTAGGGGCGGTCTCGGGAGGCCTCCTGCTTCCACGATCCGGGTCTTCCAGTGACGCGGCCTGAAAGGCTCGTTCCAGGGAACACGCCCCGTCCTTCTCTTCACAGGACGTTGTAGCCGTGGTGAGTTACAGCCATGAACTTGGCCAGCGCTGGGAACCCAAGGATGGCATTGTACGGCAGGCGAATGTGAGCGACGTCGAAGTCGATGAGCTCGGTGCGGTAGTTGTCGCGTGCACCGAAGGTGACAGGGAGGCGGACCTGCCTAATCGGGACCGTGGAGCCGTTGGTGACACCGGAGAAAGGCTTGGTTGGCTGAAGCTGGCTATAGGGCACTTGGAGGTTGTTGAATGTTTCCATGGACAGGACGTTGAGCCCTGCCCCGCCATCGATGAGGGTCTTGGTGACCACCACGTTGCTGATGATTGGGGAACAAAGCATCGGGAGGACTCCGGCTGTAGCTGCACACTTGAGCTGATCCGCTGAGCTGAACGTGATGGCGCACGCCGACCACCTAAGAGGGCGCGTGGCTTCGAGCCTGGGGAGGACTGCGTTCACTTCGCGGGCGAACTGCTTGAAGATGCACTGAGAGGCTGGGGCTTGTGCCCCGCCCAGGATGCAGGCAATCGCGCGCGGCTCCTGGAAGCCCCCAGCCCCCTCGTCCTGGTGGCGGTCCTCGTTTCTCCTTGGCTGCGGCGGCAGCGGTGGGAGGCCTGCGTTGCCTTGCAGGCGATCCTCGCGAGGCTGATCCCTCTAGTCTCCCTCGTGAGGCTGATCCCTCCAGCCTCCCTCGCGAGGCGGGTCTTGCCAGCGATCCTCGCGAGGTTGATCGCGCCACCCTTGGTGTGGGCCACGGTCTTCCCAGTGTCCTGCGTTCCTTCCTCCTCCTCTGCCGTAGCCCCGGTCACTGCGGTCAGGGCGACGGCCGATCCTTCCTTCTCGTATGGCTTGGAGCCCTTGACATACGTTGGTGTTGTGGGTGTGGAGGTTGTGGTACACACAGTACCGGCTGCCCTTGGAAGGTTCGGGCTGATCTCTGCCCCGCTTGGTGTCTGGTTCTGCAGCGAGCACGGCAGCCCCCTTGCGCTTCACATCCTTGGCCTTGGGCTTCTTCTCTTCTGGGTCTGCGGCAGGCAGCTCGAGGAGGGAGAGACGCCCTTCCTCGGACCTGGCGCACTTGGTTGCCAGGTTGAACAGTTCCAAGGAAGTGCACAGGTCTTCATGCATCGCCAGCTCCTCCTTCATCTTGACGTCATGCACGCTGTCGGAGAAGGCCGAGATGATGGCCTCCTCAGTCACCTTGGGAATCTTGAGGCGTGCGTTGTTGAAGCATTGGATGTACTTCTGCAGGGTCTCCCCGGGCTGTTGCTTGATGCGGCGCATGTCGCTCACGGCGGGTGGCCGGTCGCGAGTGCCTTGGAAGTTGGCGATGAAGCGGGTGCGCATCTCGTCCCAGGAGGAGATTGTGCCTGGAGCCAGGTGTGGGCCCCATCCTTGAGTGCCATGGGGAACCAGTTCGCCATGATCTTCTCGTCTTCGTTGGCAGCTTCGATGCCCAGCTCGTAGAGCTGGAGGAACTCCGCAGAGTCAGCCATGCCGTCGTAGCGAGGAGGCAAGTCTGGCTTGAACTTCCCGGGCCACGCGATGCTGCGTAGCTCGGTGGTGAAGGCACGGCAGCCTGCCGTGGCCACGGGAGGCCTTGGATGGCGGGGAGCTTGGTCTTGCGTGTCCCCACACGCTGCAGCTAGGAGCGGCGCGGGGTCTTGGCGCTTGGGAGCAGGAGCATGGTCGCGACGTGCTGGAGCAGGGAGCGCCCGGGCAGCTTCTTGCGGGCGAGGGACTTCTTGACAGCTCTACTCTTGCTGCGCTGGCGCCTGACGGAGCGGGTTCCGCCCAGGGGCCACGCGCCTTGGAGCCATGGCGCCTTCCTCAGGAGGAGGCGGCCGGGGCGCCGCCGGAGCTTCATTGCCCGCGCGGGGCGGGGTGCGATGCAGTGGAACGGACGGCGCAAGAGAGCCCCCTGCGGCGCGGATGAGCTCGGCGACACGGTCGAGCCATTCTTCATAGACGTCGTCGACAGGACGGTAGCTCAGGAGCTCGTTCTCCGCGATGAGTGTAGCCCGAGCCTCCATGGGCGCGCGGAGCACGCGGGACGAAGAACCAGCTGGGTTGGGCGAGGGAGTCGCGGTGCGGCCATCTTGCCGCACGGAAGGATGTTGGGACGATGCTTGCTGCTCGTCCCCCGCCGGGACGGTGGCGGCGTTGACGGCAGGTGACGGGGAACGGCGAGGACGCCCGCCGACAGGGGCTGTCTGGGCGACGCGGGAAGCGAGCGCGGCCCGGCGCTCGGTGTGGGTCCGACGAGCGTCAGACATGGGCGTGATGGTCGGAGGAGATAGGGGTGGTGGAAGACGAATCCCGGCGCACCCCTACCTGGCGCACCAAATGTCGGATTTCGGGTTCCGGCAGACCCTTGAGGTTCAAACACTGGGGTGCGCGCGGAGATTTTGCCTCCTGCCTACCTGCACTCCTCCTTCTCGCTAGGATCTAAACTAAGGAAAGAACAACACAAGAGACGCAGGGTTTATACTGGTTCGGGCCACCGTTGTGGTGTAATGCCCTACTCCAGTGTGTGGTGTGGTGGATTGCCTCTTGGGATGATGATGATGAACAATACAAGGGAGAACAGCCTCGTGAGGGTCTGTTCTTGGCTGGGGCGATGAACTGCTGGGAGGAGCTCAGTCACCCTTCTCTCTCTCTCTAACTGATCTTCTCTATCCTTCGATCCCTCTCTTTTCTTCCCACCTCCCAGCTCTCTTTGCTCTGTGGGTGGCTGGTCCTATTTATAGAGGCCCTGGTCCTCTTCCCAAATATCGAGCGGGAAGGGAGCCAACAATGGCGGGCTAATTTGAAGGGGGACAGCTAGTATCAACTATCCTGACAAAATTAGTCTTCACCTGCGCAAAGCTCTGGTGATGACGCCGTCTTGGGCTCCACGGTGACCTCCGTCTCATAGTCCTCCTGGTCTTGGTCTCATTGCACCGAAATGGCAACCTTTGCCTGATGCCTCGGTACTCCATGGCTGCGCTTTCCTCCTTTGCACCAAAGAGGAAGGGAGGACACTGCGCGGGCTGGCACCCGCCTGGCACCCCCGGTCGTCATGGCTTGCGTCACGGGCACCTCGTGAGGTACCCCGCCTTGATTTCTCCGCCTCCTCATGAGCCAGCCTGATGAGGCCGCGCCTGAGGAAGCTCCGCGTCGTCCGCCCCGCGAGCCTTGGCCCCTCGCGAGGGTCTTGGGTTTGTGTTGGTGAAGATGGGGCGCGCTGGGCCCCCCTTTGAGCCACGCCACAGGCCGCAGGCAGGCAAGTCTGGGGACCCCCGTTCCCAGAACGCCGACTAATTGGTTCCTTAATGATAGCAAAAAGATTGGGATGAATACTTATAGATTTAAGATCTGCAGTTTCCTTACTAGATGATTCACCCTTATTTTTAGGAACATACATAAGCTTGGCAATTTTAGTAGGAGGACTTTGAGTATTCTTTGCGGAAGAAAAATCGGTTCCCAAGTTCGTAATGATACCCTCAAGTTTATCGATTCTAGAGGAATCTAGATTTATTTTCTCATTAACTACGGGTTCCTTTTCCTTAATATTTTTCAAAGTCATTCCTACCTTAGATCCATATTGGGTAATTTGATTGTGGATCTTTTTATCTAGATTTTCAATTAATTCAATGGTAGCAACTTTATTTTCAATAATTTCAAGTCTTTGCATAACATGCTCCAAAGTTAACATAGTTCCATTAACCAAAAGAGGTGGTGAGCCAAATAAATCTAACATAGCATTAAAAGAATCAAAAGTATGGCTACCCAAGAAATTCCCTCCGGTAATGGTATCAAGGATATATCTATACCAAGGCCAAGTACCTACATAAAAATTACGGAGAACAACTGAAGTAGATTGCTTCTTGATAGATCTATTGTGAGCATTGCAAATTATTATTTTTAGCATTGCAAATTCTATACCAAGCATATTTTAGATTTTCTCCCTCCCTTTGTTTAAAATTTTGAACTTCATTCTCGGGAGACAACGAAGAAGATATGAGACTAGCCATGATGACAAGCGAGCAAACAAAAGGCAAACGGGCAAAGAAGGCAAATAGAGAAAGAGAGGGAGGATAGAGAGAGAGGGCGAATAAAACGGCAAGGGTGAATTGGGGGGAGAGGAAACCGAGAGGCAAATGGCAAATAATGTAATGCGGGAGATAGGGATTGTGATGTGTACTTGGTATGTTGACTTTTGCGCGGACTCCCCGGCAACGGCGCCAGAAATTCTTCTTGCTACCTCTTGAGCACTGCATAGGATTTCCCCGAAGAGGAGAGGATGATGCAGCAAAGTAGCATAAGTATTTCCCTCAGTTTTTGAGAACCAAGGTATCAATCCAGTAGGAGGCTACGCGCGAGTCCCTCGTACCTACACAAAAACAATAGCTCAACGAAACCAACGCGCTTAGGGCTTGTCAATCCCTTCACGGTCACTTACGAAAGTGAGATCTGATAGAGATGATAAATAATATTTTTGGTATTTTTGGTATAGAGATGCAAAGTGAAAAGTAAAAGGCAAAGTAAAAAGGCAAAGCAATAATAAAAGTGATGGAGATTGATATGATGAGAAAGAGACCCGGGGGCCAAAGGTTTCACTAGTGGCTTCTCTCAAGGGCATAAGTATTCTACGGTGGGTGAACAAATTACTGTTGAGCAATTGACAGAATTGAGCATAGTTATGAGAATATCTAGGTATGATCATGTATATAGGCATCACGTCCGAGACAAGTAGACCGACTCCTGCCTGCATCTACTACTATTACTCCACTCATCGACCGTTATCCAGCATGCATCTAGAGTATTAAGTTAAAAACAGAGTAACGCCTTAAGCAAGATGACATGATGTAGAGGGATAGTTTCATGCAATATGATAAAAACCCCATCTTGTTATCCTCGATGGCAACAATAAAATACGTGCCTTGCTGCCCCTTCTGTCACTAGGAAAGGATACCGCAAGATCGATCCCAAACCTAAGCACTTCTCCCATGGCAAGAACAACCAATCTAGTAGGCCAAACCAAATTGATAATTCGAAGAGACTTGCAAAGATAACCAATCATACATAAAAGAATTCAGAGAAGATTCAAATATTTTTCATAGATAGACTGGATCATAAACCCACAATTCATCGGTCTCAACAAACACACCGCAAAAAGAAGATTACATCGAATAGATCTCCACGAGAGAGGGGGAGAACATTGTATTGAGATCCAAAAAGAGAGAAGAAGCCATCTAGCTACTAACTATGGACCCGTAGGTCTGAACTAAACTACTCACACTTCATCAGAGGGGCTTGGATGATGATGTAGAAGCCCTCCGTGATCGATGCCCCCTCCTGCGGAGCTCCAGAACAGGCTCCAAGATGGGATCTCGTGGATACAGAAAGTTGCGGCGGTGGAATTAGGTTTTTGGCTCCCTCTTTGATCGTTTGGGCGTACGTAGGTATATGTAGGAGGAAGAAGTACGTCGGTAGAGCTTCGAGGGGCCCACGAGGCAGGGGCACGCCCTCCACCCTCGTGACCGCCTTGTGGCTTTCTTGACGAAGGGTCCAAGTCTCCTGGGTCTTATCTGATGAGAAAATCGCGTTCCTGAAGGTTTCATTCCGTTTGGACTCCATTTGATATTTTGTTTCTCCGAAACACTGAAATAGGCAAAAAACAGCAATTCTAGGCTGGGCCTCCGGTTAATAGGTTAGTCCCAAAAATAATATAAAAGTGGAAAATAAAGCCCAATATAGTCCAAAATAGTAGCTAATATAGCATGGAGCAATCAAAAATTATAGATACATTGGAGACGTATATATCGATATTTATTGCATTATGGGCTATTATTTCACATTATGTCACAATACTTATGGCTATTCTCCCTTATTTTACAAGGTTTACATAAGGAGGGAGAATGCCGGCAGCTGGAATTCTGGGCTGGAAAAGGAGCAAATATTAGAGACCTATTCTGCACAACTCCAAAAGTCCTGAAACTCCACGAAATACCTTATAATAAATAATGAAAAATCCTCGCCAAAGATGAACACCAGGGGGCCCACACCCTGTCCACGAGGGTGGGGGGCGCCCCCTAGGGCGCGCCCCCTACCTCATGGGCCCCTTGGTGGCTCTCCGATGACCAACTTCTGCTATATGAAGTCTTTCATCGAGAAAAAAACCAGAGGCAACTTTTAGGGATGAAACTCCGCCGCCACGAGGTGGAACCTTGGTGGAACCAATCTAGGGCTCCGGTAGAGCTGTTCTGCCGGGGAAACTTCTCTCCCGGAGGGGGAAATCATCGCCATCGTCATCACCAACGCTCCTCTCATAGGGAGAGGGCAATCTCCATCAAGATCTTCATCAGCACCATCTCATCTCAAAACCCTAGTTCATCTCTTGTATCCAATTCTTGTCTCCAAATCCGGGATTGGTGCTAGTAGGTTGCCAGTAGTGTTAATTACTCCTTGTAGTTGATGCTAGTTGGTTAAATTGGTGGAAGATCATATGTTCAGATCCTTTATGCATATTATTACCCCACTGATTATGAACATGAATATGCTTTGTGAGTAGTTACGTTTGTTCCTGAGGACAAGGGAGAAGTCTTGCTATTAGTAGTCATGTGAATTTGGTATTCGTTCGATATTTTGATGAGATGTATGTTGTCTAGCCTCTAGTGGTGTTATGTGAACGTCGACTACATAACACTTCACCATTATTTGGGCCTAGAGGAAGGCATTAGGATGTAATAAGTAGATGATGGGTTGCAAGAGTGACAGAAGCTTAAACCCTAGTTTATCCGTTGCTTCGTAAGGGCCTGATTTGGATCCATACACTACTACAAAAACAGCTATAGCCAATATGGACACTAATGGCGCTCTGTACATGTGGTGCGCCATTACTAAATACTAATGGCGCACCATGTGTTGGTGCGCCATTAGTGTGCAAATACTAATGGCGCACCACATCCACGGTGCGCCATTAGTAAACATATTTTTTTAAATTTTTACAAAACTACTAATAGCGCACCGTGGGAGTGGTGCGCCATTACTAGTTGGCGCACCACTCCCACGGTGCGCCATTAGTAATTATGTTTCAAAAAAAATTCAATTTTTTTATTTTTATTTTTTAAACTACTAATGGCGCACCGTGGGAGTGGTGCGCCATTACTAGTTGCCATTAGTAATTTGGCCCAAACATTCCCCACAATGCACCCCCCCCCCTCGTGGACCGCCTTTTCATTTTCAAAAAGAATAAAAGAAAATGATAGAAATGTCAAAAAAATAATAGAAAATAAGATTCCCATGTGATATGTGGTCTAGTTGTTAGCAAAATTTACAAACATGAATTTTCGACTTTTTTGCAAAATCTCTCGAGAATTTGTAAAAATGGGCATAACTTTTGTATACGAACTCGGATGAAAAAGTTTTTTATATGAAAAATCATCT
This sequence comes from Triticum urartu, assembly GCF_003073215.2. Classification (NCBI taxonomy): domain Eukaryota; kingdom Viridiplantae; phylum Streptophyta; class Magnoliopsida; order Poales; family Poaceae; genus Triticum; species Triticum urartu. Next base: position 258,296,192 of record NC_053027.1, on the reverse strand, counting down.
ACTCAAAAAGTTACATCCGAATTTAACCTGGGGCTTTTAAGATCTGGAGAGGCAAAAAAATTCAAACTTACTAATGGCGCGCCTGCCCATGGTGCGCCATTACTATCTTCCCGCCTTCAAAATTCAAAATAAATAAAAAAATAAAAAAAAGTTACTAACGGCGCACCTGCCCATGGTGTGCCATTAGTATCTTCCCGCCTTCAAAATTCAAAATAAATCAGAAAAAATAGTAATGGCGCACCTGCCCATGGTGCTCCATTACCATGCCGTATATATGGATGGGCGTGTCCTCTCCTCCTTACCTCTTCATTCTTCTCCTCCACTCCACCTCTCCTCCACTCCATCTCCTCCTCTACTCCACTCCATCTTCCCTTCTCTCCTCCACCATACTACCCTCCTCCTCTTCGGCGACCTCCTCCTCCTCCTCTCTGGCGACCTCCTCCTCCCTCCTCTCCTCTCCTCCCCTCCCCTCACGGTTTCTCCTCCCTCCTCTCCGGTGAGCTCCTCCTCCCTCCTCTCCGGTAAGCTCCTCCTCCCTCATCTCTAGTGAGCTCCTCCTCCCTCCTCTCCGGTGAGCTCCTCCTCCCTCCTCTCCTCCCATCCCCTCATGGTTTCTCCTTCCTCCTCTCCGATGCTCCGGTGAACTCCTCTCCGGCGACCTCCTCCTCCTCTCCAGCGATGTAGGCGAGCGCCTCTCCGGTCACCTCCTCCTCCTCCTCCTCTCCGGCGAACTCCTCTCTGGAAAAAGAACACGACAAAAGAACGTACAAGATCCAAAAACGGGAACAAAAATTGAAATAATATCGTGCAAAAAACGAGCAAAAAATGGGCAAAAAAATCGTGATCCAGATCCAAATTCAAAATTCAAAAATAGCAATGGCGCACGGTGGGGGTTAGACGGTGCGCCACTACTATTTTCCCGCCTTCAAAATTCAAAAATACTAATGGCGCACCGTGGTCTATACTAATGGCGCACCAGTGGCCTATACTAATGGTGCACCGTAGTGCGCCATTAGTATACCAGATACTAATGGCGCACCACTGGTGCGCCATTAGTAAAAAATACTAGTGGCGTGGTACTAGTGGCGCACCAGTAGTGCGCCATTAGTAGGCAAAACTGGTGCGCCACTAGTAGGCCTTTTCCTAGTAGTGATATGTTTCATTCTATGGTTAGGTTTACCTTAATACTTTTGTTGTAGCTTGCAATAGAGGTTAATCATAAGTGGGATGCTTGTTCAAGAAAGAACAACACCCAAGCACCGGTCCACCCACATGTCAAATTATCAAAGTACCGAAGGCGAATCATATGAACATGATGAAAACTAGCTTGACGATATTCCCATGTGTCCTCGGGAGCGCTTTTCCTTATATAAGAGTTTGTCCAGGCTTGTCCTTTGTTACAAAAAGGATTGGGCCACCTTGCTGCACTTTATTTACTTTTGTTACTTGTTGCTCGTTACAAATTATCTTATCACAAAACTATTTGTTACCACTTATTTCAGTACTTGCAGAGAATACCTTGCTGAAAACCACCTATCATTTCCTTGTGCTCCTCGTTGGGTTTGACACTCTTACTTATCGAAAGGACTATGATAAATCCCCTATACTTGTGGGTCATCAAGACTCTTTTATGGCACCGTTGCCGGGGTGTGAAGCGCCTTTGGTAGGTGGAATTTGGTAAGGAAAAATTTATATAGTGTGTTGAAATTTACTGTCACCTGTTACTATGGAAAGTAACCCTATGAGGGGCTTGTTTGAGGTATATTCACCCCGACCAGTAGAGCAAAGAGTTGCTCCTCAACCTACTGAATCTATTGAAAATGAAATTCCTTATGAGTATCCTTCGGGTATGATAGAAAAACTGCTAGCTAATCCTTTTACAGGAGATGGAACAAAGCATCCTGATGAACACCTAATATATGTGGATGAAGTTTGTGGATTATTTAAGCTTGCAGGTATACCCGATGATGTTGCTAAGAAGAAGGTCTTCCCTTTATCTTTGAAGGGAGACGCATTGACATGGTATAGGCTATGTGATGATACGAGATCATGGAACTATAGAAGATTAAAATTGGAATTTCATCAAAAGTATTACCCTATGCATCTTGTTCATCATGACCACAATTATATATATATAATTTTTGGCCTCGCGAAGGAGAAAGCATCGCTCAAGCTTGGGGGAGACTTAAATCAATGTTATATTCATGCCCCAATCATGAGCTCCCAAGATACACAATTCTTCAAAAAAATTATGCCCGGCTTTCTGAAAATAATCACACCATGCTCGATACTTCTTGTGCTGGCTCTTTTATGATGAAGACTATTGGATTTAGATGGGATTTATTGGATAGAATTAAACGCAACTCTGAAGATTGGGATCTCGACAAAGGTAAGTACTCAGGTATGACACCTAAGTTTAATTGTGTTAAATCTTTTATGGATACCGATATTTTCTGTAAGTTTAGCACTAAATATGGACTTGATTCTGAGATAGTAGCTTCTTTCTGTGAATCTTTTGCTACTTATGTTGATCTCACTAAGGAGAAGTGGTTTAAATATCATCCTCCCATAGAAGTAAAAGTAGTTGCACCTATTAAAGTTGAAGAAAAGACTGTCACTTATAATGATCCTATTGTTCCTACTTGTTATGCTGAGAAACCACCTTTCCCTGCTAGGATAAAGGATCATGCTAAAGCTTCAACTGTGGTTCGTAAAAGCAATACTAAAACATATACACCTCCTGAGCAAGTTAAAGTAGAACATAATATTGCTATTGTTAAAGATCTCTTGCCTGATAACATTGATGGGCATGTTATTCAGTTCTGCGGTGAAACTGCTAGAATTGCTAAATCTTGTGCTAAAGATAAACATAGACCTGTGGTAGGCATGCCTGTTATTTCTGTTAAAATAGGAGAAATTGTTATCATGGCTTATGTGATATGGGTGCTAGTGCTAGTGTTATACCTTATGACTTGTATAAAGAAATCAAGCATGAAATTGCACCTGGTGAGTTAGAAGATATTGATGTCACAATTAAACTTGCTAATAGAGATACTATTTCAGCAGTGGGAATTGTTAGAGATGTTGAAGTCTTGTGCGGGAAAACTAAATATCCTGCTGATTTTCTTGTTCTTAGTTCCCCACAAGATAGCTTTTGTCCCATTATATTTGGTAGACCCTTCTTGAACACTGTTAATGCTAAGATAGACTGCGAAAAGAATTTAGTTACTATTGCCTTGGATGATATGACTCATGAATTTAATTTCTCTAAATTTAGTAAACAACACCGTGAAGAAGAATTGCCTAGTAAGGATGAAATTATTGGTCTTGCTTCTATTGCCGTACCTCCTAGTGATCCTTTAGAACAATATTTGCTAGACCATGAGAATGATATGTTTATGAATGAAAGAAGGGAAGTAGATGAAGTATTCTTTAAACAAGAACCTATTCTGAAACACAATTTGCCTGTTGAAATCCTAGGGGATCCTCCTCCACCTAAGGGTGATCCCGTGTTTGAGCTTAAACCGTTGCCTGATAATCTTAAATATGCTTATCTTGATGAAAAGAAGATATATCCTGTTATTATTAGTGCTAACCTTTCAGAGCATGAAGAAGACAGATTATTGAAAACTCTGAAGCACTGTGCTGCTATTGGATATACTCTTGATGATCTTAAGGGCATTAGTCCCACTCTATGTCAACATAAAATAAATTTGGGAGCAGATGCCAAACCAGTTCGTGATCCTCAATGACGTCTGAATCGTAAAATGAAAGAAGTGGTAAGAAAAGAAATACTAATGCTTCTGGAGGCAGGTATAATTTATCCCGTTGCTGATAGTTAGTGGGTAAGTCCTGTTCATTGTGTCCCTAAGAAGGGAGGTATTACTGTTGTTCCTAATGATAAAGATGAATTGATTCCACAAAGAATTATTACAGGTTATAGGATGGTAATTGATTTCCGCAAATTAAATAAGGCTACTAAGAAATATCATTACCCCTTACCTTTTATCGATCAAATGCTAGAAAGATTATGCAAACATACACATTACTGCTTTCTAGATGGTTATTCTGGTTTCTCTCAAATACATGTGTAAGCAAAAGATCAATCAAAGACTACTTTTACATGCCCTTTTGGTACTTTTGCTTATAGACGTATGCCTTTTGGTTTATGTAATGCACCTGCTACCTTTCAAAGATGCATGATGGCTATATTCTCTGACTTCTGTGAAAAGATTTGTGAGGTTTTCATGGACGACTTTTCTGTCTATGGATCTTCTTTTGATGATTGCTTGAGCAATCTTGATCGAGTTTTGCAGAGATGTGAAGAAACTAATCTTGTCTTGAATTGGGAAAAGTGCCACTTTTATGGTTAATGAGGGTATTGTCTTGGGGCATAAAGTTTCTCAAAGAGGTATTGAAGTTGATAAAGCCAAGGTTGATGCTATTGAAAAGATGCCGTGTACCAAGGACATCAAAGGTGTAAGAAGTTTCCTTGGTCACGCCAGATTTTATAGGAGGTTCATTAAGGACTTCTCAAAAATTTCTCGCCCTCTGACTAATTTACTAAAAAAAGATATACCATTTGTCTTTGAAGATGATTGTGTAGAAGCATTTGAAATACTTAAGAAAGCATTAGTCTCTGCACCTATTGTTCAACCACCTGATTGGAATTTAGCCTTTGAAATTATGTGTGATGCTAGCGATTATGCTGTAGGTGCTTTTCTAGGGCAAAGAGTTGATAAGAAATTAAATGTTATCCATTATGCTAGTAAGACTCTAGACAATGCTCAAAGAAATTATGCTACTACTGAAAAAGAACTTTTAGCAGTTGTATTTGCTTGTGATAAGTTCAGACCTTATATTGTTGATTCTAAAGTAACTATCCACACTGATCATGCTGCTACTAAATATCTTATGGAGAAGAAAGATGTTAAACCTAGACTTATTAGATGGGTTCTCTTGCTACTAGAATTTGATTTAAATATTGTTGATAGAAGAGGAGTTGAGAACCCCATTGCAGACAACTTATCTAGGTTAGAGAATGTTCTTGATGACCCACTACCTATTGATGATAGCTTTCCTGATGAATAATTAAATGTCATAAGTACTTCTCGTAGTACTCCTTGGTATGCTGATTATGCTAATTACGTAGTTGCTAAATTCATACCACCTAGCTTCACATAGCAACAAAAAGAAAAAGTTCTTCTATGATTTGAGACATTACTTTTGGGATGACCCACATCTTTATGAAGAAGGAGTAGATGGTGTTATTAGATGTTGTGTACCTGAGCATGAATAGGAACAGATTCTACACAAGTGCCACTCCGAAACTTATGGAGGACACCACGTGCGAGATAGAATTGCACATAAGGTATTGCAATCCAGTTTTTATTGGCCTACTCTCTTCAAGGATGCCCGTAAGTTTGTCCTATCTTGTGATGAATGTCAAAGAATTGGTAATATTAGTAGACGTCAAGAAATTCCTATGAATTATTCACTTGTTATTGAACCATTTGATGTTTGGGGCTTTGATTATATGGGACCTTTTCCTGCCTCTAATGGATATACACATATTTTAGTTGCTGTTGATTACGTTACTAAGTGGGTAGAAGCTATTCCAACTAGTAGTGCTGATCATAACACTTCTATTAAAATGCTTAAACAAGTTATTTTTCTGAGGTTTGGAGTCCCTAGATATTCAATGACTGATGGTGGTTCACAGTTTATTCATGGTGCTTTCCGTAAAATGCTTGCTAAATATGACGTCAATCATAGAATTGCATCTCTGTATCACCCACAGTCTAGTGGTCAAGTAGAATTGATTAATAAAGAGCTCAAATTAATTTTGCAAAAGACTGTCAAGAGGTCTAGAAAGAATTGGTCCAAGAAACTTGATGATGCATTATGGGCCTATAGAACTACATATAAAAATCCTATGGTTATGTCTCCGTATAAAATGGTATATGGAAAAGCATGTCACTTACCTCTCGAACTAGAACATAAGGCATATTGGGCTATTAAAGAGCTCAACTATGATTTCAAACTTGCCGGTGAAAAGAGGTTATTTGATATTAGCTGACTTGATGAATGGAGAACCCAAGCTTATGAAAATGCCAAGTTGTTTAAAGGAAAGGTTAAAAGATGGCATGACAAAAGGATAAAAAAGTGTGAGTTTAATGTAATTGATTATGTATTGCTATACAACTCTCGTTTAATATTTTTTGTAGGAAAACTTCTATGTAAATGGGAAGGCCCCTATGTTATCGAGGAGGTCTATCATTCTAGTGCCATAAAAATCAACAACTTCGAAGGCACAAATCCGAAGGTGGTAAACGGTCAAAGAATCAAACATTATATCTCAGGTAATCCCATAAATGTTGAAAGGAATATTATTGAAACCATAACCCCGGAGGAATACATAAGGGACACTTTCCAGAATGTTTCAGACTCCAAAAAGGAATAGGTATGTGGTACGGTAAGTAAACAGATTCCAAAACAGTTTTTAAGGCAATATTTCTCCGTTTTGGAATATTTAGAAAAATATAAAATTAAGTAGCAGTCAGGGAAGGACACGAGGGCCCCACGAGGGTGGAGGGCGCGCCCTACCCCCCTGGGCGCGCCCCCCTACCTCGTGAGCACCTTGTGTGCCTTTCTTGCACGATACATATTTTGGTCGGTAAAAATTCATTATATATTCTTCCGAAGGTTTTGACTCCTGTATCACGCAAAAAATCCTCTGTTTTTGTTTCGAGCTATTGTTGCTGCAGATTAGAGCAAGATGTCTTCTCAAGAGTTAGTCGGGGAGAGCCGGGTATCTAATCCGGCACCGGAACCAAGGGAAAACAGCGACCTTGACCACTTTGGGCCAGCAACGGAGGAAGAGATGGAGGCTGACATAATGAGGGTAGATGCCATGGAGGATCAAGAAGTCACCTCTCGCTTCCGAGATGGGTTCATGATGGGGGAACTACAGAGCTCAGCTATTCCAAACTCGGTTATCCCTTCCAATGTTAGATTTCTTTCTTATGAAAATATGAAGAGGAGTGTCACTTGTTCTTCCGTAGCTATGAAACACCCTTGGGTGCAAGGAGCTTTAGCCGTCACAAGAAAGCTTCATAAGGAAACAATGGACCTCAAGCAGCAAGTCAACAAGCTCGAGGAGGAGAATCGTGTCCTAAGAGGAATCATCACCAAGAATATTTCACCAACAACAAAGAAGGAGACATAATCACATGGGAATGGGCACTCCCCTTGGCAACTGCCAAGCTTGGGGGAGGTGCCCCGGTATCGTATCACAATCACAACTCCTATCTTTACCGTTTTCCTTAGTTCGATCCTATTAGTAGTATTTTGATCTAGTAGGATAAATTTTATGGCATGATCTAGTTTTGAGTTTTGTCGTATGATCTTTCTATGTAATCGAGTCCATGAGCTATATAATAAAGATTAGTGTTGAGTCAAGGGCTTGATTTTCTTGCTATGATCTTGGGTGAATGAAAGAAAAGAGAAAAAGAATAAAAAGAAACAAAAGTTCATATTGATCTTATTGATAGTAATGACTTCACATAGAAAGAGTGTGAAGGTACTCTCCAGTAGCAAAAGTGAGTTCTACGAAAAACAGTGATTCTGCTTTCCTCCGCAATTTGGCCCATAGTAAGAAAAGGTAAGGTTGCGTAAGATATGGGAAAAGCACAAAGACTACATCTAAACAAACCTTACGTCTTCGTTCGGCTCATTCTTGCTTATCTCACCCTATTTCCTTACTTTAGCTTAGAAGACCTTTTTGAGACCCTGGGTGACTCGCGTGGACTTATCCCCTCTCGGTAAGCCGAAGACCATATCGTCTGCGTAGCGACGATTAAACGTTGTTGGGAGTTGGCAGACAGAGCTTTGGTCATCATTGCAATTAATAGGAAGTAATAAGGAAAGGGAGGTTTCACATATAAATACACTATTATTGACATCTTTTATGATTGGGAGCACTCATCAAAATATGATATGCTAAAGAGTTGATGTTGGAAAAGGAAGACAACATAATGGGTTATGTTTTCTTATATCCGAGATAAAGTATGTTGTCATGGATCATCCAACATGTTGAGCTTGCCTTTCCGCCTCATGCTAGCCAAATTCTCAGCACCAAGTAGAGATACTACTTGTGCTTCCAAATACCCTTAAACCAGTTTTGCCATAAGAGTCCACCATATCTACCTATGGATTGAATAAGATCCTTCAAGTAAGTTGTCATCGGTGCAAAGCAATAAAAATTGCTCTAAATATGTATGATTAGTGTGGGAGAAATAAGCTTTATACGATCTTGTGATGTGGAAATAATAAAAGCGACGGACTGCATAATAAAGGTTCATATCACAAGGGGCAATATAAAGTGACAATCTTTCGCATTAAGATTTTGTGCATCGAACCATAAAAGCGCATGGCAACCTCTGCTTGCCTCTGCGAAGGGCCTATCTTTTATTATTATCTTCTACCTTATGCAAGAGTCATGGTGATCTTCACCTTTCCTTTTTCATTTTATCCTTTGGCAAGCCCAGCATGTTGGAAAGAACCTGATATATAAAATTGGGCTATATGAAGTCTTTCGTCGAGAAAAAACCCAGAGGCAACCTTTCGGGATGAAACTCCGCCGCCACAAGGCGGAACCTTGGCAGAACCAATCTAGGGCTCCGGCAGAGCTGTTCTTTCGGGGAAACTTCTCTCCCGGAGGGGAAATCATCGCCATCGTCATCACCAACGCTCCTCTCATCGGGAGAGGGCAATCTCCATCAACATCTTCATCAGCACCATCTCATCTCAAAACCCTAGTTCATCTCTTGTATCCAATTCTTGTATCCAAGTCCGGGATTGGTGCTAGTAGGTTGCTAGTAGTGTTAATTACTCCTTGTAGTTGACGCTAGTTGGTTAAATTGGTGGAATATCATTTGTTCAGATCCTTTATGCATATTATTACCCCTCTGATTATGAACATGAATATGCTTTGTGAGTAGTTACGTTTGTTCCTGAGGACAAGGGAGAAGTCTTGCTATTAGTCATCATGTGAATTTGGTATTCGTTCGATATTTTGATGAGATGTATGTTGTCTAGCCTCTAGTGGTGTTATGTGAACGTCGACTACATAACACTTAACCATTATTTGGTCCTAGAGGAAGGCATTGGGAAGTAATAAGTAGATGATGGGTTGCTAGAGTGACAGAAGCTTAAACCCTAGTTTATGCGTTGCTTCGTAAGGGGCTGATTTGCATCCATATGTTTCATGCTATGGTTAGGTTTACCTTAATACTTTTGTTGTAGTTGCGGATGCTTGCAATAGAGGTTAATCATAAGTGGGATGCTTGCTCAAGAAAGAAAAGCACCCAAGCACCGGTCCACCCACATGTAAAATTATCAAAGTACCGAACGCAAATCGTATGAACGTGATGAAAACTAGCTTGACGATATTCCCATGTGTCCTCGGGAGCGCTTTTCCTTATATAAGAGTTTGTCTAGGCTTGTCCTTTGTTACAAAAAGGATTGGGCCACCTTGCTGCACTTTATTTACTTTTTTTACTTGTTGCTCGTTACAAATTATCTTATCACAAAACTATCTGTTACCACTTATTTCAGTACTTGCAGAGAATACCTTGCTGAAAACCGCTTATAATTTCCTTCTGCTCCTCGTTGGGTTCGACACTCTTATGTATCGAAAGGACTATGATTGATCCCCTATACTTGTGTTTCATCACAATAATCATCAAGCAATTCAGTTGACAAACTGAAAGTGATAAAGAAAAACTTTTACAAACTCTGTTTGCTCTTGTTGTTATAAATATGTCAATCTAGCATTCAAGTTTTCAGCAAAGATTATAACTAACCACATCTGCAATAATTCTCAGGTCTCATGATTACCCATATCAATATCATAATCAACTAGAAAGCCATAACAATAAATCTCAGATGACAACACTTTCTCAAAACAATCATAATATGATATAACAAGATGGTATCTCGCTAGCCCTTTCTGAGACCGCAAAACATAAATGCAGAGCACCTTTAAAGATCAAGGACTGATTGGACATTGTAATTCATGGTAAAAGAGATCCAATCATAGTCACACCCAATGTAAACTAACAGTAATGAATGCAAATGACAGCGGTGCTCTCCAACTGGTGCTTTTTAATAAGAGGATGATGACTCAGCATAAAAGAAAATAGATAGGCCCTTCGCGGAGGGAAGCAAGGATTTGTAGAGGTGCCAGAGCTCGGTTTTGAAATAGAGGTGAATAATATTTTGAGCGGTATACTTTCATTGTCAACATAACAACCAAGAGATGGCGATATCTTCCATGCTACACACATTATAGGCGGTTCCCAAACAGAATGGTAAAGTTTATACTCCCCTCCACCAACAATCATCAATCCATGGCTTGCTCGAAACAACGAGTGCCTCCAACTAACAACAGTCCCAGGGGGAGATTTGTTTTGCAATTATTTTGAATTAGTTTGCATAAAGCATGGGACTGGGCATCCCGGTGACCAGCCATTTATCTCGTGAGTGAGGAGCGGAGTCCACTCCTCTTGAGAATAACCCACCTAACATGGAAGATACATATAGCCCTAGTTGATACATGAGCTATTCGAGCATACAAAACAGGATATTTATTTGAATGTTTAGAGTTTGGCACATACAAATTTACTTGGAACGGCAGGTAGATACCGTAATTAGGTAGGTATAGTCGACTCATGTGGAATAACTTTGGGGTTTAAGGAGTTTGGATGCACAAGCAGTATTCCTGCTTAGTACAGGTGAAGCCTAGCAAAAGACTGGGAAGCGACCAGTTATAGAGCGACAAAGTCATGAACATGCATTAAAATTAATCAACACCAAATGCAAGCATGAGTAGGATATAATTCACCATGAACATAAATATCGTGAAGGCTATGTTGATTTTGTTTCAACTACATGCGTGAACATGTGCCAAGTCAAGTCACTTAAATCATTCAGAGGAGGATACCACCCTATCATACCACATCATAACCATTTTAATAGCATGTTGGCACGCAAGGTAAACCATTATAACTCATAGCTAATCAAGCATGGCACAAGCAACTATGATCTCTAATTGTCATTGCAAACATGTTTATTCATAACAAGCTGAATCAAGAACGATGAACTCATCATATTTACAAAAACGAAAGAGGTCAAGTTCATACCAGCTTTTCTCATCTCAATCAGTCCATCATATATCATCATAATTGCCTTTCCATTGCACGACCGAATGATGTGAATAATAATAAGAGTGCACGTGCATTGGACTAGGTTGGAATCTGCGAGCATTCAATAAACAGGAGAAGACAAAGCAATATGGGCTCTTGGTTAAATCAACAATAAAACATATAAGAGCCACTTCAACAATTTAATCATGGTCTTCTCCTACTGACCCCAAAGGAAAGAAAAGAAATAAAACTATTTACACGGGAAAGCTCCAACAAGCAAAAGAAGAACGGGAAATATTTTTGGGTTTTCTTTTTAATTATTACTACAGCAAGAAAAGTAAACTACTACTAATTTTTTTTGTTTTTTCTTAAAGTTTATCAAACACACAAGAAGAAAGCATAAAAGAAAATAAACTAGCATGGATGATACAATGAAAAAGTATGAGCACCAACATCTAGCAATGAGTGTGTGTGAACATAAATGTAATGTCGGTGAGAAATACGTACTCCCCCAAGCTTAGGCTTTTGGCCTAAGTTGGTCTATGGCCATGGCTGGCCTGGCGGATATCCATAATAATATTTGTTGGGGTCGTACTGTGATGCAGCAGCTATCGCCTGCTGAGCTACGGCGTGGCGACGAGCAGCCTCCTCACTCCTCTCGTACTCTTCTGCCTCCTCTCTGGTAATAGTATATCCTCCTCTTGCCTGATAAACAAAGAAAGCAGGAGCAGGAATAGTAATACGGACAGCACGACGTCCTCTCAAAGAATAGTCGATACTAGAGAGGTGATTCGTTCCTCTCGACAAACTGGTGGTGAACCATAGCATTAAAATCTAGATAAGCAGCTGGTAATTCGAAAACATCTTCACGTATATCTATACCAAGAAAATTAGCTATGCGGGTTGCATAAATTCCTCCAAAGAAATCTCCATTATATCTATTAAGATGCAACCTACGTGCAACAATGGCTCCCAAATTATATGATTTGTCTCCTAACACAACACTCCTAAGAATACTGAGGTCAAGGACACACACGTGACATGCCTCATATTTACCATTTATGCTTCTACCTATGAAGAGAGCAAAATAATGTATAGCAGGAAAGTGCATGCTCCCTATGGTAGCCTGTGTAATATCTCTAGATTCTCCCACAGTTATATTAGCAAGAAAATCTCTAAATTCAGATTTGCGAGGATCCCTTATACAACCCCATTGTGGAAGTTTGCATGCAGTGGTAAAATCCTCTAAGTCCATGGTATAAGATTTATCATAAAGATCAAACAGGACAGTTGGACAATTACGTGAAGTGGAAAATTCAAACCTCCTCACAAAGGAACTAGTGAGGTTATGATTCTGACTGCACTTCTCTTCATCGAAGCTCACGACATCAGCGTTACGCAACTATGCGTTGAATTCTTCTTTTATTCCCGCTCGATCCATAAAAATTTTAGAAGGCCACTCACAAGGACGCACTGGAGCGTCTCTTGGTGGCTCTTTGTCAGCATCACGCATTGCAAGCCTGGGTCCTTGCTTCTTTGAAGAACCACCTTGGAACATCTTCCTAAGCATTTTACTTCCTCTAAAAAATTCTGAAATTTTTTAGTAACTTAAAAATAAAAGTAAACCAAACTCAATAATATTGATAGTAACTACTCCTACAAGTGCCTAGGGCCTATATCATGCATCAAAACTTCTTTTGACCATATAAATTTGACATGCAAGCTCAAGAACAGGGTCACCTAAGCAGCAAAGATTTGCAATGAATAAAGCACTAGAACAAAAATTAATTGGACCAATGGAGGAGTCACATACCAAGGAACAATCTCCCAAGCAGTTTTGTGAGAGGTGCTTTGATCAAGGAGATCGAAAATGGCAGCAAAGAGGGCTAGAACTCATGCTTGAGTTGGTTTTTCGTGTTTGTGGGAGGAATAAGAGGAGGATGGGTGCAGGAATAAGTGGAGGAGGGCCACCATGGGCCCACGAGGTAGCGGGGCGCGCCCTCCACCCTCGTGGCAAGGTGGTTCCCCCCCTGGTGTGTTCTTTGTTCCATAAATCCTCAAATATTCTATAAAAAATCATATTTAATTTTCAGGGCATTTGGAGAACTTTTATTTTCGAGGTATTTTATATTACACGGATAATCAGATAACGGACAGACAAATATTTATTTTAATTTTATTTAATATAAATAACAGAAAGTAAAAGTGGGATACCGAAGGTTGTGCTTCTAGTTTCATCCATCTCATTATCATCAAAAGGAATCCACTAACAAGGTTGATCAAGTCTTGCTAACAAACTCATTCCGATTAACATGAAACCGAAGAAATTTCGAATAACACTAGGTTACCTTGACGGGGATATGCACATCCCCAATAATAAGTATATCATATTTCTTCTTGACAGTAGGAAGAGGAAATTCAAAACCTCCAAATATAATCGATGGAATTTTGCCAATGGAGTTGATACTATGAACTTGAGGTTGTTTCCTCGGGAAGTGTACCGTATGCTCATTACCATTAACATGAAAAGTTACATTGCCTTCAGTGCAATCAATAACAGCCCCTTCAGTATTCAAAAAAGGTCTTCCAAGAATAATAGACATACTATCGTCCTCGGGAATATCAAGAATAACAAAGTCTGTTAAAATAGTGACGTTTGCAACCACAACAGGCACATACTCACAAATACTGACAGGTATAGCAGTTGATTTATCAGCCATTTGCAAAGATATTTCAGTAGGTGTCAACTTATTCAAGTCAAGTCTACGATATAAAGAGAGAGGCATAACACTAACACCGGCTCCAAGATCACATAAAGCAGTTTTAACATAGTTTCTTTTAATGGAGCATGGTATAGTAGGTACTCCTGGATCTCCAAGTTTCTATGGTATTCCACCCTTAAAAGTATAATTAGCAAGCATGGTGGAAATTTCAGCTTCTGGTATCTTTCTTTTATTTGTAACAATATCTTTCATGTACTTAGCATAAGGATTCATTTTGAGCATATCACTCAATCGCATTCGCAAAAAGATAGGTCTAATCATTTCAGCAAAGCGCTCAAAATCCTCATCATCCTTTTTCTTGGATGGTTTTGGAGGAAAAGGCATGGGTTTCTGAACCCAAGGCTCTCTTTCTTTACCATGTTTCCTAGCAACAAAGTCTTTCCTATCATAATGTTGATTCTTTGATTGTGGGTTAACAAGATCAACAGCAGCTTCAATTTCTACGTCATTATGATTACTCGGTTGAGCATCATTATGAACATCATCATTAACATTTTCATTAGCTTCATGTTCATTGCCAGATTGTGTTTCAGCATCAGACATAGAGATATTATTTGGTTTATTAGGTGATTCAGCAATAGGTTCACTAGAAGTTTGCACAGTTCTATCATTTTTCTTTTTCTTATTTTTAGAAGAACTAGGTGCATCAATATTATTTCTCTAAGAATCTTTCTCAATTCTCTTCGGGTGGCCTTCAGGATACAAAGGTTCCTGAGTCATTCTACCAGTTCTAGTAGCCACTTTAATAGCATAATCATTTTTCTTACTATTCATCTCACTGAGCAATTCCTTTTGAGCTTTAAGTACTTGTTCTACTTGAGTGGTAACCGTAGAAGCATGTTTGCTAACAAGTTTGAGTTCACCTCTAATATTAGCCATATAATCTCCCAAGTATTTAATCATATCAGCATCTTGTTTTAATTGTCTACCAAAATAAGCATTGAAGTCTTCTTGCTTAAACATAAAATTATCAAACTCATCTAAGCAGTGACTAGCAATTTTAGTAGGAGGCATTTCAGCTTTATCATATCTATAGAGAGAATTTACCTTTACTACCTATGTCGGGTTATCGAGGTCTAGAGGTTCTTCAATAAGTAAAGGATTAAGATCATATGTTTCTTTGGCAGGCGGTAAATTAAGACCATGTATTTCTTCAATAGGAGGTAAATTCTTAACATCTTTAGCTTTAATACCTTTTTCTTTCATAGATTTCTTTGCCTCTTGCATATCTTCGGGACTGAGAAATAGAACACCTCTCTTCTTCGGAGTTGGTTTAAGAATAGGATCATTAATTCGAGCTGGAGCTGGCTCAGGAGGTGCCCAATTATTCTCATTTGTCAACATATTATTCAATAAGATTTCAGCTTAATCCCATGTTCTTTCCCTGAAAAGAGAACCAACACAACTATCCAGGTAATCGTTGGAATCGTCGGTTAGTCCATTATAAAAGATATCAAGTATTTCATTTTTCTTAAGAGGATGATCAGGCAAGGCATTAAGTAACTTGAGAAGCCTCCCCCAAGCTTGTGGGAGACTCTCTTCTTGAATTTGCATAAAGTTGTATATTTCCTTTAAAGCAGCTTGTTTCTTATGAGCAGGGAAATATTTAGCAGAGAAGTAATAGATCATATCCTAGGGACTACGCACACAACCAGGATCAAGATAATTAAACCATATTTTAGCACCACCCTTTAATGAGAATGGAAATATTTCAAGGATATAAAAGTAGCGGGATCTCTCATCATTAGTGAACAGGGTGGTTATATCATTTAATTTAGTAAGATGTGCCACAACAGTTTCAGATTCATAGCCATGAAAAGGATCAGATTCAACCAAAGTAATTATATCAGGATCAGCGGAGAATTCATAATCCTTATCAGTAACACAGATAGGTGAAGTAGCAAAAGCAGGGTCAGGTTTCATCCTAGCATTTAGAGATTGTTTATTCCATTTAGCTAATAACCTTTTGAGTTCATATCTATCTTTGCAAGCTAAAATAGCTAAAGAAGCTTCTTAATCAAATAAATAACCCTCAGGAATAACAAGTGATTCTTCATCATCACTTTCATCATCATAATCAGATTCAATATTTTCAATCTCTCTAGCCCTAGCAAGTCGTTCCTCGACAAAATCACCAAGTGGCACAGTAGTATGAAGCATAGAAGTAGTTTCATCATAAGTATCATGTATAGCAGAAGTAGCATCATCAATAACATGTGATATATCAGAATGAATAGCAGAAGCAGGTTTAGGTGTCGCAAGATTACTCATAACAGAAGGTGAATCAAGTGCAGAGCTAGATGGCAGTTCCTTGCCTCCCCTCATAGTTGAGGGATAAAGTGTTGTCTTAGCGTCTTTCAAATTCTTCATAGTGTCCAGCAGATATAAATCACAAGTGACTCAAAGAATAGAGCTATGCTCCCCGGCAACGGCGCCAGAAATTAGTCTTGATGACCCACAAGTATAGGGGATCACAACAGCTTTCGAGGGTAGAGTATTCAACCCAAATTTATTGATTCGACACAAGGGGAGCCAAAGAATATTCTCAAGTACTAGCAGCTGAGTTGTCAATTCAACCACACCTGGAAACTTAGTATCTGCAGCAAAGTGTTTAGTAGCGAAGTAATATGATAGTGGTGGTAACAGTAACAAAAGAGTAATGAAAGCAAAGTAATATTTTTGGTATGATGTAGTGATTGTAACAATAGCAACGGGAAAGTAAATAAGCATAAACCAGTATATCGAAAGCTCCACTACAAAAAAAGACACATCCGTGACATTTTGGGCCGAACGATTTTTTTTCCTGTCATACATATGACACTTCTATGACGATAATTCTGACAAAACCCGGTATCATCATAGATGTGGTGGGCTCCTACTTCTATGACAAAAAATCTTGACAGAAAATGAGCTTTTCGTCCTGGGCGGGCCAGAGACGCAGCTGCATGACATTCTTTGGGCCGTCCATGACGGAAAAAACCGTGGTAGAAGCGAGGGGGAGGAAAATTTCGGGGAGTTCCTGGTTATGGTGGGAGGTCAGGGGCCGAGTGATGCGCGTTTCTCTCATACACGTACGCGCGTGTGTGTGAGGCGTTGGCTCTAAATGAACCCGAGCGAGGCGTTGGGCTCTAACTCAACCCGAGCGATTGCACTGCAGGCTACGCGTTACTGAACCCGAGCGATCGATCGATGGCTGTTAACTGAACCCGATCGAGCGATTCCTTCGCTACTGCTGCTAACTGAAGCCGATCGATGGGATGAACAGTGAGCGTTGTGGGGGGGGTTTTGGATGAACAGTGAGCGGTGGCGTTGCCTTTGGATGAACAGGACCCCGTGGTGTGGTGGAGGGCTGGATAAACAGTAGATGGTGGAGGGGTGCCCGTGGAGGGGTGGATGAACAGGACCCTGTGGTGTGGAGGGCTGGATGAACAGTAGACGGTGGAGGGGTGGTTGAATAGGACCCCATGGTGTGGAGGGCTGGATGAACAGTAGATGGTGGAGGGGTGCCCGTGGAGGGGTGGTTGAACAGAATCCCGTGGTGTGGAGGGCTGGATGAACAGTAGACGGTGGAGGGGTGGTTGAACAGTAGCTGGTGGAGTAGCGCGCGGTGGAGGCTGGATGAACAGGTGCCCGTGGAGGCTGGATGAACAGGAGCCCGTGGAGGCCGGAGGAGGTCGACGGTGGAGATGAACAATATCCCGTGGAGTCCCGTTTTGCGGTACGCCACACCCCTCCCGATGAATAGGACCCCCATTTCGACCGTAGCGCTCCAACACAAGTCCGTTTTGTCCGTTTTGCGGTACGCCATAGCCCTCCTGATCAACAGGACCCCCGTTTCGACCGTAGGAGGTCCGTTTCCTCCGTTTTGCAGTACGCAACACCCCTCCCGATGAACAGGATCCCGTTTCGAATGTGGCCGGTCGAACACAAGGCCGTTTCCTTCGTTCTGCCGTACGCCAGGCCTTGTTTCCATCGCCTGATCTGTCCAAGCCCTCCCGATGAACACGACGCATTCCGTTGCCTCCCCATGAACACGACGCATTCTGTTGCCTCCCCATGAACACGACGACGACGCTGTTTCTCCGTTCCGACCCAACCATGTACACGAGCCCTGGCCATACGTATGCGTGAGTAGGCGTTCGAGACCCCGCCCGTATGTACACATACGTGGCCGTATTTTCTTTCTTGCACCCTGGCCGCTGTACGTACGTGTAAATGCTACGTGCGCGCCTCTACTACGACACGTGCGCGCCTCTACATCGACCAGTATGTATGTACACGTTCGCGAACAGAATGACAATGCTACGTACGCTTCGACCAGGTGGGTCCCGACTGTGAAGCACTTCCTTGCCAGCGAAGATGTAGCTGGTCGATCCCAGCAGTCAGGGGCGAATCGTTTTTTTTGCCCGGACGAACTTCCTTGCGTGCGAAGATGTAGCTGGTGGGTCCCAGCAGTCAGGGGGAAACGTTTTTTTCGCGAAATACAGTGGCCCGTCCGGTGGGTCCCAGCTGTCAGGTGGAGGAATCATTATTTTCCACGTAATAAGGAGGCACTTCCTTGCTGCGGCCGTGGACCTAGCTATTAGCCTCTCCACGTACAGTCCATGTCCGATGGAAGTCGTTCCTTGACCATGTTGACCATGCCGCGCCGAGAGCACCAGGGCGGTGGACGACGGCGAGGCCTAGAAAGGGGACGACACTGAGGCGGAGAAGACTCAACAGTTGTTTCCCACGCGGACGGGAGTATGACTGTACGAGGGTTTATTGGTTCGTATGCTGTCGCCGGAGAATAACAGAAGGTGTGGGTGAGTAGAGGGATGGCTAGGCCAGCGATGGGAGTACGGTCGGGCGGTGAGGCCTGTGCAGCAGCACAGCCGGCCGCAAGGAGGAGGGAGCATGCAGTCCCGCTGGCGCTTGTTTGAGTGGCTGGAGCAGGAAGAGCAGAGATTGAAGAAGCACGACGGCCGTTGGATGGACATCCAACAGTCAGTGCTTGTGCATCAACCTTTTTTTAGGAAAGCCTCAAATCTGTGGAAAACAGCATACAGCCCATCTGCCATTATTTCTAAGAATTTACAGCTCATTTGCTAATTCTTAAGGTTTTTTTGGAGCCCATATTCTTTTTGTTAGCATTACAGCCCATATTGTGGAAACAGTTAAAAAATTATACGAAATTTTGCATACTTCGGTGCGGTCCGAACTGTTTTTAATCCCGAAATTTCAGCTCACATTCAAACTAATTTTAAAAATAAATGTATATCAATATAAAATCCAACAAATTCTCCATGCATAAAAATTAATGTAATTTAAAATCTTGAAATGAAAAAAAGATATTTGAAACTAATTGCCGGTTTGATGTGTTTAAAAAATGTACAACTCAATTCTCATTACTGATGGGCCATTTTCTCGGCCAGCCGAATGAAAGCTCTCCTCATCTCGAAAGATTTGCAGACCAACAGGCCTGACAAAGCGACTTGGCAAATCACAAAAAAACTAGGCTGTGGACATGGACCCAGGTGTCAGCCTCTCCACGTACAGTACTCTTCCGATGGAAGTCGTTCCTTGACCATGTTGACCACGCCGCGCGGAGAGCACCACGGTTGTGGACGACGGCGAGGCCTAGGAAGGGGACGATGCGGCAGTGGAAGCCTGTGCGGAGAGGACTACGAGGGTTCACTGGTTCGGGGCGGTGAGGCCTCTGCGGCAGCACAGCCGACCATGGGCGGCAGGAGCATGTGGCACGACCGGCGCTGCTTTGGGCGGCTGGAGCAAGAAGACCAGAGGTTGAAGAAGCACTACGGCCGTTGGATGGACATCGTACGGTCACCGGAGCTAGAATCATTCATATTGACTAAGTTGACAAAGCCCTTCGTCCCCGTCAACTTAGTAGGCCCACAAGTCAGCCTCCCAGCAAGGTGGGTCCCAACTAGCCAGGGGAGTATTCATTTTTTTGTGCGTAATAAGGAGGCACTTCCGGTGGGTCCGAGCTGACAGCGGGGGGAATGTTTTTTTGCGAAATACGGTGGCCCGTCCGACGGGTCCCAATAGTCAGGGGGAAACAATTTTTTTCGCAAAATACTGGTGGCCCGTTCGATGGGTCCCCGCTGTCAGGTGGAGGAATAATTATTTTCCGCGTAATAAGGAGGCACTTCCTTGCGGCTATCCTGGACCTAGCTATCAGCCTCTCCACGTACAGTACTCTTCCAATGGAAGTCGGTCGTTGACCACGTTGACCACGCCACGCCGAGAGCACCAGGGTGGTGGACGACGGCGAGGACTAGGAAGGGGACGACTCGGAGCTGGGGAAGACGCAGCAGTGGATGCCCACGCGAAGAGGAGTACGAGGGTTCACTGGTTTGGCTGCGGTGTGAGGCTGCTGTCACCGCAGAGTAACAGGGGGTGTGGGTGAGCAGAGGGATGGCCTGGCCAGCGGTGGGAGTAGTAGGGGCGGTGAGGCCTTCGCGGCATCACAGCCGGCCATGGGAGGCAGGAGCACGCGGCACGACCGACGCTGGTTTGGGCAGATGGAGCAAGAAGACCAGAGGTTGAAGAAGCACTATGGCCGTTGGATGAACATCGTACGGTAACAGGAGCTAGAATCGTTCATATTGACTAAGTTGACAAAGCCCTCCGTCCCCGTCAACTTGGTAGGCCCACAAGTCAGCCTCCCACTATGCTGGGTTCCAGCTAGCAGGGGGAATATTCATTTTTTGTGCGTAATAAGGAGGCACTTCCTTGCGTGCGAAGATAGCTGGTGGGTCCGACATGTCAGCGAGGGGCACTTTATTTCACGAAATACAGAGGCCCTTTCGGTGGGCCCAGATTTTAGGTGTAGGAATCATTATTTTGCGCGTAATAAGGAGGCATTTCCTTGGGTGCGGCCGTGGACCCAGCTGTCAGCCTCTCCACACACAGTCTACTTCCGATGGTGTCGTTCATTGACCACGCCGCGCCGAGCGCATCCAAGGTGGTGGACGACGGCGAGGCCCCGGACAGCAACGAGCCGGAGATGGGCAGACACGGGAGTAGAGTCCCAGACAGAGAGGTGTACGAGGGTTAACTGGTTCTAGTGCGGTGTGGTTCGGTAGTCGGTGGAGAAGAACAGGAGGTGTGGAGGGGTGGAGGGATGGCCTAGCCAACGGTGGAGTAGCGCTTCATAGCGAAGCATGCTAAGTAGAGCTACTAGCAGCAGGAGGTGGGAGGTGGTCCCGGCGGTGCTGGAGGAAGAAGACAAGAGACTGAAGATGGATGCCGGTCATTGGATGTAAATCTAACGGCTAACATGTCAGAATCATTTGTTGACTAAATTGACAACAACTTGCATTGGCTTCAACCTATTGGCCCACATTTCAGCCTCCAAAAATGTGGCACGTATTCAACCCATTTTTTTCAGAATTTACAGTCTTTATTTTGCGCGGTAGAATTTACAGTCAATTTGATCTTTTTTTTGAATTACAGCCATTAGCTGAGCTGGGTGAACAAATAATGTAGCGTCCATGCGGCCCGTTTATTTTATTTCCTAAAATATTACAAGCCATTTGCACTTTCTCGAAATACACGATTTTGCTGGGCTGATTCTAATTATAATGTTGGGTTGGGCTAGCAATGTTATCAAAAAATAAAAGGGGCTGAGCATTTTGTTATAAATATATTTAAATAATAAGTGATATTATTACATTCGTCCTTAAATCTTACCAAGCTTTTGTACACAATCACTAGGATTTTCGTGCCAAAACAATCCAGGATTTTATTTGTTCAGAAATTATTTTTATAAGTTAATAAGATGTGGGATATTATTTTCTTACATATGTAAGTATTTGTTAAATATATGATGACAATAAAAATAATATATAATAACATATAAAATATATTTTTTAGAAAAACCGGGAGCATCTCCCCGGTTCCATTGCTGAGAACGAAACCACAACATATTCTGATACAGCATCTCAAAGAGCAGTTCGAAAGCAAAGGTAGAAAAGCTACAAACTAGGGGGTGGATGAACAAGTTCTCTGAATAACACAAATCACCCGAGCGGTGCCAAAGGCAGAGCGGATAGAGCACTCAAATGACACAAGGAGGGTCCAGCGGAGCCTTCATGGTATTCAGCCGAGGGGCCGTGTCAGCCTGCGGCGACCAGTAAGCAAGCGGAGACACCAGGCTGGAAGGCGTAGCATGGTGGATGTCCCTCTTTTTCGGCGCCAGGTGCCCATCATCTTCATCAGAGATCTTGAGACGAGCCCTTGGGTCTAGCCCAAGAGCAGGTCGATCCTTGTTCAGCCACAAGTGATTGCCAACGGTTTCTGGAGGGATCTTGTTAGGGTTTCCACGAAGCTCGTCAACTTGTCCTTGTCCGATCCGAAGGAGAGAATCGCCCCAGTTCCTCACCATGTTCCTGATCAACCTCAAGACCTACGGAATGGAAATCCAGGAGGTGTTACTGAAAATCATAGCATTTCTATATTTCCAGAGGCACCAAAGGACAGCTGAGCTAACAGTGTTTAAAACTGAGCACTTTTTGGTAGCAATCCAGAATCTGGCGACAGATTCGAAGGATGAGCCAATCTGACTAGAGAAATATTCCTCAATGTGGGCCTAGAGATGTTTAGCAACTATACATTTAGAAAATAGGTGAGAACAAGACTCTTGTTCCAAGCAGTAAACACAATCAAGGGGTTTGATGATGTGTCTCTTCCTAAGGTTATCCCTAGTCATCAATTTGTTTTTGGAGAGAACCAGAGAAATAGATGAATTTTAGGGGGAACTCTCAATTTCCAAACAGCAGGGATAAACACGGGTTGAACCCCTCTAAAGTTGATAACATGATAGAGGGAGCTGGAGGAATACTTCCACTTATTGTCCAGCTGCCAAATCAGGGCATCCGGCTCGGTAGTAAAGGTAATGCTTTTGGCAATTTTCTCCAACTGGACCCATTGTTCCATGAGGCTATCACTAAAGTTCCTTCTAAAAGAGAGTTTTAGGCATTGACCATCCCAAACTTCATTGACACTTTTGTTAAGCTCATTGCGGACAGAGTAAATAGGCCAAAATTGGACTGCTAGGGGGGATGTGCCAAACCAAGTATCTTCCCAGAACCTGGTTCTGCTCCCATCCCCTATGTTCCATCTGTAGCCAAATTTCACGGCATGCATAATAGATTTTAATCCTTTCCAGAATCTAGAGGTCTTAGGGTTGGAGGAAGGGACAAAAATATTAGGTTTATTTTCTAGGTATTTATGGGCAATAAGAAGCTTCCAGGGTTTCAGGTATTCCTCATAGAATCTTTTAATCCAAGACCCTAGAAGACAAATGTTAATTTCTTGGAGGTTAGGTATGCCTAGGCCTCCAAAATCTTTTTTCATAGAGACTAGGGCCAATTAGCAAGGTGTAGCTTCCTATTTCCCTCAAAATCATTCCACAAGCAATGAGACATCTAAGAATTGATGAGGTTCACTGCCCATTTAGGGAACTTGAAGGAGAGGAGATACACTGGAATGCTAGGCAAATAAGCTTGTATGAGGATCAATCTACCTCTGTAAGAGAGAAGTTTGCCCCTCCACCCAACAATTCTTTTAATGATTTTATCCAGAAGGGTTGGATATCATCTCTCCTCAGTTTATCATAGTGGAGAGGGATACCTAGGTACTTAATGGGGAAGTTACCTTTATTACAGACTAGAATAGAGAGGAAGTCAGCTAACTCCTGATCATCCATGTTGATAGGGATGAGTTCACTTTTAGAGTAGTTGATTCTCATGCCTGAGACTTGTTCAAACCAGGTTAGAACAGTTTTCAGATTGCTAGCATGTGTGGAGTCATTGTCTAAGAAAAGGATGGTATCATCTGCATATTGAAGGCAGATGATGCCACTAGGGGCAGACCTCAGGACAGAGCCCTGCAATCAGACTATGATCAGCAGCTTTGCTCAGCATTTTAGTAAGAATGCCCACTACTAAATTAAACAAAAGCGGGGAGATGGGGTCACCTTGCCTAAGGCCTTTACCAGTAAGGAAAAAATCACTTTCACAGTTATTTAACTTGACCCCGACAGACCCCCCATGAGTAAGTTGCTGGATCTAACTCTCCTCTATGAAAGGCTTGGAAAAGATCTAAGAGATCATTTTTCACCAAGTCCCAAAAATGCTGGTAAAACAAGAAGGGAATCCCATCAGGACCAGGAGCCCCATCAGGATAAGAGCTAAAAATGGCTTCCTTCACCTCTGTCTCTGAAAAAGGGGCTTCTAGCAGCTCATTTTCAGCAGGAGAGACTTTTTCAGAAGCAGAGAAAAAAATGTTTTGTAGAGAGAACCCAGAAGGGTTTTCTTTCTTAAACATGTCTTTGTAGAAGTCACTAGCCACTTTCAGCATCTCATCTACCTCAGTAACAGGGCCATTAGGGCCATCAAGGGAGTGAATGAGGGTTTTCCTCCTCCTCTGGTTAGCTACTGCATGGAAGTAAGTAGTATTTCTATCACCCTCCTTAATGTTCCTATCTCTAGACCTTTGTTTGGCTTTGATTTCTTCTTGAAGCCAAATTTTCTTGAGCTCTCCATGGACAAAGTTTAATCTATTAGTCTCAGCCTCAGAGAGGTTAGTGGTTTCTGCCTTAATATCTAGAGAATCAAACTCAAGGTGGAGAAGCCTTTTGCATCTTCCAAGATGAGCTTCCTCATTGGAGTTCCACCCTTTGATAGTTCTTCTAAATCTCTTGATTTTGATCTACCAATTTTCTAGGGCGCAGCTGCTCCCAGTAGACTCATTCCAGATTTTCCTGACTAGCTCAGTAAAATCTTCTGTAAGCAGCCACCACTTATCAAATTTAAAATTATTGCTCTTTGGAGTTTGGTTAAGACCAGAGTCCCAGAAAAAAGGAGTGTCATCACTACCACATCTGGGCAGAGCTCTACAACTAGAAAGGGGAAAGAAACTATCTAATTCTATGTCACAGAAAATTCTGTCAATGGTGGACATAATCCTAGAGCAGCACTTCCAACATATCTAGCAGAACTGTGGGTTTTCCTTGTGACAGGGAATTCTCAACTTTATGGGTAACCATTTTGCAGATAAAACAACTCTTAGGCTTGACACATTTATCCAAATGATGCCCTGGTTCCCCACAGTTGTAGCAGATCACCTCAGAGTATGCCATAAGGCCCGAAGCAGGGGCAGGAGCAGTTTTTTGGATGTCCTATCTCTTCTTTTGCT
This sequence comes from Triticum urartu, assembly GCF_003073215.2. Lineage (NCBI taxonomy): Eukaryota > Viridiplantae > Streptophyta > Magnoliopsida > Poales > Poaceae > Triticum > Triticum urartu. The sequence goes on along the minus strand of NC_053027.1, from coordinate 258,271,000 downwards.
GATTCTTGCCTTGAGATTTCCCACTGATGTGAGAGTCAAAACCACCAGTAGATTGATCTTGGGCAATTACAGGAGCCTGCCCAGATTGTGCCCCCATTTGGGGTGGAGGTGGGCCGTACCACTGCCCAACCGGCGATCCCCTATTATGATAGCGGAATTCATCAGAGTTCTTGGCTCCTTCTCATCCTCCAGCCAGATGTTGTCTCTCAGGAAGAAGAAATAACCACCAGAGAAGTCAATTGAAGCAGATTGCAAGCCTAATTTCAATCTTCTGCAGGTTTGGGGAGATGTAAGGTCGGGGATCCACCTGCTCCAGCTCCGGTGGTGTGCTGGTGGGCAGGAGTCCAGTCAAGCATTCCCATCTCGCAGCACGGCGTGGATCTCCTGAATTCACTTCTCCTTTCGCCCATCGAACGAACGCAATCGGCGGCTCACTGGGGTGGGGCATCCTGTTCTTCTCAGAGAAATCTCCTTCGAAGTAGATCCACAGGGCTAGATGCAGTAGCTCCCAATCCACATGATCCTTGCACATCTCAGCATACCTGCGCGAGTGAGAGAACGGATTCGGTCCCTCCTCGGCTTCCTCCCTCGCAGCTTCCTCCTCTGCTTCCCTCCATTCACGCGTGCACTGGGTCCAGGAGAGAGCGTCGTCGCGGATCCTCATCGCCCGCTCCCTCCATCTCCTCCCTCGAGTCTCCCGCAGCACCGCCGGTGCGAGGGAGTCGAGCGGCTGGAGCTTCCGCGGGAAGGCTTTGTAGACATGTGGGATATGCATGTTGTACATCTTCCTTTCTTCCAGCCATTCCCCCGTGGATATGGCCGGCGACTCCATGGGGCGCGTGAGCGGACTTGCTGAGGGGGGCAGGCGCGCCTGGAGTCAGGAGGCGGGCGGTGGCGGCGAGATCTATTTGCCAATTACTCCCTCCTTTTCGGTTTATAGGGCTCAATTCAAAAATCTCACCAACCAAGGTAGATGATGAATGGTGGAATATTTTTTGTAGTTTGCAAAAGCACCTAATTAATGCACTTGTTTTCCTCAAAAAATTATGTTTATCAATGCATAAATTGCAATGCATGCATGCATAGAGTACATGCATTGGTCAATTTTCTCTTAATACTTGCATGCAATGATTTAATGCACCTTGGAATCTGAACATGTGATGGAAAACAACCAAATTGAGCCTTATAAAATGGAAAAACTAAAATTTTGACATAAGCCCTATAAACCGAAAAGGAGGGAGTATGTGAACTAAACAGTCAACATATAAAATAATTTAAATATATATAATATAGTTAGAAGGGAAGCATAAGTTGGACCTGGCGTTCCTATTCTTATATAGAAAAATAGAACGGACATCTGCGTTTTCTTCAAAAAAAACATAAATTGGGCTGCCAAAAATAAAACCTCGGATGGGAGGTCCATAGGCCGGTCGATACATGACGGCCCTAAGAAAATCCAAACAGGCCTATGGACCTCCCATCCGAGGTCGTGGGCTGTGCATGTGAAAAATGAAAGCCTAGACGGGGCAGCCCAAAACCACGTCCAACACTTGCCAAAACTTCGTCCCTCGTTTTCTCTGTGTTTTGCACACTCAACATTGTGTGGGCATTTTGACTGTGCATCATATGAAGATGTGCTATGCATGAATGTTGATCAGCATGATGTTAACTGGCTGGTAGTTCCATTTTTGACCATGAATAAAACTTCCAACATGATGTTAACCCTGTTTGAAAAGACCGTGTTAATATAAATGCTCTACCTCTGAAAGTTGCAGTTTCTTATCTGAAACTGAACTTGCAGTTTCTTCTCTGAGAATCACATTGTCTGCACTTTTATACTTCTATGAAACTACATTTTTTTAAGTGCTAAAAATAGATCTCTAGAATTCATAAAATAGTTTATATGCTTAATACTGCAAATCTGAAATTCAAAAGACATTCATATCTGAAAGTACTCTCAAAATACACAACACAAAACACAATTCACAACCTGCAAATACTGACAACCCTAAGCTCCTCCTGACAATTCACAACCTGCCCGACTATTGGGCTGGGGGGGCATCCCCCTCCTATTCCTCGGTGGCAAATAGCCGCCCCGTGAGACGATGTGAATGGCGAGGGAGACAATGGCGGGGAAGCGTCGTCGGGCCAACTGTTTTTCTCCTCTTGAAGTTGGGTTCGGTCCATGAAGACTCCACTGGCTCGCTCTGGCAGGACACCCTCACAAACGGCACCCTGTAGATGCTCGATCCTTCAATCTCTGGTGGATGCTCCATCTGGGATCGATACTCCCACCACCGCTCCCTCACGATCGAATTCGGTGAATCTGTTTGCTCCATGGCCCAGAGGAGCAGCTCTATGTACTCCGGCGCGACTCCCTCCGGGAGTATCGCCGCCTTTTCGCTCTGTTGCAGATATTTGGCCATGGATGTCGCCATCGCTGCTAGTTGGTCCTTGTTGTCAAACCAAGACTGTATCTCCAACATCCTAGCTAGCTTCACAGGGTCGCCATCTGCGATCCTCACGTATCGGTTGTACTCCTCCATCGGTCTAATTCTCCACAGCACCTTCACTCGCCGGCGGTGGTTTTTGAATGGAAGAGGAGAGGAGCAGCGCTGGTTTTGGATTAGAACGGGAGAGGAGCGACGCTGGTTTTGGACTGGAACAGGAGAGGAGGGGCGGTGGTTTTGAAATGGAAGAGGAGAGGGGCGGCGCTGCATTTAGATTGGAATAGGAGAGGAGCGGCGGTGGTTTTAGAGGAGAAGAGCGGAAGAGTGGCGCTGGTCTTGGAAGTATTTTTTGTTGTTTCGCGTATTTTGGGTCAAAGTTTGACCACGTACTGTATTTGACAAGCAAAATATGAATGCATGTCACCAAAAATTGTATCGTTTGGTTCGTATCTGAATGTACTTTCAAATTATACTCCCTCCATTTTTGTATACAAGGCCACAAACTCATATTACAGGTACCATGGTAAAAATCAATGCTATGTTTAAGTCAATGTTGCAAGCTAGCTTGTCACCTTGATTGTCATGTTAATTAATGTGGTTTTTCTCTCCCAAGCACAACAAGCCAACCCTCTTACTCCTCATTGGTTGATTAATGTTGGGAATGCAAGCTAACCTTCTCACTCCCGCATGCACACAAGGGATATTAATGTCCTCGGGTGCTAGTACGAGGCGAACGCCATCAATTTTGCCTCGATTAATGTTAGTGGCCTTGTACAGTTGCAAATTGTAATTTTGATAGTGGCCTTGTATACAACATATAACATATATTTTATGTGCAAAAATCATGGTCAATTATGACCCAGAATAAAAGGGAGACTAGTTAATCTGGTGTCGCTTTCTTAATTGAAGGGTAAATTGATTTTGATTTTGATCCAGTCAGAGCACGGCGGCCCTGTCGTCCAATCCTAAATCGCTGCCCCACGCTCCTCTCCCTCTTCTCCATTGCAAAACCACCTCCTCTCCTCTCCATCATCTCCATTCCAAAACCACCGTCTCGCCTCTCCCTCTGCTCTATTGCAAGACCACCGTCTCTCCTCCGTTTTCTAGACACTTTGCTCCATGGCGCGGGCGCAATCCATGAATACAAAATTAGTATACTGTATACTATTTAAAAGTTGAGGGCGAGGCTTTTCCTACACGGTAGGTGGCGGGGCAATTCCGCCTAGTCGGTTCGACAGAGACGCGAGAGGACGATGGAGTAGGCTACTGCAAACGTAGGGCTGTGTGATTTGACAGCGAGTTACTGCTGGACAGGTGGGGCCCCATGATTTAACTTGCCATTATCATTTTAACTGCGGCGCTACGACCGGCGTGAGTCTCCCAGATTCCTGACCACCTCCATATAGGTGCCTCTCCCAATGCTCCACAGTGTAGTAGAGGCTGGCTCTTGCATGAGAGCCCACTTCTCCACTTTTTCCTTGCCTCTCTTTCCTCCACATATGCAAAAATTCCATGTAAAGCGCACTATTGTACTTTTACTTGCTCCTACATGTGCTTAAGCTTGCCACATAGGCATAAAGTCTAATGTGGCAAGTTTATCAAGAAGAGAGCGACTAGTTTGGTGACCCAAGGAAGAAACTGTGCTAAGCGCGTGTACCTAGGTGAAAAGGCAATTTTGAGTCTATAACTAATTAAATGAAGCAAACTTAGCAACACCATTTCATTGGAAGAGGTCATTCCTTGGGAAATGCAATAAATACACGCGCTTAGCACCGTTTCTTCCTTGAGTATGAAGAAAGAGATAGAGTGGAGTAAAAAAATACACTTATAGCCAACCTTGTTGTAGTATGAGTGACTAAGTGATGACTATGTATGACGTGCCAACATCAGATAGCCTAACGCAGCGTGTTAAATCTCCAAGGGCGCGACCGCGCGAGCAACACGACGGTCGTGGTAGGCGCGACCATGATACGGGCTGCTGGCAGCCCTTGGATCTGAGATCAAATGGTCGCATGCTAAGTTGCTGAAAATTTGCAGAATAACCCTCCAGGATAGGATATTCACCCATAGGTCTAGAATCACGCCATGCAACCGTTTGATCTCAGATCCAAGGGCTCTCGGAAGACCGTATCATGGGAGAATGGAAAGCCACTACCCTGCCATTCGCACGCTGGCAGTTCGCTCCTACTCGTGCCCGCACGTCCTTCAATACTACGGCGGTTCGCTCCTAGTCGTCCCATCCATTCACATTACGGCAGTTCCACTAATCCTAACCCTCCTCCCAAATCCACGGCGTCCCAAATCTCCACGATCGGCGGTGAGTACAAGGTTAGAACCATCACCGGCGATGAGTTCGACGTCATCTACACCTTCGACCTCTAGAAGAAACGGCTGGTGTCCTCTCGTCAGCCTTCAATGCTAACCCTGGCAGGAGCCATGGTTCATCCTTCGTACGGTAAACTGGAGAAACCTCATTACATGTTTCATCGTCATGCATGGTAGCGGAATGTACTAGATATAGACAACATATACTACGCTGCAATGGATGGCTAACTTTGCTTCAATATCTACAAGGGTTGGATGAAGAGCAACAGCCAAGTGTGTGGTTCAAGCAAAGAAGTATCGGCCAAGAGGAAGAGGGACAAGGACGAAGTCGAGGACATGGACGAGGACTCCGAGTAAGGTGGCAGTGTCATTGCTCATGGTGGTTCTAATGCAGTGTCTACCGGAATAGTTGCAAAGTTTAATTTCAGGTGTGCTTAATTTAATTTGAGGGGTGTGTTGTGCTGAGCCCCCAGCAGAACTATGTTATGTTTCTTCTCATTACTTTAACTCTTCAGTACGTACATACTAGTATTTCTTACATTTCATCTTTTAGTTGGTATAGTACTACCACTCGTTTCTTCACATTATATACGTACAATATATATGGCCAACATCATATATCCAGTAGTTTAGTTGTCAAAGAATTTCAGGGTGCTTAGTTTTGTCAATGAATTCCAGGATGCTTAGAGGGTGCTTGGATCCAAGGGACTTATTTTAGTCTGACTAAAAATAGTCTCTTTAAGAGGCTAAAGTTCCAAGCACCCCTGACTAAAGAGGGGCTAAAACTAGTCTTGAGACTAAAAATTTTTAGTTAGGGGTACCCCTACTAAAATGTGGATTAGTCCTCTCTCTACTCATTTAACTCCTCTCCTTTAGCACAGGCGAGTTCTGGATTGGAGGGTTTGGAGGATAATAAATGCTCATTAACTTGATTTTAGCCTTTTTAGTATTTGGATCCAAGCATGGGTGAGGCTAGCATGTTTTAGTCCCACTACTTTTAGTCATGGGACTAAAACGTATCCAAGCACCCTCTTAGTTTTATTTGAGGGGTGGGTTGTGCTGGACACCATTATTGTGACTAGCCTTTTTAATAGCACTATATGCATAATTTGGCGACGAGCGCTCTCTACATGTACCACCTTTTTTTTAATTTCAAGTTTTGCTCCATGGCACAATCCATCGATACTACTGCTGTACAAAAGTATACATTTTTTAAAAGGCTAGAGGGCGGGGCAGTCTAGCTTGGTCGGTTTCACGAGAGGTGAGGGCCTTTGTGATTTGACGGCTCATTACTGCTGGAAGGCGGGGCCTTGTGATTTGACTGCTCGTATAAATGCACCGACGACCTGATCGAGGAGGAGCAAAGAACTGTGCGGTATACTCAAGTTTTCCACTAGAGTAGTACTACGACGGAGGAGCACGAAACACGGCAGCCCAATGCCATATGGCGATAAAAATGATCTAATTTGCTAGTCATCTCATTGTTAGCATTTTTATATTCATTCCCTAAAAAACATTGTTCTATTCATGCCTCGCTGAGAACGTGCCACGTGCGGCGAAACACCCGAAGCAAAAGATGAAACACAGGAGCAAAAGGAGAAGGAAGATTATCACCCCAAATGATCTAATTCGCCGCGGAGTCGTAACTACTTCTTCATCGCCTCCACGACCTCCATCTCCTTGCGCGTCTCCTCCGCCATCTTCATCATTTTGTCCATGACGCGACATTTCTCGATGCGAGCCTTCAACATGTGTTCCACGGCCATATTACGTACCTTGATAGCAGCCGGGTGCTTGATGCGGAGCTTCGCCAACTCTTCCTTCTATTCCATGGCGAGGGCCTGCAGCATCCTCATCGAGGAACTACTATTCTCATGCACCTTCTTCCAGCCGGTGTTATTCTCCTTCAACAGGTCGATCTCGTGGCAGAGCTTCGCATTGTCCTCCTGAAGTCGCAGGATTTCGCCGGTCACCTTCTTCTCCGAGGCAATGCTCTTCTTCAGCAGCATCACCAAGGCGGAGGTCAACTCCCCCATCTGATTGAGCTCAGTGGGCATGTCGTCGAGGCTCTCCTTCAGAAACTCCATCAAGCCTTGGATGAACTCCTTCTGCTTATTGAGCTGATCGGGCATGCCGTCGAGGGATAACGACTCCAGCTCCGCCAGCTCGGCATGTTCGCCTCCGTGGCTAGGGCGCTCCAGGGAGCCATCGCATACCCGTGAGAGATCTTTCGAGGTCTCTGCGTGGCGGCGAGCCCTCTCTTTTTTTTCCGCAGCCTTGGTTGCTGCTCCCTTGTTACGAGTAGTTCTCGACCTAGAGCTCTGCTCACCGGCCATGGCAACGACGGGCGAAGAAGAAGCACTTATGAGGAGGAAAGGTAGTGATTTTCGGTTAGGTAGTTCCCCTTTTTATAACCTAAGTACTAGCACTAGTACTAATACCTGCATAGTGGGAACATGTTCAGGTTTGGTGCGTACTACTAGTAGGTGTGAGCAAGCTTTTGAATGTGATGGGAACAAGGTAAAGATTAATTGATGGTTTTGGTTTTGAGGCCCGAAACGGCTCCCGATGAGTTTAGCGGAAAATAAATTTCAAGTACTACACTGCTCAAATGCGTAAATATTATGTTACTGTCAAAAATTGGCACAAAATACGAAGGAGACCAATGGAAGTACTAGTAGCAACCCACGATTTAACTACTCGCATGCGCGCAATGGAGTAATAATGTCTTTCTTCTGCCCTCACGTCCACTCAATTTGCATGCGCTGTATTAATTGACCATCAATGAAGTGAACGACTTTACACGCGTCAAATTATCACATGGGGTGGATCTTGGTACAAAATTGCGTCCGCCCGCGTACCCGCGTGTGCGTGCGAGGAATGAGTGTGTGCATGGTGTGCGTGCACATCTTCGCGTCGTGCATGCACTGCCAGTGTGGCTCAGGGAGGACGAGTACATTCTTCTAGAACCAGCAGCACATCACTGTGATCAATCCACGCAAGGAGGTCGCGACAACGCCTACACATGTGCCACATGGCTTCATGAACTGTAAGAGAGACACTGTGTAGCGTGCCATTGGTATTCTAATTTACGTGTTTTGCACATACTCGAAGTACTAGTAAGGTACACGTGCATTGCACGCATCATATTTTGCATCCAAATTATGAATAAATACCACACTATAGCATGTAAGCTCTGAGTCATATATGCCTGATGTAGCCCTTCGTTTAATTCTTATAGTTCATCTCATTCAAAATCAATTAGTTTTTATAAAAAAGCTAAGAACGCGGGAATAGGAAAAACATGGGATTATATTGGAATGTCGTCTTGAATCCTACAGGATTGTACGAGTGTTTGATTGTGCATAGAAAAACGCAGAATTCTTTCAAAGAGGTTTGAGTGGATGGGATGTTTCCTATGAAATCTAGTGCAAATGAATCATATGGAAAAATTCCTATGGTTTACAAACCTACGAATCAAACAACCAAGATAGGAAAAATTCCTAATGATTAGAATCCTCCAAAATTCATTTGAGAATCCTTTCAATCAAAGAAGCCCTTAATCTATTTTATGATTCATGGAATTGTGCGTTGTAAAGCATAAAGTAAAAAAAAATGGCAATTCAACTTGAAAAAAGTTTGGGCAGCTATGATACGGAAGATTCTAGAACAAAAGAGAAACACTGTTGTTTTGAGGTTTGTGCATTATGCTTAAGTTCAACCACGGAGTCTGCTAGATTGTACATGTGGCAAAATCTGGTGGGGGCTAGAAGATGGTGCGAGGGGCCGAGTGGAGGGAGACTATGAAGGAATGCACAAGTGCAAGATTGATATTTAGAGAGAGGGGGCGAACACGTGCGCTGATGCGCGCAGTGGCGGAGCCATGAAAAATAAATGAGCTAGGGGGCCAAGCATTGCTAATCCTTTACGAGGAGGGTCAATTCATGAACTTAAACCATTTTTAGCAGCAATTGTCTAATGATCACATTCACATTAGCCTTGATATATAGTGATGTTAGGGGGGAGGGGGGCAGGGCCCTTACTGCCCCCTGTCTTCGCCATTGTGCACGCGTCTGAGAGATGAAGCGGAAGGCATGGATGATGAGAGGGGGACGTTGGATACATAATTAATGTGTGTGTATTAGCTATATATGTTAATCCTATATAGAGAGGTATAGATTGATCGATGTGGACGTGGGAAAGAGGGTGAGACCTAACTGGATATATCGATTGATCGGTTTGTGTGGAAAACTATGAAAGACCTAGCTATATACACACATACATAGAGGATCATCGATCGTTGTGCATGCATGCATGAGAGATAAAGAATGCCCGATATGATAAAGAGGGGGATGTGTGTTGGTGTGTGCCTTCATGGGAGACCAACCTGAAGAAAAAGATTGCATGCGTGCGATGGATAATGCAGACTGGTAGTGTTTGTGCATGCATGCACGAGAGAAAGTTAGTGGTACAATTATAAAGAGAAGACTACTGTGTGGGTGTAAAAGAATAGCTGAATAGGTGAGGTCACAATCAATGTAAAGTTGAATTCAAATATTTGAATAAGAGATCCTGATGTTTGAAACCCATGCATGCATGAATATAACGGAGGTCTGCACGGTGTGGTTTGGAAACGAGCATGTTGTAATGTATGCACATTGAACAAGGTCAGACTGATTTGAATTTGAGATACTGATGGCAGACATCATTTGGCCACGTCGCATCAATGCATGGACACACTATTCTAATTGGAGATGATGGGCGGCTTTTGCATCACATATCTATATCTATACCCCCATATATATATATATTATATTTTATATATTTTTTATTGTGTGTGGGTAAATTTAACTTTGAAAGATGGTCGTTGGATGAGGCGAATCCGATGGTCCAAAGATGGCAAATTTGAGCACTAGGGGCCGTTGGATATCATCTAGAGTCCACCAGATTTCGCCACATGTATAATCTAGAAGACTCCATGGTTGAACTTAAGCATAATGCACAAACATCAAAACACAAGCACTTCTTATTTGTTCTAGAATCTTCCATATCAGAATTGCCCAAATGTTTTTCTACATGATTTGCCATTATTTGTTTTCACTTTATTTCTTACGACGCACAATTCCATGAATCTTAAAATAGATTAGCTTTCTTATAAAAACTAGATGATTTTGAATGAAATGAACTATAAGAATTAAACGAACATCTACATCATGCATATATGACTCAAAGCTTGCATGCTATAATGTGGTATTTATTCATAATTTGGTTGCCAAATCTCATGCGTGCAATGCACGTGTACCTTACTCTAGTATAAATGGTGTTTGTGTGTCTGTTGTGCGTGTTGAGGTGCAAATTGTCTTTTTTTTGGGTACACGTTAAGCTTGTTCTTCCGAAATTTCAAGCCGCACCTTGTTATGCCGAAAATTCAAGCTAGCGTCTCTGTCTATCGTGCTGCGAAACTCCCGCCTCTTCAACCCGCGCCTTGTTAGCCTGAAATATTTAAGATATATCTTTGTCTCGTTATGCTCCAACAAATCCCTCCATCTCATCCCGCGCCTTGCTATTCCGAAATTACAACGCGCGTGAAAACTCCCACCTCCTGTGAAATCCCGACACGCGAAATGCCCGTGGTACCCCTGAACCGAAAGAACTGCCTCAAATTGGTGGGGGTACTTTCGTAACTTACCCCACATTTCGGACAAGCGCGTCTCTAAGCCATGGTTCCCCACTGCCATCCCATCCGCCCACCCATTCGTAAACCGAGGCCGCGAAAACCTGTGAAGAAACCCCACACCCTGCTCCGTCCGCCACCTAGCCGGAGCCTCTTCCCCGACGACGTCGTCCACAGCAACACCTCGACGTCCCTCATCCACCGTACCGGATGAGGATCCGTCGTCGATCTCATCGTCCCGCCGGTTCAGCCACCCCGTCCTCCACCTCCAAGGAGCTGCCCTGACGTTCCCCTCGTCTTTCGCGCCACCTCCATTCCCACACTGCCGTCTTCACCTGCACCACCGGAAGAGCATCATCATCACCGTTTCCTCGGATGAAGCCGCGGCCTAATCGGCGCCACCAAAGAGGTTGTACACTAATCGCCGCATTTTCTTCTTGATTAGATCTCACGGTGCTGCCAGCGCTCGGTCCCGAGCCGACATGGTGCGGCTCCATCCACGGCGGCGTCGCCGGCCACTTCCTCAACGACGTCGCTCCCTCGGCGGTGACGTCCACATTAGTAGGACTTGCTGCTGCTTTAGCTCTCGCTCGCGTTGCTGCTCTGCTCTTGCTCTTGGTCCCCTGCCTGGTCTGCTCTTGCTATTGCTCTTGCTCGCGCTGCTGCTCTCGCTCTTGCTCTTGCTTGCGATGCTGCTCCGATTTAGCTACACTTCACTCTGATGCCGTCGGGGTGAAGGAAGAACCAGCCGCAGCGGGGAGGGGGCTCGCCGGAGAGCTACCCCACTATCTATCTTAGGGTTCAGGATGGGGGCGGTGGTCGCCGGCGGTGGCGGGGCGTTGGTGGGGCGGTGGCGTGGGGATCACCGGAGAAAAAGCTCGGCACGGGGGGGGGGGGCCTAGAGGGATGGCCGGGGCGGCGGTGGACCGGCGGTGGGGAGTGTTTTCGGGGCAGGCGGGGCGGCGCACCGCCAGCCGTGGCTGGTGGGGGGCTGCTGTTTGGCTGGCTCAGGGGGGTGGAGGTTGAAGATGAACCGCAGGCCCTTGATTTCGTATCCAACGGCTGCAAAATCGACTGACCAGAGATGAAAAAGTCAGTCGACCGACGTGTAGCCTCACCTTGCTAGTGCGTTCAGTTTCGACAGCAAAATTCAGTTTCGACAGTTAAGTTCAGTTTCGACAGTTAAATTCAGTTTCGACAGTTAAGTTTAGAGATGAGCGGCTGATGTATTTTACATCTAGCACTTTGTGGTTATGTATTTTACGTCATGTATTGGAGATGCTATTAGAATTCCACCCAGGTTAACGTTGTTCTTTGTCTCTCTTGTCCCGCTTCAGCCTCGGCGTCGTACAACTCACCGAAGCTGCTCCAACGACGAAACCCTCCATCACAGCGGAGAAGTACCTCGGGCTCCATCTCCAGATGCCTAAGATCTTCTTCCCCTCCTCCGACAGCCAAGTCAGCCGGAGCATCCTCACCGGCCAACCCAATCATGCTGAGATCGACATGGTTTCGCCAAAGAGGTTGTACACTTGTTGCATCTCTTTTTTACTCTACATGTTATATATATTGTCCACTGAGCACTCGTACTAATGGGAAATACGATTATTTTATCCTACTATATGACAAGCAGTGAGGTACCAGGCAACTTATCTATCCGTGATGGACTCTCTTGAACGCCATCATTATTTATCTCTACGCGTTTGAGCTGTGCATTTGTCGATGGGCCTGGGAGTTGAGCTAGTATGGCAGTGGCCTGGGTCCAAAGTAATAGAAGTAGCACAAAACATTTTTTTGTGTAGGATTTTCCTTGCTCAAGCCTGCCTACTAGAATCGCCAGTGCTTGAAAGGAAAAGTGAATGAAAAACATTGGAATTGGAAAGTTTCCTATGGTACTACTTTTCATGAATTTGGTGCAAAGGAATGGAGCAAAGGAAAACTGTAGGATTTGTTCCTTTAGTGTCTCCTTGAAAGAAAAACAGTAGGAATTCTAATTTCCACTTCTCCTCCTTTTCATATTCCTATTCATCAAGCACAAGACTAAGAGATAGTAGCATAATAGCATTATAACCGTACATTTTCTTGTGGTTTGACTTAATCTCACCATGCTTTTTTGCATCCTGTGATCTTCCAGTTGTTGTGAATCAAACACCCAGATTGGCAGAAATCATGTGTTTTTAAATTCTCTGTTTTGCACGTGCATTCCTATCCTATTCCTGTCTATTTCCTATCCCTGCATTGTTAGAATCCTCAAATTCAAACAAGCCCTTACTCAATTACTTCAGTTACAGATATGTGTCAAAGAAAACCTTGTGTGGTTTGTCCTGCTCATGCGGCGCTGTGCTCCACCCCAGCTCAGCTGCTCCAACGACGGAAGGGTTCACCACAGCAGGGATCCGCTCTCCAAACTGTCTTTCGCCGCCTCAGATCTTCTTCCCCGCCGCCGGCAGCCACAGCAACTGCATTACCATCATCAACTGAGCAGATGAACTTGAGGACTACACGGGTCCGCAAGAGAGGTCGCACTCTTCCATGTCTGCTTACATTATGCGTCGCTTAATATGATGACATGTTACATTATCATCGTGTTCACCTATTAGACTCCGAGTCAGGTCCAAACTAATGCTGAAACTTGAGTTTTTAAATGGTTGTGGGGTACATATTGGGGCAGCAATCAGTAATATTTGTCTACTATCTAGTTAATCTCCGGTGTCTACTATGAGTTTCATGTTGGGTGCAAACAAACATTATCTGCCTCCTATCATTGGTTTTGGGCCTATCCACAGTTTGTTACCATCACTCTGGATTTGTGCATGCACTCCTTACATAATCTCACTATGTTTTATTCCTATGGATGCCAGTTATTGTACACAATGGAACTGATCATGTAGAGCAAAAGAGACGAGCCTTGCGTGGCAATAAAATTTCATGCAGACATCATTGCATGGTGGGCACAAAGGCAGCCCCCCTCCACCCATTTCAGATCATAATCAAGAGGAAGATAACTGTTATGAGGGGGATTTAGAAGGAGAAGACCACTCCTATTTACCCCATGAGGTCTTCGCTCTAACTTGGCATGCTGATGTTGGTAATATCATGCATATGGTGCCTTGCATTGCTTATAGTATACATTAAAGATGTCATCTGCTTAGTTTAGACATGCTTTGTGTCAATGCCATCTATTTAGTTTCTTTATCGTATATGTGAATCATGCAATGCCATCTTGTCTAGCTAGGCATCATATATGTGAATTTTGCAATGCCACCCTGGTTAGCCAGTCATCTTATATGTGAATTATATCATGCCATCATTTTTTTATTACGTGTTAAATTTGTCAACAATTTTAGTACATTAAATTACTCTTCCTATGCATCAGCCATTTGACACGGCCATGGAAAAATCTGGAGTGGAAACAAGGTCTTCAGAGCAGACAATGCTATCTGACGAAGCGCATGTCTTGCTGGTTACCGATAGCTCCTCAGAGGAGGATTCAAAGACAGATGACCAGTCATATTCCCCCCCCCCCCGAGGTGCATGCCCTAACTTGGCAGGGTTATGTTGCTCATATCGTGTGTATGGTATCTTGCATTGCTATGTCATTTGCTTAGTTTAGACATGCTTTGTGTGAATGCCACCTGTTTAGTGTCTAATTACCATATATGTGAATTATGCAATGCCATCTTGTTGCAAGACATTATATATGTGAATTATGTAATGTTATCTTGTTGCAAGGCATTATGTATGTGAATTATGCAATGCCATGCTGTTTAGGCAAGCATCATATATGTGAATTATATCATGCCGTCCTTTTTTTGTATTTCTCATTGCTTTTGTCGACAATGTTTGTATATTCAACTGCTCTTCCTGTGCATCAGCCATTTGAATTGGTGATGGAGAAATCTGGAGTGAAAACAAGGTCTTCAGAGCAGGCAATGCTACCTGCTGAAGCAGATATCTTGCTGGTTATAGATAGCTCTTCAGAGGAGGATTCAGAGGCAGATGACCAGTCCTATTACCCCCCTGAGGTGTATGCTCAAACTTGGCAGGGTTATATTACTCATATAATGCATATGTTGTATTGCAATGCTTAGTTTTTACATCATATACACAATATTGAATGCCATCTCCTTAGTTGACACATCATATATGCGATTGTCCTCTGCTCACTTCCTTAGTATATAAATCATATATTTGAATTATGTCATGCCATGCTGTTTACATAGACATCATGTATCTGAATTATGGCATGCCAACCCATTTTCTAAAGACATAATATAGTTATATCATCTCATCATGTTTACATAGTCATCATATTTAAATTATGTCATTCTATCCGTGAATTATATCATGCCATCATGTTTCCATCGACGGCATGATTGTGATTTATGGCATGCCAACCACTTTAATAGACACATCGTATAGTTATATCATGTCATCCTGTTTACATAGTCATCATATTTTGAAGTATGTCATTCTATCCTGTTTAGTTAGCCATCATACATGTGAAATTGTGTCATGCTATCCTGTTTAATTAGCCATCATATATGTGAATTTATGTCCTGCTATTCTGTTTGCTTAGACAACATAAATGTGAATTATTTCATGCCATGTTTTCTTCCCTACTATCCATTGCACCTGTCTATCTTACAATGTCTGTACATTTAATTACTTTTCTTGTTCATCGGCCATTTCAGTTGGAGGGAGTGATGGCAGTATCTGTGGGAGTAAAAACACGGTCTTCAGAAAAGATTGTGCTACCTGTCGATGCAGATAGAACCACGGTTGTACTTGCACAAGAACCAGCCCCACCACACATAACCCACACTCGTGCAGATTGTACCCCTACCCAATTGGACAGAGAACCAGCTACACCCCTTCTAACCCCAACCCCAGCAGATAGACACCCAGTTCCCGTTTACACAGCACCGTCTCCACCACAGAGCACCCAAACACGAGCAGTTAGTAAGGCAACTGCAGTGCCCAAATCATGAGGACCACCACTCCAAACCGGAAGTCAACGCTTAAAGCAGAAGAAGAATTGTTCTCAGGTCAGGTTCCGTAGCTATGGTTCATACTACTTTGCTCTTGCATCACTGTATTTACTGATACCAACTAATTTCAAATTTGAAGGATGCAATTGAAACTCCAATGGAGCAACAGGTATGTTCTAAACCCGTTTCTTCAACGTGTTTGGCTATTTGCTGTTGTAACTTGCTCTATGTTGATTTCAGTTTCAATTGAGTAAACAGTTATGTTCTCATGCCATGCACATTACAAGTGTTGTTATTATTGTGTAGTTTCCCACACTTATATTCTGTCTATGCTGCTTTGTCTTGAATAGATATGATTCAAACTGTATCTATCTTGATTTGGCAACATAAACTAGAATGATATAGACCATACAGTGACCATACTACATAGATATATGTTTGTTTCATGTTGTTATCATGTCCACCGTACTACTGAACTGGTTTACCAAAATGAGTTTCATATACTACATTGTAAACCTGAGATGTGTTTGTTTGTTTCTCTTTTAGAATGCGGATAAAATATTGGAGAAGAGTACCCTGTTATGCAATGGTAAAGGAAGTAATGCAGATAAGGTTCAAGATAGTGAGACATCCCTGTTGGTCTCCAAGAAAGCTGATAAAAACTATATTGAAGACATTGAGACAACCCCAAAGTCATGTCTTCTTGTAGTGTTCGAGTTACTGGCTACCACTGGTGGCACCAGCTCTTCGAACTCATTTCCTGAATCAGTTCGGCTTCTTGACTCTCAACTTCAAGTTGAAAGACATCGATCAGATGTTATGCAACAGGAAGCCGAAGGACTGAGGAAGTCCCTGCAGAATTCAGATGCATACTTTCTTGTGCAACAACAAGCGCTGGAGGACTTAAGCGCCAAACAAGAGAAAGTTAATAAGCTTGCTAAGCATCTTGCAAGCATTATGGGTACCCAGGATATTGTTTCTTGAGCTCTTCTGAAGTGGTTTCAGTTCTGGAATTGTTTTGCTGCGGCGCTTATATGCTGCTGTGTTCCCTATATTTGCACTGGTGGCGAACTTTGATGCCCAGTGGATGCAATATGTGTAATAGCAGTGATAGCCTAGTGTAAGTTGCTTGCTTATTTATTTCCTTGTTGTCTTGTTTATTTGTTTGCTTGTAGTCAGTGCAGTTCTTTTTCTGCGGTTTGCTAGTGGCTGCAATAACCTATTTTTTAAAACTAGGCCACAATATTTACTGTACTGAAACTGGGCCTCCTACGGGCCGTAGAAACAGTGGGCCTTCTATGGGCCTTATAAACAGTGGGCCTTCTACGGGCCATAGAAACAATGGGCCTTCTACAGGTCGTATCATCAATGGGCCTTCTACGGGCCATATCATCAATGGGCCTTATACGAGCCGTATGATCGATTGGCCAAACATGGGCCAAACAGACCGCATTCTGGCCGTAAACGGGCTAGAGTTGGAATCGTCCATTCATGGGCTGACCATAACGGGCCATCGTTAATAGGTCATATTTGATGACGCTATGAAAACGGCCCAACGTGTTAACGGACCACAAACGGGCCGGCTGTAACCACGGGCTGAATTTGGCCCACAAGCAGAAAATTACAGTAATGGGCTGTAAGTAAACGAATGCTGGAAATGAGCCCAAGAATAAATGGGCTCTGAGAAGGCCGAAAGATAACATGGGCTGGAGACGGCCCAACGGAATAACGGTCTGTTAATGGGTATAACGTGATACACTATTCATTACAGGCCAGTTTCACCACGGGCCGTTAATGGGTGTAAAGTGATACACTGTTCATTACGGGCCAGTTTCACCACGGGCTGCTGATAGGCCAAGAGTTACATAGGGCCTCATATGGGCTGAAAGACGTCATGGGCCATACATGGGCCAGAAGTGATAACGGGCTGGAATCATATTGGATGGCCCAGATGACGCTACTGGGCCTAATTCAGATAGGGCGTAAACGGGCCTTGGGTTAGCGGGCTGTAAATGGGCTATATGCGAACATGCCGTTAATAGGCTTTCCATGGGCCGGCCCGCCACCTTTTGACCAAGTCAAACGGGCTAGCCTTTTCACAGGAATGGGCCTCTATTGGGCCGTGCCACATGTCAACATATCATAGGCGCCTTCTGTCCAATGAGTGGATGACATCTGTCCCGACGATGAGCCAACACGTGTTTCCTCCAGCCAATGATGATTTTACACGTGGAAAATCCCCATTGGTCGGGGCTGTTAACGGGTTATCGGATCCAAAGCCCGACCTGATAGCTTAACGGCGTTCCGTTACGGTGGATGCCACGTGTCGGTCACCCTTGATGAAAGCACTTCTGTGACGCACGATTTATCATCATGGAAGTGGACGCTTCCGTGATGATAATTTTGGTAATGTCATGGAACACTTCTACGACAGCACATGTATGACTATCTTGATTCTATCATAAATTTGTCATGGATGTACATGCATGACAAAAAACGCGACCTACTGTGACAAACACGTATTATCATGGAAGTGTATTTTTTTTGTAGTGCTCGTAGGCATCGGATCAGTGATGGAGAATTATGCCGGATGCGGTTCATCATGTAACAATCATAACATAGGGTGACACATAACTAGCTCGAGTTCATTGATATAATGTAGGCATGTATTCCGAACATAGTCATACATGCTTATGGAAAAGAACTTGCATGACATCTTTTGTCCTACCCTCCAGTGGCAGCGGGGTCCTTACAGAAACTAAGGGATATTAAGGCCTCGTTTTAATAGAGTACCGGAACAAAGCATTAACACATAATGAATACATGAACTTCTCAAACTACGGTCATTACCAGTAATTATCCCGATTATTGTCACTTCGGGGTTAACGGATCATAACACATAATAGGTGACTATAGACTTGCAAGATTGGATCAAGAACTCTCATATATTGATGAAAACATAATAGGTTCAGATCTGAAATCATGGCACTCGGGCCCTAGTGACAAGCATTAAGCATAGCAAAGTCATAGCAACATCAATCTCAGAACATAGTGGATACTAGGGATCAAACCCTAACAAAACTAACTCGATTACATGATAAATCTCATCCAACCCATCACCGTCCAACAAGCCTACGATGGAATTACTCACGCACGGAAGTGAGCATCATGCAATTGCTGATGGAGGATGGTTGATGATGACGACGACGACGAATCCCCCTCTTCGAAGCCCCGAACGGACTCTAGATCAGCCCTCCCGAGAGGTTTTAGGGCTTGGCGGCAGCTCCGTATCGTAAAACGCGATGAAATCTTCTCTCCTATTTTTTCTCCCCGAAAGAAGATATATAGAGTTGGAGTTGGAGTCGGGAGGTCTCCAGGGGGGCCACGAGGAAGGGGGCACGCCCTAGGGGGGGCGCCCCCCACCCTCGTGTATAGGGTGTGGGCTCCCTAACAATAGTCCCTGGGGAGTTTTTTTTTGCAATCATTTTGATCTAGTTTGCATAAAGCATGGGACTGGGCATACCGGTGACCAGCCATTTATCTCGTGAGTGAGGAGCAGAGTCCACTCCTCTTGAGAATAACCCGCCTAACATGGAAGATACGGACATCCCTAGTTGATACATGAGCTATTCGAGCATACAAAACATGATATTTATTTGAAGGTTTAGAGTTTGGCACATACAAATTTACTTGGAACGGCAGGTAGATACCGTAATTAGGTAGGTATAGTGGACTCATGTGGAATATCTTTAGGGTTTAAGGAGTTCGGATGCACAAGCAGTATTCCCGCTTAGTACAGGTGAAGGCTAGCAAAAGACTGGGAAGCGACCAGCTAGAGAGCGACAACAGTCATGAACATGCATTAAAATTAATCAACACCGAATGCAAGCATGAGTAGGATATAATCCACCATGAACAGAAATATCATGAAGGCTATGTTGATTCTGTTTCAACTAAATGCGTGAACATGTGCCAAGTCAAGTCACTTAAATCATTCAGAGGAGGATACCACCCTATCATACCACATCATAACCATTTTAATAGCATGTTGGCACGCAAGGTAAACCATTATAACTCATAGCTAAACAAACATGGCACAAGCAACTATGATCTCTAATTGTCATTGCAAACATGTTTATTCATAACAAGCTGAATCAAGAACGATGAACTCATCATATTTACAAAAACAAAAGAGGTCGAGTTCATAGCAGCTTTTCTCATCTCAGTCAGTCCATCATATATCATCATAATTGCCTTTCACTTGCATGACCGAACGATGTGAATAATAATAAGAGTGCACGTGCATTGGACTAGGCTAGAATCTGCGAGCATTCAATAAACAGGAGAAGACAAAGGAATATGGGCTCTTGGTTAAATCAACAATAAAGCATATAAGAGCCACTTCAACAATTTAATCATGGTCTTCTCCTACTGACCCCAAAGGAAAGAAAAGAAATAAAACTATTTACAAGGGAAAGCTCCCAACAAGCAAAAGAAGAACGGGAAATATTTTTGGGTTTTCTTTTTAATTATTACTACAGCAAGAAAAGTAAACTACTACTAATTTTTTTGTTTTTTCTTAAAGTTTATCAAACACACAAGAAGAAAGCATAAAAGAAAATAAACTAGCATGGATGATACAATGAAAAAGAATGAGCACCGACATCTAGCAATGAGTGTGTGTGGACATAAACGTAATGTCGGTGGAGCTTAGGCTTTTGGCCTAAGTTGGTCTATGGCCATGGCTGGCCTGGCTGATATCCATAATAATAGTTGTTGGGGTCGTACTGTGATGCAGTGGCTATCACCTCCTAAGCTGCAGCGTGACGACGAGTGGCCTCCGCCCTCCTCTCGTACTCATCTGCCTCTTCTCTGGTAAAAGTATATCCTCCTCTTGCCTGATAATCAAAGAAAGCAGGAGCAGGGAGAGTAATACGGACAGCCCTGCGTCTGTCAAAGATTAGTCGGTACTGGAGAGGTGATTCGTTCTCTTGACAAAATGGTGGTGAACCATAGCATTAAAATCTAGATAGGAAGGAGGTAATTCAACATCATCTTCGTGTACATCTATACCAAGAAAATTAGCTACGCGAGTTGCCTAAATTCCACCAAAGAAATCTCCATTAAGTCTATTAAGAGGCAACCTACGTGCAACAATGGCTCCCAAATTATATGATTTGTCTCCTAACACAACACTCCTAAGAATACTGAGGTCAGGGACACACACATGACCTGCCTCATCTTTACCATTTATGCATCTACCTATGAAGAGAGCAAAATAATGTATAGCAGGAAAGTGGATGCTCCCTATGGTAGCTTGTGTAATATCTCTAGATGCTCCCTATGGTAGCTTGTGTAATATCCCTATGGTAGCAAGAAAATCTCTAAATTCAGATTTGCGAGGATCCCTTATACTACCCCATTGTGGAAGTTTGCATGCAGTGGTAAAATCCTCTAAGTCCATGGTATAAGATTTATAATAAAGATCAAACAGGACAGTTGGAGAATTACGTGAAGTGGAAAATTCAAACCTCCTCACAAAGGAACTAGTGAGGTTATGATACTGACTGCACTTCTCTTACTTGAAGCTCACAAGATCAACGTTACGCAAATATGCGTTGAATTCTTCTTTTATTCCCGCTCGATCCATAAAATTTTCATAAGGCCACTCACAAGGACGCACTGGAGCGTCTCTTGGTGGCTCTTCGTCAGCATCACGCATTGCAAGCCTGGGTCCTTGCTTCTTTGAAGAACCACCTTGGAACATCTTCCTAAGCATTTTTCTTCCTCTAAAAAATTCTGAATTTTTTTAGTAACTTCAAAATAAAAGTAAACCAAACTCAATAATATTGATAGCAACCACTCCTACAAGTGGCTAGAGCCTATATCATGCATCAAAACTACTTTTGACCGTATAAATTTGACATGCAAGCTCAAGAATAGGGTCACCTAAGCAACACAAATTTGCGATGAATAAAGCACTAGAACAAAAATTAGTTGGACCAATGGAGGAGTCACATACCAAGGAACAATCTCCCCAAGAAGTTTTGTGAGAGGTGCTTTGAGCAAGGAGATCAAAAATGGCAGCAAAGAGGGCTGGAACTCGTGCTTGAGTTGGTTTTTCGTGTTTTTCAGAATAAGAAGAAGAGGATGGGTGCAGGAATAAGTGGAGGAGGGCCACAGTGGGCCCATGAGGCAGGGGGCACGCCCTAGAGGGGTGGGCGCGCCCTCCACCCTCGTGGCAAGGTGGTTGCCCCCCTGGTGTGTTATTTGTTCCATAAATCCTCAAATATTCTAGAAAAAAAAATCATATTTCATTTTCAGGGCACTTGGAGAACTTTTGTTTTCGAGGTATTTGTATATTGCAGGGATAATCAGATAACAGACAGACAAATATTTATTTTTATTTTACTTAATATAAATAACAGAAAGTAAAAAGTGGGATACAGAAGGTTGTGCTTCTAGTTTCATCCATCTCATGATCATCAAAAGGAATCTACTAACAAGGTTGATCAAGTCTTGTTAACAAACTCATTTTGATTAACATGAAACCGGAGAAACTTCAAATAACACTAGGTTACCTCAACGGGGATATGTCCATACCCAATAATAAGTATATCATATTTCTTCTTGACAGTAGGAAGAGGAAATTCAAAACCTCCAAATATAATCGATGGAATTTTTCTGATAGAATTGATATTATGAACTTGAGGTTGTTTCCTCGGAAAATGTACCGTATGCTCATTACCAGTAACATGAAAAGTAACATTTCCTTTGTTGCAATCAATAACATCCCCTGCAGTATTAAGAAAAGGTCTTCCAAGAATAATAGACAAGTTATCGTCCTTGGGAATATCAAGAATAACAAAGTCTGTTAAAATAGTAACGTTTGCAACCACAACAGGCACATCCTCACAAATATTGATAGGTATAGCAGTTAATTTATCAGCCATTTGCAAAGATGTTTCAGTAGGTGTCAGCTTATTCAAGTCAAGTCTAAGATATAAAGAGAGAGGCATAAGACTAACACCGGCTCCAAGATCACATAAAGCAGTTTTAACATAATTTCTTTTAATGGAGCATTGTATAGTAGGTACTCCTGGATCTCCAAGTTTCTTTGGTATTCCAACCTTAAAAGTATAATTAGCAAGCATGGTGGAAATTTCAGCTTCTGGTATCTTTCTTTTATTTGTAACAATATCTTTCATGTACTTAGCATAAGGATTCATTTTGAGCGTATCACTCAATCGCATACGCAAAAAGATAGGTCTAATCATTTCAGCAAAGCGCTCAAAATCCTCATCATCCTTTTTCTTGGATGGTTTGGGAGTAAAAGGCATGGGTTTCTGAACCCAAGGCTCTCTTTCTTTACCATGTTTCCTAGCAACAAAGTCGGTCTTATCATAACATTGATTCTTTGATTGTGGGTTATCAAGATCAACAACAGGTTCAATTTCTACATCATTATCATTACTAGGTTGAGCATCATTATGAAAATCATCATTAACATTTTCATTAGGTTCATGTTCATTGCCAGATTGTGTTTCAGCATCAGACATAGAGATATCATTTGGATTATCAGGTGGTTCAGCAATAGGTTCACTAGAAGTTTGCACAGTACTATCATTTTTCTTTTTCTTCTTTTCAGAAGAACTAGGTGCATCAATATTATTTCTCTGAGAATCTTGCTCAATTCTCTTAGGGAGGCCTTCAGGATACAAAGGTTCCTAAGTCATTCTACCAGTTCTATTAGACACTTTAACAGCATAATCATTTTTCTTACTATTCATCTCATTGAGCAATTCCTTTTGAGCTTTAAGTACTTGTTCTACTTGAGTGGTAACCATAGAAGCATGTTTGCTAACAAGTTTAAGTTCACCTCTAATATTAGCCATACAATCACCCAAGTATTTAATCATATCAGCATCTTGTTTTAATTGTCTACCAAAATAAGCATTGAAGTCTTCTTGCTTAAGCATAAAACTATCAAACTCATCCAAGCACTGACTAGCAATTTTAGTAGGAGGGATTTCAGCTTTGTCATATCTATAGAGAGAATTTACCTTTACTACCTGTGTGGGGTTATCGAGGTCTGGAGGTTCTTCAATAAATAAAGGATTAAGATCATATGTTTCTTCAATAGGCGGTAAATTAAGACCATGTATTTCTTCAATAGGAGGTAAATTCTTAACATCTTTAGCTTTAATACCTTTTTCTTTCATAGATTTCTTTGCCTCTTGCATATCTTTGGGACTGAGAAATAGAACACCTCTCTTCTTCGGAGTTGGTTTAGGAATAGGATCATTAATTGGAGCAGGAGCTGGCTCAGGAGGTGCCCAATTATTTTCAGCTTCATCTGGTGTTCTTTCCCTGAAAAGAGAACCAGCACAACTATCCAGGTAATCTCTGGAAGCATCGGTTAGTCTATTATAAAAGATATCAACTATTTCATTTTTCTTAAGAGGATGATCAGGCAAAGCATTAAGTAACTAGAGAAGACTCCCCCAAGCTTGTGGGAGACTCTCTTCTTTAATTTGCACAAAGTTGTATATTTCCATTAAAGGAGCTTGTTTCTTATGAGCAGGGAAATATTCAGTAGAGAAGTAGTAAATCATATCCTGGGGACTACGCACACAACCAGGATCAAGAGAATTAAACCATATTTTAGCATCACCCTTTAATGAGAACGGAAATATTTTAAGGATATAAAAATAGCGAGATCTCTCATCATTAGTGAATAGGGTGGCTATATCATTTAATTTAGTAAGATGTGCCACAACAGTTTCAGATTCATAGCCATGAAAAGGATCAGACTCTACCAAAGTAATTATATCAGGATCAACAGAGAATTCATAATCCTTATCAGTAACACAGATAGGTGAAGTAGCAAAAGCAGGGTCAGGTTTCATCCTAGCATCTAGAGATTGCTTATTCCATTTAGCTAATAACCTTTTGAGTTCATATCTATGCAAGCTAAAATAGCTAAAGAAGCTTCTTGATCAAATAAATAACCCTCAGGAATAACAAGTGATTCTTCACCATCACTTTCGTCATCATAATCAGATTCAATATTTTCAATCTCTCTAGCCCTAGCAACTCATTCCTCGAGAAAATCACCAAGTGGCACAGTAGTATCAAGCATAGAAGTAGTTTCATCATAAGTAGCATGTATAGCAGAAGTAGCATCATCAATAACATGCGACATATCAGAACGAATAGCATAAGCAGGTTTAGGTGTCGCAAGCTTACTCATAACAGAAGGTGAATCAAGTGCAGAGCTAGGTGGCAGTTCTTTACCTCCCCTCGTAGTTGAGGGATAAATTGTTGTCTTAGCGTCTTTCAAGTTCTTCATAGTGTCCAGCAGATATAAATCCCAAGTGACTCAAAGAATAGAGCTATGCTCCCCGGCAACGGCGCCAGAAATTAGTCTTGATAACCCACAAGTATAGGGGATCGCAACAACTTTCGAGGGTAGAGTATTCAACCCAAATTTATTGATTCGACACAAGGGGAGCCAAAGAATATTCTCAAGTATTAGCAGCTGAGAAGACAAAGCAATATGGGCTCTTGGTTAAATCAACAATAAAGCATATAAGAGCCACTTCAACAATTTAATCATGGTCTTCTCCTACTGACCCCCAAAGAAAAGTTAAGAAATAAAACTATTTACACGGGAAAGCTCCCAACAAGAAAAAGAAGAACGGGAAATATTTTTGGGTTTTCTTTTTAATTATGACTACAGCAAGAATAGTAAACTACTACTAATTTTTTTGGTTTTTCTTAAAGTTTATCAAACACACAAGAAGAAAGCATAAAATAAAATAAACTAGCATGGATGATACAATGAAAAAGTATGAGCACCGACATCTAGCAATGAGTGTATGAACATAAATATAATGTCAGTGAGAAATACGTACTCCCCCAAGCTTAGGCTTTTGGCCTAAGTTGGTCTATGGCCATGGCTGGCCTGGCGGATATCCATAATAATAGTTGTTGGGGTCGCACTGTGATGAGGAAGAAGAAGGCTCAGATTGCCACTGGCTGACAATCATCTCCGGATCCCACTGGTAATTAGACTGTCGTGAAGGATCAAATTGTGGTTCCGGCTCTGGCTCCTCGGCTGGTGCAGGGTTCCGGTAGGCGTGGATAGCCGTCAACGGAACAAGGTACGTGCCTACAGTCAAATCAAATAAAGAAGGAGCAGTCAACGTAATAGTCTAAGGATGATGTTTATTAAAGAACAATTGATATTTAAGCTCTCCTTCCCTATTCTTAAAAATAAAATCATGTGCCACCATACTTTTATAATCTAGATAAACACGGGGCAGCACTTTTTCTTCCATCTCAGCATGCCTAACAGGCATGTTAAAATGTGTAGCGAGGCGTGAAGCATAAATGCCTCCAAAGATGGGACCCTTAGTACGGTTCATACTTAACCGTCTAGCAATAATGCCACCCATACTAAAAGAGTTATCACCGTATAAACCGTGATGCAAAATGATAATATCAGGGATACTCAGGTTTCCACAGTTTCCGCGACCAATTAAGCAATGACTAGCAAATAATGGAAAGTAGCATAAAATAGGAAAATGTATGTTAGTGATTCGTGCATCGGAAACCTTCCTTGTTTCCCCTACAGTGATAGTGTCAATGAATCCCTCCACATCATCACGATGTGGTTCTTCTGTCTTGCCCCCAAAAGGGACTAAACAAATCCGACAGAACTCAAAAAGTGACATCTCCTTATGCTCATCATATAAATGAAATTCCACCATAGGTGGTGAGTTCTTAGAATGAAAATGAAAGTTTTGCACAAAGGTATTTGTGAGCAAGAGATATTGATTGCATTAGTCGTGGAGGAAAGCGGTAAGGCCTGCAGTCTGAGCCAACTCATGAAAATCTTCATAAATCCCAGCTGCTCTTAAGAAATCCTCAGAAAGCCATTCACACGCCCGAACCTCCGCGGTGCGAGGCAAATTATACTTAGGCTTCGGTGCCTTCTCCTTCGAGCTGGCTCGATGAGCCACTCAAAAGTCTCCTCATCATTTTCTGAAAAATCCTAAAAGTTTTTTTATTAACTTCAAAATAAAAGTAAACCAAACTCAATAATATTGATAGTAACTACCCCTACGAGTGCCTAGGGCCTATATCATGCATCAAAACTTCTTTTGACCATATAAATTTGACATGCAAGCTCAAGAACAGGGTCACCTCAGCAGCTATGATTTGCAATGAATAAAGCACTAGAACAAAAACTAATTGGACCAATGGAGGAGTCACATACCAAGGAACAATCTCCCCAAGCAGTTTTGTGAGAGGCGCTTTGAGCAAGGAGATCGAAAATGGCAGCAAAGAGGGCTGGAACTCGTGCTTGAGTTGGTTTTTCGTGCTTGTGGGAGGAAGAAGAAGAGGATGGGTGCAGGAATAAGTGGAGGAGGGCCACCATTGGCCCACGAGGCAGGGGCACGCCCTAGAGGGGTGGGCGCGCCCTCCACCCTCGTGGCAAGGTTGTTGGCCCCCCTGGTGTGTTCTTTGTTCCATAAATCCTCAAATATTCTAGAAAAAGATCATATTTAATTTTCAGGTCATTTCGAGAACTTTTATTTTCGAGGTATTTTTATATTGCACAGATAATCAGATAATAGACAGACAAATATTTATTTTTATTTTATTTAATATAAATAGCAGAAAGTAAAAGTGGGATACATAAGGTTGTACTTCTAGTTTCATCCATCTCATGATCATCAAAAGGAATCCACTAACAAGGTTTGTCGGAGTAAATGACCACGGGGAGCCTAGCCGGCTCCCCCTGGCCCTTCTGAAAAAATTACGAAGCCGATCCGACCCTCAAGAATCCAAGACGTGGGGCCGCCTCCCCCTTGACGGCTGTCTCCCAGGCCGACTATCGGAAGGCGGCCCGGCTTTAGCCCTCATGAAGAAAGCCGCGGGAGGGCCGGCTCCAAGAAGCCGGCCGCAAGAAGCCGACTCCCACAAAGCGGTCAAGATCGTACCCTCGATGTCTGCATCCACATAACGGCGATGCGACGGGGCGTGGCTATAGTAAAGCCTGCCACTCCGAATCCCGGAGCACGCCTGGCACAGTGCGCCGTACGAGGTGGCCATGACCCGTCCAGCGCGGCACTGTTGCCGTGTTGACCCTGATGCCACCCACGACGGGCTGTCAGCGCGGCCCATGGGCGGTGGGCCCCTTCACGCAGAGAGATGCCTGAAGGCGGCCAGGCCTCCCCCAGTCGGCCCAAGACGGGGCCTTCTTCCCACAGCCGGCTTGCTTCCTCCCTCGAAGGAGACGCCCCATTAAGGGGACAAGACAAGGCGTGGTTACAGCGATCGCCCACCGGGCGGCGACACTGTAGCCATGCTTACCTCGGCGAAGCCCTCATCACCAGGTTTGAGGCAACAGTGACCAGCCACCGACAAGGCCCTTGACAGTGGGGCCTGCCTGTCGACCAAGGAGCCGGCAGCCGGCGGGACCCACTAGCCGGCGGGCCCCAGCAGCCGGCGCAGAAGCCGGCGAGCGTAGACACAAACGGCAAGGGCCCACGCCCAGCCGGATTACCATTGTACCCCCGGGGGGTGGGCCTATATAAGCCCCCCGGGGCACCCATGCAAAGGGTGGATCAGAGCTAGTTTTAGACACCACATAGAGAGGAGAGGAGAACTAGCCGTGCCCTTCTCCTTCTTCTCGCCAGACAGCTCGAGGAGCATCTTGTAGCCACTTGTTCATCTAGTGATCATGCGGAGACCCCGCAGAGCAGCAGTAGGGGTGTTATCTCCTCGGAGAGCCCTGAAGCTGGGTAAGATTTGCCGGCGTGAATGTCTTCGCCTCATCCCGCTTCCAGGCACCGGCGACGTCTTACTGGCTCCCACAATGATAAGCCACCCGTTGGCATACGTCGCACCTACCACCTGACAAGGTTGATCAAGTCTTGTTAACAAACTCATTCCGATTAACATGGAACCGGAGAAATTTCGAATAACACTAGGTTACCTCAACGGGAATATGCACATCCCCAATAATAAGTATATCATATTTCTTCTTGATTGTAGGAAGAGGAAATTCAAAACCTCCAAATATAATCGATGGAATTTTTCCGATAGAATTGATACTATGAACTTGAGGTTGTTTCCTCGGAAAATGTACCGTATGCTCATTACGATTAACATGAAAAGTAACATTGCCTTTGTTGCAATCAATAACAGCCCCTTCAGTATTAAGAAAAGGTCTTCCAAGAATAATAGACATGCTATCGTCCTCGGGAATATCAAGAATAACAAAGTCCGTTAAAATAGTAACGTTTGCAACCACAACAGGCACATCCTCACAAATACCGACAGGTATAGCAGTTGATTTATCAGCCATTTGCAAAGATATTTCAGTAGGTGTCAACTTATTCAAGTCAAGTCTACGATATAAAGAGAGAGGCATAACACTAACACCGGCTCCAAGATCACATAAAGCAGTTTTAACATAGTTTCTTTTAATGGAGCATGGTATAGTAGGTACTCCTGGATCTCCAAGTTTCTTTGGTATTCCACCGTTAAAAGTATAATTAGCAAGCATGGTGGAAATTTCAGCTTCTGGTATCTTCCTTTTATTTGTAACAATATCTTTCATGTACTTAGCATAAGGATTCAATTTGAGCATATCAGTCAATCGCATACACAAAAATATAGGACTAATCATTTCAGCAAAGCGCTCAAAATCATCATCCTTTTTCTTGGATGGTTTGGGAGGAAAAGGCATGGGTTTCTGAACCCAAGGCTCTCTTTCTTTACCATGTTTCCTAGAAACAAAGTCTTTCTTATCATAACGTTGATTCTTTGATTGTGGGTTATCAAGATCAACAGCAGGTTCAATTTCTACATCATTATCATTACTAGGTTGAGCATCATTATGAACATCATCATTAACATTTTCATTAGGTTCATGTTCATTGCCAGATTGTGTTTCAGCATCAGACATAGAGATATCATTTGGATTATTAGGTGGTTCAGCAATAGGTTCACTAGAAGTTTGCACAGTACTATCATTTTTCTTTTTCTTCTTTTTAGAAGAACTAGGTGCATCAATATTATTTCTATGAGAATCTTGCTCAATTCTCTTAGGGTGGCCTTCAGGATACAATGGTTCCTGAGTCATTCTACCAGTTCTAGTAGCCACTTTAACAGCATAATCATTTTTCTTACTATTCATCTCATTGAGCAATTCCTTTTGAGCTTTAAGTACTTGTTCTACTTGAGTGGTAACCATAGAAGCATGTTTGCTAACAAGTTTAAGTGCACCTATAATATTAGCCATATAATCACCCAAGTATTTAATCATATCAGCATCTTGTTTCAATTGTCTACCAAAATAAGCATTGAAGTCTTCTTGCTTAAACATAAAATTATCAAACTCATCCAAGCACTGACTAGCGATTTTAGTAGGAGGGATTTCAGCTTTATCATATCTATAGAGAGAATTTACCTTTACTACCTGTGTCTAGTTATCGAGGTCTGGAGCTTCTTCAATAAGTAAAGGATCAAGATCATATGTTTCTCCGGCAGACGGTAAATTAAGACCATATATTTCTTCAATTGGAGGTAAATTCGTAACATCTTCAGCTTTAATACCTTTTTCTTTCATAGATTTCTTTGCCTCTTGCATATCTTCGGGACTGAGAAATAGAACACCTCTCTTCTTCAGAGTTTGTTTAGGAATTGGATGATTAATTGGAGCAGGAGCTGGCTCAGGGGGTGCCCAATTATTTTCATTTGTCAACATATTGTTCAATAAGATTTCAGCTTCATCCGGTGTTCTTTCCCTGAAAAGAGAACCAGCACAACTATCCAGGTAATCTCTGGAAGCATCGGTTAGTCCATTATAAAAGATATCAAGTATTTCATTTTTGTCAAGAGGATGATCAGGCAAGGCATTAAGTAACTTGAGAAGCCTCCCCAAGCTTGTGGGAGACTCTCTTCTTTAATTTGCATAAAGTTGTATATTTCCTTTAAAGCAGCTTGTTTCTTATGAGCAGGGAAATATTTAGCAGAGAAGTAATAGATCATATCCTGTGGACTACGCACACAACCAGGATCAAGAGAATTAAACTATATTATAGCATCACCCTTTAATGAGAACAGAAATATTTTAAGGATATAAAAGTAGCGAGATCTCTCATCATTAGTGAACAGGATGGCTATATCATTTAATTTAGTAAGATGTGCCACAACTTTCAAGGGTAGATTATTCAACCCAAATTTATTGATTCGACACAAGGGGAGCCAAAGAATATTCTCAAGTATTAGCAGCTGAGTTGTCAATTCAACCACACCTGGAAACTTAGTATCTACAGCAAAGTGTTTAGTACCAAAGTAATATGATAGTGGTGGTAACGGTAACAAAAGAGTAATGAAAGCAAAGAAATATTTTTGGTATTATGTAGTGATTGTAACAATAGCAACGGGAAAGTAAATAAGCGTAAACTAGTATATGGAAAGCTCGTAGGCATCGGATTAGTGATGGAGAATTATGCCAGATGTGGTTCATCATATAATAGTCATAACATAGGGTGACACAGAACTAGCTCCAGTTCAATGATATAATGTAGGCATGTATTCCGAACATAGTCATATGTGCTTATGGAAAAGAACTTGCATGACATCTTTTGTCCTACCCTCCCGTGGCAGCGGGGTCCTTACGGAAACTAAGGGATATTAAGGCCTCCTTTTAATAGAGTACCGGAATGAAGCATTAACACATAGTGAATACATGAACTCCTCAAACTATGGGCATCACCGGTAAGTATCCCAATTATTGTCACTTCGGGGTTAACGGATCATAACACATAATAGGTGACTATAGACTTGCAAGATAGGATCAAGAACTCTCATATATTGATGAAAACATAATAGGTTCAGATCTGAAATCATGGCACTCGGGCCCTAGTGACAAGCATTAAGCATAGCAAAGTCATAGCAACATCAATCTCAGAACATAGTGGATACTAGGGATCAAACCCTAACAAAACTAACTCGAATACATGATAAATCTCATCCAACCCATCACTGTCCAGCAAGCCTATGATGTAATTGCTCACGCACGGCGGTGAGCATCATGAAATTGGTGATGGAGGATGGTTGCTGATGACGACGGCGACGAATCCCCCTCTCTGGAGCACCAAACGGACTCTAGATCAGCCCTCCCAAGAGGTTTTAGAGCTTGGCGGCGGCTCTGTATCATAAAACGCGATGAAATCTTCTCTTCTATTTTTTGTCCCCGAAAGTAGATATATAGAGTTGGAGTTGGAGTCGGGAGGTCTCCAGGGGGCCCACGAGGTAGGGGGGCGCGCCCTAGGGGGGCACCCCCCACTCTCGTGGACAGGGTGTGGGCTCCCTGGTCTTCATCTTTGGCGACGATTTTTTATTATTTATTGTAAGTTATTCCGTGGAGTTTCAGGTCATTCCGAGAACTTTTGTTTTCTGCACATAAAACAACATAATGGCAATTCTGCTGAAAACAGCATCAGTCCGGGTTAGTTCCATTCAAATCATACAAGTTCGATTCCAAAACAAGGGCAAAAGTTTTTGGAAAAGTAGATACGGCGGAGACGTATCAAGAGACGACCATGTGACGACACATTGATAGAGATCAAGATGATGGAGATCATGGTGTCATGTCGGTGACGATGGAGATCATGATGGTACTTTGGAGATGGACATCAAAGGCACAAGATGATGATGGCCATATCATGTCACATATTTTGATTGCATGTGATGTTTATCTTTTATGCATCTTATTTTTCTTAGTACGACAGTAGCATTATGAGATGATCCCTTACTAAAATTTCAAGGTATAAGTGTTCTCCCTGAGTATGCACCATTGCATTAGTTCTTCGTGCTGAGACACCACATGAAGATCGGGTGTGATAAGGTCTATGTTCACATACAATGGGTGCAAACTAGTTTTGCACAAGCAGAATACTCAAGTTAAACTTGACGAGCCTAGCATATGCAGATATGGCCTCCGAACACTAAGACCGAAAGGTGAAACGTGAATCATATATTAGATATGATCAACATAGTGATGTTCACCATTGAAAACTACTCCATCTCACATGATGATCGAACATGGTTTAGTTGATATGGATCACGTGATCACTTAGATGAATAGAGGGATGTCTATCTAACTGGGAGTTCTTAAGTAATATGATTAATTGAACTTTAATTTATCAAGAACTTAGTCCTGATAGTATTTGCAAATTATGTTGTAGATCAATAGCTCACGTTATAGCTCCTCGTTTATTTTTGATATGTTCCTAGAGAAAACTATGTTGAAAGATGATAATAGCAACGATGTGGACTGGGGCCGTGATCTGAGGATTATCCTCATGGCTGCACAGAAGAATTTTGTCCTTGATGCACCACTACGTGACGGACCTTTTGCAGGAGCAGATGCAGACGTTATGAACATTTAACAAGCTCGGTATGATGACTACATGATAGTTTTGTGTGCTATACTTTACGCTTAGAACCGGGACTACGCCATGGAGGATATGAGATGTTCCAAGAGCTGAAATCAGTATTTTAGACTCATGCCCGTGTTAAGAGGTATGAGACCTCAGACAAGTACTTTGGCTACAAGATGGAGGAGAATAACTCAGCTAGTGAGCATGTGCTCAAAGTGTCTGAGTACTACAATCACTTGAATCGAGTGGGAGTTAATCTTCCAGATAAGATAGTGCTTGACAGAGTTCTCTAGTCACTATCACCAAGTTACTAGAACTTCATGATGAACTATTATATGCAAGGGATAACATAAACGATTCCCAGGCTCTTCGTATTGCTGAAATTGGCGAATGTAGAAATCAAGAAAAAGCATCAAGTGTTGATGGTTGACAAGACCACTAGTTTCAAGTAAAAGGGCAAGGGAAAGAAAGGGAACTTCAAGAAGAATGGCAAGCATGTTGCCACACCCATGAAGAAGCCCAAAGCTAGACCTAAGCCTAAAACTGAGTGCTTCGACTTCAAAGGCAATGGTCAGTGGTAGCGGAACTACCCCAAATACTTGGCGGATAAGAAGGATGGCAAAGTGAACAAAAGTATATTTGATATACATGTTATTGATGTGTACTTTACTAGTGTTCATACTAACCGTAGGGTATTTGATACGAGTTCAGTTGCTAAGATTAGTAACTCGAAACAGGAGTTGCAAAATGAACAGAGACTGGTTAAGGGCAAGATGACGATGTGTGTTGGAAATGATTCCAAGGTTGATAAGATCACCATCGCACACTCCTTTTACCTTCGGGATTAGTGTTGAACCTAAAATAAATGTTATTTGGTGTTTGCGTTGAGCATGAATATGATTGGATCATGTTTATTGCAATACGGTTATTCATTTAAGTCAAAGAATAATTGTTGTTCTGTTTACATGAATAAAACCTTCTATGGTCATACACTTAATATAAATGGTTTATCGAATCTCGATCGTAGTGATACACATATTCATACTATTGATGCCAAAAGAAGCAAAGTTGATAATGATAGTGCAACATACTTGTGGCATTGCCGTTTAGGTCATATTGGTGTAAAGCGCATGAAGAAACTCCATGCGGATGGACTTTTGGAATCACTTCATTATGAATCATTTGATGCTTGCGAACCATGCCTCATGGGCAAGACGACTAAGACTCCGTTCTCCGGAACAATGGAGCGAGCCACTGACTTATTGGAAATAATACATACCAATTTATACGGTCCGATGAGTGTTGAGGCTCGTGGCGGGTATCGTTATTTCTGACCTTCACAGATGATTTGAGAAGATATGAGTATATCTACTTAATGAAAAACAAGTCTGAAACATTTGAAAAGTTCAAAGAATTTCAGAGTGAAGTAGACAATCATCGTAACAAGAAAATAGAGTTTCTACGATCTGATCGCGGAGACGAAATATTTGAATTATGAGTTTGGCCTTCAGTTGAAACAATGTCGAATAGTTTCGCAACTCACGCCACGTGGAACACCATAGCGTAATGGTGTGCCCAACGCCATAACCGTACTTTATTAGATATGGCGCGATCTATGATGTCTCTTACCGATTTACCACTATCATTTTGGGGTTATGCATTAGAGACAGCTGCATTCACGTTAAATAGGGCACCGTCGAAAAATCCGTTGAGATGACACCGAATGAACTATGGTTGGGGTTGCGATGCTTATGTGAAAAAGTTTCAGCCTGATAAGCTCAAACCCAAATCGGAGAAGTGCGTCTTCATAGGATACCCAAAAGAAATTGTTGGGTACACCTTCTATCATAGATCTGAAGGAAAGATATTTGTTGCTAAAAATGGATCCTTTCTAGAGAAGGAGTTTCTCTCGAAACAAGTGAGTGGGAGGAAAGTAGAACTTGATGAAGTAATTGTACCTTCTCCTGAATTGGAAAGTAGTTTATCACAGAAATCAGTTCCAGTGATGCCTACACCAATTAGTGAGGAAGTTAATGATGATGATCATGAAACTTCGGATCAAGTTACTACCGAACCTCGTAGGTCAACCAGAGTACATTCCACACCAGAGTGGTAGGGTAATCCTGTTCTGGAGGTCATGTTACTTGAACATGAATGTAACACCCCGAGAATGATGCTACGGTGACCTCACACTAATGGTGCCATGTGATCAAGTTTAACTAAGCCAAATTGCCACTTGAGAGAATCAAAGTCAAAATCAAATTTAAATTGCAAGTCAAAATAATATATTTTTTCAAACAGTAAAACTAAAATGTTTGCATTATTCTAAAAATTCCCCCGATCATTTTTCATGTTGAACCAACATCATTTGACTCACCTCGTAATTCCTAGAAAAATATAAAGTGATCCAAAAACAATAGAAATAACCATTTCAAAGTAAATAAATGTTTCTGCTTTTCCAATTGACTTGAAACTTTCTAGGCCTCTCCAAAATAATGACAACTATTTAAGTGACAACTTTCATGCTGAACAAAATTCATTTGGTTCTAGAAATAAATGAAAAACCGAGCAAACATGCAAAGCAGGAAAGAAGAACAAAATAGCGTGGATCTACTATGATCTTGGGCCCTAGTGCTATAGTAGTATAGGCCAGCCCATCAACAGATTTTCCTTGACCTCATGTATAGTGGATGCTGTAGCATGTGTGTGGCGTGCATCCACGCCAGCCATGGCCTCTGCTTCGGCCGTGTCGATCGTCTAGTGACTCCCCGGGAAGGATAAGGCTACCCCGACCCAGTAGACGCAAACCCTAGCCCCACATCCCTCTGCCTCTCTCTCTTTTCGTTTTGGAAGCTTGTCCGAGAGCTACTCACAATGGTCGTCATCGTCGTCACGGCCACCGACTTCCCCGACGAATGCAAAGATGTCGAGGAGCTGCGCCATGGACGTCTCCTTTGACTAGTGCTCCCGG
The DNA here is from genome assembly GCF_003073215.2 of Triticum urartu. Classification (NCBI taxonomy): domain Eukaryota; kingdom Viridiplantae; phylum Streptophyta; class Magnoliopsida; order Poales; family Poaceae; genus Triticum; species Triticum urartu. The sequence continues at coordinate 258,235,121 of NC_053027.1, read as the reverse complement.
TTCAAGCGGGGAAGCACTGCATCGCCGGGATCGACGCTTCTTCGTCGCCTACGGCCGCCGCTACTCCATGCCCGATCTACCTCACCGGAGCTCCTCCACCATGCCGGCCGTGTCCTTCGCCTCCCCTTGTGAGCGCCACTTCCGTTCCCCTCATTTCCCATCTGTTTTGTCGCCGTTCCGCCGTAGCCGAAGGTCGCCGTGGCCGCGCGCTCACCGCGTCCGCGCCTACCCATGGTGTAACACCCGCAGTGTCATGCTACAATGACCTCACCCTAATGGTGCCATGTCATCATGTTTAACTAAGCCAAATTGCCACTTGATAAAAATCAAAGCCATTTTCAAATTTAAAATAATGTCAAATAAAATATTTCTTCAAACTGAAAAACCAAAATGTTCGTGATGTTGCAAGTATTCACTAAGTAATTGTCATGTAGAAACCAGCATCTTTTGAATTTTTAAATGCCCTTAACCAATTTAAAATAGGGCTAGCAACATTAAATATACACACATAAATTCAAAACTGAATTTGAACAGCTCCTTTTGGCCCCAAACTTTTTGTGCCAGCCTAGAACGTAGCCAAGTATTTTTGTGGTAAATATCACATCTAACAAAAATCAAATGGTGACCAAATTAATTGCAAAGCAATGGATTTTTAAATTATAGATAGATTAAAGAGAAAAGCACACACTGTGCACCTAAAGTCTAGTGCTACAGTGTGAAGCCCAACACTTATCTGTACCAGGCCCAGCCCAGCTGGCTAGCCTTTCCCCTACCTCTGGACAGAGGCAGAGGCCATGGCACCGAGCGTGCACACACGCCGTTCAAGCCATAGATGGCACCGAGCATCCTCCCCGACGCCCGGGAGGATGCCCAGGAGCTTCCTCGTCCTCCACTACTTCACCTACGTGCCTTGAATTGAGTCAGACCGCGCCGTACGCTCAGTGTTGCCGGTCTTCTTCGCCACGGCCGTCACATCTCATCATCAGGCTCAACGTATCTGGCCACCCCCGCACTCCCTAACCTCGTCCATGAGCACCAAAGTGAGCTTCTCCACCGATTCCCCTCTTCCCCAACCTCGATCTGTCGCCGCATCGTCACCTTGATTTTTCCATGTCCGCCCCGAAGCTTTGTGTCCATGCGCGTGCTCGCCTGCTTGCTCCTTCTCGTGGCCGTGCTCCTGTGCATGCACTACCTCGCCTAGCCGCAACCCACGCCGTACCCGATGCTGCTGCGCCTAGCTACTGCCGTGCCATGTGTCGTTCCGCCCGAGCCCTGTCTCGTCCAGGCCGCGCGCTGGTCGCGCCATGTGTGCGCGGAGACTGCGCCCGCACCGATCGCTGATTGCGCCCGTGCCCCTGCTTGCCGCTCGTGCGCGTGCACCCTCCTCCTGCTCGCGCCTGCTGCCTTGGCCGCGCGCCTTGCGTCGCGCGCACTCGACGTCGTCCGCTAGCATGCTGCGCTGCTACTGCCGCTATTGTAGTTGCTGCTTGCGGTCGCTGCTCTTCTGCTGCTTGCCTACTAATACTAATGGGTGTTGTAGCTATTGCTAGCTTTAGGAATATTGCGTTGGTTAGCCCTTTGGACAACCCCTAAATGGTGGCTAAACAATTGTTAACAGGACTAAAAAAATATGAGCAGGTAGTATACTTGACAAGCTCCAAGTTACCCCATTGGACCAAATTCAAATAAGGCATGGATTAAATTCTGTGAAAATCACAAAATCCTGTGTTAGTATATTTTAACAGTTTTTGGAATTAACAACAAGTGACACTTTTCAAGCAAAGTTTTTCATTAAGCAAATGAACTCTAAAAGTGATGCAATTGATACCATCTTGTAGATCATAGGAAATTAGTCAATATTGATATAAGGCACTATTCCATAGGATGGGCAGATCAATAGTTATAGCTTTTGGAAAACAGCTAAGTGAAGTTTAGAAACTGAACAATTCTCAGACTTAGCCAATTTTCAGGAATTCAAATAGCTGATTAAATCTTTGGAAATTCATAGAAATTCATTCGTAACTCGGATGAAAATACTTTATACATGAAAGTTGCTCAGAACGACGAGATGAATCCGAATACATAGTCTCTTTGTCCGCCACACATGCCTAGCATAGCGAACATGCAACAATCCTCCTTTGTTGCATATGACCGAAAACGTCAAACACCGGGAATACTTTCCCGGATGTTTCCCCCTTCGCTGGTATCGCCTACTACTGCATTAGGCCACCCCTAGCACCGCGTATTGCCATGTTATGCTTTTGTGATGCTTTGATTGCTCTGTTATTTATTGTGTTCCCCTTCGTTACTTCTTTCCGGTAGACCCTGAGACCGCTGTCGGTACCCCTGTGATCGACTACGTCGTCGATGACCCCTACTTGCTAGGGCAACCAGGCAAGCCCCCCCTTTGATCAACCCGATATTGCCTATTCTTCTCTCTACTGCTTGCATTTGAGTAGTGTAGCATGTTACTGCTTTCCGTTAATCCTATTCTGATGCATAGCCTGTCCTTGTTACTACTGTTGTTACCTTTACCTGCAATGCTAAATGCTTAGTATAGGATGCTAGTATTCCATCAGTGGCCCTACACTCTTGTCCGTCTGCCATGCTATACTACTGGGCCGTGATCACTTCATGAGATGATCACGGGTATATACTATATACTTTATATACATGACACAGGTGGTGACTAAAGACGGGTCAGCTCGTAGAGTACCCGCAAGTGATTCCGATGTGGGGGTTGAAGGGGCAGGTGGTTCCATCCAGGTAGTGTTGGGCCTGGGTTCCCGACGGCCCCTGACTGTTACTTTGTGGCGGAGCGACAGGGCAGGTTGAGACCACCTAGGAGAGAGGTGGGCCTGGCCCTGGTCGGCGTTCGCGGTTACTTCAAAATAACACGTTTAACGAGATCTTGATATTTGATCTGAGTCTGGCCACTGGCCTATACGCACTAACCAACTATGCGGGAACAGTTATGGGCACACGACGTCGTGGTATCAGTCGAAGCCTTCGTGACGTTAGTGATTGAGCGGCGCGCGCCGGGTTGGACTAGAATGCCCGCTCTTGTATAAGGGAGGCTAGGTCTACTCACCGGCCGCGTACGCAACATGCAGGTGTGCAATGGGCGATGGGCCCAGACCCCTGTGCCATAGGATTTAGACCGGCGTGCTGACCTCTCTATTGTGCCTAGGTAGGGCTACGACATGTTGATCTTCCAAGGCCGGGCATGACCCAGGAAAGTGTGTTCGGACAAAGGGGATCGAGCGTGTTGGGAAATGTGGTGCACCCCTGCAGGGAAGTTAATCTATTCGAATAGCCATGACCTTAGGTAAAAGGATGATATTGTTGCTTCCGCTGACTCGTCTATGATCGAGCTCTTGTATTCGAGCCCTCGAGGCCCCTGGCTTGTAATATAAAGCTTGCATTATTTTATTTTGTGTCTAGAGTTGTGTTGTGATATCTTCCTGTGAGTTCCTGATCTTGGTCGTACACATTTGCATGCATGATTAGTGTAAGGTCAAATCGGGGGCGTCACAAGTTGGTATCAGAGCCGAATGCCTGTAGGAATCCCCCTTCCACACTCCTTGGCCGAAGTCGAGTCTAGATATTACAAAACTTTTACTAACATGGTTGTGTGCCTTACGAGCCCACGTCGCCACTTGGGTGGTATTAGGATCTCTTACTCCTCGATCCTTACTCTGGGACTCTGAACTCTCTTCTACTTGCGTTAAATGGTTTTACTAACTCTAACTCTAGGTTCTCGTAACTACTTTCTCCCGGAGAGCCTCTTCAATCCAGATGATCGCCTGCTATACCAGGAGATTCGGAAGATACTCTCCAGTGTTCACTCGAGATCTTGTTCTTGTTGCTTTTGCAATTCCCTACCACCGAAATATCCCTATGGATAAATACATACACCCATTGTTCTTACTTTTATTCCCAGTTGATCTTGTTATTACGATATACCCCGAAATTCTCTCTATTGTTCGGAGAATACTCTTAGCGTACTGCCTTGCAGTTCTTTGCCACCTGGCTACCCCTACGGATAATTTATTGCACTTATTGAGTATCCTCTCATCCCTAGTTGATTCATGTATTTCATAAAAGTCTTCAGAGTACTATTCGGTTTTCTGAAAATCCTCAGTAGCCTATTGCTCCTGAATTCCTTTCCTTTCGGCACTATGGTTAATTCCATATTTCTAGCAATCTCCATTGACATCCTTTTTCACTGTCATTTTCAGTCCCTTCATTCAATATTTTGCGAATGCTTGCCATCCTTAATCAGATCCTAGAATTCATCCTTCCGGCTCAAACGACATTTTAAACATGAGCTGGATCTCGACCAATCAAATTGCCATCGATTATTCCCCTAAGCCTACTCGGCTTACCCATCCTTCATCAAAGCCCTTGCTCCTGATCCCATAATTTGGAAATCTTAATTCCTTTGCATTTGCGCTTTGAGTTAGTCAGTTGTTTCTGTAATCTGATCTCCTTGCATTCTTCTTCCTCTGATTGAGTACCGATGCTCACATCAGATCCCTTATGGACCACCAGATCCTTTATTGGATTATATCCAACAGCGTCCTTCATATTCAACAACCTTGTGAGCCTTTCCACGGGTATATAATACCTTTGGTAAATTGTATCATCTGCCTTGTCAACCATGCTCTACTTTCGAGCTTGTGTTATTTACTCCTAAAATTTGTGATATATGTTCCAAAGATGCCCCTATGGGTTGAACCTATGCCTTCCCCTAATCCGTGTGAGCCGAAGGTTTTCACAAGTCATACCCTTCTGGTGTTTTACCAGATATTTTTTTCTACCATACAACTTCTTTGTAAACGAGAAGTGAATGAAAGGTTATGCATTGTAGAAGTGGGAGTCGACCTTGAACTTTGTGTTCATGCCCATCGACACGATGTAGATCATATCATTAAAGCTTCTCTTCAATTAAATGTTCCCTTGGTATAAGTTCATCTTATATCTGGGATCTGGCCTTTTGCAATCATGGTTTCGACCATGTTCTCCTTTAAATACCATTTCTTGGACAAATTGAAGTACTTGTCTTATGCAGATCATTGCACCTGTCCAACCTTTACTTTGATCTACCATCGAATATTACACCCAGGTATCTCGAGAATATCAAAGGACTGTGTTGGTTCCTATGAGTCTTCATCTAGTATTACTTCTCATCGATTTCAGATTTCCCCTTGGTTCTGAGTTATTTCACTCGAGAACACCGATAAGTGAACCGGTTCCGCACTCCCATTCAATAACTCTAAGAAATTTTCATTGCGTACGAGTTTAATAATTCTTCAAGTCATCCCAAGCCTGATCGGCTATATCATTATTGTGCTTAATTTTAACTGTTCTACCTGGTCCTTCTTTCCGGAGCACAATTTTCGACGTTGAGCTAACCTTACGTCGATCTTCCTCATCATATCATTTCGCCCTAAAACAGTGAGCTTGATTTCGAGTTTGTGCCATACCCTTGGTTCCAATAACCTTTCCCTTCATCATTCCTTTGACTTGGTGTCATCATCGATTGATTACATCTTTATGGAATCTCTCGACAAAGGTGTCATGATCATCATCAACATTATGGGTTCTTTCGAGATATCTATCGAATTCTTGATGAGAAATACTCTCCTTGCCCCTCGATGATTTGTGTTATCATCTGCAACTTTATTGCCCCCTCCAACACAAACTTGTTCGTTTTTTGTGTCATACCTTGAGTTCCTTTCTATCCAGCGTTTGTTCTTCTTTACCTTGGAATATTACCACCTTTTAGGTCAAGAATGTTTTCGGAATTTCACCACCTCTTGAGAGTTCTTGATACGAGTGATACTTCTCACCATCACCATTCCTTCTTGGTCCCCGTGTTGTTTCTAACACGAATACCGACAAATGGACTGAGAGGTGTAAATTTAAAAATTATAGCAACCCTATTGCTTCAAAGTTAATGGTCGATAGTTTCATTCAAAGTCTATTTCTTATTGGATCATCATTCAAACATTGATCGTGCTACCTAGTCCAGATTTCCGGGTGCACCCTTCTATCATTGTTAAATTGTGTATGTTTTCCTCGAGCATACATCATTATAACATTTGATATGACTAATGTTATCTCCTTTTTCACATAATTGTGGAAATCCATCTTTTAGGAAACCTTGATGAATTGTCGCTGATTCCATCAACCACCTCCTCATTCCCTCGTTGGCTTACTTATGAACTCTTGTTTCGGAACTCGCTTCCATAGATCATTTCCCGAGAATTTTACAATGTCTTCTCGTCAATTTGTGTTGTACCTTTTCTTCTCAGGCATCCTGTGTCCGAGGTATTTTGACACCAATTAGAACTAAATCTTGATTAGATATGATGGCTGGGACATATTTCCAAGAGTTATAACATTGGTCGTTATATGACCCGATAAGGTGATGTCATGCCTAGCACACCTAGCCGGACGACCTATTGTTACCATTTCCTTTTTAGCAAGGTTAGCCATTCTTCCATGAGGAAACTGTAAGACTTATTCTACAAGTTGTTCCTGATGAATCCTTTGTGTATCTAAAGTATGACCTTTGCTTGAAGACCATGTCAATGCTATCTCAAAGCATGTCTGTGGTACTCCGATCTTCAATAAGAACATTTGAAGCACAATTATAAATTTTCTTTGTCAATTGTCCTAACACCGTTGTATGGTTATTGTCATGAAATCCCCCCTTACCTAAATGGCTTCTACTTTCTATCCTGTTGTGGATATCTTGCTCTGCTTGTCCTTGGGAAGGATATACCCCTGAAATATGTGTTTGAACACATTTTCCTTTCCATTGTTCAGTTAAATCAGATAATCACATTTTCCTTTCCATTGCTTTGTTAACCTTTCTGGTGAACTATATGATATAAGCAGTAATATTTCCCTGCTTATATAAACACCACGGTGTACCACTATGCCAGTAAGACCCTGTTACTATTGTTGATGACATTTCGATAACCACCGATGGACGAGAACTTCGCCTATTGGCCCGCCTCGTTTCAACGAGCAGGAAAATGGTTCTCTTTGTCCCTTGCCCTAGGTACCAACGATCCTGCCAACATAACTGACCGGCTAATCTCTGGCATGCCTTGCTATCATAACCATGCAAGATGTCATCGTTCTCTCTACTTTTAAACCACATGGTGGGCCCATAACCCACAGTTCCATAGGATCAAAACCTGACTCTCCTGTACACCCTGTTGCCAAAGTTATTCCTTGCGCTTGACTTCGTGTGTAATTCACGGGCCACCTGCCTAGTGATCTATTCTGGTATCAGATGCAATACTTATTCCCATTGCTCTGAACCACTTTCACACTTCGTTTTAGGCGATGAACGATTGTCTATGCTCTTGAAACTTCTATTTTGCACCTTCATACTTTGCTCTCGATAATTCCTTAAGTTTCAATTCGAGAGTTACTTTCCGCCACCTTCCCGGATATTATCTACCAGAGTGTCAACCTTACAAAGGTCTGTTCTCCCGAAATACCCCCCTTATTCTTTTGTAAGTACAATGGAGTTCCCGAAGAAAGGATGCCGACTTTATAATGATGACCCAAAGTAGAAAAATGAATACATCAACGTAATGGATCGACCTCTTCGACAAGAGCAACCAGGACTGAGAAGAACCGTTAGAAATTTCGTAAACTAGTTTTCCCCCCTTATTTCACGTCTTAAATCTCGGGACGAGATTTCTTGTAGTGGAGGAGATTTGTAACACCCGCAGTGTCATGCTACAGTGGCCTCACCCTAATGGTTCCATGTCATCTTGTTTAACTAAGCCAAATTTCCACTTGATAAAAATCAAAGCCATTTTCAAATTTAAAATAATGTCAAATAAAATATTTCTTCAAACTGAAAAACTAAAATGTTCGTGGTGTTGCAAGTATTCACTAAGTAATTTTCATGTAGAAACCAGCATCTTTTGAATTTTTAAATGCCCTTAACCTATTTAAAATAGGGCTAGCAACATTAAATATACACACATAAATTCAAAACTGAATTTGAATAGCTCCTTTTGGCCCCAAACTTTTTTTGCCAGCCTAGAACATAGCCAAATATTTTTGTGGTAAATATCACATCTAACAAAAATCAAATGGTGACCAAATTAATTGCAAAGCAATGGCTTTTTAAATTACAGATAGATTAAAGAGAAAAGCACACACTGTGCACCTAAAGTCTAGTGCTACAGTGTGAAGCCCAACACTTAACTGTACCAGGCCTAGCCCACCTGGCCGGCCTTTCCCCTACCTCTGGACAGAGGCAGAGGCCATGGCACCGAGCGCGCACACACGCCGTTCAATCCATAGATGACCACCTGTCGACCATCCACCGGTGCCCCGATATCGATAAGCACACCCCTGACCCCCTTGACAAACCCTAGCACTCATTTTCCCCTCGTCCACTCGCTCTCGTCACAATAGTCATCGCATGAATGGTGCTTGCCATGGTTTCCATCGTCGTCGCGCCCACTGGCCTCCCCAACGCCCGGGAGGATGCCCAGGAGCTTCCTCGTCCTCCACTACTTCACCAACGTGCCTTGAATTGAGTCGGACCGCGCCGTACGCTCGGCATCGCCAGTCTTCTTTGCCACGGCCATCGCATCTCATCATCAGGCTCGACGTATCCGGCCACCTGCGCACTCCCTAACCTCGTCCATGAGCACCACAGTGAGCTTCTCCACCGATTCCCCTCTTCCCCAACCTTGATCGGTCGCCGCGTCATCGCCTTGAGTTTTCCATGTCTGCCCCGAAGCTTTGTGTCCGTGCGCGTGCTCACCTGCTTGCTCCTGCTCGTGGCCGTGATCCCGTGCATGCACTACCTTGCCTGGCCGCGACCCACGCCGTACCAGCTGCTGTTGCGCCTAGCTACTGTCATGCGCTGCGCTGTTCTGCCTGAGCCATGTCTCGTCCAGGCCGCACGCTGGTCCCGCCATGTGTGTGTGGAGACTGCGCCCGCACCGATCGCTGATTGTCCCCGTGCCCCTGCTTGCCGCTCGCCCGCATTCACCCCCTCCCGCCCGCGCCTGCTGCCTTGGTCACGCGCATTTCGTCGCGCGCACTCGCCGTCGTCCACTAGCATGCTGCGCTATTGCCGCTGCTGTAGTTGCTGCTTGCGGTCGCTACTCTTCTGTTGCTTGCCTACTAATATCAATGGGTGTTGTAGCTATTGCTAGCTCTAGGAATATTGCGCTGGTTAGCCCTTTGGACAACCCCTAAATGGTGGATAAACAATTATTAACAGGACTAAAAAAATATGAGTAGGTAGTATACTTGACAAGCTCCAAGTTACCCCATTGGACCAAATTCAAATAAGGCATGGATTAAATCCTGTGAAAATCACAAAATCATGTGTTAGTATATTTTAATAGTTTTTGGAATTAACAACAAGTGACACTTTTCAAGCAAAGTTTTTGATTAAGCAAATGAACTCTAAAAGTGATGCAATTAATACCATCTTGTAGATCACAGGAAATTAGTCAATATTGATATAAGGTACTATTCCATAGGATGGGCTGGTCAATAGTTATAGCTTTTGGAAAACGGCTAAGTGAAGTTTAGAAACTGAACAATTCTCAGACTTAGCCAATTTTCACGAATTCAAATAGCTGATTAAATCTTTGGAAATTCGTAGAAATTCATTTGTAACTCGGATGAAAATATTTTATACATGAAAGTTGCTTAGAACGACGAATGCGAATACGTAGTCTGTCCGCCACACGTGCCTAGTATAGCGAACATGCAACAATCCACCTTCGTTGCATATGCCCGAAAGCGTCAAACACCGGGAATACTTTGCCGGATGTTTCCCCCTTCGCCGGTATTGCCTACTACTATGTTAGGTCACCCCTAGCACCGCGTATTGCCATGTTATGCTTTTGTGATGCTTTGATTGCTCTATTATTTATTGTGTTCCCCTTCGTTACTTCTTTCCGGTAGACCCCGAGACCGCTGTCGGTACCCCTGTGATCGACTACGTCATCGACGACCCCTACTTGCCAGGGCAACCAGGCAAGCCCCCCCTTTGACCAACCCTATATTGCCTATTCTTCTCTCTACTGCTTGCATTAGAGTAGTGTAGCATGTTACTTCTTTCCGTTAATCCTATTCTGATGCATAGCCTGTCGTTGTTACTACTGTTGCTACCTTTACCTGCAATCCTAAATGCTTAGTATAGGGTGCTAGTATTCCATCAGTGCCGCTACACCCTTGTCCGTCTGCCAGGATATACTACTGGGCCGTGATCACTTCGGGAGGTGATCATGGGAATATACTATATACTTTATATACATGACACAGGTGGTGACTAAAGTCGGGTCAGCTCGTAGAGTACCCGCAAGTGATTCCGATGTGGGGGCTGAAGGGGTAGGTGGTTCCATCCAGGTAGTGTTGGGCCTGGGTTCCCGACGGCCCCCGACTGTTACTTTGTGGCGGAGCGACAAGGCAGGTTGAGACCACCTAGGAGAGAGGTGGGTCAGGCCATGGTCGGCGTTCGCAGTTACTTCAAAATAACACGTTTAACGAGATCTTGGTATTTGATCTGAGTCTGGCCACTGGCCTATACACACTAACCAACTACGCGGGAACAGTTATGGGCACTCGACGCCGTGGTATCAGCCGAAGCATTCGTGGCGTCAGCGACTAAGCGGTGCGCGCCGGGTTGGACTGGAACGCCTGCTCTTGTATAAGGGAGGCTAGGTCTGCTCACCGTCCGCGTACACAACGTGCAGTTGTGCAATGGGCGATGGGCCCAGACCCCTGCGCCATAGGATTTAGACCGGCGTGCTGACCTCTCTGTTGTGGCTAGGTAGGGCCGCGACGTGTTGACCTTCCGAGGCCGGGCATGACCCAGGAAAGTGTGTCCGGACAAAGGGGATCGAGCGTGTTGGGAAATGTGGTGCACCCCTGCAGGGAAGTTAATCTATTCGAATAGCCGTGATCTTCGGTAATAGGACGACTTGGAGTTGTACCTTGACCTTATGACAACTAGAACCGGATACTTAATAAAACACACCATTCCAAGTGCCAGATACAACCGGTGATCTCTCTCTCACAGGGCGACGAGGGGAGGATCACTGGGTAGGATTATGCTATGCGATGTTACTTGGTGAACTTACCATCTACTCTCTTCTTCTGCTGCAATATGGAGGTTACCAGAAGCATAGTCTTCGATAGGACTAGCTATCCCCCTCTTATTCCGGCATTCTGCAGTTCAGTCCATAAGCTACCCCCTTTCCATTTGATACCAATACATGCCTATGTAGTGTAGCTCCTTGCTTGCGAGTACTTTGGATGAGTACTCACGGTTGCTTTGCTCCCCCTTTTCCCCCTTTCTATACCCGATTGCTGCGACCAGACGATGGAGTCCAGGAGCCAGACGCTATCATCGACGACGACTCCTACTACCCTGGAGGCCGCTGACGACGACCGGGAGTAGTTTAGGAGGATCCCAGGGAGGAGGCTTGCGCCTCTTTTGATCTGTATCCCAGTTTGTGCTAGCCTTCTTAAGGCAAACTTGTTTAACTTATGTCTGTACTCAGATATTCTTGCTTCTGCTGACTCGTCTATGATCGAGCACTTGTATTCGAGCCCTCGAGGCCCCTGGCTTGTAATATAAAGCTTGCATTATTTTATTTTGTGTCTAGAGCTGTGTTGTGATATCTTCCCGTGAGTTCCTGATCTTGGCCGTACACATTTGCGTGCATGATTAGTGTATGGTCAAATCGGGGGCGTCACAAGTGGCCCTGCTCTCCCGCACGCCTACCCGCGTCCAGTTGCGTCCCTCTGCGCTCGCATCCGCTGCCGCTGCCTTGCTGCCCGCCTACTGCTGCAGCCACGCGCACCCCGTCTGCTCCTGCCGCTACTCTGCTCCCTTCTTAGCTGCTGTTGCTTACTGCTGTGCTTGGCGCTGCCACTGTTGTCCGCCGCTGCTCCGGCGCTAGCCACGGCTGGATGAGAGTGCGTGTGTGTTGTGAGCATGCAGCGTGTGTGTGTGTTCAGTATGTATGCGCCTGAGTGTGTGTGCATGTTTGTGCGCGATGTGTGTGGCGTGTGTGTTCTTTGTCTGTTGAGTGTGTGGCCGGCCCTGGCCATGGCCGAGCAGGTGTGTGCGTGTTGTGTGTGTTAGTGCTAATTTAGGTTAAGTACTTTATTTGCAGACCACAGGTGGGTCCATCTAATTAGGATAGTTTTTTTAATTATTTGTTTAGTTATAGTCTATGCCATGTGGGACCTCCTGCACTATTTTACATTTGACCAGTCAAGTTTACTAGGTCAACTCGAATTAAAGAATTAAATAAAATTTGGAATATTACTAAAAGTTTGGAAATTCATATATATTAATCCGTAACTCGAATGAAAAAACTTTGTACATGCAAGTTTCTCAGAATTTCGAGACTAATCTGAAAATGCAACCGTCCCCCTTCATTCCATTTGTCTGAAAATGCCTAACACCGGGAATACTTTCCCATATGTTTTCCCCCTTCGCCGGTATCACCTATCCCTGCATTAGGTCACCCCTGGCGCCGCGTATTGCCATGTTATGCTTTGTGATGCTTTGATTGCTCTTTTATTTATTGTGTTCCCCCTTCGTTACTTCTTTCCGGTAAACCCCGAGACCGCTGCCGATACCCCCATGATCGACTACATTGATAACGACTTCTCCTTGCTAGAGCAACCAGGTAAGACCCCCTTGATCAACCCGATATCGCCTATTCCTTTTCTCTACTGCTGGCAATAGAGTAGTGTAGCATGTTACTGCTTTCCGTAATCCTATTCTAATGATAGCTTTTCCTTGTTACTATTGTTGTTACCTCTACCTGCAATCCTAAATGCTTAATTAGGATGCTAGTATTCCATCAGTGGCCCTACATTCTTGTCCATCTGCCATGCTATAAATCAGGCCGTGATCACTCGGGTATATTACTTATATACATTATATTTGATACATGTGGTGACAAAAGTCGGGTCGGCTAGTAGAGTACCCGCGAGTGATTCATGGATTGGGGGCTGAAAGGACATTTGTCCCGACGGCCCTTTGAGTGAATCTTGGTGGCAGAGTGACAAGGTACGTTGAGACCACTTAGGTGAGAGGTGGACCTGGCCCTGGACGGCGTCCGAGGTTACATCAATTAACATGCTTAACGATATCTTGGTATTTGATCTAAGTCTGGCCACTGGCCTATATGCACAAACCAACTACGCAGGAACATTTATGGGCACTCGACGTCATGGTATCAGTCGAAGCCTTCTTGGCATCAGCGACTGAGCGACGCATGCTGGGTTGGACCGCGTAACGCAACTTCCTTCGTAATGGAGGTTGCTAGGTCTACTCACCAGCCGGGTACGCAATGTGAAGGTGTGCAATGGGCGATGGGCCCAGACCCCTACGCGCATAGGATTTAGACCGGCGTGCTGACCTCTGTGTTGTGCCTAGGTAGGGCTGCGACGTGTCGATCTTCCGAGGCCGGGCATGACCCAGGAAAGTGTGTCCGGCCAAAGGGGATCGAGCGTGTTGGGAAATGTAGTGCACCCCTGCAGGGAAGTTTATCTATTCAAATAGTTGTGTCCCTCAGTAAAAGGATGGCCCGGAGTTGTACCTTGACCTTATGACAACTAGAACTGGATACTTAATAAAACACACCCTTTCAAGTGCTAGATACAACCCGGTGATCGCTCTCTCACAGTGTAACATCCCAAAATTCTAAATTTTGGAATGTTATAATAAATAGATAGAATTGATTGATTGTTTGATTGATTGCGTGAAATTGAGTGAAATTCGAAACTTTTTGAAAGTTAAATGAGAGGGAATAAAAGGACTTTCCCAAATTTTCATATTTGCTTTCTAATCTCCATGAATTCAAATTCTTTTCAAACACAAAACCCTAGAGAGAAGATGACACGACTTCTTCCATTAAAATGAAAAGGGTATTTGAAAAATATTTGAATTCCATTGGGAAATATTTTCCAATTCAGAAACTTTATGCAACTCAATGATTTTCACGAGAGAAGATAAAATGACTTCTTCAAATTATGAAATATGAGTTGGGAGTTTCAAAGGGTCAATTTCAAGTCCTTTTGGAATTAATTTTCAATTTGGATTTATTTGAGTTTTATTCAAATTATTTTTCTCCAAAAATAAAATATATGGAAATTAGGGTAACATCATTCCCTACAACAGAAAATTGGGGAAAAATTAATTTGAAATCATTTGGTATTTTTAAAATGATTTTAGTTGGATTTTAATAGACCAGTAGCACTCTTTGAATTATTAGAATTTGTGTGTATTTTATTTAATGCTAGAAAAATGTCCATGTTGTAGAAAATCTTTTTCTGAAAATTTTGATATATTATATGCCTATATAATATTTTATTTTATTTTGTTTTTCTTTCTTTCTTTGTCTGTGTTTATTTAAAAAAAACTCACTCGCCGACTGGGCCGGCCCAGCTCCTGCCAGGCCGTGGCCCAGCCCAGCTCCCCAGCCGCCTCCCTCCACCCGAGCGGGAGACCGCAGCCGCCACGACGCCGCCGCCGACCTTGGCGTCCGTGCCGAGGCCGGGCTCCCTCTGCCCCCTCGCCCACGCCACGGAGCCGCCCCGCCTCCTATAAATGCGCCGGCCCCGCCGCCCCTCTCTCTCTCCTCTCGCGTCACCGCCCGCATCGCGAAGCCGCCGCCGCCGCCGATGAACTCCGCCGTCGAAGCCGCTACTCCGCCGCACTCCGTCGCCCTCCACCGCAGCCGCGCCTCGCCTAGCCCCTCGCCGCCCCGCGTAGCTGCTGCCTCCGCCGCCCTGCGCCGCGCTGCCCTCGCCGGAGCCGCGCCGCCCTCGCCGGAGAGCCGCCGTCGCCGATCTGCTGCCGCCGACGACCCGCTGCCGAACCGGTAATAAAACCGCCTGGTTCGCCGGGTTTTTTTTCTTGGGTTCGGTTTTCAATTAAAAAAACGGTTTAGTTTTTTTTAGATTGATCTATTTAGAGAACGTTCGCTGGTTAGGTATAGAAAACGAACGTTTACCTTTTAGTCTTTTTCTTTTTCTGTTATTTTCGGCCAGGGACCTATATGTGAGGATTTCTTTATAGTTTAGTCCCTAAACTTCAAACGATCATTACTTTTTACTCGTTAGTCCAAATCCAACGAAACCAACGCCCACGTCTTCGTTATGATCTCCTCTATCCAGTAATCTAATTCAAACATGTTTTTGAAAAGTTTAAAATTTGAATTAGATCAGATTTGAATTCAAACTTCGTTTAATCATAACTTGAGTTTCGTAGCTCCGTTTGAGTTGATTCTTTTTGCAAATCGAAGCTCTTGACCTAAACATTCTAATAAGGCCAAATTCACATAATTTTGGTACTGTTAGAAATTGTTTTATGTTGCAAGAGTTATTTTATTGGTTTTGATGTCTCCGAATCGTCTTCTTCGTTCTTTCTGATCTTTTGAGTGATTGCTTATGTGTGGTTACTATTGCTTGTTTACGATAGATTGACCGGAGTGTGACGAATAGATCTATCAAGATTTTGAGTGCGAATCATCTTCATCAACATTGCAGGCAAGTTCACACTTTGATCATACCTTTTTCTACAACCCAGTTTTATTGCATTAGATCAAATCCTCACACATTGCATGATTAGCATCTAATTAAATTGTGGGATGGGAAGTAGATGAGGTAGTACCTATTACCTGTTTATTATCAAACCTTTGGGAGTTACTTCTGCGTTTGCTTATTATGCCATGCTATGCTAGTAGACGTGGATTGGGTGAGTGATATCCATGACAGATGTGAGTTGATAATTTTAATGGTTTATCTAAGGTGGCAACTTAAACACACATCTGGGTGGATTGAGGCACCTGATGTCTATCAGGACTTGCCTGTTTTTTTCGGACCGCCACCCAGGCTCAAAGGGATCATAAGATCATTCATGCTAGTAACTTCCGTGTGCAGCCACAAGCCATTATGGGCTCTGGCATAGTTGACTAAGTTGTGCGAACTCTTACAGTGGTAGACTAGCAGATGTAGGGGATGTAGGTGTACCGGTCTACCCGATCGTAAGGTGCTAGCGCTTCTAAAAGACTATGTCTCGGTCATCCGTCTTCTCAAACACCATGTAGTGCGAGAAACCAAACGGAGGCGATCGAGTCTTGTGGGGAAAAGTGCGCAAACCTCTGCAGAGTGTACAAACTAATCATGATTAGCCGTGTCCCCGGTTATGGACATCTTGAGTATCTAGTTCTTGGATTATCCTGTTGATCTCATCACGTTACTTTAAATGAATATTGTTGGGTTTTAATGATGTTACTTAATTGGGATTGAGAATGCTGTCAACCATTCTCAATGTTCAACAACCACCATGATAGTTAAATAAATTTATTCCTTTGCAGTAGGGAAAAATTGGCTTTACGCAAAAACCTTATAACCATAGAGCTTTTCCACCAGCCATATATGCATATAGTGATAGCCATTGTTCATCATTTTCTCTATGGTGTGAATTTGCCAATACATTCAATGTACTGACCCGTTTCGGGCTGCAACGTCTCATGTTGCAGGATTATCTTACGACGAGTAAGTGATACGTTAGGGTTACGATTTCTACACTCAACTTTGCCGTTGGTGTTGATGGGAATCCACAACCTTGTTGCTTCCGCTATATGGATTGAGGTAATAGTATTTACGTTACTTTATACATGTGATTTACCTCTGTTATAAATCCTTCGAGTACTGTGTGTGTCAGCATACCGATCCAGGGTTGACACTTAAGCGCAGAGACTTGATCCATTCGGGTCAGGTCGCTACACACAGGGCGACGAGGAGAGGATCGCCAGGTAGGATTATGCTATACGATGATATTAACTTACCATCTACTGTCATCTGCTGCTTCAAGATGGAGGCTTCCAGAAGTGTAGTCTTCGATAGGACTAGCTATCCCCCTCTTATTCTGGCATTCTGCAGTTCAGTCCACATATACTACCATTTCATTGATACCAATGCAAATGTAGTGTAGATCCTTGCTTGCGAGTACTTTGGATGAGTACTCACGGTTTCTTTGCTATTTCTTTTCCCCTCTTTTCCCGGTTATTGCGATCACATGATGGAGTCCAGGAGCCAGAGGATCCCGAGGATGATTGTACATGGAGTTCGTCTTCGAGGAGTAGTTAGGAGGTCCCAGGCAGGAGGCCTTGCCTTTTCGATCATTGCTACTTTTGTACTAGCCTCCTTAAGGCAAACTTGTTTAGCTTATGTCTGTACTCAGATATTATTGCGTCCGCTGACTCTTGTGTATTCGAGCTTATGTATTCGAGCCCTCGAGGCCCTTGGCTTGTAATATAAAGCTTGTATTATTTTAATTTGAGTCTAGAGTTGTGTTGTGATATCTTCCCGTGAGTCCTTGATCTTGATCGTACACATTTGCGTGTATGATTAGTGTACAGTCAAATCTAGGGCGTCACAAGTTGGTATCAGAGCTGACTGCCTGTAGGAATCCCCCTTCCAACTCCTTGGGCGAAGTTGAGTCTAGTCATTGAAAAACTTTTACTAACATGGCTGTGTGGCTTACGGGCCCACGTCACCATTTGGGTGGTATTATGATCTTTTATTCCTAGTCTATACTCTGGGACTCTGATCTCTCTTCTATTCGGGTTTAAATGAAATTACTAACTCTAACATTAGGGTCTCGTGACCACATCCACCCAGAGAGCCCCTTGTTATAGATGATCGCCTGCTACACTAGAAGATCTAGAAGATACTCTATGATGTTCTCTCGAGACTTTGTGACAACGCTTTTGCAATTCCCTTCCATCGATAAACACCCATGGATAACTACGTACACTTGCCATTCATACAATTATTCCCAATTGATCTTGTTATTACAAGATACCCAGAAATTCTCCCTATTGTTCCCAGAATACTTGTGCCTATTGCCTTGCATTTCTTTGTCACCTGAATACCCCTACGGATAATTTCTCGCACTTATCGAGTATCCGCTCATCCCCATTTGATTCATGTATTTCACAAAAGTCTTTGAAATACCATTTGGTCTTCCGAAGATCCTCAGCAGCCTATTGCTCGTGAAATTCTTGCTTGCTTGCACTATGGTTAATCCCATAAGTCTGGTAATCTTATTGGGATCCTTTTTCATAATCATTTTGAGTCGGTTGATTCAGTATGTTGCGATTGCTCGCAATCCTCTGTGAAATCCTAGAATTCATCCTTCTGGCTCAAATGTCATTTTGAACAATACATGGTCCTCGACCAATCAAGTTGTCATAGAATGTTCCCCTAAGTATATTCAACTTATCCATTCTTAATCAGAGCGTTTGCTTCCGATCCCTTGATTTGGAAATCATAATTCATTTGCATTTGAGCTTTCAATTAGGCAGTTGTTTCTATAATCTGATGCTTTTGCATTCTTTTTTCTTCTGGTTGAGTATCGATACTCACATCAGATTCCTTGTGGTCCGTGAGTCCAATTTCTTGGTTATTATTCGACAGTGTCCTTCATATCCAATAACCTTATGAGTTCTTCCCCTGATATATAATGCCTTTGGTAAATGGTATCCTCTACTTTTGTCAACCATGCTCTGCTTCCGAGCTTGAGTTATTTACCCCTGAAGTTTGTGGTATACGTTCCTAAGATGCCCTGATGGGATGGACTTATGCCTTTTGTAATCTTTGTGAACCCGGAAACTACTGTGGGTCATACTCTACTAGTGTTATGCCAGCTAAGATTTCAACACTATAACTTCGTCGAAAACAAGAAGTGAATGAAAGGTTATGCATTGGATAAGTGGGAGTCGACCTTGAACTTTGTGTTCATGCCCATCGACACGAGGTAGATCCTATCATGGAAGATTCTTGTAATAATAACTATTCCTTGATAAAATATCATTTGGTATCTGTGAATTGATCCTTTACAATAGTGGTTCCGATCATATTTTCTGCTTGATTCCATTTCTCAGACAAGTTAAAGTACTTTTCTTCTGTAGATCAATACATTTCCGCAACCCCTATTTTCAATCTCCCTTCGAGTATTACCCTCCGGTATCTCGAGAATAGCAAAGAACTGTGTTGCTTCCTATGAGTCTTCATCTTGTATTGCTTTTCACCATTTTCAGATTTCCTCCGGGTTCTGAGTTATTAGTCACTCAAGAACACCGATAAGTGAATCGATTCTGCACTTTGATTCAATAACTCTAAGTAATTTTTGTTTCTTACGAGTTTAATAATCCTTCAAATCATTCCTAGCCTGATCAGCTATATCATTATCGTGCAACTTTTTAACTGTGCTACCTGGTCCTTCCCGGAGCAGAATTTTTGACGATGAGCTAAGCTTACATCAACTTTCCTCGTAGTATCGTTTCGCCTAGAACAAAAATCTTGATTCCGAGTTTGTGATGTACCCGTTGTTCCAATAACCTTTCGCTTCATCATTCCTTGACTTGATGTCGTCGTCGATCGATTACACCTTCATGAAATCTCTCGACAATTATGTCGTGATCATCATCAACATTCTGAGAGTTTACAAGATATCAATCGAATTCATGATGAGAGATATCATCCTTTCCCCCATGATGATTGTGTTAACATCGACAACATTCTTGCATTTCCGCAACACAAAACTGGTTCATGGTTTGTGTTGTACCTTGAGTTCCTTGCTATCCAACTTATGTTTTGTCCTACCTTGGAGTATTACCATCTTTTATGTCAAAATATTGTGAGAATTTCACCACCTCTTAAGAATTCTTGATATAGTAATACTTCTCGCCATCTCCGTTCATATCTTGGTCCCCGTGTTGTTCTAACCGGACTACCGACAACTAAACTATGATGTGTGAATTCAAAACTTCTAGCAACCCTATTGTTTTGAAGTGAATGGATGATAGTTTCATTCTAAGTCTTTTGGTTATCGAATCACCATTCTAACTTTGATCATCCTACTTGGTCCATATTTCTAGGGCACTTTCATTCAATGTTTAATTGTGTGTGTTTTTGTCGAGCATATGTCATTATACCATTTGATCTGACAAATGTTATGTCCTTGTTCACATAATTGTGGAAATCCATCTTTTTGGAAATCTTGATGAATTGTCGATGAGTCCATCAGCCACCTCCTCATCCTCTCCTTGGTTTAATGATGAACTATTGTTTTGGAATTCGCTTCCATAGTTCATTTCCCGAGAATCTTACAATGTCATCTCGTTAATTTGTGTTGCATCGTTTCTTGTCATGCACCCCGAGTCTGAGGTATCCTGACACCAATTAGATCTGAATCTCGGTTAGATGTGATGGTTGGAACATATTTCAAAGAGTTATGACATTGGTCTTTATATGACCCGGTAAGGTGATGTCATGCCTGGCACACCTAGCCGGAGGACCTATTGTTATAGCTTGCTTTTTGGCAAGGTCAGTCATTCTTCCATGAGGAAATTGTAAGAGTTATTCTATAAGTTGTTCCTGGTGGATCCTTTGTGTATCCATAGCCTGATCTTTACCGAATGACCATGTCAAATCTATCTCGAAGCCTGTCTGTGCTACTCCGATCATCAATAAGAGCATTTGAAGCACAATGCTAAATTCTCTATCAATTATCCAAACACCGTTGTATGGGTAATGTCGTGAAATTTCTTCCCCCTTTCCTAAAGGCTTTTCTACGTTATATCCTGTCATGGATATCATGCTCTGCTTGTCCTTGGGAAGGATATACCCCTGAAATATGTGTTTAAACACATTTTCCTTTCCATTGTTCTATTTAATCTGATGATCACCTTTTCCTTTCCATTGTTTTGTTTAACCTTTCTGGTGATCTATATGATCTAAGCAGTAATATTCTTCTGCTTATGTAAACACCTTGGTGTATAACCGTGTCAGTAAGACCCTGTTGCTTTTGTTGATGGTATTCCGGTAACCACCGATGGACGAGAACTTTGCCTATAGTTCCGGCTCATTTCAACACGCAGGAAAATGGTTCTCTTCGTCCCTCGCCCTTGGTACCGACGTTGTTGCTGTCATAACTGACAGGCTATTCCCTGACATGCCTTGCTATCATGACCACGCAAGATGTCGCCACCCCTCTTGCTTCAACCCACATGGTGGGCCCATAACCCACACTTCCATAGGATCGAAACCTGACTCTCTTGTACATCCCTGTTTCAAAGTTATCCCTTGCGCTTGGTTTTGTATGTAATTCACGGACCCACCCCCCTTCCTAGTGATCTATTCCGGTATCAGAAGCAATACTTATTCTTGTCGCTCTGAACCCTTTTTCACACTCTACTTCAGGCTTCTAACGAATGCTTACCCGTTTCAAACTTTCGTACCCTCTCATAATGCTCTCGATGTGTTTCATGTAATCAAATCAAGAGATACTTTATGCCTCATCCCCTGAGTTAACCGTATGATGCTCAATCTTGTTAAAATTCGTCCTAATGGGTTTTCCCTTCTTATCCTTTCGTAAGTACGATGGAGTTCCCGAAGAAAGGGTGACGACTTCATCATGATGACCTAGAGCAGAGAAATAAAGACATCACCAAAGAGGGATAAACTTCTTCGAGAAGAGCAACCAAGATTGAGAAGTTTTGTTAGACCTTCATAACCGAGTCTTTCCCCTTAACTCTACCTCTTAAATCTCGGGACGAGATTTCTTGTAGTGGAGGAGATTTGTAACACCCCGAGAATCATGCTACGGTGACCTCACACTAATGGTGCCATGTGATCATGTTTAACTAAGCCAAATTGCCACTTGAGAAAATCAAAGTGAAAATCAAATTTAAATTGCAAGTCAAAATAATATTTTTTTCAAACAGTAAAACTAAAATGTTTGCATTATTCTAAAACTTCCCCGATCATTTTTCATGTTGAGCCAACATCAGTTGACTCACCTCGTAATTCCTAGAAAAATATAAAGTGATCCAAAAACAATAGAAATAACCATTTCAAAGTAAACAAATGTTTATGCTTTTGCAATTGACTTGAAACTTTCTGGGCCTCTCCAAAATAATGACGACTATTTACGTGACAACTTTCATGTTGAACAAAATTCATCTGGTGCTATAAATAAATGCAAAACCGAGCAAAAATGCAAAGCAGGAAAGAAGAAGAAAACAGCGTGGATCTACTATGATCTTGGGCCCTAGTGCTATATTAGTATGGGCCAGCCCATCAACGAATTTTCCTTGACCTCATGTACAGTGGATGCTCTAGCATGTGCGTGGCGTGCATCTACGCCGGCCATGGCCTTTGCTGCCGCCGTGTTGATCATCTAGCGACTCCCGGGAAGGATAAGGCTACCCCGACCCAGTAGATGCAAACCCTAGCCCTACATCCTTCTGCCTCTCTCTCTCTCTTTTCATTTTGGAAGCTCGTCCGAGAGCTACTCGCCATGCTCATAATCATCGTCGCGGCCATAGACTTCCCCGATGAATGAAAAGATGCCGAGGAGCTGCACCATCGACGTCTCCTTCGCCTAGTGCTCCCGTTTCAAGCAGGGAAGCACTGCATCGCCGGGAACGACGCTTCTTCTTCTCTTACGGCTACCGCTACTCCGCGCCCGATCTACCTCACTGGAGCTCATCCACCATGTCGGCCGCATCCTCCGCCTCCCCTTGTGAGCGCCACTTCCATTCCCCTTGTTTCCCATCCGTTTTGTCGCCGTTCCGCCGTAGCCGAAGGTCGCCGTGGTCGCGCGCTCACCGCGTCCATGCCTACCCGTGGCCTTGCTCTCCCGCACGCCTACCCGCGTCCAGCTGTGCCCGTCCGCACTCACGTCCGCTGCCGCTGCCTTGCTACCCGCCTATTGCTGCAGCCACGCGCACCCCGTCTGCTCCTGCTGCTACTCTTCTCCCTTCTTAGTTGCCGCTGCTTACTGCTGCGCCTGGCGCTGCCATTGTTGTCCGCCGCCGCCGCTACTCCGGTGCTAGCCACGACTGGATGAGAGTGCGTGTGTGCTGTGAGCATGCAATGTGTGTGTGTGTGTGGTCAGTATGTCTGTGCCTGAGTGTGTGTGCAGGTGTGTGTGTGATGTGTGTGTGGCGTGTGCGTGCTGTGTGTGTTGAGTGTGTGGCTGGCCCTGGCCATGGCCGAGTAGGTGTATGCGTGTTGTGTGTGTTAGTGCTAATTTATGTTAAGTAGTTTATTTACAGATGACAGGTGGGTCCATCTAATTAGGTTAGTTTTTTTAATTACTTGTTTAGTTATAGTCTATGCCATGTGGGACCTCCTGCACTATTTTACATTTGACCAGTCAAGTTGACTTGGTCAACTCGAATTAAAGAATTAAATAAAATCCGGAATATTGCAAAAAGTTTGGAAATTCATATATATTAATCTGTAACTCGAATGAAAAAACTTTGTACATGCAAGTTGCTGAGAATTTCCAGACTAATCTGAATACACTCTCCATTCGTCTACCCCACGTCCCTAGCACAGTGAACATGCAACCATCCCCCTTCGTTCCATTTGTCCGAAAATGCCTAACACCGGGAATGCTTTCCCGTATGTTTTCCCCCTTCGCCGGTATCACCTATCCCTGCGTTAGATCACCCCTGGCAGCGCGTATTGCCATGTTATGCTTTGTGATGCTTTGATTGCTCTGTTATTTATTGTGGTCCCCCTCCGTTACTTCTTTCCAGTAAACCCCGAGACCGCTGCCAATACCCCCGTGATCGACTACATCGATGACTCCTCCTCCTTCTTGCTAGAGCAACCAGGTAAGCTCCCCCCCCTTGATCAACCCGATATCACCTATTCCTTCTCTCTACTTCTTGCAATAGAGTAGTGTAGCATGTTACTGCTTTCCCTAATCCTATTCTGATGCATATCTTGTCCTTGCTACTACTGTTGTTACCTTTACGTGCAATCCTAAATGCTTAGTTAGGATGCTAGTATTCCATCAGTGGCCCTACATTCTTGTCCGTCTGCCATGCTATAATATCGGGCCGTGATCATGGGTATATTACTTATATACATTATATATGATACATGTGGTGACAAAAGTCGTGTCCACTCATAGAGTACCCGCGAGTGATTCATGGATTGGGGGCTGAAAGGACATTTGTCCCGACGGCCCTCTGAGTGGATCTTGGTGGCGGAGCGACAGGGTAGGTTGAGACCACCTAGGAGAGAGGTGGGCCTGGCCCTGGTCAGGATCCGAGGTTACATCAATTAACACGCTTAACGAGATCTTGGTATTTGATCTGAGTCTGGCCACTGGCCTATACGCACTAACCAACTACGCGGGAACAATTATGGGCACTCGACATTGTGGTATCAGCCGAAGCCTTCTTGACATCAGCGAATGAGCGGCGAGCGCCGGGTAGCACCGCGTAACGCAACTTCCGTTGTAATCGAGGTTACTAGCTCTACTCACCGGTCGCGTACGCAATGTGCAAGTGTGCAATGGGCGACGGTCCCAGACCCCTGCGCGCATAGGATTTAGACTGGCGTGCTGACCTCTCTGTTGTGCCTAGGTAGGGCTACGATGTGTCGATTTTCTGAGGCCGGGCATGACCCAGGAAAGTGTGTCCAACCAAAGGGGATCGAGCGTGTTGGGAAAGGTGGTGCACCCCTGCAGGGAAGTTTATCTATTCGAATAGCCGTCTCCCTCGGTAAAAGGACGACCAGGAGTTGTACCTTGACCTTATGACAACTAGAACCGGATACTTAATAAAACACACCCTTCCAAGTGCCAGATACAACCCGGTGATCACGCTCTCACAGGGCGACGAGGAGAGGATCGCCGGGTAGGATTATGCTATACGATGATATTAACTTACCATCTACTCTCATCTACTGCTTCAATATGGAGGCTGCCAGAAGCGTAGTCTTTGATAGGACTAGCTATCCCCCTCTTATTATAGCATTCTGCAGTTCAGTCCACAGATACTACCGATTTCATTGATACCAATGCATATGTAGTTTAGATCCTTGCTTGCGAGTACTTTGGATGAGTACTCATGGTTGCTTTGATATTTCTTTTCCCCCCTTTTCCCGATTATTGCGATCATATGATGGAGTCCAGGAGCCAGTGGATCCCGAGGATGATTCTACGTGGATTTCGACTTCGAGGAGTAGTTAGGAGTTCCTAGGTAGGAGGCATTGCCTTTTCGATCGTTGCTACTTTTTTGCTAGCCTCCTTAAGGCAAACTTGTTTATCTTATGTCTGTACTCAGGTATTATTGTGTTCGCTGACTCTTGTGTATTCGAGCTTATGTATTCGAGCCCTCGAGGCCCCTGGCTTGTAATATAAAGCTTGTATTATTTTAACATGTGTCTAGAGTTGTGTTGTGATATCTTCCCGTGAGTCCTTGATCTTGATCATACACATTTGCGTGTATGATTAGTGTACGGTCAAATCGGGGGCGTCACAATGACGAACCTACGAACCATGAGGAAGCGATGATGAGCCCAGATTCCGCAAAATGGCTTGAGGCCATGAAATCTGAGATGGGATCCATGTATAAAGAACAAAGTATGGACTTTGATTGACTTGCCCGATGATCGGTGAGCCATTGAGAATAAATGGATCTTCAAGAGGAAGATGGACGCTGATAGTAGTGTTACTAACTACAAAGCTTGAATTGTTGCAAAAGGTTTTCGACAAGTTCAAAGTGTTGACTACAATGAGATTTTCTCACTCGCATCGATTCTTAAAAGTCTGTATGAATCATGTTAGCAGTTGCCGCACTTTATGAAATCTAGCAAATTGATGTCAAAACTATATTCCTTAATGGATTTTTGAAGAAGAGTTGTATATGATGCAACCAGAAGGTTTTGTCGATCCTAAAGGTGCTAACAAAGTGAGTAAGCTCCAGTGATCCATTTATGGACTGGTGCAAGCCTCTCGGAGTTGGAATATACGCTTTGATAGTGTGATCAAAGCATATGGTTTTATACATACTTTTGGAGAAGCCTGTATTTACAAGAAAGTGAGTGGGAGCACTACAACCTTTCTGATAAGTATATGTAAATGACATATTGTTGATGGGAAATGATGTAGAATTTTCTGGAAAGCATAAAGGAGTTTTTCAAAGAAATACCTCGATGAAGGTGCTTACACATTGAGCACCAAGATGTACAGAGATAGATGAAGACACTTGGTAAGTTTTCCCAATGAGTACATACCTTGATAAGATTTGGAATTAGTTCAAAATGGAACAGTCAAAGAAGGAGTTCTTGCCTGTGTTGCAAGGTGCGAAGTTGAGTAAGACTCAAAACCCGACCACAGCAGAAAATAGAAAGAGAATGCAAGTCATTCCCTATACCTCAGACATAGGTTCTATAAAGTATGATATGTTGTGTACAATACCTATTATATACCTTAGCATGATTTTGGCAAGGGAGTACAATAATGATCTAGGAGTAGATCACTTGACAGCGGTCAAAATTATCCTTAGAGGACTAAGGAAATATTACTCGGTTATGGAGGTAATAAAAGAGTTCATCATAAAGAGTTATGTCGATGTAAGCTTTTGACACCGATCTAGATGACTCTAAGTCTCGATCTAGATACATATTGAAAGTGGGAGCACGTAGCTAGAGTAGCTTCGTGCAGAGCATTGTAGACATAGAAAATTTGCAAAATACATACGGCTCTGAATGTGGCAGACCCGTAGACTAAACTTCTCTCACAAGCAAAATATGATCACTCTTTGGGTGTTAATGACATAGCGATGTGAACTAGATTATTGACTCTAGTAAACCCTTTGGGTATTAGTTACATGAAGATGGGAACTAATCACATGAAGATGTGAACTATTGGTGTGAAATCACATGACTATGTGAACTAGATTATTGACTCCAGTGTAAGTGGGAGACTGAAGGAAATATGCCCTAGAGGCAATAATAAAGTTGTTATTTAGATTTCCTTATATCATGATAAATGTTTATTATTTATGCTAGAATTGTATTAATCAGAAACTTAGTACATGTGTGAATATATAGACAAACAGAGTGTCCCTAGTATGCCTCTACATGACTAGCTCGTTAATCAAAGATGGTTAAGTTTCCTAGCCATGGACATGTGTTGTCATTTGATGAACGGGATCACATCATTGGAGAATGATGTGATGGACTAGACCCATCCATTAGCTTAACACTATGATCGTTCAGTTTATTGCTATTGCTTTCTTCATGACTTATACATGTTCCTATGACTATGAGATTATGCAACTCCCGAATACTGGAGGAACACTTAGTGCGCTATCAAACGTCACAGCGTAACTGGGTGATTATAAAGATGCTCTACAGGTGTCTCCGATGGTGTTTGTTGAGTTGGCATAGTTCGAGATTAGGATTTGTCACTCCGATTCTCGGAGAGGTATCTCTGGGCCCTCTCGGTAATGCACATCACTATAAGCCTTGCAAGCAATGTGACTAATGAGTTAGTTGCAGGATGATGCATTACGGAACGAGTAAAGAGACTTTTCGGTGACGAGATTGAACTAGGTATGATGATACCGACGATCGAATCTCTGGCAAGTAACATACCGATGACAAAGGGAGCAACATATGTTGTTATGCAGTTTGATCGATAAAGAACTTTGTAGAATATGTAGGAGCCAATATGAGCATCCAGGTTCCGCTATTGGTTATTGACCAGAGATGTGTCTCGGTCATGTCTACATAGTTCTCGAACCCGTAGGGTCCGCACGCTTAACGTTCCATGATGATTTGTATTATGAGTTATGTGATTTGATGACCGAAGTTTGTTCGGAGTCCCGGAGGAGATCACGGACATGACGAGGAGTCTTGAAATGGTTGAGACGTAAAGATTCATATATTGGAAGACTCTATTCAGACATCGTAAAGCTTCTGAGTGATTCGGATATTTTTCGGAGAACCGGGGAGTTACGAGAATTCACCGGGGAAGTATTTGGTCATGTTGGGCTTTAGTGGAATGGAGAGAAAGGACACAAGGGGAGGCAGCGCACCCCCCATGGGCTGGTCCGAATTGGACTAGGAGGGGGCGGCGCCCCCTCTTTCCTTCCCCCTCTCCCTCTCCTTCCTTCTTCTCCTACATGGACTAGGAAAGGGGGAAACCTACTCGTACGGGGGAGGGGGGAACCCTTTGGGCGTGCCCTTGAGGCCGGCCCTCCTCCTCCTCCCCTCCTTTATATACGGGGGAGGGGGAACCCCATAGACACACAAGTTGATCTTTAGCCGTGTGCGGTGCCCCCCTCCACAGTCTTACACCTCGATCATATTGTCGTAGTGCTTAGGCGAAGCCCTGCGTCGGTAACTTCATCATCACCGTCACCACGCCATCGTGATGACGAAACTCTCCCTCGGCCTCAGCTGGATCTAGAGTTCGAGGGACGTCACCGAGCTAAACGTGTGCAGATCGCGGAGGTGCCGTGCGTTCGGTACTTGATCGGTTGGATCACGAAGACGTTCGACTACATCAACCGCGTTACTAAACGCTTCCACTTTCGGTCTATGAGGGTACGTTAACACACTCTCCCCCTCTCTTTGCTATGAATCTCCTAGAGAGATCTTGCATGATCGTAGGTAAATTTTTTGAAATATTGCGTTCCCTAACAAACATAACTGTTGCTGTCAAAACTGGTGGATCTTGGGTAGGGGGTCCCGAACTGTGCGTCTAAGGCGGACGGTAACAGGAGGCAGGGGACACGATGTTTTACGCAGGTTCGGGCCCTCTTGATGGAGGTAAAACCCTACGTCTTTCTTGATATATTCTTGATGATATGAGTATTACAAGAGTTGATCTACCACGAGATCGGAGAGGCTAAACCCTAGAAGCTAGCCTATGGTATGATTGTATGTTGTCCTACGGACTAAAACCCTCCGGTTTATATAGACACCGGAGGAGGCTAGGGTTACACAAGGTCGGTTACAAAGGAGGAGATATCCATATCCGTACTGCCTAGCTTGCCTTCCACGCCATGTAGAGTCCCATCTGGACACGAGACGAAGTCTTCAATCTTGTATCTTCATAGTCCAACAGTCCGGCCAAAGGATATAGTCCGGCTGTCCGGAGACCCCCTAATCTAGGACTCCCTCAGTAGCCCTTGAACCAGGCTTCAATGATGACGAGTCCGGCGTGCAGTGTTGTCTTCGGCATTGCAAGGCGGGTTCCTCCTCCGAATACACCACGGAAAAATTTGAATACAAGGATAGTGTCCGACCTTGCAAAATAAGTTCCACATACCACCATAGAGAGAATAATATTTCCGCAAATCTAATCTGCTGAGATGTTTTGGCAACATGACATCATGCCATGGCTCGGTGATTATTCGAACTGTTTTTCATTAACCAGCCCCGCACATAACGCGAGGCAGTTTCTTGACACGTCTTGTCAACGCAGAGATCGTGTCCCCCTTATTACGGGATTCTCATCAATACGGGTCTGGGTAACCCAACCACGCCACCAATTACGACGCTTGGGGGATAAGCGAGTTTTACCAGGCTAGTGGGGGCGCATAGTTTCGGCCGCCCTTATAAAGGGATATGGTTTAAACTTTCTCTACCCACGCCTTCTTCCTCCTTGCTCATCCGTTCTTGCGCACTCGAGCTCCAACGCCCAAGTCCACATCCTTCCCCTCAACCTTCTCCAAACATGTCCGGAGCGGGAGGCAAATGGATGGCTTCCTCCGTTACGGAGGGACACATCAAGAAGCTGCGCGGAGCCGGATAATTAGCCGCGAATATTGCGCATCGGCTGCCTGCTGCGGGGTAGATCGTTCCTACCCCGGAACCTCACGAGAGGGTAGTTTTCCTCCACCACTTCCTCCGCGGACTGGGGTTTCCCCTCCGTCCATTCGTCCGTGGTCTCATGTTCTACTACGGGCTGGACTTCCATGATCTGGCCCCGAACTTCATCCTCAACATTTCGGCGTCCATCATCGTGTGTGAGGCTTTCCTCCGCATCCGGCCCCACTTCAGCCTGTGGTTAAAGACCTTCAATATCAAGCCGAAGGTGGTGGGAGGCCAACAAGCGGAATGCGGCGGAGCCATGGTGGGCAAGATGCCCAATGTTACATCGCTTGAAGGCTCCTTCGTGGAGACCATAAAGGGGTGGCAATCGGCGTGGTTCTACAACACCGAGCAGCGCGACACCAACTGGGTGGTGGCCCCTGAGTTTTGAGCTAAGCGCCTATCCTGGGGTTCATTAGTGGAGCTAGACGGACTCCAGAAATATATCCGGAATATGGCAAGCAAGAAGCTCAAGCTTGTCAGCATAGTCCAGGTCATGCTCATCCGCCGGATCCTCCCGTGTCAACAACGGGATTTCAACTTGTGGGAGTTTGACCCGGCCCAGCACCAGACTCTGAGTGAGCTCTTCGAAACGATGCACAAGGACGTCTGAGGGTGCTATTCAAAGGAGCCGAGGTCCCTCCCTCTCTCACCGTGGACCGCGGGCTAAGCGCGAAGCGCCTAGCGCATTCGGTGAGTTCTATACATCCAGTAGGATATTTATTTCCCCTAGCTTAACCATGTGCGGGGTCTGAGCTCCATGCCTTTGACAGGACTGGGTGGAGACGTTGGGGTAGATTAACTATCCAGCCCCTCTGCCCGAAGACACTGCGGACGCTCTCCTGATGGAGATGCTGACTCCGGCTCCTTACAAGGTGCCGGAGAAGACCAAGAAGGCCAAGGGAACCCAAAAGAGTTCCCAACGCCATGTGTTATCAAACTCATCGTCCGATAACTCCGCGACGCACTCCTCCCCCGAAGACGAGGAGGAAGATGAAGATGCTCCCCCTTCAGTCGGGGAGACAAGAAAAGGAAGGCCGCCCCGACGGGGGGGCGAAGGGTCCAAGAAGGGGAGAACCCTCCTTCCGGACTACTCCACCACCGCCGCCTAAGGCGAAGACAAGTGGCTACTCAGGGCCAAGCCCCTGGCGAAGTCGTAAGTATTCGGATACCAGAGTAAATCATAGCATACCTTCGTCACACTGCTTCTCCTAACGCCGAATGTGATTATGTAGACCGACCCAAGCCCGTATCGACGAATCTTCGTCGGGCGGCTCCTTGGACTCGTCGGATATGGATAGCGATCCACTTCCGACCGCCACCTCCCCGTGCCCTACAGACAATGCCGAGGTATTCTCTCAAGAGGCACCAGGTCGAGGGTAGACAATCCTGGAGGCGCCTCAAGGCGACCTTCCGGACTCCAGGAGCAGAGGGAGTAAGGCTCCCGAGGGCTCCGAGTTCGGCCCTCAGCCGAACACCATGCCGGAACCCCCAGTGGTTCTGGACTCGGGCAGGCGGCCTCCTTCCAAAAGGGGCAAGACGCCTGTGCCGGTGACCTCTGCCCATCTAGGGGCACCGGACAATCTGCTGGGAGCGCTTCGCAGCGCTTCCATCAACGAAGAGCACCGCACTATTATGAGTGCGGTGCTCCAGAAGGTTCAGTCTGCCAAGAGCGGACTGACTGAAGCCTGTGCCAGCCTTCTATCAAGCTTTGAGGTAAGTATTTGAAATATAGGAAAAATATTACCGCATAGACAGTAGCCCCTGATGCTCTGTTCGGTGTTCACAAAGAAAAGCCGAACAGAGGATCAAACAATATCGCAAGAGTCTAATATAAGTATATCTATATGCGTATGCAGGCTTCGCTGCTGGCCTCTGCTGCACTGACTGCGGAGGTCGCCGCACTGAAGCAGGACCTCGAAGGGTCCAAGGAAGAGCTCGGCCTTGCCAAGAGGCAGCTCGAGGAAAACAAAGGTAAGTAGTACCTAGTCTATGGATATATATAAAAAGAATGCGATTGCAAAATGACAGGATCATCGTAAATTTGCCAGGGGCCACGACCGAGGTGGCGACCCTGAAGCAAGCGCTATCCAAGGCCGAAAACAAAGCTGCCCAGGAGCGCGCCGAGCGGGAAAAACAAGAGGCACGGGTGGGCGAGGTGCAGCAAGAGCTCCACGCTCTCGTGAAGAAGCACGAGGCATTGGAGCTTGACTTGAAGACGCGAGAGTCCGAGCTTGCCGCGGCCCTTGAGAGTGCAAAGAGTGCCAAGGCTGAAGCCCAAAAGGCTCTCTAGGAGATTGATGCGATGAAGAAGATAGCAGCGGGTAAGGCATTCTATATGCAAAGCAAGCATGTGAAAGTAAATTACTTGTTACTTACCCGAATCCGGAGCTCTCCAGGAGCATTCGCAGATTTGCCCCACAGCGTGTTGGATGCCGCACAGTTTTACCAGGCCGAGGAGGGAAGCTCAACGGAGAAGTTGTTCCGGTCTCAGTATACTGAGACCGAACACCCGATGCCTCTGAGCGACCAGCTGAAGCAACTGGTCAAGCTGCACAAGGCGGCCGAACAGGCCATGAAGGGCTTTATAGTCCGGATGTGGCCTGGTGACGCCCTTCCCAAAAGCTACTTCGGCTTGGTGGGGAGGCTTGTGGATGCCTACCCACGGCTGGAATTCATCAAGCGGTCCGTCTGCATCGAAGGTGCATGCCGGGCTTTCGCCTGTGCGAAGGTGCACTGGGCCAAGATGGATGCCGTGAAGCTGGTGAAGGAAGGGCCGCCGCAGGGCAAGGAGCATCGCCACCCCGAGATGTATTATGAGGGTGTCCTGAAGGGTGTCCGTCTTGTAGCGGACGAGTGTGCGAAAGATGTAATATTTGAGTAAACTTTCTCATGTAATCCTGTATTATGAATACTTGTTCATATGCGCTATGCAACGCTTGTTTGAATTTAAAATATTACCTTCTGTTCGGCTGTTTATCAAATCTGAGAGATGGCTAGTCGT
The DNA here is from genome assembly GCF_003073215.2 of Triticum urartu. NCBI lineage: Eukaryota > Viridiplantae > Streptophyta > Magnoliopsida > Poales > Poaceae > Triticum > Triticum urartu. Next base: position 258,202,381 of record NC_053027.1, on the reverse strand, counting down.
TGGCTTCTGCCCCCATGCCACGAGTGCTGGGGTGTTTGGGATAAACCTGAGCACTCTTGTTCCCATTGTTGGGTCCTTCGAGGGAGGTGCTCGGCACAACGAACAAGGCAATCGGACTATAATGCGTTATCACTCTCACTTGGCCATAGAATTCTATAATTTTAAATTTTGGCGAAGCCCCTAGTATTCGGAAGGCCGAATTTGGGGCGCGATACACGCCTTAAGACGGACAGGGTTGACTCCTTGCTTTAAGCGGCATAAGTCTTTAGGGACTTGAAACCTCTCGAACAGCGACCAATCTCTCGCCTTATCATGACAGTCAGTTTTAGCTTTCTCTACTGAGGTGCTTAGCCCAGCAGAACCGGGGCACAATCGCAGTAGTTCTCCAAGTGCTACCTTAGCCGACATAGCGGAACGTAAAGTACCAAAACATGGGAGCCGGGCAAACCCAACTATTGACCCAAGACATGATTCGGAGCTGATGCATATAATGCTATAAGTTCGGGGTGCCGCACTGTCGAAAGTGTTCGGACTACTCACGCCGTATTATGGGGTATGCTTAAGCCCCTAGAGTATTGGCCGTACCAGAGTGTACGGGTGCTAGATGTCATGAATGAACATATATATATATATAAAGGAAGAATGCAATAATAGTGTTAATACTATGCATTGTTTATTCAAAAAGGTGCGTTAAAGTAGAATGATACAAGTAGTGCGATAAGCAAAAAGTAGGACTGTTTGACATGTCCCTTCCAAGGGCAAGGTGAGGAATAGTATTAAAGCAAATTATTCACTCATTATCGTAATCCACCTGGGAGTTCCGTGGTGTGACGTAGCTTTCTGCCTCCTTGGTTGCTGCATCATGTGTTCGGCAATCATGCTGCCGGACAGTGTTTCCAGAGATTAAAGTCCTGAAAGAGAAAAATAACAAAGCGGGAAGCCCCTAGTGCGGTTTAAGCCACGACTTGGAGCATGCCGCAGTCGTGCCCCCCTCCCCGCCTGTGCCCATGGTATTTTTAATGCGTAATTATGTACGCGTGGCACGACTTTCGCCATTTTGCTGGGACCAGGGTGGGGGCCGCATTTCTATGCGAGCTCGGAACGTGCCAGGCGGTCCTGTTGTCGATTACTCCGGGCGCGCTTGAAGGTGTCCGGGTCCTTAATCGCTGAACTAGTGGATTGCCTTAAGAGGCTGCTTTGCGCTTCTACTGCGAGGGCTGCAGTGTGCTCCTCCGTGCGGAGAGAGCGCTCTGTGTTTCCATTGACTGTGATGACCCCCCGAGGTCCTGGCATCTTGAGCTTGAGATATGCATAATGCGGTACCGCATTGAATCTCGCAAATGCGGTTCACCCGAGCAGTGCATGGTAGCCACTGCGGAACGAGACTATGTCGAAGATTAACTCTTCGCTTCGGAAGTTATCCGGAGATCCGAAGACCACTTACAGTGTTACTGAGCCTGTGCAATGGGCCTCTACACCTGGTATGACGCCTTTAAAGGTCGTTTTAGTGGGTTTGATCCTTGAGGGGTCTATACCCATTTTGCACACAGTGTCCTGATAAAGCAGGTTCAGGCTGCTACCGCCATCCATAAGGACTCGAGTGAGGTGAAATCCGTCAATGATTGGGTCTAAGACCAATGCGGCGAATCCGCCATGATGGATACTAGTGGGGTGGTCCCTGCGGTCGAAGGTGATCGGGCAGGAAGAACATGGGTTGAACTTTGGGGCGACTGACTCCAACGCCTATACGTCCATGAGCGCACGCTTCCGCTCCCTCTTGGGGATGTGGGTTGCATATATCATGTTCACCGTCCGCACTTGTGGGGGGAACCTCTTCTGTCCTCCGGTGTTCGGCTGTCGGGGCTCCTCATCGTCATCGCTATGTGACCCCTTATCTTTGTTTTCGGCATTTATCTTGCCGGCCTGCTTGAACACCCAACAATCAATGTTGGTGTGGTCGGCTGGCTTGTCGGGGGTGCCGTATATTTGGCACGAGCGATCGAGTATACGGTACAAACTAGACGGTCCCGGAGTGCTTCTTTTGAATGGCTTTTTTTGCTGACCGGGTTTAGAGCCTTTGAATCCGGCATTGACTGTCGTATCCTCGGTATTGTCGCTGTTAATGCAGCGCTTATGTTTGTTGTGACGTGACCTACCATTGCCATCCTTGGTATCCGAAGTACCATGGTTCTTTGATATGTTATTGCTGCGAGCCAGCCATCTGTCTTCTCCCGCACAAAAGCGGGTCATGAGTGTCGTGAGGGCTGCCATAGATTTCGGCTTTTCCTGGCCAAGGTGCCGGGCGAGCCACTCGTCGCGGATGTTGTGCTTAAAAGCTGCTAGGGACTGTGCATCCGGATAGTCGACAATTTGATTTTTCTTTGTTCGTGTCCAGAATTGCCTGGCCGATTCCTCTGGCTGCTGAATTATGTGGCTCAAGTCATCGGCATCTGGGGTCGCACGTAAGTGCCCTGGAAGTTGTCGAGGAATGCGGCTTCCAGATCCTCCCAACAGCCAATGGACTCTGCTGGCAAGCTATTGAGCCAATGCCAAGCTGGTCCTTTGAGCTTGAGTGGGAGGTATTTAATGGTGTGTAGATCATCGCCGCGGGCCATGTGGATATGCAGGAGGAAATCCTCGATCCATACCGCAGGATCTGTTGTGCTGTCGTATGATTCTATATTTACGGGTTTGAAACCCTCTGGGATTTGATGATCCATTACTTCGTTTGTGAAGCATAGGGGTTGTGCGGCGCCTCTGTACTAGGCTATGTCACGACGCACCTCGAATGAGTCTTGCCCGCTGTGTTCGGCCCGGCCGGACTTACTTTTACTGTATCCGGCGTGACGATTATCGTCTCGCATAGTGGCGCGCCCTCGTGATCCGTAGATCGATCTTGCATGTTTTGCTTTGTCCTCCAGTACGTCTTGCAGGTCTAGCGTATTTCCCCATGCCTTTTTATTTGAATGGCGTCGGCGTGCGGGCTGAGCTTTTGGCTGGAATGCCTCTCTGTCGCGGCCATGAGGTGGCCGATCAGCCGCGTCATACGCCGGGGATGTAGGTTTCGGTGCTTCCTCCTCCAGTCGAGGTAGCAACCTGCACTTTGGGTAACTCTTGGAGGGGCGTTCGAGTTTATATTCCTCGGCCGCCAGGACTTCAGTCCATCTGTCAGCTAGCAAATCTTGATCAGCTCGAAGCTGCTGCTGCTTTTTCTCAAGACTATTTGCCGTGGCTATAAGCCGGCGCTTGAAGCGCTCTTGTTCGACGGGATTCTCTGGCACGACGAATTCTTCATCGTCGAGGCTTGCCTCGTCTTTGGATGGAGGCATGTAATTATCATCCTCTGCCTCTCCATCTGCCGCTCTCTCAGGAGGGCTGGCTCCTTCATCCTCCTGCTCTAAATCTTGCTGGAGGGGATTTTTGTTGTCTTCGGCACTGTCCAGAGTGCTATTATCTCCGGTGCCGGTATCACCACTTTTGCCTTGGCGGAACTTAGAACGGCGCCGCTGACGTTGGCGCTTGGGTTGCTTTTTGGAGGGGTCATCCTCTGTTGTCTCATCGCCATTGCCTTCTTTGGGTGTGTCCACCATGTATATATCGTATGATTAGGTGGCTGTCCAGTGCCCTGTGGGCAGTGGTTCCTCTTTGTCTCCCGCATCGTCGTCCATACCGTCGATGTATTCGGAGTTGAAGTCGAGCATGTCGGTTAAGTCGTCGATAGTGGCTACTAAGTGGGTGGTGGGTGGGCGGCGAATTTCTTCGTCATCCGCATCCCAATCCTGCCGGACGTAGTTCGGCCAGGACTCTCCTGACAAGGAGAGAGACCTTAATGAGTTCAATATGTCACCAAAGGGCGAGTGCTGAAAAATAACCGCGGAGGTTAACTCCATGATCGGCGCCGAATCGGATTCGACATGAACGGTGTAACACCCCGGATGTAATTTACCTTATATGTATCCCAACTCTTGCCGTTTTCGGCGCTAAGTTATTTTATTTTCCTCGGGTTTGGGTTTTTTTCTTCGTGTGTTGTTGCTTTTGTCATGCATCCAATATCATGTCATCATGTGCATTGCATTTGCATACGTGTTCGTCTCATGAATCCGAGCATTTTCCCCGTTGTCCGTTTTGCATTCCGGCGCTCCTATCTCCTCCGGTGGTCCTTTCTACCTCCTTTCATGTGTGGGGGTTAAACATTCAGGGATTGGACCGAGACTTTCCATGCGGCCTTGGTTTACTACCGGTGGACCGCCTGTCAAGTTTCGTACCATTTGGACTTCGTTTGATACTCCACCGGTTAACCGAGGGATCGAGAAGGCCTCGTTTGTGTTGCAGACCAACACCCTTCCAATTTGGCCCAAAACCCACCAAAGACCCTTCCATCATCTAGAGCGTTCGATCACGATCGTGTGGCCGGAAACCGCACTCCATTTGGAGCTCCCTAGCTCCCTCTACCTCTATTTAAAGAGCACCCATTCGAAATCACGGACGAAACCCTAAAAAAATCCCCTTCTCGCGCTGCCGGACGAGATCCGGACGGCCGGACACGTCCGCTCCGCCTGTCCGCCGCCACGTGTCCTCCTCCCACTGGCCCACGCCCGTGCCCACATCGCCGCGATCCGCGTCGGCCCTTGAGGCCTGCCACGGGCCCTCCTCGGCCCATCCGCCGCGCCGCCCGAGCCGCGGGAGGCAGCCGCCGCGTCGGCCCGTCACCGCCATCGCCGGCATGCCATCGCCCGACGCTGCCGTGGTCGCCATCACCAGCCGCCGCCGCCTCGCCCGGCCACCGCTCCGCCCGCACCACCTTGCCGCGCCGGCGCCGCCTCCTCGCCGCCCCGCCGGCGACCCGCGTCGCCCGGCCTCCCTCGACCCCGGCAACGTCTCCGGCGACCTCCAACCTTGACTCCGGTGACGTTCAACCTTGGGAGGCGTGTACGTGCTACAGTGCTCGAGTTCCAGATCCAGATCCGTTTCCCGCGGGTTGACTTTTTCACCCCCGAAACCCTAATTATTTTGCAAACTTTGGAATGTCGTATCTCTGCATCAGTAGCTCCGTTTTACGCGTGTAGCATATCAAAATGTTCGCCTCAGAGAGTACATCATTTATTCTCATTGCATCATTTCCATTTGAGCTCATCTTGATGCCCAAAATGCTGTTGGAAGAGGGCTATGTGATAAAATTGTCAGATCTGTTGCATCAAATAGATATTTGTCATTTTTGCCATGATTAATGTGTGCGTGATATGCTCCTGAGCTCTACATGTGTTTTGTTATATGCCATGCCATCTTTACAGAGGTGCTTACCGTGTATTTTTGTGATGTGTGTGGTGACTAGCACAAGCTTGCAAAGTAGCCTAATCGGTAATGCTGATTTCAGGGACTTAGAATTTCACCAAGTCCTTATCCTGATTTTTGTCATTATGCCATATGTTCATGTGGTTTCCTAGTGATCCGTGCCTCTTTTGAGGATGATCAGTAAGGATGATTTGTTAATGTTGTGGTGCTCTATCCATCAATGTCTTTGTTTGCATTTATGAGGCAACCTAACTTGAGTCAATCGAGATCTACTTTTTCTATTTCGTGAATCCTGGCAGATTGTTGTTTTGTTAGCGATTTTTGCCGAGGATGTTGCTATTGATCCATGCATGTTGTGTTGTTGTTCTTGCCATGTCTATATTCTATGCCATGTATTCTTGATGGGTGTATGCTTAGTTTGTCATGCCATTCTCTGTAGTGAGTGCATCGAGCTCGTGAACATGCCTACTCGTTAACTGTTTTGCATGCTCCAGTTTTTCAATAAGTCTGAGATCTGTTTATGTTTTTGTCATGTTCACATGCTTGCAATTGTATTTTCTGACCCCTTTGGCTCAAAGTCAATAAGGGACTTTTGTTAAGTGCTTTGAGTAGCTTCATGTCATGCCTTGCTTTGCCATGTTAAGTTCCTGTAGCATATAGTTTTCATGCTCCAAAGTGTGCTACCTGATTTTAAATTCCAGACTTGTGTTAATTTCACTAAGTCTGAAACGTGATTATCATTTTCACTTTTGCCTTCTTGTTTGAACCTGCTAATGGATGAATTGGCCGTAGCTCAGTGTTCATCTTTTGTCAAGCATCATGAGTGGATACCTGCCATGTATTTTGTTGTCATTTTTGAGTGCTGTAGCATATTTATCTTGATGCATTTAGATGGCTACTTGCTGATTATCGCAGACCGGTGCCATATTTGTTTTGCTTGCCATTTCCAAACCGTGCATCTGATTCCGGTGATATTTATATCGATTTCAACCAAAATCACCTCACCTTTCCAATGGAACTCTTGGATTTCCAATTTTAGGCCAGGTTCAATCATTCCTTGCCATCTCTTGCATATGCATCACATATTGCATCCCGCATAGCATACCATGTTTGCATCATGTTGTTCGAGCATTGCACATGGTTGATTGTGTTCCTTTTGCTTGTTTGTCTTGTGTGGGTAGATCCGGGAGACGATTTTGCTAATGACGAGCCCGTTGAGTTTGCTTACGAGGATCAAGTCAACTTTGACAACTTTGAAGGCAAGATGATCATACCCTCGAAATCACTTCTATCTTTGCTTGCTATATGCTCGCTCTTTTGCTATACCTATGCTATGATACCTACCACTTGCTTATCATGCCTCCCAAATTGCCATGTCAAACCTCTAACCCACCATGTCCTAGCAAACCGTTGATTGGCTATGTTACCGCTTTGCTCAGCCCCTCTTTTAGCGTTGCAAGTTGCAGGTGAAGATTGGAGATTGTTCCTTGTTGGAACATTGTTTATTGTTGGGATATCACCATATTATCTTGTTTATCTTAATGCACCTATATACTTGGTAAACGGTGGAAGGCTTGGCTTTTTGCCTAGTGTTTTGTTCCACTCTTGCCGCCCTAGTTTCCGTCATATCGGTGTTATGTTCCCGAATTTTGCGTTCCTTACACGGTTGGGTGATAATGGGAACCCCTTGACAGTTCACCTTGAATAAAACTCCTCCAGCAATGCCCAACCTTGGTTTTACCATTTTCCACCTAGCCTCTTTTTTCCCTTGGGTTTCCGGAAACCAAGGGTCATCTTTATTTAAACCCCCCTGGGCTAGTGCTCCTCTGAGTGTTGGTCCGACCGAGTAGACTGCGGGGCCACCTCGGGGAAACTTGAGGGTTGGTTTTACTCGTAGGATGTCTCATCTGAGTGTGCCCTGAGAACGAGATATGTGCAGCTCCTATCAGGATTTGTCGGCACATTCGGGCGGTGTTGCTAGACTTGTTTTACCATTGACGAGGATGTCTTGTAAAACCGGGATGCCGAGTCTGATCGGAATGTCTCGGGAGAGGGAATATCCTTCGTTGACCGTGAGAGCTTGTGATGGGCTAAGTTGGGACTCCCCTGCAGGGATTTGAACTTTCGAAAGTTGTGCCCGCGGTTATGGGCAGATGGGAATTTGTTAATGTCCGGTTGTAGATAACTTGAAACTTAATTAAAATGAATCAACCGCGTGTGTAACCGTGATGGTCTCTTCTCGGTGGAGTCCGGGAAGTGAACACGGTGTTGGAGAAATGCGTGACGTAGGTTGTTCTAGGATCACTTCTTGATCATAGTTCTTCGTTCGTGCTATGCCTTCTCTTCTCGCTCTCTTTTGCGAACAGGATAGCCACCATATATGCTAGTCGCTTGCTGCAGCTCCACATATTACCTTGCCTTACCTATAAGCTTAAATAGTCTTGATTGCGAGGGTGCGAGATTGCTGAGTCCCCGTGACTCACAAATTACTTCCAAACCAGATGCAGGGACCGATGATACCGTTCCAGATGATGCGCTTGAGCTCAAGTGGGAGTTCGATGAAGACTCTCGCCGTTACTATGTGTCTTTCCTAGATGATCAGTAGTGGTGCCCAGTTGGGGCGATCGGGGACCATGTCGCTTGTCGGGGTTGATCTTTTATTTTGGTACCGTTGTCGGACCATGAGTGTATTGGATGATTGTAATGTTATTCATATATTTGTGTGACGTGGCGAGTGTAAGCCAACTATATACCTTTTCCCCTATTTTCTATTTACATGGGTTGTTGTGAAGTTTACCTTACTTGCGACATTGCTTTCAATGCGGTTATGCCTCTAAGTCATGCTTCGACACGTAGGAGATATAGCCGCATCGAGGGCGTTACAAGTTGGTAATCAGAGCCTTCCCCGACCTTAGGAGCCCCCCTGCTTGATTGAATAGCTGGCGTTGTTGAGTCTAGAAAAATGTTTTGAGTCATTTAGGATTATATATATCGAAGAGTTAGGAATTCTTTTTACTCCCCAGTCCCTTCATCACTCTGGTGAGGCATCCTGACGTAGAGTTTTGACTCTTCTCTTCTCAAATTTCACTAAAAAAAATTTAGGGTCACGCGAGTATCTTGGAATCGTTCCGATCGATTTGTGATGAGAACATTATTCTTGGTGCCTCCTGTCATTTAGGGGTTGTGGCAGTGTCCCAGGGAGTTGAGCTCCGAGGTGTTGTTGTCACAATTTTATCGTTGCAGTTCTGGAATACCTGAGTTTAGTTTTGCCGACATCGAAAATCTCTTTTATGCAGTTGTTGGTGAGATAACCTCGACGCCACCCAGTACTGGGGTGGGAGTTCGGGAGTATTGCCATAACTCGTATAACGGATGCTTTTCGAAGGTTGAGGTAGACGATTTCCAAAGTTTTTCTCGGTTATGTGTTGAAGGATGGATACAGCTGGATGTAGGATTTGCTAGATTTGGGTGAGATATTATGCTTCCCCTGTATCCCCAACACCTGATTGCATAACCGGAAAGGTTCGGGAGTTTCATAGGTGGGAATTCTTGTAGCTCTAGTTCTTCTTCCGCGGATATTTTGGTTTGAGATTGGGTGATCCTTACCGAGTATTCGTTCTTGTTTCGTACCTTGTTGTTTTTCTTCTACCTAAATTCTAACTGGCTTCTCAATTCATGGATATGTGACCATTTCTATTGGAATGCATTCGTTCATTCTGTTCGGATGGAAGACTATATGTTGCAATTTCAACCCATTTGATTCAGCTTCAATATTTGTCTGTCAATTTGCTAATGGATGTCAACCTCTACAGGATGGCTCCTCCAATGCGCACGACTCCGAATCCTGATCCGCCACCACCACCTCCACCTCCGGAGGCATGGCAAGCTATGATGGCCACTACCAATGCAAACACGCAGCTGATCATGCAACTTCTTCAAGAGCGCAACCAAGGGAACCAGGGCCAAGGCAACAATCAGAATCACTTTGCTACACTCAACCAGTTCCTTGCTAACCAGCAAAAGACCTTCAGCAATTGTGTTGAGGAAACAGACGCTGATGATTGGCTCATGGACATATGCAAGCATTTCGAGTGCAGTAACGTCAGGCCTGAGGACTTTGTCAACTTCGCTTCCTTACAACTCAAAGACCAAGCTGCAGAATGGTTTCAGAAGTACAAAGATTCCAGAGGAGGCCGTGTGATTTCCTGGGATGAATTCCGTCAAGACTTCAAAGCTCATCATATTCCTCAGAGCGTGGTTGAAAGCAAGCGTGAGGAATTCTGCAACCTGAAGCAAGGCTCTATGTCTGTTTACGATTACAACAAGATGTTTCAGAAGCTCGCCCATTTTTCTAAGCAGGACGTCCCTGACGAGAAGAGCATGATATACCAGTTCAGGGGTGGTCTGGGAGAAGAAATCCAGCTAGCTCTTGTTCTCTTTGAGCCCAAGAGGTACGATGAGTTTTACAACGTGGCAATGAAGCAAGAGACTGCTCAACTGAAGTGCGATGCTTCCAAGAAGCGAGTCAGAGATGCTACTCCTTCCTCAACTCAAGTGGCTAAGCAGCAAAAGTATTGGCTTCCTCCTCCTCCGTTCCGTCAGCCTTATCAGCAGAAGAGCAAAGGTGGCAGTGGATCTTCCCACCCACCCAACCCTGGCTTTCAGAACAAGACTTCGTCTCAAGCTCCAAGATCGAGTGCTCCGTATCACCGTCCGCTTTCAGAGGTCACGTGCAACAAGTGCCAACAGAAGGGTCACTATGCCAACAAATGCTTCAATCAGAGGCGTCTCCCTCCTCCTCCTGTGAGATCGGCAAGTACAGCTGTGGTCAAGCATAACCCCAAGTACGCCAAGGTCAACTTGATGAATGCAGCTCAGGCAAAGGACTCGTCAGATGTCATCATGGGTAACCTTCCTGTTAACGATGTTCCTGCAAAAGTACTTTTTGACACTGGTGCATCACATTCTTTCTTGTCATTCCCATTTGCATCGAAGCACAATGTTGATACTGAGGTTATGCCCAAAGTCATGCAAGTTGTTTCTCCCGACAAGCTTTTGACTTCTAGTTTGGTTGCTCCCAATGTCTCTATCATGTTGGGCGACTACAAGTTTCTGTCCTCTCCAGTGGTTCTTGGTATCTCGGATATTGATCTTATTCTCGGGATGAATTGGCTTTCTAAGCACAAGGCTCATCTTGATTGTGCTGCCAGGCAGATTCAATTGACTCATTCGTCTGAGGATGTAATTGTCTTTGCCACTCGTGATGATACCATCCGTCTGTTTTCTCTCAATGAGAAGGGTGAACTGGATGCCATCTCTCAAATTCCAGTCGTTTGCGAATATCAAGACGTCTTTCCAGAAGAACTTCCAGGAATGCCTCCGCACCGGCCAGTTGAATTCTTCATCGATCTTGAGCCTGGCACGGAACCTATTTGCAAACGTCCTTGCAAGCTTGGACCTAAAGAGTTGAAGGAGCTGAAGAAGCAACTCGATATTCAAGAGCGAATGGGTCTCATCCGACCTAGTTCTTCTCCGTGGGGTTGTGGAGTTCTTTTTGTGAAACATAAGGATGGAACGGACCGACTTTGTGTTGACTACCGTCCATTGAACAAGAAGACTATCAAGAACAAGTACTCGCTTCCCAACATCAACGAGCTTTTTGAACAGCTCAAAGGCGCTCAAGTATTCTCCAAGATTGATCTCCGTATGGGCTATCACCAGATTCGAATCCGTGAGCAAGATATTCCCAAGACGGCTTTCAGAACAAGCTATGGTTCTTATGAATACACTGTCATGTCTTTTGGTCTTGTCAACGCTCCTCCGACTTTCTCTCGCATGATGAACTTTATCTTCAACTCCTACACAAATGACTTCGTCTTGGTCTACCTCGATGACATTCTGGTCTTTTCGAAGAACAAGGAAGATCATGCCAAGCACTTGCGTTTGGTGCTCGATAAGCTCAGAGAACATCAGTTCTACGCCAAGTTCTCAAAGTGCGAGTTTTGGCTCGATGAGGTTCTCTATCTTGGGCATATCATCTCTGCCAAGGGCATAGCGGTGAATCCTGAGAAGGTGTCTGCAATTGTGAATTGGGAACCACCTCAGAACGTGAAGCAACTCCGCAGCTTCCTTGGTCTCGCAAGCTATTGTCAAAGGTTCGTTGTGAACTTCTCAAAGATCGTGAAGCCGCTTTCCAACCTTCTCCAGAAGCACGTCAAGTACGTTTGGTCGCCTGAATGTGACATCGCTTTCAACACCCTGAAAGAGAAATTAGTCACTGCCCCAGTTCTGACTCCTCCTAATGAATCCAAACTGTTCGAGGTTTTCTGCGATGCCTCTCTTCAAGGTCTTGGTGCAGTGTTGATGCAAGAGAAGAAAGTTGTGGCTTATACCTCTCGCCAGTTGAAGCCCAACGAGAAGAACTATCCCACTCACGACTTCGAGTTGGCGGCAGTTGTGCATGCTCTTTTGACTTGGAGACATCTCTTATTGGGAAGAAAAGTGGACATCTTCACTGACCACAAGAGTCTCAAGTACATCTTCACTCAGCCTAATCTCAACCTCAGGCAGACTCGTTGGGTCGAAATGATTCAAGAGTATAATCCGAGCATCGAATATACTCCAGGAAAGGCCAATGTAATTGCTGACGCATTGAGCAGGAAGGCTTACTGCAATAGTTTGATTCTCAAGCCTTACTAACCCGAGCTTTGTGAAGCTTTCCGCAAACTCAATCTGCAAGTTGTTCCTCAAGAGTTCCTCGCCAACCTTCAAGTCTCTCCTACTCTGGAAGATCAGAATCGTGAGGCTCAACTTCTTGATGCTATGGTGAAGAAGGTGAAGATTGGGATTGCCAAGAGTCAACCCAAGTACAAGTGCTATCGCCTTGATGACAAGGATACTCTCTTCTTCGAGGATCGCATTGTTTTGCCTAAAGGTGACCTTCGTAAAGTCATTATGAATGAGGCTCACAATTCACTCCTCTCCATCCACCCTAGGAGTACGAATATGTACCACGACCTCAAGCAGGCTTATTGGTGTACTCGAATGAAGCGCGAGATTCCTCAGTTCATGAATGAATCTGATGTCTGCAGAAGAGTGAAGGCGGAACACCAATGACCAGCTGGTCTCCTCCAACCTCTTTCCATTCCAGAATGGAAGTTTGACCACATTGAGATGGACTTCGTGACTGGGTTTCCAAAGTCCAAGCGTGGCAGTGATGCTATATTCGTTGTCATCGACAAAGTCACTAAAGTGGCTCACTTTCTGCCTATCAAAGAGTCTATCACTGCAGCTCAATTGGCGGAGCTGTATACCTCTCGGATTGTCTCTCTATATGGCATTCCATAGTTAATCTCTTCAGACCATGGAAGCATCTTTACCTCCAAGTTCTGGGATTCTTTTCAGAAGGCCATGGGCACCAACATCCGTTTCAGCACAGCTTTTCATCCTCAAACTAGCGGTCAAGTAGAGCATGTCAATCAGATTCTTGAAGATATGCTCAGGGCTTGTGTTATCTCTTTCGGTATGAAGTGGGAAGATTGTCTTCCATATGCCGAGTTCTGCTACAACAACAGCTTTCAAGCAAGTTCGGGCAAGGCCCCATTTGAAATTCTCTATGGCAGGAAGTGCCGTAAACCTCTTAACTGGTCGGAGACCGGTGAACGTCAACTTCTCGGAAATGACTTGATCACAGAGGCAGATGAAATGTTCAAAGTCATTCGTGATAACCTCAAAGCAGCGCAATCACGCCAGAAGAGCTACTATGATAGTAAGCATCGTGATTTGGCCTTCGAGATCGGAGACCATGTTTACCTCCGCGTCTCTCCAATGAAAGGTACTCGTCGCTTCGGTATCAAAGGGAAGCTTGCCCCTAGATACGTGGGTCCTTTCAAGATCGTCAGCAAGAGAGGCGATCTCGCCTATCAACTCGCGCTTCCTTCAAAGTTTGCAAACGTGTACGACGTGTTCCATGTCTCTCAGCTCCGCAAGTGCTTCAAGACCCCTGACCGCACCGTCAACTTCGAAGACATTGATCTCCAAGAAGACCTCTCTTATCGTGAGCACCCAGTTGCTATTCTTGAAGAAACTGAGCGCAAGACTCGCAATAAGTCAATCAAATTCCTCAAAGTCAAGTGGTCACACCATTCCGACCGTGAAGCCACCTGGGAACGCGAGGATCACCTCCGTTCTGAGTACCCGGCGTTTTTCCAGTCCTAGATCTCGGGACGAGATCCTTTCGTAGTGGTGGAGTGTTGTAACACCCCGGATGTAATTTACCTTATATGTATCCCAACTCTTGATGTTTCCGGCACTAAGTTATTTTATTTTCCTCGGGTTCGGGTTTTTTTTCGTGTGTTGTTGCTTTTGTCATGCATCCCATATCATGTCATCATGTGCATTGCATTTGCATACGTGTTTGTCTCATGCATCCGAGCATTTTCCCCGTTGTCCGTTTTGCATTCCGGCGCTCCTATCTCCTCCGGTGGTCCTTTCTACCTATTTTCATGTGTGGGGGTTAAACATTCAGGGATTGGACTGAGACTTGCCATGCGGCCTTGGTTTACTACCGGTAGACCGCCTGTCAAGTTTCGTACCATTTGGACTTCGATTGATACTCCAACGGTTAACCGAGGGACCGAGAAGGCCTCGTTTGTTTTGCAGCCCAACACCCTTCCAATTTGGCCCAAAACCCACCAAAGACCCTTCCATCATCTAGAGCGTTCGATCATGATCGGGTGTCCTAAAACCGCACTCCATTTGGAGCTCCCTAGCTCCCTCTACCTCTATTTAAAGAGCCCTCATTCGAAATCACGGACGAAACCCTAAAAAAATCCCCTCCTCGCGCCGCCGGACGAGATCTGGACGGCCGGACACGTCCGCTCTGCCTGTCCGCCGCCATGTGTCCTCCTCCCACTGGCCGACGCCCGTGCCCACATCGCCGCGATCCGCGCCGGCCCTTGAGGCCCGCCACGGGCCCTCCTCGGCCCATCCGCCGCGCCGCCCGAGCCGTGGGAGGTAGCGACCACGCCGCCCCGTCTCCTCCATCGCCGGCCTTCCATTGCCCGACGCCGCCGTGGTCGCCATCGCCGGCCACCGCCGCCTCGCCCGGCCACTGCTCCGCCCGCGCCACCTCGCCGTGCCGGCGCCGCCTCCTCGCCGCCTCGCCGGCGACCCGCGTCGCCCGGCCTCCCTCGACCCCGGCAACGTCTCCGGCGACCTACAATCTCGACTCTGGTGACGTTCAACCTTGGGAGGCGTGTACGTGCTACAGTGCTCGAGTTCCAGATCCAGATCCGTTTCCCGCGGGTTGACTTTTTCACCCCTGAAACACTAATTATTTTGCAAACTTTGGCATGTCGTATCTCTGCATCCGTAGCTCCGTTTTGCGCGTGTATCATATCAAAATGTTCACCTCAGAGAGTACATCATTTCTTTTCATTGCATCATTTCCATTTGAGCTCATCTTCATGACCGAAATGCTATCGGAAGAGGGCTATGTGATAAAATTGTCAGATCTGTTGCATCAAATAGATATTTGTCATTTTTGCCATGATTAATGTGTGCATGATATGCTCCTGAGATCTACATGTGTTTTGTTATATGCCATGCCATCTTTACAGAGGTGCTTACCGTGTATTTTTGTGATGTGTGTGGTGACTAGCACAAGCTTGCAAAGTAGCCTAATCGGTAATGCTGATTTCAGGGACTTAGAATTTCACCAAGTCCTTATCCTGATTTTTGTCATTATGCCATATGTTCATGTGGTTTCCTAGTGATCCGTGCCTCTTTTGAGGATGATCAGTAAGGATGATTTGTTAATGTTGTGGTGCTCTATCCATCAATGTCTTTGTTTGCATTTATGAGGCAACCTAACTTGAGTCAATCAAGATCTACTTTTTCTATTTCGTGAATCCTGGCAGATTGTTGTTTTGTTAGCGATTTTTGCCGAGGATGTTGCTATTGATCCATGCATGCTGTGTTGTTGTTCTTGCCATGTCTATATTCTATGCCATGTATTCTTGATGGGTGTATGCTTAGTTTGTCATGCCATTCTCTGTAGTGAGTGCATCGAGCTCGTGAACATGCCTACTCGTTAACTGTTTTGCATGCTCCAGTTTTTCACTAAGTCTGAGATATGTTTATGTTTTTGCCATGTTCACATGCTTGCAATTGTATTTTCTGATCCCTTTTGGCTCAAAGTCACTAAGGGACTTTTGTTAAGTGCTTTGAGTAGCTTCATTTCATGCCTTGCTTTGCCATGTTAAGTTCCTGTAGCATATAGTTTTCATGCTCCAAAGTCTGAAACCTGATTATCATTTGCACTTTTGCCATGCTTGTTTGAACCTGTTAATGGATGAATTGGCCGTAGCTCAGTGTTCATATTTTGTCAAGCATCATGAGTGGATCCCTGCCATGTATTTTGTTGTCATGTTTGAGTATTGTAGCATATTTATCTTGATGTATTTAGATGGCTACTTGCTGATTATCGCAGACCGGTGCCATATTTGTTTTGCTTGCCATTTCCAAACCGTGCATCCGATTCCGGTGATCTTTATATCGATTTCAACTGAAATCACCTCACCTCTTGGATTTCCAAGTTGAGGCCATGTTCAATCATTCCTTGCCAAATCTTGCATATGCATCACATATTGCATCCCGCATAGCATACCATGTTTGCATCATGTTGTTCGAGCATTGCACGTGGTTGATTGTGTTCCTTTTTATTGTTTGTCTTGTTTGGGTAGAGCCGGGAGACGAGTTCGCTAACGAGGAGACCGTTGAGTTTGCTTACGAGGATCAAGTCAACTCTGACAACTTTGCAGGCAAGATGATCATACCCTCGAAATCACTTCTATCTTTGCTTGCTATATGCTCGCTCTTTTGCTATGCCTATGCTACGATACCTACCACTTGCTTATCATGCCTCCCAAATTGCCATATCAAACCTCTAACCCACCATGTCCTAGCAAACCGTTGATTGGCCATGTTACCGCTTTGCTTAGCCCCTCTTTTAGCGTTGCTAGTTGTAGGTGAAGATTGGAGATCGTTCCTTGTTGGAACATTGTTTATTGTTGGGATATCACCATATTATCTTGTTTATCTTAATGCACCTATATACTTGGTAAAGGGTGGAAGGCTCGGCCTTTTGCCTAGTGTTCTGTTCCACTCTTGCCGCCCTAGTTTCTGTCATATCGGTGTTATGTTCCCGGATTTGGCGTTCCTTACGCGGTTGGGTTATAATGGGAACCCCTTGACAGTTCGCCTTGAATAAAACTCCTCCAGCAATGCCCAACCTTGGTTTTACCATTTGCCACCTAGCCTCTTTTTTCCCTTGGGTTTCCGGAGCCCAAGGGTCATCTTTATTTAAACCCCCTGGGGCAGTGCTCCTCTGAGTGTTGGTCCGACCGAGTAGACTGTGGGGCCACCTCGAGGCAACTTGAGGGTTGGTTTTACTCGTAGTATGTCTCATCTGAGTGTGCCCTGAGAACGAGATATGTGCAGCTCCTATCGGGATTTGTTAGCACATTCGGGCGGTGCTGCTGGACTTGTTTTACCATTGTCGAGGATGTCTTGTAAAACCGGGATGCCGGGTCTGATCGGAATGTCTCGGGAGAAGGAATATCCTTCGTTGACCGTGAGAGCTTGTGATGGGCTAAGTTGGGACTCCCCTGCAGGGATTTGAACTTTCGAAAGCCGTGCCCGCGGTTATGGGCAGATGGGAATTTGTTAATGTCCAGTTGTAGATAACTTGAAACTTAACTTAATTAAAATGAATCACCGCGTGTGTAACCGTGATGATCTCTTCTCGGCGGAGTCCGGGAAGTGAACATGGTGTTGGAGAAATGCTTGACGTAGGTTGTTCTAGGATCACTTCTTGATCATAGTTCTTCGTTCGTGCTATGCCTTCTCTTCTCTCTCTCTTTTGCGAATAGGATAACCACCATATATGCTAGTCGCTTGCTGCAGCGCCACATATTACCTTGCCTTACCTATAAGCTTAAATAGTCTTGATCGCGAGGGTGCGAGATTGCTGAGTCCCCGTGAGTCACAGATTACTTCCAAACCAGATGCAGGGACCGATGATACCATTCCAGATGATGCGCTTGAGCTCAAGTGGGAGTTCGACGAAGAATCTCGCCGTTACTATGTGTCTTTCCCAGATGATCAGTAGTGGTGCCCAGTTGGGGCGATCGGGGACCATGTCTCTTGTTGGGGTTGATCTTTTATTTTGGTACCGTAGTCGGACCATGAGTGTATTGGATGATTGTAATGTTATTCATATATTTGTGTGACGTGGCGAGTGTAAGCCAACTATGTACCTTTTCCCCTATTATCTATTTACATGGGTTGTTGTGAAGATTACCTTACCCGCGACATTGCTTTCAATGCGGTTATGCCTCTAAGTCGTGCTTCGACACGTAGGAGATATAGCCGCATCGAGGGCGTTACAAACAGGCGCAGGCAGTTCGGAGTCTATGGCTGGAGAAGGATCCGGTAGTTTGGCAACATGGCTCTCGTGAAGGGAAAGGTCGATATTCGGCTCAATCGCCGCTGAGGATATGGCCTCCATGACGGGGTCTATCCACCCGTCCATGGATGGCGCAACTGGCTCCGAATTGAGGCTCGGAGCGGCTGCCGATGCGATCTCCTGAACACAGTCCGATGGTAGAGCTAAGCCGCCAAACACAAAGATCTGTTCGGGGAGAAAAGTCTCACCCTGGACTGCATCACTATCGATGATCGTAGCAGCCATCAAGCCTAACGGCGACGACAAAGAGGAACTCTCAATGAAAGCACCAATGTCGGTGTCAAAACTAGCGGATCTCGGGTAGGGGGTCCCGAACTGTGCGTCTAAGGCGGATGGTAACAGGAGGCAGGGAACATGATGTTTTACCCAGGTCCGGGCCCTCTTGATGGAGGTAAAACCCTACGTCCTGCTTCATTTATTCTTGATGATATGAGTATTACAAGAGTTGATCTACCACGAGATAGGAGAGGCTAAACCCTAGAAGCTAGCCTATGGTATGATTGTATGTTGTCCTACGAACTAAAACCCTCCGGTTTATATAAACACCGGAGGGGGCTAGGGTTACACAAGGTCGGTTACAAAGGAGGAGATATCCATATCCATACTGCCTAGCTTGCCTTCCACGCCAAGTAGAGTCCCATCCGGACACGAGACGAAGTCTTCAATCTTGTATCTTCATAGTCCAACAGTCCGGCCAAAGGATATAGTCCGGCTGTCCGGAGACCCCCTAATCCAGGACTCCCTCAATAACCCTCAGGCACATCAGGCAATTCATATCTAGGGGGGAATCTTCATCATCACTTTCATCAATATTATCTGTTTCCATAATTTCATTCTCTCTAACCCTAACAAGTTGTTCATCAAAAAATTCACCTAATGGCACGGTATTATCAGGCATAGAAGTAGTTTCATCATAAGCATCATGCATAGCAGAAGTGGCATCATCAATAACATGTGACATATGAGAATCAATGACAGGTGTAGGTGTCGCAAATTTACTCATAACAGAAGGTGAATCAAGTAAAGAGCTAGATGGCAGTTCCTTACCTCCCCTCGTAGTTGATGAAAATTCTTGGTTCTTTCATCTTTCAAGTTCCTCATAGTGATCAACAGATATAAATCCAAAGTGACTCAAAGAATAGAGCTATGCTCCCTGGCAACAGCGCCAAAAAATAGTCTTGATAACCCACAAGTATAGGGGATCGCAACAGTTTCGAGGGTAGCGTATTCAACCCAAATTTATTGTTCGACACAAGGGGAGGCAAAGAATATTGTCAAGTAGTAGCAGTTGAGTTGTCAATTCAACCACACCTGAAAGACTTAATATCTAGAGCAAAATATTTAGTAACAAAGTAGTATGGAAGTAACTGATAACCCACAAGTATAGGGGATCAATTGTAGCCTCTTTCGATAAGTAAGAGTGTCGAACCCAACGAGGAGCTAAAGGTAGAACAAAGATTCCCTCAAGTTCTATCGACCACCAATACAACTCTACGCACGGTTAACGTCCGCTTTACCTAGAACAAGTATGAAACTAGAAGTACTTTGTAGGTGTTGTTGGATAGGTTTGGAAGATAACAAAGAGCGCATAAATAAAAAGTAGGGGTTGTTCAGATGAAGACACAACTAAGTTAGTTTTAATAGGTAGCTTGTTGTCACACAAGAAAGTTATTTGTCCCTAGGCAATTGATAACTAGACCGGTAATCATTATTGCAATTTTATTTGAGGGAGAGGCATAAGCTAACATACTTTCTCTTCTTGCATCATATGCACTTATGATTGGAACTCTAGCAAGCATCCGCAACTACTAAAGATCATTAAGGTAAAACCCAACCATAGCATTACAAGGCATCAAGTCCCCTTTACTCCCATACGCAAACAACCTACTTACTCCACTACAAAAAAATACAGTTCCGTGATGATACGTGTTTGTCACAGTAGGTCACGTTTTCTGTCATGCATGTACATCCATGACAAATTTATGACAGAATCAAGATAGTCACACCTGTGCTGTCGTAGAACTGTTCCATGACATGACCAAAATTATCATCATGGAAGTGTCCACTTCCATGACGATAAATCATGCGTCACAGAAGTGCTTTCATCAAGGGTGACCGACACGTGGCATCCACCGTAACAGAACGCCATTAAGCTATCGGGTCCGGTTTTGGATCCGATAACCCGTTAATAGCCCGGACCGATGGGGATTTTCCACGTGTAAAATCATCATTGGCCGGAGGAAACACGTGTTGCCTCACCGTTGGGACAGATGTCATCTACTCAATGGACAGGAGGCTCCTATGATAGGTCGACACGTGGCATGGCCCAACAGTGGCCCATTCTGGTGAAAAAGGCCGGCCCAGTAAAAAATAGCAGGCCGGGCCATATAAGGCCTACTTGTGTCAGGTCCATTTAAGCCCACGGCCCATACGAGATGTGCCAATTCGGCCCGTCAACAGCTCGTTAAAGATTTGACACCATTGCAGCCCATCGTCAGTTCGAGCCCGTTAACAACCCGCTATATATTTGGGCCCAATATCGGCCCGATGAGATTTCGGCCTATTAATGGCCCATTCAGTGGATGGGCCAATTTTCACGATGTATATCGTTCGGCCTTTTAGCGACCCATTTAAATATTGGGCTAATTTCCGGCCCGGTGTTCCTTTCAGCTTGTTGACGGCCCATAAATTAGTTGGGCCATTTGTAGTCGGACCTGAGTTTCGTCCTTTTAGCGACCCATTTAAGTGTTGGGCCAATTTACGGCCTGGTGTGTCTTTCAGCCTAGTGACGGCCCATATATATGTTGGGCCATTTTGTAGTCGGACTTGAGTTTTGGCATTTTAGCGACCCATTTAACTGTTGGGCCAATTCCCGGCCCTGTGTGCCTTTCAGCCTGTTAACGTACCATAAACGTGCGGGGCCATTTGTAGTCGGACCTGAGTTTTGTCCTTTTAACGACCCATGCTCTTCATGGTCCAATACCAGCCCGGTTTCTCTTTCGGCCTGCTAAAGGCCCACAACACAGTTGGACCATTTACAATACAACCTGACTTTCGGCCTCTTAGCGGCCCATGCTCTTCATGGTCCAGTACAAGCCCGCAGTCTCTTTCGGCCTGCTAAAGGCCCATAGTATGGTTGGGCCATATGTAGCCCGAACTTAGTAACGGCCTGTTAACGGCCCATGAAATCAATTGGGCCCACCTGTTTCCCACTTCGATGTCAGCCTGTTAACGACCCGGGAGTTAAGAGGGCTGACTATTAAGTTTCGGCCTGGTAACGGCCCATTAACTTAATGGGCCCACTAAAGTTCGTACATGTCTTTAGGCCAAATTAGATAATTTGAGCCCATTACGACGAGCAATTATGCACAGGACCAAAACCAATCAATCAAAGGTACGGTATATAGGGAAAAATGTTGCACATCCAGCATATATTACAGGAAATTACATCCACTAGACAATCAAAGATTCATGCTAGTGCAAATAAATGAATAGAACCTAACGATCTACAACGTCACAATCTGCAACCTCAGCACAGATGACGCCCATAAGCATGTGGGCAAGTTCTTGCTGCTTTGCTACACTGTCTTTGAAAACATTGACCAGTTGTTGTGTCACATGACTCTGCACGTCTGATTCCTCCACCATTTCCGTCATTCCTTCAGCCATTAATCGGTTCACAAACATACAATTTTTCCGTTGCATTCGAGATAGAGGATACTAAACAGATTTAGATGGCGATTTTGGCAGGCTTGTATTATTGATAGTGGAGAGTGTCTCGACCATTGCATCATAACATAAATTAGGAGGGAACCAAACAGACTAATCATGAGTTATTGGCATATTACCTGGCCTAGATTTATTGGAAAGAAACGATGGAGTTGCCTTGCTGTTTTTAGAGTTTGTCTTCTTATCTTCAGCAGCCTGCACCAAATTAAGACACTAGCATTGCTATCATTGGCCAAGTCAGATAACAGGAAAGCAACATTGGCACAACTAATGTTTGGGCAAGTAGCCAACACGAAATTAACACAATATGGCACAGCTATCATCATCCAGGTAAGGTAATACGAAAGCAACATTGACACAATGCATGAATGGGCAACCACATCAGCACTACAATTCAGTAATGTGCATGATATGAGATAGTACACTCATGCAGCCCAGTATGCAAAACTACCAGGAAGTTTTCTTTACAAGAATGAACATTAGCGCCTTTAACATTTTGCTACAACTAATTTTAGATCAGACAAAGGTTGGATTCACGCCGATTAACAAAATACATGCTGATGTAAAAATATAGTGATATACAACAGGTACTTACATCAGCATTGGAGCACAGAGAATTCCCGCAAGATATTTTCCTCGAATACAATCCCAATGAAGGAAATCTTCTATCATTTAACCTTTTTTCTAGAATAGAGATGGGTAAGAAACATGTAGAAAATATGATCAGAATGCTATAAAATTTCATGATGCGAGGATACGCACACGCTTCTTAGAATGGAGTTGACATTCTTTTGCTGGACTTGAGCGGACTAGTTCTTTGGCCACTAGAATCTGCTTATTGTCAGTGGGAGTTGGGTTTCCTTGTGCTGGAGCTGTATCTATGAAAAATGGAGTTGGTTTCCTGGCGTTTGGATCTTTTCAAAAGACCTGGTTTGTAACCCTTCAGATTCTAACATAGCCGTCTTCCCCTTGCATGCCTTATATAGAAGAATGGTACTTCAATTATAAAACATGCTACGGCAGAGATGGAATAGGTACTGAAGAATAGAAAGGCATGACATATTGACATGTATTCCCTCCATCCGGAAATAAATGGATGGGTCTAGGCATATTTCAGTTCTAGATACATCTAGTTTTATCCATTTCTACGACATGTAATCCGGACGGAGGGAGTATGATGTAAGAGCTAGGGATACGACAGGACAACACAGTAAAAAAACACTGAAAACCCACTGCAGAACCAAAGTAATCAAACCCACTGATATGAGATAGTATGCTCATGCAGCTCAGGATGCAAACTACCACGAAGTTTTCCTTACAAAAATCAACATTGTGGTCTTTAATCATACATTTTGCTACAACTAAATTTAGCTCAGATAAAGGTTGGATTCACGCCGATTAACAAAATACATGCTGATGTAAAAATATAGTGATATACAATAGGTACTTACATCTACATTGGAGTACAGAGAATTCCTGCAAGAATCTTTCCTCACAGATGATACCAGTGCAAAAATTCTTCTATCTGTTAAGCTTATTTTCTAAAACAAAGATGGGTAAGAAACATGTAGTAAATATGATCAGCATGCTATAAAATTTCATGATGCAAGGATACGCACACGCTTGTTAGAATGGAGTTGACATATTTTTGCTGGACTGGAGCAGACTATTTCTTTGGCCACTGGAATCTACTTATTATCAGTAGGAGTTGGGTTTCTCTGTACTGGAGCAGTATCTATAAAAACTGGAGTTGGTTTATTATCTCCTGGCATTTGGATCTTTTGCAAAGACCTGGTTTGTAACCCTTCAGATTCTCACATAGTCGTCTTCCCCCTTGCATGCCTTGTATAGAAGAATGGTGCTTCAATTATAAAACATGCTACAATAGAGAGATGGAATAGGTACTGAAGAATGGAGAGGCATGACATATTGACATGTATTCCCTCCATCCGGAAAAAAATGGATGAGTCTAGGCATATTTTAGTTCTAGATACATCATTTTTTATCCAGTTCGGCAACATGTAAATCAGACGGAGGGAGTATGGTGCAAGAGCTAGGGATACGACAGGACAACATAGTAAAAAACACTAGTTGAATGTAAAACTCTATGCTAGCGGGATATGTACAGAAAAAACTAAGGCAACATACACGTGTATGATTGGGAAACTAAGATGGCAGTGCAATAGAGCACTAGAACATCACTTCAATGTAAAAACATGGTATGATAGACATATGAAGTACATACTGATGAATAACAATGCATAAGATACTCAGAAGCATGATGTCCAAATTAAGCAGATGGCATTGCGATACAGTAGAATGATAGTACTTGGATTTGAAAA
Organism: Triticum urartu; assembly: GCF_003073215.2. Classification (NCBI taxonomy): domain Eukaryota; kingdom Viridiplantae; phylum Streptophyta; class Magnoliopsida; order Poales; family Poaceae; genus Triticum; species Triticum urartu. Next base: position 258,178,489 of record NC_053027.1, on the reverse strand, counting down.
CATGTTATCATGAATGGAATAGGTACTAAAAACAGGAAGGCATGACATATTTACATGCATGATCAGCATGCTAAGCACATGGCATTGCAACAGAGTAGATACACTCCAGGACATTATATGCATGTTGTACCCATATCACGGGCCAAGTTAGAGCAAGGACCTTGTGGGGTGAAGAGGATTCAACATCTTTTTACAAGTCTTCTGAAGAACTACCTTTACATGTTCCATCATATTGGGTATCATTGACATCAAGTTTATTGGCTTTTACATTACTCTGTGAGGTTCTTGTGGATATATCAGTGTGTGCAATTATATCTGACATGCATGGAAAACAACTAGTAGTTAGATTTATGTAATGAGTGCCTGTAGGAGACGACATAAATAGTAGGACTGGGGTTAACTAGCAGCAACATGTCTCAAAAACTAAAGGGAGAACACAAATGAAAGCTACAGAATATGTATCGTTCATACTCGAGATTAACTGGCACACAAAAGTATTAAAGAACAACATAGGTAATACTAGAAGTGGTATAATACTATAATCACCAGCCTATGGGATAGCATTGGCCGATGGATGATAACTACGGAACAGCGTTACCTAAAGAACAAGTATCTTAGCTGAACTATGGAACAACGTTAACTCCTGAACAAGACCCGTAAGAGATTAGCATGAATAACAAAGCCATAATTGTTGCACACAAGTAAGATGAGGGTACAAGCTATCTGGCTGCCATCCATAGGAGTGAGCAACATGTGCTGACTTGTCGATGGCCCTGCAGTTGTTGTGGCTGTCCATGTCGGGCACGCGCATTCGGTGCAGGGAACTGTTGAGTGGGGACTATAGCTCCCTTCTAGTGTATGCTTCCCTTGTTGGAGCAGCTGCGGTGAGTCGGAAGACGGTGTGGCTGAAGATGCAGATAATGTATAATGTTAAGAACGACAAATCTCATTGATCTGAAGAAATACACTAAGAGATCAACAGCAAGGTACGAGAGTGGTCACACGTCTGTTGACTGAGACTAAATTGGGGTCACACGATTTTATTTTATTTTTGTACTGTCAAATCTACACCGAATGGCTTGATGGTCGTCTTGTACCTCTCGGTTGACACTGTTAGGAATCTTCCCCGAAGAGCCAACGACCAACGACAGAGCAGCTTGCCTCCGCCGTCCGTGGCCCCGACCAAAACCCCGCTCCCCACCCACCACACTGCCTTGGTTGCGCCGCCCCTGGGCCAATACACAAAGACTCCCTGTCACCCAGATCCGGCGGAGGCAGTACCTTGAACCCACGCAACTCTAAGATAAACATCTAAGTGTTGCTTCCGCGGCGAACTTGTGGCCCCGCACCCTTATGTTAGACACCAGCCAACTGGCAGCCTAGGAGCTTCGCCACCTCGAGGGGTGCTGCTTCCCATTGGGAATCGATTGGCCCAGAATAAGAATTCAGACAACTGATGCCTAAATAAAGTGATTTGAGATGAGGGTGCGACCTATCTGGCGGCATGGTGAAGTAGGCAGGTCCAGCTACTGAGTCGGTGAGGCCGGCGCAGTTGCGGTGCCCACCGGCGGCAGGGAAACAACAATGCCGCGACAGTCGACGGCTACGGGGAAGCAGCGCCGGGACTCTGGACGGATCCGAAGTTGGAGCGGCTTCGGCACCATGAACAACGGCGGGGGTGAACCGGCTCCCGTACGGTTCACGCAGCCATCGTCGAGGCAGCTCCAGCAGCACGGAGTAAGAGGCACACGGCCCAGTGCACGATGTCAAATGGACAGTGTCTCCGACATTAGGGAGGAGGGTGGCTGTGAAATTGGTGCGGTGGGGGCGCCATGGAGGAGGGGCAGAGGTTTCGCGACTCGGGAGAAGGGAGCTTCCAGGGAGAAGGTGATTTGGCGCCCACGACGTATGAATGGGGGGGGGGAATTGGGAGGGGAGTGGAACCATGTTTTACGGCCGCATTTGTCTAAAATGTGAGGGGGAGTTACAGTTCTACCCCTGCCTTTAGGCTTCTCGGCTTGGGTCTGTGTACTGAGGGTCAGGGATAGTAGAGTAACTCTGCTTCTCCCCAAATAGTAGGCGGGAGCAATTTCGGGCGAGGAGGGCGTGTTTTGAAATATAGTGGGAGCGAGCGATTTCGGGCGAGGAGAGCGTGTTTTGAAATAGTGGGAGCGAGCTATTTCGGGCGAGGTGAGCGTGTTTTGCCGACCATGGTTTATGAATTATTCGGCACATGTCATTTCGGCCGAGGAGAAGGCGCGCTTGGATGAAGTTACGAACCTACCCTCGATGCACAACGGGCCAATTAATGCGTCTCCCACATAGGACGGTAATTTCACGTCTCCCATTTATTTGCTTGGGCGAATTCCACCGATCAGAGGATGTTTAACAGTTCATTCAAAATGTGGGAGAACGAGCATCCACGTCTACGTTACCAAGTCGATTCGAATGAAATTTAGAAATATTAGCTTGCCACTTCTTTTTTAGATGGAGAGATGATGCTCGGGAGTAATGTGTTTTTACATGCTCGTTGCTAGCGATTTACTATATGACAAATAGTTGACCCACTCAAAAGATGAAATACCTGATAGATGAAGACTAAAAATTGCTAAATCAACTGCTCCTCCAGAATGGCTGGTAATACCACTTAAGGGCGGATAGACTGTCCACGGGAATCAAACCCAAAATGAAATATCTCGATTCAATGAAATAGCTCGTTCACCAGGTCAAAATAGTGAACTAAATCCAAAATTGAACACCTCAATCGAATAGCATGTTGTACAGTATTATAGTACTCCATGAACATGTTGAAAGTCAAATTAATGAACTTGTTTGATATACGCATATATCCGTTCATGTGTGGATTGCAGACAACATGTTCTCCAATTTAAATATGTGAATGCAAGTTTATATCGAAACATGGTTTACATAAGTCTTTGATGCATAAAACGCGACCTCCCCCTCTCCCGGACTCCTACTCTCTCTCTCTCTGTCGCCGACAATCTTCAATTATGTCGCACGCATCCAACACACAAACCTTGTTAGTCCTCTCTCTTTCTCTCCATCTCTCTCTCTATCTTTGTGTGTGTGCGTGGGGGGGGTCTTTCTAGTTCGCATGCATATATACTCCATTTATAGGTCTCTCTCGCACACTATGTATGATTCTCTAGTCCAAGCTAGATATCTTGGGTGCACTCATCGTACGCACACAAATTCCTTGGCTCGTTGCCCGTAACTCTCTCACGCACCACTCTGTCGTCTCAGAGCTCTTCCCCCTCTCTCTCAAACTCTCCATCTACCTGGGTCACACATACACATGCATATCTCACTCGCACTCGATAGGCCCATCTAAAACTCTATATCTCTCCCTCGCTCTCTCTCCATCTCCCACGCACACACATACACAACCTCATGCCTAGCTAGCCAAGTATGATGGTCTCTCACTCAATTCTAAGCACACGCAGTCCCCCCTATATGTATATGACTAGCTAATCTTAGTCTCCATCACAAACATGTGCATGGTCTATCTCGATTTCTCTCGGGGCATCTTTCTATCACGCACGCACCTCCCTCGATCTCCCACCCATATAGTCCCATCACGATCTCGAGGGGGTCTCTCTATCACAAACACACCCTCTCGCCCTCCCCATGCATCCATGTTCTCCATGTGTCCCTCTTGACCTTTGTTCCTTGTTGGCCAAACTTCTATTGGACATGTACTATAGGGGTGTCTCTCTCTGTTGCAAACAATCACACACTAGCTATCTTCGTGTATATCCTCGCCTCGCTTTTCTATCTCGGAGATGCATGCATGATATGTTTGCCTAAGAAACGAAAAAACACACACACTCTCTCTCTCTAATTTATCGTTTGTTGTCACTTTATCTTTCACACACATACTCTTTTTGCACACTTACTCATTCTCCTTCACATACACTTGATCCCTCTTGACTTAGGCACTCTCGTCGGTCCATAGCATATTGATTTATTGAAAAGTCAAACATAACAAAGTTTGACCATGTACGTGGAGAAAAACAATTAGATCTGGAACAACAAACATATACCATTAGATTCACCATGAGATGGAGTTTCGTATGATGTATCTTTGGTATTGAAGATATAAATAACACTTGCGTAAACCTGATCAAAGTGTCCAAAGTTTGACTTCTAAAAAATTACATGCACTACATTATCGAGCGGATGGAATATCTCTTTCCCCCTCTCAGCTATCTGACGCACCACTCAGCCTTGTCGGGGCTCCTCAATCTCTCTCAAACTTTATATCTCCATGGTTCACACATACACATGTTTCGCTCGCGCTATACATATAGACCCATCCAACAGTCTCCTCCCTTGTTCTTTCTCTATGTGACACGCACCCCCCTAATAAGTACCATAATCCCTTACTCCATCATAAGCGCAAGCACTCCCCCCTAAGTATGATTATCACTCACTAGCCATCAGGAACACACGTATTGTCTCCTTCCATCCATACGTCTATCTCGATATCTCTCAGGGTATCTTATATCGCGCACACACCTTGTCACTCGATCTCCCACCCATGTAGTCCCATCACGATCTCCAGGGGATCTCTCTATGACAAACACACACTCTCTCCTCCCCATGTCTGCATTTTCTCCGTACTTCTCTCTCGACATCTCTCCCTTGTTTGACAGAACCCTCTTGGCCATGTGCTAGGGGTCTTGCTCTCTCGGTTGCAAACAACCACACACAATCTCCTCACCTTGCTTCCGTTGTCAAAGATGCATGTGTGATATGTTTGCATAAGACACACACGTTTTTCTCAACTTTTATCTAGTTTTGTCCATGTCTCTTTCACACACGCACACACACTTTTTCACTCACTCTTTCTATTTCACCCACTCTCTCTCTCTCTCTCTCTCTCTCTCTAGTTAGGGACTCTCTCACATCCATAAGCATATGGACATTTTGAAATGTCAAACCTCAGAAAAGTTTGACCAGGTATATGTGGAGAAAAACATTTACATCTGGAAAGATCATTAGATTAATCACAACATGTACTTACTTCATACTATCATTTATGTTTGGTATTGTAGATATAAGTAATTTATTTATAAACTTGGTCAAAGTTTCAACAGTTTGACATTTAAAAAAATGTTGGAACTACATTATTGGACGGAGGAAGTAGCTTTTTCTCTCTCTCCGCTATCTCTCACGGGCCTCCCCTCTCACACGAACACTCTATACCGACGGATTATACGCTCACTGTGTCAACGTATAGCTCCATATATTGTTTTGTTGACCGGTCAACTAGTCCACATGCTGCCTTGTCAGCTCATGTTATGTATCTTCGTGTGCTGGCCCATGTGGGAGTGGGTGAAAATAAGTAAAATAGAGGCCCATCTGACACGCGGTGAAGTAAACAAAGTTGAAACCACTCGGGGTAGCACCCCACACGCTAGTAAATTGAGGGCGCATTGAGGACACACTTCTTCCATGTGGAGGATGCATTCGCGCACAATTCACCACTACGCGGCGGCATGCACAGAAGGACGCACTCGCGCACACCCAACACACAACACACACCAGCACACATGTACACCGGCGTCGCCGCCTGTTGAGATGGACGGCGAGGCAGCCAACAAGCAGAGGTGGCTCGAGCCAAAACCGCATCCGGTGAGCCTGGACTTCATCAGCAGCCACCCCGACGACATGCTGCTCGTCATCATCGGCCTCCTCCCCACCAAATCCGCCATGCGGACCGCCCTGCTCTCCCAGCGGTGGCGCCCCCTCTGGCGCCGCGTCCCCCTCAACCTCACCGTCGACAGCTGCCTCTGTGACGGGGATTGCAAACGCATGGCCGCAGTCTCCAAGATCCTTTCATCGCACCCTGGGCCAGCTAGACGCCTTGACATCCACATGTTCAGTACCAACTGCAAGGTCCAACCCAAGTTCGATGAGTGGTTCTTATCCCCCGCCCTAGATCAGCTCAAGGAGCTCAGCTTTGAAGCTAGAAGATGTCGCTCTCTGCCGTCGTCCGCGCTCCGCCTCGTGCCAATGCTGCGCCGCGCCAGCTTCAGCTCCTGCTATCTTCCCCAGATTAATGTCACGCCCGCCCTTCTTCTCCCTCAACTCAAGCAGCTGGACCTCTTCGACATTGTCATCTCGAAGAAGGCTATGGAGCACCTGCTCCGCAGCTCTACTGCGCTCGAGTACCTTCGTCTTGAGTAGATCCACGGGTTCATTAGCCTCCACATCGCCTCGACGAATCTCCAATGGATTTATGTGTCTTGCTGGCCCCGCAACAAGACAGCAATTGGGAAGAGATCACTCCGGCTGTTCCACATTATGGTCATTAAGAAGGCGCCTTTCCTTGAGAGGCTGCTTGTATCGGATCCAGAAGGTCCAGCAAAAATCAGGGTCATTGACGGGCCAAAATTGATAGCGTTGGTGCACTCGTCTGCCAAATTCTCTGAACTCTTTATTGGATCTGTAATCGTTCAGGTATAGCACTCATCTTCTTCTCCGTCTTCTTGAAATTCACATTTTTAAATTTCTTCTTGATGTATTTACGACCGTCTTCCAGAAAATGATTCCCACATGCTTGACCCAGTCTATGCGCACAGTGAAGATCTTGGCAATAAAATCTATTGGCCCCAATCTAGATCAAGTTGTTGGATTCCATACATGCTTTCCGTGCACGGAGAAGCTACTCATCAAGGTGAAACTTCTTTCCTATTAGTAAACGGTAATCACAGCGTAGCTCAAATTTTTCGTAATTTTCCCAAATTATGATGACAAGTGTAGTGTTCAAAACTGCATCTACGCACTGCACCGAAAGAAATGTTTTTAGTATTTTTTCTCACGTGATCACCTGCATCGTTTTTTGGTTGTACTACTATAGTAGCCTAGGCTAGTCATAGTGGAAAGTAACTTAGACTACTTCAGTAACTCTATGGTTACCCTAAGAGCAAGTACTACCTTCGTCCTGGTTTACTCTTCCTATTTCGTAGTATCAAAATTTGACCATAGATTTAACTGAGAAAATGTTAATGCATGTCACTAAGAACTATATCATTGGATTTGTATTTGAACATAATTTCAAATGGTGTAATTTTTAGTGACATGCATTGGCATTTTTTACGTAAATCTATGGTCAAAATTTTATACTAAATAAGAGGTAGTACAAAAGTGGGCTATAATGGCCCTCCACTATGTAGGCCAAAACACGTGCCAAATTCACTTGTGATGCATTTGGCATCGATGCCCCTCCATTGCTCACCTGGTGCCCCAATCTGGATCATCTACTTTGCTTCGGTGCCAAAAACACTTGCGTGGGAGAGAGAGAGGACCGAGGCAATAAAAAACACTTGTTTGGGAGAGTGAGAGGCTGGTGTAGTTAGTTTGATTGATTTGTTTATACATGTGGGTCTGTGTGCACAGCGGTGCCAACTCTCTCACATCACGAGAGCGGTGCCAAAATCTTTTGATTTGACATTGATGCGTATTATGTGGCATACTTTTGCGAAATATGGAATCAACCGCATAGTGGAAGGCAACAAATGCCCAAGCTCTTCCCATACTCCTAGGTAAATGAGAGGAAAGAGAAAGAGAGAGAGAGTGAGTGAAAAATATCATTAGCCAGTGAACCCTATCGTATGAGCGAATGATATTGGTACCTCTTGATGACACGGCAATTTTATACATCCAGCTGCTCTAATATGGTCTCTTCTTTTGCAGATAAAAAAGACCCGAAAGTGAAAAATGTGCTGCACTATAACAATCTCATTGAATGCCTTGATCTCCATCTTACAAAAATTGATTTGGTTGACTACCGAGGCAGCACATCTGAGATTAAATTGGCCAGGTTCTTTGTTCTGGAGGCAAGTGTGCTCAAGGTAATGAGGTTTGGCGTTCTCTAGCGCAACAGTGAATGGCGTGCTGATCACCGCAAGGTCTAAGCCTAAATGACAAAGTCTCCGCAGAAGCTGAATTTGTTTTTGAAACATCAAGTGGCCAGAGACTCGAAAACTTATTTTCCCATTAGTGACTTTTCAGGGCGGTGGATTTTAGTTTGTATGATAATGCTGCATCCACCTAAAGTAATGAATGTTCTTACGTAAACTTCCTATTAATTCCCTCTTCGTAGGTGCAGCATTACTCCTAACATTTGTAATATCAGTTTGAAACTTGTAATATTGTCGTGTTGTATTCCTGCGTTTTCAAAATCCTGCGAATCAAACAGGCCCCGATTTGGTGATGATGTTGTGCATGCCATCTTTCACCAATAGCCGTCGGATCTAGATCTGACACATACAAACCAAACTTCTCCATTTTTGCAAAAAGATGCCCGCACTTCTTCCCTATTTACAAACAAATCCTTGTCTCTCATAATCAGCCTTATCTCCTCCCCACCACATCTAGAAGGCCATGGAAAAATCTGGCGCGATGGCCGCTGCCGGCGCCATCCAGCCCCCAATCTTGGTGTTCCGTGCAATGCACGGGCATCTACGCACAGGAAATTATGTCAAACACGGCTAGTTGTAAGCATGCTAGGTCTACAACCATGATGAGAGTGATTGCAGACGGTGAGGCTGACTATGGTATGCCGAACACGGAGCCTATACTCAGGTGTCATCTCCGGCGTAGGGTCTTGTCACTTCACTGTGCGGAGCAGCACGTAATAATTTATCCAACGGGTAGTACAATGCTACTACATTGGTAGTACTACTACTACTAGTACTAGAACCACCATCTGGATTTAGTAGTACTACCACGTCCATCTAGATTTAGTATTCGACTAGCAACATCTATTAATGCATGTCACAAAAAATTTACTACTCCCTCTGTAAATAAATACATGGTGTATTGTTCTATTCCTATCGGCGAGATAACTTAATGTCTTTTTTCTACTTAATAGGATTACATGCAATGAACTAACCACTACAAGTCTCAAGTCATTGAAAGCATGCACGTGCACGGAGGGGGACGCTGCTTCATTGACTTACTTCACCTGCCTTTGGGTGTATGACACGTGGGCCCAACGGGTGGCTGGCTAACCTATCATACAGCCAAAGGCAGGTGCAGTAGAGGGGCGAGGAGTAGATGGCCAACACGCATGTGAATTCAACGCAGTCTGCACTTCTCATATAAAGGCTCCCGCCAGTCCAATCTACGAAATCCTACACACCTACGCACCCAAGGGCAAGAGTGATCACTCCAATCGCAAGATCAGTTGACTAGAAGCTAGACCCATGGAGGCGATGAGCATGAGAAGGATGTGATAAGCAAGAGATCCCCCTAAATTTGTGCATTATTTTAAATTTGCTTTTGAATGCAAATGAACAATTGATTAGGATCATGGGTTACTCTTCCATGTCACATACATCTTGGTGGAGTGCTCAAAATGATAGAAATTAAAAGTATGCACTCATCACCAAGCAAGTGAATGATCATATATGGAATATAAAGGATAGCATCATTCAACCAAACATTAAGGTAGCATATGATCAACCACATGATCATATAAGTATCTCACAAGGACATAAAGTATCTCACACAAGCACACAATAAAGTAGATCAACCAAAATAGCAAGAGAGATAAAAAGCAAGACACTCTCTCTCGAAGCCTATGATCTATACATATTTCTCCCCCTTTGGCAACAGGTTACCAAAAAGTTTGAAAACGCATAGTGCTATACGTATCTTAGGCTTGGTCCTCGGGAGGTGGTGTAGATAGAACTCGAAGGACGAAGGCTTCCGACGATGTAGTTGGAGCTGATGGAGTGGGTACTGGAGGTGGCACTAGAGCTGTAGCTGCTGGTGCTGACACTGAAGCTCTAGCATCTGAGACTGGCACTGCAACAGACCTTGGACCTCGTGGCACAATCTTAAAAGCATCAGTGGTTGCTTTTCCTCTCGTCTCCTCTGCTTCCTCCTGAAGCTGCTCAACTACAGTCTGAATCTCAGTCACCTTCAGATCAAGATCATAGAATTTTGTTTCCACAATCCTCTCCATGCTCTCCTGATTCTGAGTCAGGGTGGCCAAGCCCTTCTCAATCCTCAGTGTAGCTTAAATCAGATAGCCTAACTAATCTTGCTTGCTCTTCAGGAAGACTCGAGATGCCTCTTCAGCACTTGGCATCTGGGCAGCTTTCTCAGCCTTTTCCTTGGCTCTCTTCTCCTGGAATTGAGCTGATGATGGTTCTTCCTCATTCATCACAACAGTGTTGTCTTCAAACTCAGGATATAGAGGTATATGCTCCTTGTCCAGCAAGTAAGTCCCTGTGCCCATCTTAGAGTTGATGATCTCCTAAATATGTGGAGCATACCCACAACTCCTCTTTTGATCAGCATCAATCCTTTTGATCGTTTCTACAATCAAGCTCATAACTTCGAATTTCTGTGGAAAATCAAAAATTTGCAACATGTGGATGGAGTGTCCTCTGATCATCTTGTGATCTCCTGACTTGGGTAGCAATGTGTGCCTTAAGATCCATTAATGGTAGGCAGACCCAAGAATAAGAAATGCACAGATCCAACCTTGTGAGTTTCCAAAGCATTATCAAGGATCTCTTTGTACATGTTTGCCATTGAGTTGTGGTCTTTCTTTTTCTTGGCATACACATCCAAGTCATCTTCATGTTCCTCTAGGGCATTGATTAGCTTGGCCCATTCATCTACTGTGGACTGGTACCTGGTACCCTTAGACATCCAAACTATCCTCCCATCTGGATAGAAGTGGGCAGTGGAGTAGAACTGCATGATCAACTCATCATTCCATTTGGTGAGCTTTTGTCCAATGAATTCATCTACTCCACAAGCCTTAAAGCTGTCATACACTTCAGGGAAGTGATCTTCATTTCCCCGTATGAACTCCCAGTCCACCCATTTAATGTCACACACTATGGGCTTCTTGTTAAGCAGAATGGTCTCATAGAAATCTTGTTGTTCCCTTGTATGGAACCTGTAGTCAACTTCAGTCCTCCTCCTAACAGCATAGGGATCAGACTATCTCCATAACCTCAATCCTGCATCTTTCCTGATGTGCATGTCCTCAGCGACTGGATGAGCATCATTGTGGTCAGGAATTTTGGGCTTCGGCTTCCTCAAAACATGAGAATCATCTTCTTCTTCTTCAGCTTCAGGCGTTGGGGCCTTGTTCTTCACCTCAGCAAGTACACTCCTGGTGTTCCTCTTGGGCTGTGGGGGTTTCTGAGCAGCAGCCTTGGGAGCAGAGTTGGGCTTAGATGGAGCAGCCCCTGACTTGATTGCATCTCCCATAAGCTTCTGAGCCTTAGGAGCTGATGCAGCATCCTCTTCCTCCTCTTCTTCTTAATCTCTCATAATGGGGGATCTACCAAGTACTCTGGCAGTGGTCTTCTTGACCCTTTCTTTTCTCTTATTTCCTTCTCCAGCAGCCTCTCCAGTTGCCTTGGATGTTTCAGCAGTTGAGGCTCTAACTTTTAAGGTTGGCACCCTCTTGGCAGGCCCTTTTTGTGCAATCCAGGCTTAGCTGATGCAATTGTGGCATACTCTTTCTTTAGCACCTTTTACTTGGAGTTGACTTCTTCCTCAACAGCCACATAATCCTCATCCTTAGAATCTGAGGTCTTCTTCTTCCTTGTTCTGGTGGCTGCCTTGGGCAAGTTGCTTGGTGTGCTCCTGCTTCCCTCATCAGAAGAGCTAGAGAGCCTAGTGCCCTCACTCATATGAACCTGCTCCTCAGACTTGTTCTGGCTATCACTTTGATCAGACATCTTGCAGGCAAACTGTCAGCATACCCTGTGAATAGGTTGTAGATGAGGTAGAGTAGATGAGCATCACAAAGTGCAGAATTTTTGCAAACCAGATGACTTAAAAACTTAGTTTTAGTTCTTCACAGAAAGCATTTCAGATCTACCAATTTGTAAACTCGGTGATACCGAAGCAGCTTTTGGAACCTAAACTAGTGAACTCGGTCAGACCGAGTCATAGTTCGGTGGCACTAAGACTGCTAGGGTTTCACAGAGAATCGAACTCGGTCACACCGATTTGCAATTTTCGGCCAGACCGAAAACGCATGTGCAATGGCCTAAGCCGAATCGGTGAGACCAATTTCTACAACTCGGTCGGTCTGAGATGAGTTTGACAGAGACCTAACCCTAAATTTTCAAATCAAATCTAATCTACGGGATGCTTTCGCTGGACAGGATAATTTCATACATGGCAAGAATCATGGCAAAGCAATGTACCATGAATCGGAGTTAAGGAATATCACAAAGATCAAGTTCATATCCTACTTCGGCGGTGAACTTGCTACGGCGGCAACGGTGGGACAGATTGCCGTTGCCGGCGGCAAAGACCAGCGGCGGGAGGTTGCTGGCAGCGAGAGGACGACCCGGAGACCCGAGGAGGCAGAGCAGGTCACGCGCGGGTGAAAGGTTTTGGAAATATTTCCAAAATTTGACCCGTCAGTATATATAACCTGACCCTGTCGGTGTGACCGAGTGGAACAATTCGGTGGCATCGAGATGCAGAACTGCAAGCGGTTACTGCAACTCGGTGTGACCGAAAAGTTCTAATCGGTTGCACTGAGATTGAAAACCTAGATCAACTTAGTGAGCTCGGTGTGACCAAGATGGATGACTCGGTCATACCGAAATGCACAGAGAGGTTTTGGAAGTTTAAGTCTATGACGAATCGGGGACTCCGAGTGCTCCTCACACAGAGTGGTTCGAATCTGACTTGATCAAACTTTGTGATGTAGCATGAATAGAGTTTGAGATGAGGAAAGCATATATAGCTAGAGGGAGTTCTTAGGCATTCTTGTCCATCCATTTGGAAAAAGAGAAAAACCCAAACAATCAAAACAACAAATGGATGTCCTTGAATGAGTAAAATATGCAACCAACATGCGCACAGAATAAGATGGCAAAAGAAATATGTGATAAAGCATGCACAAACACTCTAGCATCTATCAAGCAATTTGGCGATGACTAGGTCATCTATATATGAGTATATTGACTTAGGAGTCAAATGAGAACATTTGATCGTAGGTCATACTCATCGTTTAAGCACAAGTGGGGTTGCCACTTTTACATAAAGCATTGTTGTGTTCACACCATTAGAGTTGCTTTAGCTCAATTGATTAGTGTAAAGCTCCCCCAAGATGTGATATCCCCACTAAGAGGGATGAGCTAACCTTGGGTTTTGTCGATGATGACTTCATGTAGGTGTTGAAGATGTAGATGCTCAATGTTGATGTAGATCCTTTGGAGCAATCCTTTGGAGTGAGTTGCACTTTCAATACCTACACGGGTTAGTCCCACAAGGAACAAACAAGGATATCCATAGACATAGATTGTTATTCACATGAGATGATGTCCATGAATGCATTAGGTTACCTTGTCCCTTGTCTTACCAACAAGAGGATTTGTGACTCCTTGAACTAGTGCAAGATATGGAAGTTGTTTGCACTTGTGTTCGCCAAAATGATATGAGTGAAGTGTGTTGGCGGAGTCACCCTCAAGAACTCTCTAGTTATTCTTTTCCGGGATCCACACCATCTTGATGGGAATCCTTGGAGTTGTGGTCGTACTTGATGAAGTAGAACTTGATGTAGTCTTGGTAACCCACTTGACCAAGGCTTTGGGAGCTTCTTCAAATTCATCAATCTCCTCTTGAAGCTTGTCCTTGCCTTTTTGCTTGTGGTCTTGTGGTGGAAGATCATCTTGAGCTTGTGTTCCTTGGAAAGAAGTAGGATCATACTTCTCTTGTTGAGGAACAAATTTCGTCTTGGGGTATTGATCTTCTTCCCACTCAACTCCATTGGAATTGAACTTTCGTTCAAAACCAACACCTTGATTCTTCCGGTGCCTTCCTTGCTTGCGTACAATTTCCTCAAATTGCTTACTTCCGGCAAGGCTCTTGTAAACACCTTTCTCTATAATTCCCTTCAATAATCTATTTTCTTGCTCAAGTTTAACTTGGCTAAGAGAATCATTTGTGGAATCAAGAGAACTACTAGAAGCAACATCATTGGGTTTAGCATGATTATCGTTACTACTAGAAGAAGAATCTTTCTTACTATTGTTGCTAGATTTAACTTGTGGAATGTAAGTAGACAAGAGTAAATGCTTGGCAATGTAAGAAGAACTTTTGTTGCAAACATCATCATTGATCGCTTTTAAGAACCCATGTTCTTTCTCAAGGTTGAGCTTTTCGAAGCATAACTTCTCATGAGTCTTTAAAAGCTCTCGATGATTTTCCAAGGTAGTTTCAGCTCTTTAGTTATACGCTCAATCTCCTTCTTATCATCTTCATTCGTTTTGTATTGATTAGCATGATTAATAGCAAGTTCATCATAGTTTTGATCACTAGAATTGTCAATAAGTAAATCATCATCACCTAGCAAGTCATCTTCATCACTATTGAAATCAACGTACTCGGGGTGTGATACCTTTCGGCCTTTAGCCACGAAGCATCCTCCAATTCCCTCATTTGGTGACTCAAATATGTCGTAGGAGTTGGTTGACACAAGTGCTAGACCGGCAACACCTTCATCTTGAGTATATTCGGAGTCGGAGTGATAACTTCTCTCGGAGTGATTGTCGGAGTCGGAGCCGGATACTCATTCACCAACGTGAGCTTGATGTCTTTGTTTTGTGTAGCCCCTTGATGATTTGTCCTTCCTTTCTGAATCCTTGCTTCTCCGTGGTGTTCTTCGTTCATAACGGTCATCTCTACACCTTCTCTCTCTTGGTGGTCATTCTTCTCTCCTACTCCTTATTTTGGGAGAACCTTCTCTTCTTTTGTAGGGAGCCGTACACTCATTGGAGCAGTGTCCGGGTCTTCCACAATTGTAGCAACTACGTTCACGACTTGAAGATCTTTTGTCATTGTAGGACCTTGACTTTGAACTTCTTTCCTTGCTTCTACTCTTGTAGAACTTGTTGAAGTTCTTCACCATTAGGCTCAATTCTTCATTGAAGTTTTGTTTCTCACTTGATGATGTGGGAGCATCACATGAGGCTTTGTAAGCACCACTTGAATTGTTGTGAAGCTCTTCCTTATCCTTGAGTGACATCTCATGAGCAACAATCCTTCCAATGTCTTCCGTTGGCATGAGATCTTTGTAATTGGGCATCATTTGGATCAATGTGCACACGGTATCATATTTTCCATCCAAGGCTCTTAGGATCTTCTTGATGATGAATCTATCGGTCATCTCTTCACTTCCTAAGCCGGCAACCTCATTTGTGATGAGAGCAAGCCTAGAGTACATTTCAGCGACACCTTCACCATCCTTTATTTTGAACTTGTCAAGTTGACTTTGAAGCACATCCAATTTGGATTCCTTGACGGAGTCGGTACCTTCGTGCATATCAATCAAAGTATCCCAAATTTCCTTTGCATTCTCAAGACGTATGATTTTGTTGAATTCTTTGGGGCACAATCCGTTGAAGAGAATATCACAAGCTTGAGCATTGTATTGCAGCATCTTCAACTCTTCCGCGCTAGCCTCACGGTTCGGTTCCCTCCCAATAAAGAATTAACCTTGCAAGCCAATACACACAGTAGCCCAAACGGCGGGGTTATGTCCAAGAATATGCATTTTCATCTTATTCTTCCAAGTAGCAAAATTAGTACCATCAAAATAAGGACCTCTACGGTGGTAATTTCCCTCACTAGACGCAATACTCTCATAGGTTGTGAAACCAACGCTATGATCACCAAAGCTATGGAAATCAAGGCAAATGGAGACCAAAGCTCTATTACCACTTGTAGGATCGAAAGTATGTCTAGAGGGGGGTGATTAGACTACTTGACCAAATAAAAATCTAGCCTTTTCCCAATTTTAATTCTTGGCAGATTTTAGCAACTTAGCACAAGTCAAGCAAACAACCTACAGATGCAATTCTAAGAGTATAGCAGCGGAAGGTAAAGCAATTTCATATGAAGGTAAAGGGAGGAGTTTGGAGGGAGCAAACGTAATGTAGACACGGAGATTTTTGGCGTGGTTCCGATAGGTGGTGCTATCGTACATCCATGTTTATGAAGACTTCAACCCACGAAGGGTAACGGTTGCGCGAGTCCACAGAGGGCTCCACCCATGAAGGGTCCATGAAGAAGCAACCTTGTCTATCCCACCATGGCCATCGCCCATGAAGGACTTGCCTCACTAGGGTAGATCTTCACGAAGTAGGTGATCTCCTTGCCCATACAAACTCCTTGGTTCAACTCCACAATCTTGACGGAGGCTCCCAAGTGACACCTAACCAATCTAGGAGACACGACTCTCCAAGAGGTAACAAATGGTGTGTTGATGATGAACTCCTTGCTCTTGTGCTTCAAATGATAGTCTCCCCAACACTCAACTCTCTCTCATAGGATAGGATTTGGTGTAAAGATGGTTTGAGTGTAAAGAAACTTGGCAAAGGCTAGAGATCAAGATTTATGTGGTTGGAATGAAGTATCTTGACCTCAGCACAAGTGTAGGTGGTTCTCTCTCAGAAAATTTATGTTGGAAGTGTAGGCACGTTTTGATGGCTCTCTCCACAAATGAAGAGTGGGTGGAGGGGTATATATAGCCTCAACACAAAATCTAACCATTACACACAAATCATCAAACTCGGTGGGACCAAATCATACAACTCGGTCAGACCGATTTAGTTCATAATGTGACCGTTAGGGTTTTCGATGGGACCTACATGTCAACTCAGTGGGACCGATATCATTAGGGTTAGGGCATAACGTAATCTCAGTGAGACTGATTACACAAACTCGGTGAGACCGATTTTGGTAATAGACTAACCAGAGAGTTGGTTAGGCAATCTCGGTGGGACCGATTCACTGTCTCGGTGGGACCGAAACATTACAAAAGGGAAACAGAGAGTTTGCATTGCAATCTCGGTGGGACCGATCGCTCATCTCGGTTGGACCGAAATGTTACGAAGGGCAACAGATATATTACAATCCCATCTCGGTGAGACCGAGATCCCTATCGGTAGGACCGAAAAGACTAGGGTTTGTGGCAGTGGCTATGTTAAGTGAACTCGGTGGCGCCGGATAGATCAGATCGGTGGGGCCGAGTTTGACTTTTGGTTTGGGATATATTTGGATATGAGAAAGTGGTTGAGGGTTGTGGAGCATATCACTAAGCACTTTGAACAAGAACCTCATTAAGAAACACCTCACCCCCTCTTAATATGATCTTGGACTTTTCCTATGAACTCAATGTGATCTTGGATCACTAAAAATGAAATGTAGAGTCTTGTGCTTTGAGCTTGAGCCAATCCTTTTGTCCTTAGCATTTTGAGGGGTCCACTTTCTAATCCATGCCATGCCAACCATTGAGATTTTCATGAAATATTGATCTTCAAGTAGCATTAGCTCAATGAGCTATATGTTGTTAGGAATTACCAAAACTACCCAGGGATAAATGCACTTTCACCATGTCAACTCGCGCAGATGGAGTTCGTATGCATTGTGCCACAAGCAGCGATAGCTCGGACTTGGCGTAGTGGTAGAGCAATGGGTCGACGACCTCAGGTGGCAGGGTCAACAACGGGAAAGGCGGACAACAGGTGAGGTACTACACGAACTTGCGGCAATAGAGGTCAGCGTGCGACTTGAGTCTGTGCTAGTGCGTGTGCATGCACTGCAAGCTGCGTGCTGCGTGCTGCATGCGTGTGCCACTACTAAAGGCAAAAAAGTATATTTGCCACTAGTAAATCACAACTAGAGGTTGGTGTAGCTGGTTAGCCTGTTTGCCCGTATAAAGCATGAGGTATAAGGTTCAACTTCTTTCTTCCACCCAATGATAGGTAGGCCCCGCATGACAGAGAGAGAAAACTGATCTGACATGGTGCCAGGAGGATTCTTTGACTCGTCAAAATGGATGAATACAGAGCTATATGATCTCGCAATGACCGTATCATCACGTCATCATGTATATAGTGACTGTATCGACCGTATTCTTGAATAAAGTGACCAAAGTGAACTTATACGGTAAGTTCAGTGACCAACAATGCATTTTACTCTTTTAATTATTTAGTTTGTACACTTTGCTATCTTCCAATAATTTTGGGCACTTGTATTCGACCTAAGTCAGTGTGCCGCCGTATCTCGTACTACTCCCTCCATCTAGTTGTATGTCATGTTTGAAGGTGCAGTGGGACCAAGGTGCAAGCCGATTGGAGGAGAAGGAGAAACTTAACCCGTCCTTCCTCCAATCAAAACCTTGATTTTTGTCTCTAATGCAACAATTAATCACAACAACTAAGAGATGATGTTTTAGCTACCATGTAGGGCCACGTATTAACTCGCATGCAAGCCAACTTTGATTTCTTGACTGGTCAACACGTAGTTGCTTCATGCATTGGGTCATGCATTGGGTTTCCGGGGGAGATAACAAGGTAGAGTAAGGGAGTGTTTGGTTACATTGCTTAGTAGTAAGGAAATTGCTCGGCTAGCCCAGCTAGCCAGCTACCGCTCTATCAACCTTGCCTAGTCAAACGATTTAGTTCTTTTTCTTAGAAGTCTTGCCCTGTGGAAATCATTGTCATGAGTGGGTCTCTGATTTTTCCGTGCGCAAAGTTTGTCGTTGGAAGCGAGCTGATTTGGCTCTACTAAGCTAGCAAGGTTTTTCTAGCCCACCAAAGCTAGCTGACCCACAAAAGCTAACATATTTTAACAGTTCCAAACGCCTAACCTTGCCCAGCTAGGCTATAACTGTTCTTGCTAAGGATCCAAATGCTCCCTAAGTAACAACGCTCGCTAGCAACGAGGCGAGGAGGAGATTGAGATGCGAAGTTAATGGACGACGCCTAAACATTTTGGGAATATCTAATTTTTGTAAGATGACTTAACACCTAGACAGAGGGAGTACTACTCCTCAGTCCTGGTTTGATGGAATATTTTTAACCTCTTCTCTTCTTGTACGTACTCCATTTGTATCTCACTTCCTGTGGCTTCGCACTCGCACGATATTCCTATTCTATGAACCTATGTGTGCGTGTGCGTGTGTGTGTGTGTGTTTAACAACATGTGTGTATTAGAGAGAGCGACACATCGACCTACTCCTACAGAGACATGGTGTGTAGTGTATGATTTAGCCTCAAGAGTCGGTGCATCCTCTTGTTTCCGGGAATCCGGTCGGGACAGCTGCCAAGCCCGCTCCTGGCCAGCCTAGCCCACCCAAAGCCCCTCCATCGCCCACGCGCGCTTCCCACCCAAAACGGTCAGCGTCGTTCCAAAGAATCGTTGTCGCATTCATGCCCGGGAAGAGCAGACGTGACCTCTCACTGGCGCCGGCATTGAAGGGAGAAGCGGATTCAAGAGTGATGGTTGCTTTGTCCGTCCAACTTACTGCTGGGACTGTGTGATTTGACGGCTCATTGGTCATTATTACTGAGGTGGTATGACTGTTGGATGTCCCACGCTTCAGTGAAAGGAGGTACTAGATTACAATTTTCTCCATTCTTACAGCGGAGGAGTGTGAAAGCAGTGAAAACACGCAGGCTCAGTGATTACATGGCCCACCTCATACTATCACCATATATTCTGGACACCGTGCGGCACTAACTCAGCGAGATAAATGTGTACAATGCTATGAAGCTTCCAGCTTGTGTTTCATGTATCTTGCGTCCAAGGTTTCCCCGTTGCTACATTTCATCAAATACAAAGGAGACTAACATGCATGCTATTGCATCTCAATGATTGACAAATCATAGCCAATATGTACTCCCTCCGTTCCAAAATAAGTGTCTCAACTTTATTCAAACTTTAGTACAAAGTTGTACTACTACTAAAGTTGACACTTACTTTGGAATAGAGACAGCTAAAGAAAAAACGATCCATGCAGTCCCTAGCCCTTGAACCGTAAACCCTAACCAGGCTTTAATTTGTTGGAAATGTTGGAGCTTCCCAAGAAATGAAGTTTGCAACCCTTTGACCATCAGATCATTTTGTGCAGTTTCACCAAAATCGAGATGAGCATCCATGTGGCAAAGAAATTGAAGAAGTGTGATTAGAATAATATTACCGGGACTAGTTAATGAGACATAAACTCATCACAAATACAATACGTAGAAGCTAGTAGAGGTATGTGCGAGGCAAAGAAGTAGAGAAATATCCACATGGAGTGATGTGGGCACCCAGAGCAGTGGTGCAAGCCAACTATAAGGAAGTTGTACCTAAGGGATGTCAGGACATAGCTCAACCTAGAGGAGGGCGGTGGGAGGCGGCAACTGTCAATGTCGCGGGAGTGAGCATGGTACGAAGGCAAGCTCACCGGCTTTCTGAGAGAGAACGGCGGGGACCCCTGATCGAGCCATGCCGATAGTGGGTTTTCGCCGTCAGCGACGGAGACCGTATCTACACTAAGCATCCACCCCTTCCCCCGATGGACGTGATCCGCCTGGATGTTAGAGATGTGGCCACATTCGTTTTGTGTGAGAGATTGTGAAGAGAGCAACCCCAGCAAGAAACCGTGTTGGCTCGTCCTGGCTATGTATATAGTGGAGTGGTTTCCTTTTCTCTCCATATGAACCTATTTATATTGCGTACGTGCCACTGAAGAAAAAAAACTTTATTTATAAATGACGCGGCACCGTTCATGCGTGGTTCCCGACCCTCCATTATTTATAAGTGAGTAACTACTACTAGACACATCAAATTATCACACGGGCTGCATCATCTTACAGGAATGAGTTGCACCATGTCACGTGTGTGGTTGGGGAAGATGCAAAAGACGCAAAGATTGCTACGTGCATGGGTATGTGCACCTCTTCTCTTCGAGAATGGTTATTAAAAGTATAGCACACAACTATACTACCAGGAGGTTATTATATATGGGCAAAGAGTATAGGCAGTAATAATGACTAATAAGCCATGAAATCATGAGGCCCACCTTTCTCTATGTTTGATCGAGGAAGCAGCCATCATTTCACTGCTCGTCGAATATCCATCCACTGCTACCTTCGCGAATAAATAAAAATCCGCTTCTACCTCCATAACATGGTTAATAATATAGCCATGTCAATCACGACGTAGAAATATCATTCACTAATACAATAGGGCTGCATCTAAGGTTGGTGATTTTTTTGCTTTGTATCTTTCTCTTTTTGTTTCATTTACTCATTTTACATAGGAGCACATGTAGATGATGGCTATTACTTTTGATGGGAATTCTTCATGGGGTTTAAGACTAAGCAGCTCCGAATTATGCCCACTGCCCACCACTCTGAATCATGCCATATATGATAGGGAGTAGTCCCATTGCAACAATGAGGTCCACTAGATCTAGCACATCCTGTAAGAAGAGACTGTCACGCAAAACATACATCTTGTTGCCTTCTTCCTCATAGAGTACGTACCACTGGTACATACTACTAGTACTACTACTACTACTACTACTCATTCTCCTATAAACCTTGCGCTTGGCATCTCCAAAATATTAACCTTGCGCTTGGCTCTTCGCCTCTTCGGGAAGTCAAGCAATAATGGTACTGCAATATATATCGTGCTGGCTATCTGAGACCGAATGAATTGCTGCACGTCCACCACGTGGGCGAGGGTCGAGCGAGGGTCGAGGGGCGAGGGAGTACATACGGAGCAAAATGAGTGAATCTACACTCTAAAATACGTCTATATACATCAATGTTTGGAGTATGGACTAGTAGTTTATATTGAAATCTACTAAAGGACATATATTTCAAGCAATATGATAATCTCTCTAATCAAGGTAGGGACGAGGAGTAAATGGAGCGAGTAGTAAAATTTTGTCCTCGTCCTGCGAGCCACCGCGTGCGTGGCCAAGGGAGAGGGCGTAAGGCGTAGTAGGAAAGCTTCACCTCATCTTGTGAGCCACCGCGCCCGTGGGCAGGGGAGACGACGTACTAAGCAAGCTTCTCCTTGTTCTGTGAGTTGACGGGACACATCAAAAGTAATACGTACAGAGCATCTCCAGTGTATAGAGTCTTGCCTCCAAGGTAGGCCCCACATGGTTTGCCTCTTTTTCAACATAACGCATCAAGGCACAATTTGTTTGTTCACCCGTGGTAGATGATCCTCCATCAAGTGGATAACTAGTACACGTGTCAAATTACCATGTGGGCTGCCTTTTCATACAGAAATGAGCTCCATCGTGTACCCGTGCGGGTGTGGTTGGGAAAGAGACGGGAGTACGTGCGCCATGCGTGCACCTCTTCTCTTCATGCACGTCCCCCACCTATGTGGGTGTGTGTGATAGATATACAAACCTAGACAGATGGCGTGTGCGTTCGTGAGTGTTTTTTGTCGGGGGAGGGGTGTGATTTTGTGAATGTATTTGTGGGAATATGTGTCGATGATATCTCAATCAAAAATTTGACACATGCAATGTGTGTGAACTAGAGGCCTATCTATATCATATATAGTTGGTGATCCACGAGAAGAGAGGGAGGGGTCATAGATATCGATAGAGTTGAAGAAAAGATCAAGTGGGTGGGTGCGAGATCGATGAAGAGATCCATCGAAATTGTGTGTGTGCAAGTCAAAGATATAGGGTGATTGACCTACCAGAACGTTAGAGGGAACAGGGAAAGTTTGTGTGTGGCAGGGAGACATGCCTAGAGCACTCGATGTATCGGTGTGTGTGTGTGGTGGGGGGTGTAACACCCCGTATGTAAACTGCCATATTTGTATTCCAACTCTTGCCATTTCCGGCACTAAGTTATTTTATTTCCTCGTTGTCGGGTTTTTGTCTCCGTGTGCTTTTGTCTTTGTCATGCATCTCATATCTTCATCTTGTGCATTGCATTTGCATACGTGTTCGTCTCATGCATCCGAGCATTTTCCCCATTGTCCGTTTTGCATTCCGACGCTCCTATGTCCTCCGGTGTCCCTTTCTACCTCTTTTCGTGTGCGTGTGTTAACCGTTTTCGGATTGGACCGAGACTTGTCATCTGGCCTTGGTTTACTACCGGTAGACTGCCGGTCAAGTTTCATGCCATTTGGACTTCGTTTGATACTCCATCGGTTAACCGAGGAACCGAAAAGGCCTCGTGTGTGTTGCAGCCCAACACCCCTCCAAAGTGGCCCAAAACCCACCTAAACCTCCTCCATCACCTAGGCCGTTCGATCACGATCGAGTGGCCGCAAACCACACCTCTTTTGGAGCCTCCTAGATCCCTCTACCTCTATAAATAGATCTTCCCCAAAATTTTCGGGCAAACCCTAGCCCCCTCCCTCTCCTCGCGCGCCGGACAAAAATCCCGCCGCCGGACGTGTCCGTTTCGCCCCGCCGCCAATCCTGGGGCGCCACGTGTCCCCGCGCGCCCCACATCGCCGCCACTCCACCGCCAGGCCCGCGAAGCCTGCTTCGGGCCCCCGGGCCCATCCGTCACCGCGCCCGCCGCCTCTCCGTCCAGCGCTACCGCACCGTCGTCGCCTCGCCGTCCGGCAAGTCCACCGCACCACCCCGCTCACTCCGGCCGGCCAAGTCCCCGGCGAGCTTCCTCACTCCGGCTGCCTCGTCCTTCTTTGGTGAACAGCGAAGCCCGGCCATCCTCAGGAAGCGTGAGATCCAGATCTGGGATTTGAATCTCAGTTGACTTTTCCTCTGAAACCCTAACTTTTATGCGATTTTCATCATGTCATAACTCATCAACCGTTGCTCCGATTCGTGTGTGTAGCATATCGAAATGTTCGTCTCGACGAGTGCTCCATTTAATCTCATTGCATCATTTTCATTTGAGCTCATCTTGATGACCTAAATGTTGTTGGAAGAGGGCTATGTGATGTTAGTTTCAGATTATTATCAGCAAATGCACTTTTGTCATTTTTGCCATGATTAATGTGTGCATGCTATGATCTTGAGCTCTACATGTGTTTTGAAGTATGCCATGTCATCTTTATAGGGGTGTATGCCATGTATTTTTGTGATCTTTGTGGTGACTAGCACTAGCATGCAAAGTAGCTTACTTAATGTTGCTGATTTCAGGGACATAGAATTTCACTAAGTCCTTTTCCTGCTGTAATTTTTATGCCATATGTTCATGTTGATACCTAGTGATCCATGCCTCTTTTGAGCATGATAAGTAAGGATGATTTGTAGATATTGTGGTGCTATATCCATCCATGTCTTTGTTTGCATTTATGGAGCACCCTATCTTGAGTCAATCGAGCTCTACTTTTGCTATAAAATGTTCTTGGCAGATTGTTAACATGTTTAGCAATTTTGCCGAGCTTGTTGTTGTTGATCCATGCATGCTATGTTGTTCTTGCTATGTATAGCTTCTATGCCATGTCTACTTGCTTGGTGTATGCTTAGTTTGTCATGTCTTGCCTCGTAGTGAGTGCATCGAGCTCGTAAACATGCCTGCTTGTTATCTGTTTTGCCATGTTCCAGTTTTTCACTAAGTCTGAATCTGGTAACAATAATTGCTTTGTTCACGTGGTTGCAATTGTATTTTCTGATCCCTTTTGGCCTATGGTCAGTAAGGGACTTTTGTTGTATGCTTTGAGTAGCTTCACTCCATGCCTTGCTTTGGCATGATATGTTCCTGTAGCGTGTTGTTTCATTGCTCTGAACATTGCTTCCTGATGTTAAATTCCTGACATGCTGTTAATTTCACAAAGTCTGAAACCTGATATCTTTTGCACTTTTGCCATGCTTGTTTGAGCTTGCTATTGAGTGAATTAGCCATAGCTCAGTGTTCATATTTTTCAAGCATCTTTAGTGGATCCCTGCCATTGTCACATCCCTAGTTCTGGTATGACCTCGGCTAGCCCTTCATGTTTGCATCATGTTTAAATTTCAGTTAAACTTGAAATAGGGGATAATAAACCCTAGCAGCAAACGAAATTCAACCAGGTTCAAACTTAAATGTTTTCAAAGACCCCAAAATGCCCATTGAAAATGTTCATGATTTATGATAAAGGTGAAAACCCCTGCCAGAAATGATGAGCATATTTCTTGGCCATTTATGGATTTTTGAATTAATTCATATTGTATTTGAGTTGGAGCAAATATATGTTATAAATATATTTAATGCTACAATAATTCTGTTATTTTGTGAGGGGCTTTAGAATATTCCTTTCAGTCCCTGCAAAAATTATCATAAGAAACAAAAATGATTTAATGCTTGAACTAAATCAAAACAAATTGAAAAAAATAGAAAACCGTAACTAAAATAGAAAATAGAAAGCAGACAGAAAGGTTTTACCTGGCGCATACCCATAGCCCCGAGGCCCAGCACTGTGTAGCCCACCTGGCCTGGCCCTGTGCCAGCCCAGCCCACCTGCCCCCCCCCCTCCCCTGTCGTCTTCCTCCCGCCAGGAGGACGCGCGCGTGGCCGCCGCGCGCGAGCACGCGCTCGGCCAGCTCCTTCTTGCCGCTGCTGCTGGAGGCCGCTGCGAGCGCCACGCGACCCCCCGGACCTCTCTCACTTTCCCCTCCGAATCGATCTGCCCCTCTGCTCCCTCCCCCTCGCTCTTTCTCTCACCGTCGAGCGGCTGCCGTCGCTGCAACTCACCGCTGACGCTCTCCCCGCCGTCCCCTCGCCCCTCCAACGAGTCCACGAGCATCTCCGCGACTCCCTCGTCCTCTCCACCGAGTCATGCGACACCGGACGCTCTGCATCACCACCGCCATCGCGGTCTTCTACCTTCGGTTGTGCAGATCTCCGGCGACCTCACGCTGCTCTCGACGCACCCCCAGCCTCTTCCCCGCCTCTGCTGTCCCCGTGGTGAGCTGCGGCACTCTTCCCCGCTCTTCCTTTCGCATTTCCCGAGCCGTAGCCTGCACCCGCACACCACCGAACTCCGGCCGCCCACGCGAGCTCTGCTCCAGCGAGCTCCGGCGCCCCCACAGCCTCCTACCAGCTCCGCTGGATGCGGACGACGACGGGCTACGCCCTGGTGGTCTTCGCGCGTCCAGACGCCGCTCGTAGCACAAGTCCGGCAAGTCGCCGCCGCTGTTTTGGTCGTCGCCGGCCAAACACCGGCGACTGCTGACATGGCCTCTAGTTAGGCACTAATTACCCCTAGAGACACTGACAGTGGGCCCCAGCGCCACTAATCTAAATTAGATTAGGAATAACTCCTCTCTTAACTAACTGAGGCACTAACGTGTGGACCCCACACGTCAAGTTTGACCTGGTCGGCTCCGTTGACCTGCTGACGCAGGCAGGACGCAATGCTGACGCAATATTTCATTTTTGGTTTAAAATTAATAAGGAAATTCCAGAAAATGTTCAAAACTTCTAAAAATCATAGAAAATAATCTATAACTCAGAATGAAATAATTTATATATGAAAAATTATCAGAAAAATTCAAGGAATCTGTTTATGGCATTTTCATGCATGTTTGAACAATGTTTGTCCTCTGTTTTGGACAAAACAAATAAATGGCATTTAACTAATCATATATGGAGTTTGAATTTGAATCTTGTATTCAAACCAACTTCATTTAATTGTGTTGCTAGTTGCATTAGCTCATACAACATCACATACTCATGCCATGTTCATGCATCATAATGTTGCATATGCTTGTGTTTGATTTCCGACACCGTTCCTTCTCGATAGGTCCTGCTCGGAAAGTGTTCGAAAGTACCTATCAGTGGAGCAGTGCCCCCCTGTTGATCTACCAGTCAAGCAAACCCCCTTGTTCATTCCGATACAATCCTACTCTCTCGCTCCTGCTCTCATTATTGCATTAGGACAACAACGATTCAACTGCTACTTTATGCTGCGGTAGTTGAACCCATTCCTCTGCATGACCTGTCATTGCCACAGTAAATAGTTAAAACCCACTAGCATGTCTAGGAGTTTATTGAGCCATGTTGTGTTCTTGCCATGCCATGCCTGCTATTGCTTAGAGTTGTGTCAGGTCTGACTCATCGGGAATGAATTGGAGTGGTACAATATGTTCTGGTTCTGAGAGTTAAGCGTGTGAACACGATTTGGTAAAGGTAGCGGTGAGAGGCCATGTAGGAATACATGGTGGGTTGTCTCACTGGAACCGTACTTAAGCACTGAGTTCTGTGTATGTTGTCCAATGACTAGCTACTACCACACATTGGAATGCTTAAGTGCCCCTCTTGAATTATTAGCCATCTTGATCTCTGTCCAGGAGTCGCAAATAGTTTCTTGTGTTTGTAGGTAGTGTTAGTAGTCTACCAAGTGGCACCCGGCTAGGTGGGCTTGGGATAGACTAGGCACAAGTGGCACGGTGTAGCAAGCGCAGATCCTTCCGGCGAGGTGGGCTTGGGAACCCTGCACATATTGTTTGGGGACGTGAGCGACACCCCGGACGGATCTCCTTGCGGATGGAACCCGAATAGGCGATAAACCTGGACTAGAGTCTTGTGTGGTTAGTCAGGTCGTGGCCGACACCCTCGCCAGGCTTCCGCTTGAAGGTTACCGAGGTACATGACGTGTACATGGTGATAAGTGGTGAGAGCGTGTGTGAAGAAGTACACCCCTACAGGGTTATCATGATCTATTCGAATAGCTGTGTCCTCGGTTACGGACTTCTTGGATGCTTACGTGGTACATAGACAACTTAAAGTGGATACTCTAAAATGCTCAAGACAAGTGTGAGTGCTATGGATGGCCTTCTCGTCAAGAGATGAGGATGAATCCATAGTAGTGTATTGATGTGGTGCTTAGTGGACTCGTGTGCGCTGCCTCATCTCAAAGAAGTTTCTCGTTGTCGTAGAACAGGATAGCCACTGAGTCAAAGCTGGCTTGCTGCAACTAAACCCCACTTCACCTTCTTGATACAAATGCTTGTATGATAGGATCTGATGTAAGTCTTGCTGAGTACCTTTGTACTCACGTTTGCTTTATTTATGTTTTGCAGATGAGACATCTGTCTCACTAGTAGTACCACTTGGAATTCGACGAGTATCTTGTACCTCAGCTACAATCTTGGTCCCTTGGGAGGGACTTGTGGTTAGTCAGGCTCCTCGGCCTTTTTCTTTCATAGTTGTCTGTACTCAGACATGTAATGCTTCCGTTGCTTGTATGCTCTGAATGATGGGTCATGTGACCCCTGTTTGTATTTAATGCTATGTGGCTCTTCTGAGCCTTTATCTATATGAGTTTGCGTTATGTTGTGATGCCATGTTGTACAGCACATACTTGCAGGTTATGCGTATGTGTGACGTGTACTGCTATGTGTGGGATCCGACAATCTAGTTGTTTATCCTTGGCAGCCTCTCTTATAGGGAAATGTAGTTTAGTGCTTCCTTGAGCCATAGTAGTCCTGCTAGCCCAGCACTACTACTCAGAACACTTGACTGGCCAGCATGTGCTCCACTTCGTTCCTATGTCTATCCCTTCGGGGAAATGTCACGCGGTGACTTGCGGAGTCCTACCTAGCCAGCTACAGCACGGGTTCCCCGGAGTCCTGTTAGCCCAGTGCTACAGCCCGGATTCATATGCTGTTGACCGACATGCTCGATGTGATTCGTGTATGCCTGTCCCCATAGGTTAGCACCGCTTTGGGTTCACGACTAGCCATGTCGGCCCGGGTTCTCTATCATATGGATGCTGGCGATACTATCATATACGTGAGCCAAAAGGTGCAAACTGTCCCGGGCCATGGTAAGGCGACACCCGTGGGAATACCATGCGTGAGGCCGCAAAGTGATATGAGGTGTTACAGGCTAGATCGGTGTGACTTAGAATCAGGGTCCCGACAGCTTTGGTATCAGAGCCTGACTGCCTGTAGGATTTCCAAGCCAACCTGGTCGAATTTGAGTCTAGAAATTCTTTAGTTATGTAAGGGAATTGATTGTGGAAGGGAACGTAAGGCTCTTTTTATTCCCTATACCTCATGCCTTCTGATCTGAGTCATCCTATCTTTCCTACGGGGTTAAGGAGCTAGGCTTCCTCTTCTGTCTATCAGGATCATGTGTTACTACTCCGTAGTTTCTTAGGATTGGTTGATCTGAGTCATATCCCAGTTCGAGTATTTCCGGTGTAGCCTGTTTAGTAATATTTTTGAACCTTGAGTGATGATGTTGAGGTTGGTGCTACCCGTCTTTGCAGAATGTTTCATTTTGAGCATTCTACTGCCATTATGCTGCCGGAATTGTTCTAGGAGTTTGAGAGATACTAAATTCTTGTGCTACCCTCTGCAACCTATAGTTGATGCCGAATCCATCTTTGTCTTCCTTGGTTTCGTTCTTCAGGATGTTGCCGGTTAACCGAAGTTCTATTGCTCGTAGCCGGAACCACGGAGATGGTAGGGATGAGGATCCTCCCGATCAGTCCTCGTTGGCAGAGTTCATTCTAGAGATGGAGAGGAACAAGCGTGAGTCTAATCGCTTGCTAGCACGTATTGAGGAGAACACCTCCCAGCAGCACAAAGAGTTTGTGTCCATTCATGACTTCATTGGCCTGAAACCACCTACCTTCCATCATTCCATTGAACCACTTGATGCGGATGACTGGCTCCGTAGTATCACACAGAAGCTGCGTTCTGTGAACATAGCTGAAGGTGACAAGGTCACCTATGTTGCTTATCACCTAGAAGGTCCTGCTAGTATTTGGTGGCAGAACTATGAGGCTATGCTTCCAGCTGGCCAGATACCCACCTGGAGAGATTTCATTGAGGCTTTTCGCGAGCATCACATCCATCAGGCTCTCATTGATCGCAAGAGAGAAGACTTTTGTAGTTTCACCCAGAGTAAGATGGCTGTTGATGCTTATAGTAGAGAATTTGAGAACCTTGCCCGCTATGCTACAGAAGAAGTGTCCACAGATGCCAAGAAGCAGGCTAGGTTCCGGAAGGGTCTCAACCCCAAGTTGCGTCGTGATCTCCACTTGCATCATTGCAATACATTCCACGCTCTTGTGAACAAGGCCATTAATGCAGAGACAGCTCAACTCACCTACGAGGAATCTCGTAAGCACACCCGTGATTTGGGTTCTTTCTCCGGTTCTAGTTCTCAGAAGCGCTGGATTTGGGTTCCGAACTCCGCTCTTCCACCCGGTTATACACCAAGGCCTTCTTGTGTGGCACCTCACCCAGTTCAACCATATGCTACACCCATGCCTATTGGTAGACCACTTGTCAATGCGGGTCCTTGTCCTACCTCCAAGATTTGTTACAAGTGCGGAGAGCCAGGCCACATTGCCCGTATTTGCACTCAGACCCGTGTTGCTCCACCCCAGCCCGAGAAGGCTGTTGGCCATGGTAGTAAGCCTTCACACCAGATGATCAGTGCCAAGTCAGCTCCCACTGAACTTGGACGTGTGCATCACGTCTCAGCTAAAGACGCTCATGATGATCCAGATGTCGTTCTTGGTACACTCCTTGTCAACTGTCACCCAGCTTCGGTTCTATTCGATACCGAGGCATCTCACTCCTTCATTTCCGAAAGTTATGCCCGTTTGCACGACATGTCATTTAGTGATATGCCCTCCCCACTACTCATTCAAACTCCTAGATCCAAGTGGCAAACTTCTAGGATAAGTTATGGCAATGAAATACATGTTGACAGACTTGTATTTCTAGCTTCCTTGATATCCCTCAAGTCTTCAGATATTAACATCATCTTGGGTATGGACTGGATGAAAGCTCATTATGCCAAGATTGACTATTACACCAGGTCTGTTCAGCTCACACACCCCTCTGGCAAGATAGTCACTGTCTCCACCAAAATTGCAAGGCGTCAACTATATTCTCTAAATGCCAGCCCTCTTCCTGACCTTGAAGATATCCCGGTAGTCCGCGACTTTCCGGATGTCTTTCCAGAGGAACTGCCAGGTATTCCACCTGACAGAGATGTAGAGTTTGTTATAGATCTTATCCCCGGAACCGCCCCAATTTCTAGGAGACCTTACAAGATGGCACCCTTAGAGCTAGCCGAGCTTAAGAAACAACTTGATGAATCCTTGCAAAAGGGTTTCATCCGTCCTAGTTCTTCTCCCTAGGCTTGCCCCGTTGTCTTCGTCAAGAAGAAGGATGGTACCGACCGAATGGTTGTAGATTATCATCCCATTAATTTGGTCACGATAAAGAACAAGTATCCGCTCCCGAGGATCAATGATCTGTATGATCAGCTCGCTGGATCCTCAGTCTTCTCCAAGATGGATTTGAGTTTAGGCTACCACCAAATCAAGATCAGAAATGGGGATATTCCTAAGACGGCTTTTGTCACTCGTTATGGTCAGTACGAGTACACCGTCATGTCCTTTGGTCTAACCAACGCTCCAGCTACTTTCTCTCGCTTAATGAACTCGATCTTCATGGAGTACTTAGATAAGTTCATCGTGGTTTACCTCGATGATATCCTTATTTACTCGAAGAACGAGGAAGAGCATGCCGAACATCTTAGACTTGTGTTAGAAAAACTCAGAGAGCACCGCCTTTATGCCCAGTTCTCCAACTGCGAATTTTGGTTGCCAGAAGTGACCTATCTCGGCCACGTAATCTCTGGTAAGGGCATTGCTGTCAATCCCGAAAGAGTTCATGCCATTCTTGATTGGACTCCACCTGAAACAGTTAAGCAAGTTAGAAGTTTCCTTGGCCTAGCCAGTTATTGTCGCCACTTCGTTGAGAACTTATCCAAAGTGGCCAAACCTCTCACGGAACTTCTCAAGAAAGATAAAAAGTTTGAGTGGTCCCCACAGTGTGAGCACAGTTTTCAAGAACTGAAAAGACGCCTGACTTCTGCTCCCATACTTGTGCCACCGGACTTCACTAAGGACTTTGTTATCTATTGTGATGCCTCACGACAGGGACTAGGTTGCATTCTTATGCAAGATCGCCATGTGATTGCCTATGCATCTCGACAGTTGCATCCACATGAGGAGAATTATCCTACACATGATCTAGAGCTTGCAGCCATAGTCTATGCACATAAGACATGGCGACATTACCTTCTCGGTAAACGTTGCGAAATTTACACCGACCACCAGAGTCTCAAGTATATCTTCACCCAACCAGATTTGAACCTTAGGCAAAGACGTTGGTTGGAGTTGATCTCAGATTACGACTTAGGGATTACCTACACCCCAGGCAAGGGGAATGTCATGGCTGATGCGCTAAGTCGTAAGTCCTATTGCAACAATCTCATGTTGCAACAGGGCCAGCCATTTCTCCATGAGGAATTATCTAAGCTTAACCTTCACATTGCTCCTCACGGATTCCTTTGTACCTTGGTGGCGAAACCTACCCTTGAGGATCAGATCATTACTGATCAGAAGTTTGATAGGGGTGTTATCTGCATCAAGAGAAACATTAAGAAGGGAGTTGGTGGTTGTTTCTCTATGGATGATCGAGGTGTTGTTTTCTTTGAGAATCGCTTGGTGATTCCCAAGAATCAACATCTGCGACAACTGATTCTGAAGGAGGCACATGAATCCCCTCTCATGATTCATCCCGGTAGTACTAAGATGTATCAGGACCTACGCCAGAGGTTCTGGTGGACTAGGATGAAGAGAGAAATTGCTCAGTTCATTGCTAACTGTGACGTTTGTCATCGTGTTAAGGCAGAGCATCAAAGGCCTGCTGGCACCCTTCAACCTTTAGCTATTCCTGAGTGGAAATGGGATAAAGTTGGTATGGACTTCATCACCGGCTTTCCCAGGACCAAGAGAGGGAATAATGCTATCTTCGTAGTCATTGATCGTCTTTCCAAAGTGGCTCACTTCCTACCCGTTCGAGAGAGTATCACTGCTAGTCAGCACGCTGACTTATATATTTCTCGAATAGTATCACTTCATGGTGTTCCACTAGAGATCAATTCAGACCGTGGTAGTCTTTTCACCTCTCATTTCTGGGAGAGTTTCCAAACTGCCATGGGCACCCATCTTTCCTTCAGTACCGCTTTCCACCCTCAATCAAGTGGTCAGGTGGAAAGGGTCAACCAAATTCTCGAAGACATGCTTAGAGCTTGTGTTATATCCTTCACTATGGATTGGGAGAAGTGTATTCCCTTCGCCGAGTTTGCTTATAACAATAGCTATCAGTCCAGCCTCAAGAAAGCTCCTTTTGAGGTTCTGTATGGACGAAGATGTCGAACACCTCTGAACTGGTCAGAAACCGGTGAAAGACAATTCTTTGGACCGGACATGATTCAGGAGGCAGAAGAGCAAGCTCGCATCATTCGTGAGAACTTGAAAACAGCCCAATCTCGTCAAAAGAGCCAGTATGACCGTTGTCATAAGGAAGTGGCTTATGAAATTGGCGACAAGGCTTACCTTCGGGTTACCCCTTTGAAGGGTACCCATCGTTTCGGTATCAAGGGCAAGTTGGCTCCTCGCTACATTGGTCCTTTTCGCATTCTCGCTAAACGAGGAGAGGTTGCCTACCAGTTGGGACTACCCCCACATCTTTCTCGAGTTCATGATGTCTTCCACGTCTCTCAACTCAGGCGTTGCTTCTCGGATCCCATCCGCGGAGTGGACCACGAAACGCTTGATCTCCAAGATAACCTCACTTATCGAGAGTACTCTGTTCGCATTCTGGATCAAGCAAAGCGTCTCACTCGACGTCATAACATCAAGTTTCTCAAGGTTCAGTGGTCTCATCACTCCGAGAGAGAAGCTACCTGGGAGCGTGCAGATCGTCTTTGACTGGAGTACCCCACTTTCTTCCCGCCGACTCCCGAATCTCGGGACGAGATTCTTCCGAGTGGGGCCGAGTTGTCACATCTCTAGTTCTGGTATGACCTAGGCTAGCCCTTCATGTTTGCATCATGTTTAAATTTCAGTTAAACTTGAAATAGGGGATAATAAACCCTAGCAGCAAATGAAATTCAACCAGGTTCAAACTTAAATGTTTTCAAAGACCCCAAAATGTCGTTTGAAAATGTTCATGATTTATGATAAAGGTGAAAACCCCTGCCAGAAATGATGAGCATATTTCTTGGCCATTTATGGATTTTTGAATTAATTCATATTGTATTTGAGTTGGAGCAAATATATGTTATAAATATATTTAATGCTTCAATAATTCTGTTATTTTGTGAGGGGCTTTAGAATATTCCTTTCAGTCCCTGCAAAAATTATCAGAAGAAACAAAAATGATTTAGTGCTTGAACTAAATTAAAACAAATTGAAACAAATAGAAAACAGTAACTAAAATAGAAAACAGAAAGAAGAGAGAAAGGTTTTACCTGGCGCTTACCCATAGCCCCGAGGCCCAGCACTGTACAGCCCACCTGGCCTGGCCCTGTGCCAGCCCAGCCCACCTGCCCCCCTCCCCTGTCGTCTTCCTCCCGCCAGGAGGACGCGCGCGTGGCCGCCGCGCGCGAGCACGCGCTCGGCCAGCTCCTGCTTGCCGCTGCTGCTGGAGGCCGCCGTGAGCGCCACGCGACCCCCCGGACGCTCTCACTTTCCCCTCCGAATCGATCCGCCCCTCTGCTCCCTCCCCCTCGCTCTTTCTCTCACCGTCGAGCAGCTGCCGTCACCGCAACTCACCGCTGACGCGCTCCCCGCCGTCCCCTCGCCCCTCCGACGAGTCCACGAGCATCTCCGCGACTCCCTCGTCCTCTCCACCGAGTCACGCGACGCCGGACGCTCTGCATCGCCGCCGCCATCGCCGTCTTCTACCTTCGGCTTCGCAAATCTCCGGCGACCTCACGCTGCTCTCGACGCACCCCCAGCCTCGTCCCCGCCTCTGCTATCCCCGTGGTGAGCTGCTGCACTCTTCCCTGCTCTTCCTTTCGCCTTTCCTGAGCCATAGCCTGCGCCCGCACGCCACCGAACTCTGGCCGCTGCCACAAGCTCTACTCCAGCGAGCTCCGGCGCCCCCGCAGCCTCCTACCAGCTCCGCTGGATGCGGACGACGACGGGCTACGCCCCGGTGGTCTTCGCGCGTCCAGACGCCGCTCGTAGCGCAAGTCCGGCGAGTCGCCACCGCCGTTTTGGTCGTCGCCGGCCGAACCCCGGCGACTGCTGACGTGGCCTCTAGTTAGGCACTAATTACCCCTAGAGACACTGACAGTGGTCCCCAGTGCCACTAATCTAAATTAGATTAGGAATAACTCCTCTGTTAACTAACTAAGTCACTGACGTGTGTACCCCACACGTCAGGTTTGACCTGGTCGGCTCTGTTGACCTGTTGACGCAGGCAGGACGCAATGCTGACACAATATTTCATTTTTGGTTCAAAATTAATAAGGAAATTCCAGAAAATGTTCAAAACTTCTAAAAATCATAGAAAATAATCTGTAACTCAGAATGAAATAATTTATATATGAAAAATTATCAGAAAAATTCAAGGAATCTATTTATGGCGTTTTCATGCATGTTTGAATAATGTTTGTCCTCTGTTTTGGACAAAACAAATAAATGGCATTTAACTAATCATATATGGAGTTTGAATTTGAATCTTGTATTCAAACCAACTTCATTTAATTGTGTTGCTAGTTGCATTAGCTCATACAACATCACATAATCATGCCATGTTCATGCATCATAATGTTGCATATGCTTGTGTTTGATTTCCGACACCGTTCCTTCTCGATAGGTCCTGCTCCGGAAAGTGTTCGAAAGTACCTATCAGTGGAGCAGTGCCCCCCTGTTGATCTACCAGGCAAGCAAACCCCCTTGTTCATTCCGATACAATCCTACTCTCTCGCTCCTGCTCTCATTATTGCATTAGGACAACAACGATTCAACTGCTACTTTATGCTGCGGTAGTTGAACCCATTCCTCTGCATGACCTGTCATTGCCACAGTAAATAGTTAAAACCCACTAGCATGTGTAGGAGTTGATTGAGCCATGTTGTGTTATTGCCATGCCATGCCTACTATTGCTTAGAGTTGTGTCAGGTCTGATTCATTGGGAATGAATTGGAGTGGTACGATATGTTCTGGTGCTGAGAGTTAAGCGTGTGAACACGATTTGGTAAAGGTAGCGGTGAGAGGCCATGTAGGAGTACATGGTGGTTTGTCTCACTGGAACCGTCCTTAAGCACTGAGTTTCGTGTATGTTGTCCAATGACTAGCTACTACCACACATTGGAATGCTTAAGTGCCCCTCTTGACTTATTAGCCAACTTGATCTCTGTCCAGGAGTCGCAAATAGTTTCTTGTGTTTGTAGGTAGTGTTAGTAGTCTACCAAGTGGCACCCGGCTAGGTGGGCTTGGGACAGACTAGGCACAAGTGGCACGGTGTAGCAAGCGCAGATCCATCCAGTGAGGTGGGCTTGGGAACCCTGCACATATCGTTTGGGGACGTGAGCGACACCCCGGACGGATCTCCTTGCGGATGGAACCCGAATAGGCGATAAACCTGGACTGGAGTCTTGTGTGGTTAGTCAGGTCGTGGCCGACACCTTCGCCAGGCTTCCGCTTGAAGGTTGCCGAGGTACATGACGTGTACATGGTGATAAGTGGTGAGAGCGTGTGTGAAGAAGTACACCCCTACAGGGTTATCATGATCTATTCGAATAGCCGTGTCCTTGGTTACGGACTTCTTGGATGCTTACGTGGTACATAGACAACTTAAAGTGGATACTCTAAAATGCTCAAGACAAGTGTGAGTGCTATGGATGGCCTTCTCGTTAGGAGACGAGGATGAATCCATAGTAGTGTATTGATGTGGTGCTTAGTGGACTCGTGTGCGCTGCCTCATCTCAAAGAAGTTTCTCGTTGTCGTAGAACAGGATAGCCACTGAGTCAAAGCTGGCTTGCTACAACTAAACCCCACTTCACCTTCTTGATACAAATGCATGTATGATAGGATCTGATGTAAGTCTTGCTGAGTACCTTTGTACTCACGTTTTCTTTATTTATGTTTTGCAGATGAGACATCTGTCTCACTAGTAGTACCACTTGGACTTCGACGAGTAGCTTGTACCTCAGCTACTATCTTGGTCCCTTGGGAGGGACTTGTGGATAGTCAGGCTCCTCAGCCTTTTTCTTTCGTAGTTGTCTGTACTCAGACATGTAATTCTTCCGTTGCTTGTATGCTCTGAATGATGGGTCATGTGACCCCTGTTTGTATTTAATGCTATGTGGCTCTTCTGAGCCTTTATCTATATGAGTTTGCGTTATGTTCTGATGCCATGTTGTACAGCACATACTTGCATGTTATGCGTACGTGTGACATGTGATGCTATGTGTGAGATCCGACAATCTAGTTGTTTATCCTTGGCAGCCTCTCTTATGGGGAAATGTAGTTTAGTGCTTCCTTGAGCCATAGTAGTGCTGCTAGCCCAGCACTACTCCTCAGAACACTTGACTGGCCGGCATGTGCTCCACTTCGTTCCTATGTCTGTCCCTTCGGGGAAATGTCACGCGGTGACTTCCAGAGTCCTGCCTAGCCTGCTACAGCCCGGGTTCCCCGGAGTCCTGTTAGCCCAGTGCTACAGCCCGGATTCATATGTTGTTGACCGACATGCTCGATGTGATTCATGTATGCCTGTCCCCATAGGTTAGCACCGCTTTGGGTTCACGACTAGCCATGTCGGCCCGGGTTCTCTATCATATGGATGCTAGCAATACTATCATATACGTGAGCCAAAAGGCGCAAACGGTTCCGGGCCATGGTAAGGCGACACCCGTGGGAATACCGTGCGTGAGGCCGCAAAGTGATATGAGGTGTTACAGGCTAGATCGATGTGACTTAGAATCGGGGTCCTGACAGCCATGTATTTTTTTGCTATGTTAGAGTGCTGTAGCATATTGTTATTGATGCATTTAGATGGCCTCGTGCTGTTAATCGCAGCTTTGCGCCATATTTGTTTTGCTTGTCATTTCCAAACCGTGCGTCCGATTCTGGTGATCTTTATATCGATTTCAACCTAAATCAACTCCTCTTTCCAGTGGCACTCTTGGTTTTCCAAGTTGAGGCCAGGTTCAATCATTCCTTTCCAAATCATGCATATGCATCACATATCGCATCTCGCATATCATACCATGTTTGCATCATGTTGTTTGAGCATTGCACGTGGTTGATTGTGTCTCCCTTTGTTTGTCTTCTTGCTTTGGGTAGAGCCGGGAGACGAGTACGTGATCTAGGAGCCCGTTGAGTACGCTTACGAGGACCAAGTCAACTCAGAGAACCTTGCAGGCAAGATGACCATACCCTCTAAATCACTTCTATCTTTGCTTGCTAGATGCTCGCTCTATTGCTATGCCTATGCTACGATACCTACCACTTTCTTATCATGCCTCCCATATTGCCATGTCAAACCTATAAGCCACCTTTTCCTAGAAAACTGTTGTTTGGCTATGTTACCGCTTTGCTCAGCCCCTCTTATAGCGTTGCTAGTTGCAGGTGAAGATTGGAGTTTGTTCCTTGTTGGAACATGTTTATTGTTGGGATATCATTATTTTATCTTGTTATCTTAATGCACCTATATACTTGGTAAAGGGTTGAAGGCTTGGCCTTATGCCTGGTGTTTTGTTCCACTCTTGCTGCCCTAGTTTTTGTCATACCGGTGTTATGTTCCTTGATTTCGCGTTCCTTACATGGTTGGGTTATAATGGGAACCCCTTGACAGTTCGCCTTGAATAAAACTCCTCCAACAAGGCCCAACTTTGGTTTTACCATTCGCCACATAGCCTTTTCCCCTTGGGTTTCGCGGACTCAATGGTCATCTTTATTTTAAACCCCGGGCCAGTGCTTCTCTAAGTGTTGGTCCAACCCAGAGCACCGTGCGGGGCCGTCCCTTGGCAACTTGGGTTATGTTGGCTTCCGTACGCTTAGCTTATCAGGTCTGCAGCTCCTATCGGGATTTGTCAGCACAGCGGGTGGTCTTGCTGGACTTGTTTTACCATTGTCGGGATGTCTTGTAACCGGGATTCCGAGTCTGATCGGATTGTCTTGGGAGAAGGAATATCCTCCATTGCCCGTGAGAGCTTGTGATGGGCTAAGTTGGGACACCCCTGCAGGGATTTGATCTTTCGAAAGTCGTGCCCGCGGTTATGGGCAGATGGGAATTTTTTAATGTCCGGTTGTAGATAACCTAAAACTTAACTTATTTAAAATGCATCAACTACGTATGTAATCGTGATGGTCTCTTCTCGGCGGGGGAAGTGAACACGGTGTTGGACTTATGTTTGCCGTAGGTTGTTCTAGGATCACTTCTTGATCATAGTTCATCGATCGTGCCTTTGCCTTCTCTTCTCGCTCTCATTTGTGTATGATAGCCACCATATGTGCTAGTCGCTTGCTGCAGCTCCACCTCCTATTTTACCCTTCCCATAAGCTTAAATAATCTTGATTGTGAGGGTGTGAGATTGCTGAGTCCCCATGACTCACAGATTACTTCCAAAACCTGATGCAGGGACCGATGATACTGCTCCAGGTGATTCAACTGAGCTCAAGTGGGAGTTCGATGAGGACTCAGGATGATACTACGTGTCTTTCCTAGATGATCAGTAGTGGTGCCCAGTTGGGGCGATTGGGGACTTTGTCGCATTTGGGGGTTATCTTTATTTTGGTTCCGTAGTCGGACCTTGAGTGTAACTGGATGAATGTAATGACTTATTTATGCTATTTGTGTGACGTGGCGAGTGTAAGCCAACTATGTATCATTTTTCCTTAATGTATTACATGGGTTGTTGTGAAGATTACCTCACTTGCAACATTGCTTTCAATGCGGTTATGCCTCTAAGTCGTGCTTCGACACGTGGGAGATATAGCCGCATCAAGGGCGTTACAAGTTGGTAATCAGAGCCTTCCCCGACCTTAGGAGCCCCCTGCTTGATCGAATCGTTCGCGTTATTGAGTCTGGAAAAATGTTTTGAGTCATGTAGGAATATCAGAGAGTAGGACTTCTTTTTACTCCTCAGTCCCTTCATCGCTCTGGTGAGGCATCCTGGTGTAGAGTTTTGACTCTTCTCTTCTCAATTTTCACTAAAAAATTTAGGATCACGCGGGTATCTTGGAATCGTTCCGATGGTTTTGTGACGAGAACATTGTTCTTGGTGCCTCCTGACATTTAGGGGTTGTGCCAGTGTCCCGGGGAGTTGAGCTCCGAGGTGTTATCGTCACAATTTTACCGTTGCAATTCTGGAATACCTGAGTTTCGCCGACATCGAAAATCTCTTTTATCCAGTTGTTGGTGAGATAACCTCGACGCCACCCAGTACTGGGGCGGGAGTTCGGGAGTATCGCCATAACTCGTATAACGGATGCTTTTCGAAGGTTGAGGTAGATGATTTCCGAAGGTTTCTTGGTTATGTGTTGATGGATGGATACAGCTGGATGTAGGATTTGCTAGCTTTGGGTGAGATATTACGCTTCCCCTGTATCCCCAACACCTGATTGCATAACCGGAAAGGTTCGGGAGTTTCATAGGTGGGAATTCATGTAGTTCTAGTATTTCTTCCGCGGATATTTGGTTTGTGACTGGGTAATCCTTACCAAGTATTTGTTCTTGTCCGTACCTTGTTGTTTTATTCTTCTACCTCTACCTAAGTGGCTTCTCAATTTATGGAAATGTGACCATTTCAATTGGAATGCATTCGTTCATTTTGTTCGGATGTTAGGACTTTATGTTGCAATTTCGATCCATTTGATTCAGCTTGAATATATGTCTGTCAAGATGCTAACGGATGTCACCCTCTTCAGGATGGCTCCTCCAACGTGCACGACTCTGAATCCTGATCCGCCACCACCACCTCCACCTCCGAAGGCATGGCAAGCTGTGATGGCCGCTACCAATGCAAACGCGCAGCTGATCATGCAACTCTTGCAAGAGCGCAACCAAGGGAATCATGGCCATGGCACCAATCAGAATCAGTTTGCTACACTCAACCAGTTCCTCGCTAATCAGCCAAAGACCTTCAGCAACTGTGTCGAAGCAACAGACGCTGATGATTGGCTCGTGGATATCTGCAAGCATTTCGAGTGCAGCAACGCCAGGCCTGAGGACTTTGTCAAGTTTGCTTCGTTCCAACTCAAAGACCAAGCTGCAGAATGGTTTCAGCAATACAAAGATTCCAGAGGAGGCCGTGTGATTACCTGGGATGAATTCCGTCAAGATTTTAAAGCTCACCACATTCCTCAGAGTGTTGTTGAGAGCAAGCGTGAGGAATTCCGCAACCTAAAGCAAGGCAGCTTGTCTGTTTACCTGTATAACATTCTGTTCCAGAGGCTCGCTCGTTTCACCAAGCAAGACGTCCCTGACGAGAAGAGTATGCTTTATCAGTTCAGGGGTGGCCTCAGAGAAGATCTTCAACTAGCTCTCGTGCTCTTTGCACCGAAGAAGTACGATGAGTTTTACAACATGGCACTGAAACAAGAGACTGCTCAACTCAAGTGCGATGCTTCCAAGAAGCGAGTCAGAGATGCAACTCCTTCTTCCTCAACTCAAGTGGCTTCTAAGCAGCAAAAGTATTGGCTGCCTCCTCCTCCATTCCGTCAGCCTTATCAGGAGAAGAGCAAAGGTGGCAATGGATCTTCCCCCCCCCCCCACCCCCCCCTTTCAAAACAAAACTTCGTCTCATGCTCCAAGATCAAGTGCTCCGTATCACCGTCCACTCTCGGAGATCACGTGCAACAAGTGTCAGCAGAAGGGTCACTATGCCAACAAATGCTTCAATCAGAGGCATCTTCCTCCTCCTCCTGTGAGATCTGCTAGCACTGCAGTGGTCAAGCATAATCCCAAGAACGCCAAGGTCAACTTGTTGAACGCAGCTTAGCCAAAGGACTCGTCAGGTGTGATTATGGGTAACTTTCCAGTTAACTCTACTCCTGCAAAAGTCCTTTTTGATACTGGTGCATCTCATTGTTTCATGTCAAGATCATTTGTCTTTAAGCATGACTTCGTTTCCGAAATGTTGGGTAAACCTATGGGAGTGGTTTCTCCGGCCAAGTCTATGAGGGCTACCTCGATAGTCCCGGATGTTTCTATCATGATGGGCGACTTCAAGTTTCTGGCTTCTCCAATGGTCCTTGGTAACTCGGATATTGATCTTATTCTCGGAATGGACTGGCTTTCTAAGCACAAGCCTCAGCTTGATTGTGTTGCCAGGCAGATTCAATTGACTCATTCGTTTGAGGATGTAATTGTCTTTGCCGCAAGGGATGATACCATCCGTCTGTTTTCTCTCAATGAGAAGGGCGAGTTGGATGCCATCTCTCAGGTTCTAGTCGTCTGCGAATATCAAGACGTCTTTCCAGAAGAGCTTCCAGGAATGCCTCTGCACCGCCCAGTTGAATTCGTCATTGATCTTGAGCCTAGCACAGAACCTGTTTGCAAATGTCCTTACAAGCTTGGACCTGAAGAGTTGAAGGAGCTGAAGAAGCAACTCGATAGTCAAGAGCATATGGGTCTCATCCGACCAAGTTCTTCTCCATGGGGTTGTGGAGTTCTTTTTGTGAAGAAGAAGGATGGAACGGACCGACTTTGTGTCGACTACCGTCCATTGAACAAGAAGACCATAAAGAACAAGTACCCACTTCCCAACATCAACGAGCTGTTTGAACAACTCAAAGGTGCTCAAGTATTCTCCAAGCTTGATCTCCGTATGGGCTATCATCAGATTCGCATTCGTGAAGAAGATATCCCCAAGACAGCATTCAGAACAAGCTATGGTTCATATGAATACACTGTCATGTCTTTCGGCCTCGTCAATGCTCCGCAAACATTCTCTCGCATGATGAACTTCATCTTCAACGCCTACAAAAACGACTTCGTCCTGGTCTACCACAATGACATTTTGGTCTTGTCCAAGAACAAGGAGGATCATGCCAAGCACTTGCGTTTGGTGCTGGATAAACTCAAAGAACATCAGTTCTATGCGAAGTTTTCAAAGTGCAAGTTTTGGCTCGATGAGGATCTCTACCTTGGGCATATCATCTCTGCCAAGGGCATAGCTGTTAATCCTGAGAAGGTGTCTGCAATTGTGAATTGGAAACCACCTCAGAATGTGAAGCAACTCCGCAGCTTCCTTGGGCTCGCAAGCTATTATCAAAGGTTCGTTGAGAACTTCTCAAAGATCGCCAAGCCTATTTCCAACCTTCTCCAGAAGCATGTGAAGTACGCTTGGTCGCCTGAATGTAACATCGCTTTCAACACCCTGAAAGAGAAGTTAGTCAATGCTCCAGTTCTGACTCCTCCTGATGAATCCAAACTGTTTGAGGTCTTCTGTGATGCTTCCATTCAAGGTCTTGGTGCAGTGTTGATGCAAGAGAAGAAAGTTGTGGCCTATACCTCTCGCCAGTTGAAGCCCAACGAAAAGAACTACCCCACTCATGACCTCGAGTTGGTGGCAGTTGTCCATTCTCTTTTAACTTGGAGACATCTCTTGTTGGGAAGGAAAGTGGACATCTTCACCGATCACAAGAATCTCAAGTACATCTTCACTCAGCCTAACCTCAACCTCAGACAAACTCGTCGGGTCGAAATGTTTCAAGAGTATAATCCGAGTATCGAATATAATCCAGGCAAGGCCAATGTAATTGCTGACGCATTGAGCAGGAAGGCTTACTGCAACAGTTTGATTCTCAAGACTTACCAACCCGAGCTTTGTGAAGCTTTCTGCAAACTCAATCTTCAAGTTGTTCCTCAAGGTTTCCTTGCCAACCTCCAAGTCTCTCCTACTTTGGAAGATCAGATTCGCGAGGCTCAACTTCTTGATGCTATGGTGAAGAAGGTGAAGAGTGGGATTGCCAAGAGTCAACCCAAGTACAAGTTCTATCGTCTTGATGACAACGATACTCTATTCTTCGAGGATCGCATTGTTGTGCCTAAAGATGACCTTCGTAAAGTCATTATGAACGAGGCTCACAATTCACTTCTCTCTGTTCACCCTGGAAGTACAAAGATGTACCATGACCTCAAGCAGTCGTATTGGTGGACTCGAATGAAGCGCGAGATTGCTCAGTTCGTGAATGAATGTGATGTCTGCAGAAGAGTGAAAGAAGAACACCAACGACCAGCTGGTCTCCTCCAACCTCTTGCCATTCCAGAATGGAAGTTTGACCACATTGAGATGGACTTCGTGACTGGGTTTCCAAAGTCTAAGCGTGGCAATGATGCTATCTTCGTTGTCATCGACAAGCTCACTAAAGTGGCTCATTTTCTTCCTATCAAAGAATCTATTACAGCAGCTCAGTTGGCAGAGCTATATACCTCTCGGATTGTCTCTCTGCACGGCATTCCGCAGTGATATCTTCAGATCGTGGCAGCATCTTTACCTCCAAGTTCTGGGATTCTTTTCAGAAGGCCATGGGCACCAACATCCGCTTCAGCACAGCTTTTGAACCTCAAACTAGTGGCCAAGTCGAGCGAGTCAATCAAATTCTTGAAGATATGCTCAAGGCTTGTGTCATCTCTTTCGGTATGAAGTGGGAAGATTGTCTT
Organism: Triticum urartu; assembly: GCF_003073215.2. Lineage (NCBI taxonomy): Eukaryota > Viridiplantae > Streptophyta > Magnoliopsida > Poales > Poaceae > Triticum > Triticum urartu. The sequence goes on along the minus strand of NC_053027.1, from coordinate 258,134,255 downwards.
CCATATGCCGAGTTCTCCTACAACAACAGCTTCCAAGCGAGTTCGGGCAAGGCCCCATTCGAGATTCTCTATGGCAGGAAGTGCCGTACTCCTCTTAACTGGTCAGAAACTGGTGAACGCCAACTTCTTGGCAATGACTTGATCACAGAGGCTGAAGAAATGTGCAGAGTCATTCGTGATAATCTCAAAGCCGTGCAATCATGCCAGAAGAGTTACTATGATAGCAAGTATCGTGACTTGGCTTTCGAGATCGGAGACCATGTCTACCTCCGCGTCTCTCCAATGAAAGGTACTCGTCGCTTCGATATCAAAGGGAAGCTTGCCCCTAGATACGTGGGTCCATTGAAGATCATCAGCAAAAGAGGCGATCTCGCCTATCAACTTGAGATTCCCTCCAACTTTGCAAACGTGCACGACATGTTTCATGTCTCTCAACTCTGCAAGTGTTTCAAGACTCCTGACCGCACCATCAACTTCTAAGACATTGATCTCCAAGAAGACCTGTCTTATCATGAGCACCCAGTTGCTATTCTTGAAGAAACTTAGCGCAAGACTTTCAACAAATCTATCAAATTCCTTAAAGTCAAGTGGTCACATCATTCCGATCGTGAAGCTACCTGGGAACACGAGGATCACCTCCGTTCTGAGTACTCGAAATTTTTTCAAGTCCTAGATCTCGGGACGAGATCCTTTCTAGTGGTGGAGTGTTGTAGCACCCCGTATGTAACCTTCCATATTTGTATTCCAACTCTTGCCATTTCCGGCACTAAGTTATTTTATTTCCTCGTTGTCGGGTTTTTGTCTCCGTGTGCTTTTGTCTTTGACATGCATTGCATATCTTCATCATGTGCATTGCATTTGCATACGTGTTCGTCTCATGCATCCGAGCATTTTCCCCGTTGTCCGTTTTGCATTCCGACGCTCCTATGTCCTCTGGTGTCCCTTTCTACCTCCTTTCGTGTGCGGGTGTTAAACGTTTTCGGATTGGACCGAGACTTGTCATGCGGCCTTGGTTTACTACCGGTAGACCGCCTATCAAGTTTCGTGCCATTTGAACTTCGTTTGATACTCCAACGGTTAACCGAGGAACCGAAAAGACCTTGTGTGTGTTGCAGCCCAACACCCCTCCAAAGTGGCCCAAAACCCACCTAAACCTCCTCCATCACCTAGGTCGTTCGATCATCATCACGTGGCCGCAAACCGCACCTCTTTTGGATCCTCCTAGCTCCCTCCACCTCTATAAATAGATCTTCCCCGAAATTTTCGGGCAAACCCTAGCCCCCTCCCTCTCCTCGTGCGCCGGACAAAAATCCCGCCGCCGGACGTGTCCGTTTCGCCCCGCCGCCAATCCTGGGGTGCCACGTGTCCCCGCGCGCCCCACATTGCTGCCACTCCGCCGCCAGGCCCGCGAAGCCTGCTTCGGGACACCGGGCCCATCCGTCGCCGCGCCAGCCGCCTCTCCGTCCGGCGCCGCCGCACCGTCATCGCCTCGCCGTCCGGCAAGTCCGCCACCCCGCTCACTCCGGCCGGCCAAGTCCCCGGCGAGCTCCCTCACTCCGGCCGCCTCGTCCTTCTCCGGTGAACAGCGAAGCCCGGCCATCCTCGGGAAGCGCGAGATCCAGATTTGGGATTTGAATCTCAGTTGACTTTTCCTCTGAAACCCTAACTTTTATGTGATTTGCATCATGTCATAACTCATCAACCATTGCTCCAATTCGTGCGTGTAGCATATCGAAATTTTCGTCTCGACGAGTACTCCATTTCATCTCATTGCATCATTTTCCTTTGAGCTCATCTTGATGCCCTAAATGTTGTTGGAACAGGGCGATGTGATGTTAGTTTCAGATTATTATCAGCAAATGCACTTTTGTCATTTTTGCCATGATTAATGTGTGCATGCTATGATCTTGAGCTCTACATGTGTTTTGAAGGATGACATGCCATCTTTATAGGGGTGTATGCCATGTATTTTTGTGATCTTTGTGGTCACACTACAAGAAATATGTCAACTTATGACCACCACTATTGGTCACTGAAAGGTCACAAATTTCCATTTATGACCTTTTTGTGACCAAAAACATAAGGTCAAAAGCTGGGCATCGTAAACTGACTATAGCGACCTTTCTTCTGGAATGGTCGCAAACGTTTATGACCAAAATACGTCTACTGTGGCGTTTTGGTCACTAGCAACCTCCCCAGGCCATGTAGGCATCCAGCGTGGCAATCTGACGTGGCACAAGATTCAGCCAGGTCCAATTCGGAGTTTATATGGGCCGAGCCCATTAATTCAGCCCATTTATATTTTTTTCTGTGAATTTTTTGTCAGCTTCATGGACCAAGCCCAACATTGCAGCCTTTTTATTTTTGGCCCATGGCCTTTTTGTCTCAACAGTTCCATTTTTTTCTTTTTTTATAAATTGGGTTCACTAGTCAGGTGGGTCCCCATTGTCAGGTTCTAGTACTGGGTCCTAGCCATTAGGGCAATATTCTTCATTTTTTTATTTCACGCAAATAAATACCTGGTATTTAAATTGGCACACAGAAAACACACGAAATACTTCAAATATTATCAACCATCAAAGTGCTACATCATATAACACACATACAAATGTGATCAGCATCAAGTTTACAATCAGATAACAAGCTCCACAAGTGTACAATCACATGAGCCAGGTTCTGCTACATCATACACACATACAAATAGGAGCAGCATAAAGGGCTTCATTAATGCAAAACTTGACACTTGACAGCAATGTTAGAACTATGCTTCCTCCGACTTCTTTGTCCTGATGCTCATGAAGAAACATGAAAGCCCAGCATCTGCATGTTACAGAACAAAATGTTTAGGAACAAAATAGAAGTAAATCTAATAGCATATTTAACAATAAATAACAGAATAATGAAGTTAACGAGACATTTTAAAATCAACTTGACAGTTGACAGCAATGTTTGCATTGGACACATCCAAAACTAAAATTATACATAAATGCCTAAATTCCAATGCCCAATGCCTCAGTTTAGTAAACACTAAGCATGGTACATAGTAAATATTGGACACAACCAAAACTGAAATCATTTACTCTATCAAGCAACAATGATGCAACACACAAGAAAAGAGAGATGCACAACGGAGCAGCATCATATATCACACAATATGGACACTGCCAGCTCACCGAAGAACTTGTGGTCGCCGCCGTACACAGCCACCATAACGCCGGTCACCTCGTTGATCTTGTCCTGGAAGTTCTCTAACTCCAGGTTGTTCCACTGCAGCTCGGTATTTTCTCAACCGTATGTGTACATGCATCATGTCATACATAAAATATTCTAGTCAATATTCTCAGCTAACTTTGATGTAATGAAAATAATTACTTAAGGACTTGGGGTAAAATTGATATTAGACATCAAAATTAGCAGCGCTCATTTCAACCATTTTCAGACTAACTTGAGGTAAATTAGCAGTAATGATATTAGTTACAAGCTAGGTGTGTAACTGCTGTCAACACCACCACCACCAGAGACACGCAAGATAAGCATCAACACCACCATGATTTTGATATCAGCCACTCCATATCACCAGAGCATCACAGGGGCACATATGTAAAGCAAGTACACATGGGCAGCTACTGACAGACCCTAGAACCACATGAATTTATCACCAGAGAGCTCCAGTAGGAGTTGATGCTTGGTTACAGCATCTAGCAGCAACTAGTACAGCCCCACGTCCAACCCAAATCATGGCCAAGGCCATGCAGGAGCTACATCAGAGAAGAAGGAATGGGGAGGAGCTCACTAGAGGGACATTGTAGCCGTAGCAGAGGCTCAGCCACACCACGGCTGTGGTGTGACCATCACCACATCCAGGAGAGGGTCTGGAAGCCGCCGAAGCACCACCGCGGTGACCAGGGCAAGCGTCGGGCACAGTGGCGCCACCCCAGGGACATCACCGCATGGACATCACCGGCCTCGCCCTGTTTCAAGAAATGTTCAGAACAACTTTGTCAGACTCGATCAATTCTGAAGAAACCAACTTCATCGTCAGACACATACATACATACAGGAAGCAAAAGAAGAAGAAACAGAGCTCTATATAATGTTTATATCAAATGAGCAAGACACAGGAAGCAAGACACAGAAGAATTTTAGCTTTACATAATGTTTACAAGAACAGGACACCAATACAGGATTTAACTTGTCCTCAACACTGTTAACAAGGTACTGAAAGTAGCTATGTGCATCAGCCACACCAAGTCTTATCATGAATTGGTTGCTTTTACAAACTGTAATATATTTCTGGACAACAAACTAAATAGATGGCTGCCCTCAAACCGTACATCCAAACGAAGCAAACAAGTACTCTATGGAAACCTTAGAACATGCTTTATTCAGCTAATTTACAGATCAGTTGTGTACTGTCTACGAAAATAAACATTTTGGTACCCCAAAGTTGCAGATCGTGTATGATTGCCTAGTTTAAGAGCAGAATTCCAATGGAGACAATGCACATGTAGCAGGTACGTAAAAGACATTTTTCAAGAAGTTTATGAATGAGAATATTAGCCTAGTAGTAGCAGCAGCTGTGGAACTACCGCGCTAAGATATTACTCCAGATGGTTGGATGAGGTTCTGGTTTGACAACATCTCTGAAATCAAAGGTGAACAAAACCGTAGGTGTAAGCTGCCCATGGATGAGGTTCTGGTTTGACAACATCTAGCACCAAATTAGTAGCTAGATGGCCACCAACAACACAAACCAGCTCGAACAAATCAACAGTCAGTCAGTCAGTTAGGTGTAAGCTGCCCATGTGTACAGAAACAAGAACATATGGATCAATATGCATTAGCAGCAACAGAAATTGACCCTAGCTAATCCGGTTGTAGCTCATCCATGGCAGGGAACCACATCACATGTCAGTCAAGGGAAATATTAGAACAGATGAGTAGTACAAGCTATCAATGATTTTCCACTTTAGAACAGGGCACATGCATCAATTTTTATAGTCAGGAACAAAGAAGACAATGATTTTCCACTTTAGTACAGTTATGGTTATCTCAAAGAATTTGTGCCTCATAAACATGCATGGAATTTCTATCTCAAAGAAGTATACATATTTATCTTATTTAATTAGGCCAGCAGCACAAAACAACCATGCAAAAATGTCAGGGCAACAGAGCAGCAAGGTATCATGCATACCAACATAGTTAGACTGCAGATATGTTAGACCAAAAGATGTGAGCGACGGTAGACTACACCAACACTAACTAGGTAACAGAATTACTTAAGACTGTAGCTCAGGAATTCGTTATCCACGCTAATATAAAATTCGCTCAAATGGAGCCTTGGAAACACCCTTTCCCAAGTAGTGAGATCCATATATCGACCCTCAGTTCCAAAGCTTCATAAAGACCTACAGAAGAGGGATGATTCAGACAAGATTAGTTCAACAAAAATAATACAATAACATTCAGTAAATAATGATATAAACAAGAGTTTGTGCGTTCACTAGTCAGGAACTCAGGAACCAAACCAAATTTTAAGGTTGAAAAGGAGAGAGCGACGATAATAACAAAATGCATGACAAGCAGGCAGCGTCCGACAGTTCCTCGAAGCTGCAGATTTAGCAGACTAGAAAACACAAGAAATGTATGGTTGGTTTGCCTAATCAAACTAGTAGAATCCACTGTTGACACATGAAGCACGGAGCGGAGGCGTACGAGGCTAAACATAATGATAGAGCTACGGAACTTGCTATTACAACAAGATAATACACAGGTGCCTGGATGTATCCAAAGAATCGTGCAGGTCTTTAAAGTCTGCACATTCTAGTAAGAGAAGTGACAAAATTGATGGGAAAAGTGTATACTTTCAGGCCAAACTGATTGTTTCTATTTCGCTCACTGAATCGTAACTTCGCCTGAAATCATAACTTGCATATTCCCAGATACCAAGCATTCGAGCCTACCCCAGATTTGCATGCTCAACTGCCTAGAATATAGATGATGGGAAAATGTGGCAAGCAATCAATCCTATTTCTGCATTGAGATCCCAGACCGAATGCTGGGGTCACCGATTGATAGGCAAGAGAACGAATCATATGCAGAAGAAAACTTGAGCGACTGAAACCATACGCTGTTGGCATTTGCCGTTCTTCGAGACAGCGTGCTCCCATGGAATTCCCAGACTGGCCGAGGGGCAGCTGTAATCCGCATCCTACCAACCTACCGGCCCACCCACCCAAAACACCTCGAATCTAGCGTGTCAAAAACCTACGGGCCCGGCGACGGCCGAATCACCAGATCGAAAACAAGCCATTGCTGCGTACGCCCGCCCTACCAGATCTAATCGAACCGGAGCACAACGTACAGATCGGGGAGATGGACGGGGGATGGGCGCGTGCGGCGTACCTCGACGGTGGGTTTGCCGCGGCTGTCGAAGATCTAGCGGGACTTCACGGACTGGATCGTCCCTGCCATGGCCGGGGCCGAAGCTTGGAGAAGAAGAAGCCGTGGTAGCTACCACCTGAGTAGTACAGGCATCCTCATCGTCGGTGAGGATCCATCTTTGCCTTCATGGGTGCCTGCAGAGAGAGAGATTCAGATAGAGAAATCATGAGAAATAGAGAGTAGGGGAAGAGAGAGAGGCGGCCAGATCCGGCGAACGAAGCGGGCGACGCAAGCTTGGGCTAGCCGGTCATGGCGGCGCGCTGGCCGGTCGAGGCGGAGGAGGGGGTCGGGGCGAGGGAGGAGGGCCAGCAGGGAGAGCAACAAGGGGCAGAGGTTGTGTGCGCGCGGGCAGCAGAGAGGCTCGCCGGTGGAGGGGATGGGGTAAACTCAAGACCCTCGTGGGAGAGGGTGGAGCAGCTTCGCTTGGGGGTGGGGGTCGAGCTCCGCCGGAGCGAGGTGGCCGACGCGCGTAGGAATGGAGATGGAGGCCGGGGGCTCTGACTTGGATTGGATCTGGGAGGGAGAAGGCGGCAGCGACGATTGGGAGAAGGGGGCTAGGGTTTCGTGGGTGGACGAGGGTGAGAGGGATACGGGGTGATTCGGGAGGGGGTGAGAGCGACGGGGGGAGGGGGGTGTGGGCTGCCGTTGGATCCGGGCGCATCCGACGGTGCTTAATCCATGATCCGCGTGAGCTGATTTTAGACCAATCAGAACACAGTATCCCCTTTGATGATGTTAAGACCATTTAAATTGGTCGTAATCGATTGAAAACAAGATTTTGAATCATGTCTGCTATTTGACCACCTAAGAAATTTAAAAAAAATATAGAAATAAAAAAACCTTCGCATTATGTCACCAAGTGTGACCTACTCCCTCCGTCTCATAATATAAGAACGTTTTTAACACTAGTGTAGTGTCAAAAACATTCTTATATTATGGGACGGAGGGAGTACTTTTCAGTAAAAATAACAAACTTTGAATAATGTTAATATCATTAAAAAAAGTGTTCTAAGATATGATTTTTTTGTAAGAGAATCATTTTTCAAGTGTCCAAAATGATGTTTTTTATAAAGAACTTAGCAAATATATGTTGCAAATTTGGAGCACATCAATTTTATAATTCACAATCATAGCACATGTGGAGCACATCAAATACTTTTTCAAGCTTATGTTATTGTGTTTTTTCAATTTGTGTCTCTTATTTTTTGCACAAGGGTGCATTTTGGAATGGCATGGTTTGTTCAAATGATCTCATATTGTGCAAAAGGGTGCATCTTGGAATGGCAAACAATGTTTCCTAAGGAAGTTTTCATTTTCGTTGGACGAAAAAACCATTTTCCATTTTTCGAGTGCCCGAAAGGAGGTTTTTTTGTGAAGGAACTACCAAATAATTGTTGCAAAATTGGACCAAATCATTTTTATAAAATACTAGGCCATATTTAATGCACAATTGACAAAATGGTTGGGAGTAAAAAGTTTTGATTCACCTCTCGTGAAAAAGACAAATTTCCGCAAATTTAGCTGGAAGCGGGTCAAATTTGAACTGCAGCTGCCTCATAGTTTGCTATTTATTTTTTCCAAAAATCATTTCTAGTTACATAAATATCTATTTAATCAGAGAAACACCAAAAAAATTCCAAGATTCAACCACTAGCTAGGAACGGTCATTCCCGCCGTTTTGACCGCATTTTGAAACGGGTATAAAAAATTCAAAAAATTGGGAAACCTTCGCATTGTGTCATCATATGTGGCCAAGTTCCTAGGAAAAATAACAAACTTGTAATACGGCAATTATTTTAAAAAAGTGTTCTAAGAAACGAGCTATCATGTGTGGAGATCAATGGCTTTCAAGCCAAATGATCAATCTTATGGCCACATTCATGGCATAGTTTGTTCAAATGATCTCATATTGTGCACAAGGGTGCATATTGGAATGGCAAACAATGTTGCCTAAGGAAGTTTTCATTTTCGTTGGATGAAAAAACCATTTTCCATTTTTCGAGTGCCCGAAAGGAGGTTTTTTTGTGAAGGAACTACCAAATAATTGTTGCAAAATTGGACCGAATCATTTTTATAAAATACTAGGCCATATTTAATGCACAATTGACAAAATGGTTGGGTGTAAAAAGTTTTGATCCACCTCTCGTGAAAAAGGCAAATTTCCGCCGATTCAGCTGGAAGCGGGTCAAATTTGAACTGCAGCTGCCTCATAGTTTGCTATTTATTTTTTTCAAAAATCATTTCTAGGTACATAAGTATCTATTTAATCAGAGAAACACCAAAAAAATTCCAAGATTCAGCCACTAGCTAGGAACGGTCATTCCCGCCGTTTTGACCGCATTTTGAAACGGGTATAAAAAATTCAAAAAAAATCAAAAAATTGGGAAACCTTCGCATTGTGTCATCATATGTGGCCAAGTTCCTAGGAAAAATAACAAACTTGTAATACGGCAATTATTTTAAAAAAGTGTTCTCAGAAACGAGCTATCATGTGTGGAGATCAATGGCTTTCAAGTCAAATGATCAATCTTATGGCCACATTCATGGCATAGTTTGTTCAAATGATCTCATATTGTGCACAAGGGTGCATATTGGAATGGCAAACAATGTTTCCTAAGGAAGTTTTCATTTTCGTTGGACGAAAAAACCATTTTCCATTTTTCGAGTGCCCAAAAGGAGGTTTTTTTGTGAAGGAACTACCAAATAATTGTTGCAAAATTGGACCGAATCATTTTTATAAAATACTAGGCCATATTTAATGCACAATTGACAAAATGGTTGGGAGTAAAAATTTTTGATTCACCTCTCGTGAAAAAGACAAATTTCCGCCGATTCAGCTGGAAGCGGGTCAAATTTGAACTGCAGCTGCCTCATAGTTTGCTATTTATTTTTTTCAAAAATCATTTCTAGGTACATAAGTATCTATTTAATCAGAGAAACACCAAAAAAAATCCAAGATTCAACCACTAGCTAGGAACGGTCATTCCCGCCGTTTTGACCGCATTTTGAAACGGGTATAAAAAATTCAAACAAAATCAAAAAATTGGGAAACCTTCGCATTGTGTCATCATATGTGGCCAAGTTCCTAGGAAAAATAACAAACTTTTAATACAGCAATTATTTTAAAAAAGTGTTCTCAGAAACGAGCTATCATGTGTGGAGATCAATGGCTTTCAAGCCAAATGATCAATCTTATGGCCACATTCATGGCATAGTTTGTTCAAATGATCTCATATTGTGCACAAGGGTGCATATTGGAATGGCAAACAATGTTTCCTAAGGAAGTTTTCATTTTCGTTGGACGAAAAAACCATTTTCCATTTTTCGAGTGCCCGAAAGGAGGTTTTTTTGTGAAGGAACTACCAAATAATTGTTGCAAAATTGGACCGAATCATTTTTATAAAATACTAGGCCATATTTAATGCCCAATTGACAAAATGGTTGGGTGTAAAACTTTTTGATCCACCTCTCGTGAAAAAGGCAAATTTCCGCCGATTCAGCTGGAAGCGGGTCAAATTTGAACTGCAGCTGCCTCATAGTTTGCTATTTATTTTTTTCAAAAATCATTTCTAGGTACATAAGTATCTATTTAATCAGAGAAACACCAAAAAAAATCCAAGATTCAGCCACTAGCTAGGAACGGTCATTCCCGCCGTTTTGACCGCATTTTGAAACGGGTATAAAAAATTCAAAAAAAATCAAAAAATTGGGAAACCTTCGCATTGTGTCATCATATGTGGCCAAGTTCCTAGGAAAAATAACAAACTTGTAATACGGCAATTATTTTAAAAAAGTGTTCTCAGAAACGAGCTATCATGTGTGGAGATCAATGGCTTTCAAGCCAAATGATCAATCTTATGGCCACATTCATGGCATAGTTTGTTCAAATGATCTCATATTGTGCACAAGGGTGCATATTGGAATGGCAAACAATGTTTCCTAAGGAAGTTTTCATTTTCGTTGGACGAAAAAACCATTTTCCATTTTTCGAGTGCCCGAAAGGAGGTTTTTTTGTGAAGGAACTACCAAATAATTGTTGCAAAATTGGACCGAATCATTTTTATAAAATACTAGGCCATATTTAATGCCCAATTGACAAAATGGTTGGGTGTAAAACTTTTTGATTCACCTCTCGTGAAAAAGACAAATTTCCGCCGATTCAGCTGGAAGCGGGTCAAATTTGAACTGCAGCTGCCTCATAGTTTGCTATTTATTTTTTTCAAAAATCATTTCTAGGTACATAAGTATCTATTTAATCAGAGAAACACCAAAAAAATTCCAAGATTCAGCCACTAGCTAGGAACGGTCATTCCCGCCGTTTTGACCGCATTTTGAAACGGGTATAAAAAATTCAAACAAAATCAAAAAATTGGGAAACCTTCGCATTGTGTCATCATATGTGGCCAAGTTCCTAGGAAAAATAACAAACTTGTAATACGGCAATTATTTTAAAAAAGTGTTCTCAGAA